>NC_133510.1:70133571-70751785 GCF_049354715.1 Callithrix jacchus | reverse complement strand
AGAAAGAGGGGCGGGCGGGGGCGGAGGGGGGCAGGGCTGGAGGCCGAGGGCACCGAGGATCTGGAGAGGGAACACGCCATGTCTGGAGTTCCAAATTCTGGATTTCTGGGGTCTGAACACAAACAGCTAGGAGAGCCGCCGAGGTTGTTGGGGAGGCAGACATTCTGGACCTCCTGTGCCTCAAGTAAAGGACACATCTGGGAGCTGAGAGGACATCGGGGAGCCAGGGACCAGCCTCTTCAGACAGAGGAATCCTAAAACTTGAGGAGCTCCATTATTCCCCTCCACCCACTCCATCTCTGCACATTGCCTCATCTCCTCACCCTTTCTGTAGCCCAGTTTCTCTCCCAGGCTGAAACCTGGGCACCCAGCACATGGGTGGGCCAGGTGACTGAGCCCCATCCATTCCACAGCCCCCTGCTGAGGCTTGCTCTGAGCAGCAGGCATCCTGAGCTCCTGCCCAGCATGGAGGGCCTGGAGGTGAAGCCAGAGGAGCTGAGGGCCTGGGGATGGAGAGGAAGCGCTTTGCTCAGAGAAACAGGCAACCGATAAATATTTAATTCTCCTCTTTGCTTTTATCTCCTGACCCACTGAGACAAATCAGCTCATTAAGCAGTGATTCCCGGAGCTCAGAGAGCAGGGAGAGTGCCTGGAAAGATGGGGCAAGAATGCGGAGCAGCTTCTCAGACCCTTGGAGCTGCCAACTTTCCCTCAAATGTCCTGTAAGAAGGCCTCCTTAGGAGAGAACCACTAGATGGCTTGGAAGGGCCCCTGATAGGTGTGGAGGTTGGGGCACCCCTGGGTGGGAAAGGGGAGTATGTTCAAATCTTCTCCACTTGCTCCCAGGATAGATGACTCTTTTGGGGCCCAGTTTTCCTCGGGGCCTCTGGGACTAATTGCATTGCTGCCAGAGCAGATGATTTTTAAGGCTGTGGTGGACACCTCTTTCTGACAGTTGAAGGGACAGCTGGCATAGCCCAGGGTGCCAAGGTGAGCTTGAGAACAAACCTCTCTATGGGGCTGGAAGGCCCTAGGAGGTTCTTCCCATCCCTGATGAGAAGGCAAGAGCTATTGCAAGGAACAGTCTGACATGTGGTTGGTGCTGGAGGGCAGCCTGCTGACCCATTGCTCCCTCCCATCTCTCTCTGGCTCCTGATCACCCTCCCCCACTTCCCTTTCTCTTGCTTGGCTCCTTGCTCTCCCTGAGGCCCCCTCTGAAGCAGTAGGAGGGAGATCAGGCTCTAAATAAATCCAACGGCTCATCTCCCTCCTCTCCTTCCCCCGTGCCAGGCAAGAGAAGAGCTGCAGCCTGCCCACACACTCACTAGGCAAGGGGGGCACCACCAGGGCACCGTGCCAACTCCTGGCAGCTCCAAAGTACTGAGAATCTGGCTATTTTGGCGTAGCAGGGTATAGGAAAGGTAAGACCCTAGATCATGCTTGGCAGGGCAGCCCTGGCCTCCCCAAGTCATATCAGAGCACAAGAGATGGATGAGCCCAGAGGACTTGGAAGTAATGGAGAAGGGGTTTCATTCTGAGCACAATTCATTAAATATTTAGGGACAGATCCTTTGATCCCCATCCCAGGGTGAGAGGTCAGGTAACCCAGATGCCCCAGGTGTTAAGATTACTAAATTAGGCTAGGTACGGTGGCTCACACCTGTAATCCCAGCACTTTGGGTGGCCAAGGCGGGCAGATCACTTGAAGTCAGGAATTTGAGACCAGCCTGGCCAATATGGAGAAACCCCATATCTACTAAAAATACAAAAATTAGCCAGGCATGGTGGCGCCTGCCTGTAGTCCCAGCTACTCAGGAGGCTGGGGCAGGAGAATCATTTGAACCCAGGAGGCAAAGTTTGCAGTGAGTCAAGATTGCACCATTGCACTCCAGCCTGGGCATCACACTGAGACTCCATCTTAAAAAAAAAAAAAAAAAAAAGATTACTAAATTAAACCAGGCATAGAGGCTCATACCTGTAATCCCAGTGCTTTGGGAGGCTGATGTAGGAAGATGGCTTAAGCCCAGGAGTTTGAGACCAGCCTAGGCAACATAGCAAGATCCTGTCTCTACAGAAAAGTAGTAGGCATGGTAGTGCATGCCTGTAGTCTTAGCAACTCAGGAGACAGGGGAGCGCTTGAGCCTAGGAGTTCAAGGCTGCAGCGAGCCATGATTGTGCACTCCAGCCTGGGCAATAGAGCAAGACCAGTCTCTAAGTAAATAAATAAAATAATAAAAATAAAGGTTTCTAAATTGGGTTGAGAGCCTGGAGCACAGGCAGAAAAGGTCAGACTCCTCTTCAGGCATGGTGCTGGGCCTCTGGGAAGTACTCGATATGGCTGTACCAAAGCGAGTGGTGATCTGCCTTGCCTCCTGCCTCCCAGTCTGTTGGCCCTGTCTGTTTCCTTCAGACAGCAACATCCCACAGAGGTTTCTCTTGTGTCCTAAGACCCCTAGGAAGGAGGTCCCTCACCCTGTGCAAAGATCCTTTCTGCAGCTCTACCTCCACTTACACTCTGCCTCCGAGCCTCCTTTTGTTCGGAGAGATGAGGAACAGCCCGCAGACTCTTTCACTCTTCTATAAAATGAAAGATCTTTGTCCCTTGTGCTATCTTCAGGCGTTTGGTCTGCTGTAGACACCGTTTTTAGCCTAAGGCTGAAGGCCCTGGGCTGACCCCCAGCTGAACAGCCCTCTTGCCCAAGGCAGGGTGGGGGTAGACAGCAGGGTGGGGGTAGACGGCATGGTGGACAGCAGGTATGTGATTTTGCCTTCTTCTCTGAGAATCTGGCCTCTGCTGCCTTCCATAGGTTGGCATGCACAGTGAGCCTGAGAGAATGTTCCTCCACCTAAAGGACATTCTAAAGCCCTTTCCCCTATACACACATACACTCCTGCATGAATCCCTGATCTAGGCTTATCTCTTCTCCCTGCAACTGGCACCTCAGAATTGTGGGAAGTATCAGTTGAGGCTTCTGCCCACAGAGAGGGAAAACTGAGGCAGAAAATGAAAGATTCTGTTTCCCTAGACAGGGAGAAACCCAGACATCCTATCCTCTGTGCTCTCATCTCGAAGTCCAGTGTCTCTCATTCATTTGTGCCTCTCCCTCATGGCCTTTAAGCTGAGCCCTGTCACCCTCAGCTGCACCCTCGTTGCCCAAGACCTTTCCAATGGGCAGGACTCAGAGACTCTCCTTGCTCATGTTACCCCCTCCCCATATTCCCGGGGTCCCACTCTATAGCTGGGTTGCCTGGCACTATCATTGCCTTCTTTGAGGGCTCAGTATCCCCTGGGCCTGGGAAAAGAGTGGGGAGATGTAGGCCAAGTGGTAGGTGTGGCCCAGCCCCACCTGTACCCAGGGAGACAGCTTTGTGTTCTTCTCAGTCTGTGTCTTGTTTGCTGGCCACACCTGGCCAGTTGCCCCAGCAAGTGTGGGAGGAAAGAAAGTAGGGGGTGGGGAGAGCAAAGGGGAGGTAACTTCTAGGAGCTGGCAGCTTTGTGTCCTCTTCTTCACCCTGGTAGGTAAGGGCTCACCATTTGGGAGCCTTCAGACCCTTGTTGGAGTAGGGAAAGTGGGATCTTAGGGGGGCAGATGGCTGGATCCTGACACTCAGGACTAATGCTGTGCCAGCCAGTGTCTCTTGACTGTTGCGGCTGGCTGGACTCCTGCCAGGCATCTTAAAGGGATGATGTCCAGGCTGCTTTGCAGGCTGCTGTGAACAAGAGGGCTGGGTCTCCTGGATCCAGAATCATCTCTAATATATCATCTTCAGCATACCTCCCTTCCCTCTGGCTTAGAGGACATGTTAGAGGGGAGAAAAGGGAGGAAAGAGAAATGAAGGCTCTATTCAAAGCTGCAGTATTAATAGGCTTGGGGGAGGAGGGGCCCAGATCTTTGCACCTATAGATTGGGCCAGGCTTCTTGCAGCCTCAGAGTCACTGGGGCCCTTCTCAGGGGATAGGAGGGGCCCTAGGGACCCAGCCACGTCCTTGGAGATGGAGAGAGTGGGGGCAGTAGAGGCAACAATGTAAGGTGAGGAGGGTGCCTCTGTTGCATCCTTTATGCCAGAACCTGGGAGTCACAGCCTCTTTCCCAACCCAGGGTTCAGCTGACTCCTACACCAGCCGCCCATCTCTGGACTCAGACGTCTCGCTGGAGGAGGACCGGGAGAGTGCCCGGCGTGAAGTGGAGAGTCAGGCTCAGCAGCAGCTTGAAAGGGCCAAGGTATACTTGGGCATGGGGCAAGACAGGAAGCCAAGCTAGGTAGAAACCTGCACTCAGTCCTAAGCCCAAGGGGTCCTTGGGCAGGATGTCCTTGAGTGTGAGAGGGTGTGTGTGATGGGCAGAGGCCACGGCCTTCTGCTGTTGGGACACTGAGGCTGGAAAGGGCGCTCCAAGGCTTCTCTCATTTGCACTAATGGCCAAATTCTCCAGCACAAACCGGTGGCGTTTGCGGTGAGAACCAATGTCAGCTACTGTGGCGTACTGGATGAGGAGTGCCCAGTCCAGGGCTCTGGAGTCAACTTTGAGGCCAAAGATTTTCTGCACATTAAAGAGGTGATCAACCCCCCTGCTTCCAGAAGCCTATGACACTTCATTTTCTTGCTCTTGCCCCAGATCCCAGTGCTTCTTACTTCAATCCTCAGTCTTAATTCCCCAAGCTAATCAGCTCTTCTCCTTAACACACACCTGTCCACCTCCCATATCTAAGACCTCATCCCCAGGATCTCCATCCTTCTGAGACCTGGCTTGGGCCTCAGTTTCCATGTCTGTTAAGTGAGCAGTTAGATTAGCTGCCTCCGAGATCCCCTGTGACAGCTGTAGTGCCTCACTCAGAAATCCTGGGTGCCCCGAACTTGACTGCCCTTGCCCCTTCTGCTCACTGCCCCTTGCGTTGCATTCGTCAGACCAGCTCAGTGACTGCCTCCCTGGCTCCTTCACATTGAAGAGCCAGGACTGGGGTGGGGCGCACCTCTCATTGCCCCTTCCTGCCCCACCCACCCCCAGAAGTACAGCAATGATTGGTGGATCGGGCGGCTAGTGAAAGAGGGCGGAGACATCGCCTTCATCCCCAGCCCCCAGCGCCTGGAGAGCATCCGGCTCAAACAGGAGCAGAAGGCCAGGTGAGAGTTGGGCTGTGACTTAGTAAACACACCCCAAACACGTGCACTGTACCCACAGAACATGTCACCATGCATGCCACACACATGCATACCCCCCTGAAATATACACACACATATGCCCAGCTCTGCACACTCACACTAATCAAACACACATGATGCACACATACTGCATGTACACCTGTCTCACTAAAGCATATGGAAATGTGTACAATTATTAAATAATGCATAGAACATACATACACAGAAACACATTCTTCTTTCCCTCTCTCTCGCCTCCCTTTCTTCTCAGGAGATCGGGGAACCCTTCCAGCCTGAGTGACATTGGCAACCGACGCTCTCCTCCACCGTCTCTAGGTAGCCTCCCCCCAACCCACCCATTTTGGGTAGGTGGGTAACTAAGACACAGGGAAAGGGGGGATTCTGCCCTAGTGAACTTGTGGGAAGGGGTTGGTGAGGGATGGGGAGGGGTGGGGAGAAGCCAATATCTGCTCTGGGGATGGGGATACCATACCGCCAGGGACCTTTCCCCCTTCACCAACTTTAATCTTGTATTTCCTTTTCCAAAAAGCCAAGCAGAAGCAAAAGCAGGTGAGTCAAGGAAGGGACCTGGGCTGGGGGACTCATGGCTTATGGCTCTTGGGACAGTGGTCTAGGCGGTCATTGTTGGAGGGCAGAACAGAGAGGGGAGGGAGCCCAGAACCTCTGGATCTGCCCTGACATCAGCCAGGCATGAGGCAGACATCAGGGCCATGGTTTCTACTCACCTCTTGTCCATTCTGCAGGCAGAACATATTCCCCCATATGACGTGGTGCCCTCCATGCGGCCTGTGGTGCTGGTGGGACCCTCTCTAAAAGGTTATGAGGTGAGAGGTCCTTGACCCCAGAGTCACCTCTACCAAGCCTGCCACAGGAAGACCCTAAGGGAAAGTGGAAGGGGTGTGTGTCTTCCCTCCAGGGTCTACATGTGGAGGGTATAGACTCTGGGGCCCTGCGTGGGGATGCTGCCTCCCTCCAAAAGGCCCCTTCATCTGTGCCGTGTCCTCCCCCCAGGTCACAGACATGATGCAGAAGGCTCTCTTCGATTTCCTCAAACATAGATTTGATGGCAGGTAAGCCACACTGGCTTGGGGTGGCCTGAGAACCAAGGAGAAGCTCATGGCCTACTTCCAGATGCCTGTAGCAAGTCTTCTCTGAGGGGAGAGTTAGTGGGAGCTGGGTAAGGAGAGGCTGAGGCTTCAGGTTTAGAAGCAAGCTGGGATTCTCTGCCCCCACGCCAGGATCTCCATCACCCGAGTCACAGCCGACCTCTCCCTGGCAAAGCGATCTGTGCTCAATAATCCTGGCAAGAGGACCATCATTGAGCGCTCCTCCGCCCGCTCCAGCATTGGTGAGAAGTCCCCACTGCCTGCTTCTGTGCCACTCAAGCACCAGTGAGAACCTTCCTCCTTTTTTTCTTTTTCTTTTCTTTTTTGAGATGGAGTCTTGCTCTGTTGCCCAGGCCGGAGTGCAATGGTGAGATCTTAGCTCACTGTGACCTCTACATCCTGGGTTCAAGCAATCCTCCCCACCCAGCTGGGACTACAGGCACCCACCACCACACCCGGCCAATTTCTGTATTTTTAGTAGAGACAGGGTTTCACCATGTTGGCCAGGCTGGTCTCAAACTCCTGACCTCAAGTGATCAGCCTACGTTGGCCTCCCAAAGTGCTGGGATTACAGGCTTGAGCCACTGTGCCCAGCTCCTCTTCCCTTTTCTCTTTCTTACCTCCTTGTCTTTCTGCCCAACTTTTCTACCTAACCCCAGGATAGGCAGGAACACACCCCTCCTCCTCAATTCCCCTTCCTCTGCCTGTCCAGGCTTTGATGAATGCCCTTTTTCTCCAACTCCTTCCTGTCCACCATTTGGGAGCGCTTAAAGCCTGCTGGAGTGAGCAGTGGGCAGAGCTCCTGGTGAGCACTGCTGCTGCCTCCCTCCATAGCGGAAGTGCAGAGTGAGATCGAGCGCATATTTGAGCTGGCCAAATCCCTGCAGCTAGTAGTGTTGGACGCTGACACCATCAACCACCCAGCACAGCTGGCCAAGACCTCACTGGCCCCAATCATCGTCTTTGTCAAGGTGTCCTCACCAAAGGTAAGTCAGCTGGGGTCATGGAGGAGGCCCACAGGGCTGCCCCACTAGAATGTGGCATGACTCTACTTGGTCCCTGCCTGGGGCACCTGAGTTCCCTTTTCCTGCTGCCCTTAACACAACTCTGAGTCATCCTCACCTGCTTCTGATGCCACAAGTGGAGGAAGTGCCTCGCTCTGCCCAGGCTCAGCTCTGCCCAGAGTCCCCAGAGACTCCAGGCCTAGCTCTACCCTCCCCACTCAGGTACTCCAGCGTCTCATCCGATCCCGGGGGAAGTCACAGATGAAGCACCTGACCGTACAGATGATGGCATATGATAAGCTGGTTCAGTGCCCACCAGTGAGTGCTTGGGTCAGCTGCTCCTGTGCCCACTCCTCCAGGGCTGCAGCCATGATAGAGATGGGTGGGGGGCTGCTGCTGAGGGAAACCAGTGTTGTGCCTTCTTCCCCCTCTCCAGGAGTCATTTGATGTGATTCTGGATGAGAACCAGCTGGAGGATGCCTGTGAGCACCTGGCCGAGTACCTAGAGGTTTACTGGCGGGCCACACACCACCCAGCCCCTGGCCCCGGACTTCTGGGTCCTCCCAGTGCCATTCCTGGACTTCAGGTAACCATTTCCAGTGGGCAGAGATGCTCAGGCTAAGCCAGCCAAAGCACTGCCCCTCCCTGCCCAGAGGACTGTCCTTGGCCTCCAGTTCAGCATGCCAGAGGATTGTAGAACTCTCAGCTCTGCTGTACAGAGCTAGTGCAGACGGGCAAAGGAACTTCCTGAGGAGAGAGGGACTCAATCAATGAGATGGATAAATCAGAGATTAGTTTCCTAGGGGTCAAGAGAAACACAATCTCCAAGCCCTTCTCCCAGGCTGCCTTGAAGGCAGAACCTGAATTTTGCGGGAGTCAAAGCTCAGTTTTCTTTCTCTGAAGAGGAAAAATCCTCCAGCATGTTTCTCCCTTGCACTACTTCCTGTACCGGGGAATTGAGAGTTGAGCGGGGAAGAATCTCCCACCCCACCAGAGGATAAGGTGAGGTCTGTAGTGCCTCACTCAGAGCTGTTGTGTGGCCCCCAGAACCAGCAGCTGCTGGGGGAGCGTGGCGAGGAGCACTCCCCCCTCGAGCGGGACAGCTTGATGCCCTCTGATGAGGCCAGTGAGAGTTCCCGCCAAGCCTGGACAGGATCCTCACAGCGTAGCTCCCGCCACCTGGAGGAGGACTATGCAGATGCCTACCAGGACCTGTACCAGCCTCACCGACAACACACCTCGGGGCTGCCTAGTGCTAACGGGCATGACCCCCAAGACCGGCTTCTAGCCCAGGACTCGGAGCACAACCACAATGACCGGAACTGGCAGCGCAACCGGCCTTGGCCCAAGGATAGCTACTGACAGCCTCCTGCTGCCCTACCCCGGCAGGCACAGGCACAGCTGGCTTGGGGGACCCACTCCAGGCAGGGTGGCGTTAGACTGGCATTAGGCTGGCACTAGGCTCAGCCCCCAAAACCCCCTGCCCAGCCCCAGCTTCAGGGCTGCCTGTGGTCCCAAGGTTCTGGGAAAAGCAGGGGGCCCCCTTACCTCCTGGGCAGTGACACCCACTAGGCTCCCATTCCAGGTACTAGCTGTGTGTTCTGCACCCCTGGCACCTTCCTCTCCTCCCACATAGGAAGCTGCCCCATTGGGCAGAGCCCTCAAGCCAGGATCCCCTTAGCAGGGGCCTTCCCACCAGACTCAGGGAAGGGATGCCCCATCAAAGTGACAAGAGGGTGGGATGTGGGCACCATGGCATGAGGAAGAAACAATGTCCCTGAGCAGGCACAAGTCCTTACAGTCAAGGGACTCAGGGGCTGTGCTTTGGCGTCTGAGGGCCTCCAGTCACCTCACTGCCACACATTAGAAATGAGACAATCAAAGCCCCTGGGGTGGCATGCCCATCCATCTGCTGGGGTGGGGCATCCACATCCAAGACTGGAGCAGCAGGCTGGCCAGGCTCAGGCCAGAGAGAGCTGACGGCTGAAGCTCTTGGAGGAAAGGGCTCTCCTCACCCTGCCAGGAAGCTTCTTGACATGTGACGGGACGAGGGACCAGGAGCATGGTGAAGCCAAGTGGCAGACAGGAGCCCACCTGGATGGGTGTTTGGGGAAGGAGGGCGTGTGTAGCAGAGAACTTATAGAATAGCTTCGGGGGCCTCCTTGCCTTTCTCATTCTTTTGCCCTGCATCCTGTCATTTCTGTTCTTGTCCCTCATACATCCTGGGAGAACCGGGCTCCAGACTTTGTTCCCTGACTCATAGCTGCCGCTTGTTAGGTTAGGGTTAGATGAGGAGAGACGGGGCACAGAAGACCTGTGCCCCTGGCCACTCTTGCCTATGGCTCTAGTGTGTGACCTACAGAGCATGCTCCACAAGCCCCTGTCTCACCTCACTGCCATCACTAATAAACACCATGCACAGTCCCTCGGGCTTCTGTTGTCTGCGGCGCAGGTGGCCAGGTTCCTCACCAAGCAGCCCAAGTCTGAAGGAGGGAAAGAAGTGTTCGGGCTGCCCTTCTCTGAGATCCATCGAGCATGAAGGGATAAGGGCAGAGCTGGGGGAGGCACTCGACTCTCAGGCATCCCTATTCCACATACCCAGCTGTCAAGAGGGAGACATCCAGTAGCATGGAAGGAACTTGTCCTGGGAGGTGGGGAAGAAGAGGCTTGGTCATGGCTTTACACTATCCTTGCCCCAGGCCAAAAAGGCCCTAGAAGCAGCTGCAACTTGAACTCCGTGTACTGGGCCGACTCTTTCTGTGGGGTAAGGAAGAGCATGTGAACAAGAGGGGTATGGGGGGAGGACAGCAGCCCTGTGTTCCTCTTACCATAGCCTGACACAGCTGGGCCCACTCCTCCCAGGAGCAATAGATCCAACCAGGGAGCCACAAGCAAAGATCTTGAGACCGGGTGTTGGGCACACAGTGGCAGAGTGGTTCCAATGGCCTCACCTGCCAAAATTTCACAACTGTTCTCCTTTCTCACCTTTGCCTAAAGCTCCCTAGAGGTGTCCAGCCAGGACCACATATTACGCAAGGCTAGAGCAGGGGAGGATGATGCATATAGTCCTGCTGCCATGGCTTTTGCATCACCCCTTAAGTCCACCTACTGACTTAAAACTGTCAGTAGAGACTCCATGCTCTGCTCTTAATGTGGCTGTCTCCCATTTCCCAAGCCAACCTACCCCACCCAATGATGCCCCTCCTGCCAGGGAAATCAGTTTAGCTGGAACTAGACAAAGCCTTAATATTCACGTATTTATTCTCAGAACATACAAACTTATCTTCTCAGAGAATAGAAAACAGATTTCACTCAGTGACAAAGATGGACACAGCCAGTTCACCCTGTCCCCCATCTACTTAGAAAATACCCTGGGGGAGGGATGCCCAGAGCACATAGCACCCCTTAGTGCATGGCTGTGCACAGGTCTAAAGGCTCTCGACTTCCTTTACAATCCAAATGGGACAACAGCTGTCCAGATGACAGTAAGATTCCACTGTTCATAATCCTCATGGTGCCAGGTCTCCTGGGGCATCTAGGGCAACAATGCTGCCGCAGTTTATATAGTTACACAGTCAAGTCTGTGCCAAAGGAGGTCGCTCAGGCAGCCAGGATTCTGTTCAGTCTGGGGAGCAATGCCGGCTGGCTGCCCCCATATCCTGGCATGAGGTGATGGCCCACTGCAATCCCAAAGCAAAGAAGGGCAGAGGTGGGCCAAAAAGCTGCAGTCATTTGCTCTCCCTACCTCTGACAGCATCATCCTCTCCTTTTGCAGCCCCACACGCAGGCCTCCTGACCTGAGGGTCTGGGCTAGGAAGTCTGATTGTTTTCCTAAGCCCCCATAACCCTAGAGTGAGGACCTGGGAAGAGGGATGTGAGGGTTCTGAAGAGGCATGAGGCAGCTTCGGAGATGCCCTCAGCCCATGGGAAGAGTGATGTGTCAGGCAAATATGGTCTCTTCCCGGCGCTTCTTGGTGAGGATGGTGCCTGGCTTATGCTGGGCATCTGGATGGTTGGCTAGCTCGGGGGGACAGGAAGACACTGGGCTTTCCAGGATGGCTTGTTTCAACTCGTAGAACACGGCAGAGTCCTCTTTTGTGAGGAAGGTGATGGCCACCCCACTCTTGCCTGCTCGTCCCGTGCGGCCAATGCGGTGGATATAATCTGGGGAATGTGAAGAATGTCACTCAGCACAGTCCAGGTGCCCTGGGGAGCGGTGTCTGATGCCTCCACTTCTAGAGGCATCCTTCCCATCCCATCTCCAAGGGCAGGAATACGGCATGTGCTGCCTGAACCTGAGGTGCACACAGTGTCCTCCCCAGGTGTCCATCTTCCCCATCCTCCTACTGACTGGTCCCTCCCACACTAAGACCCACAGCTGCCTAGCTTTTCTTCACACTCCTGAGGACACAAATGTCATTCCACCTGCTGGGACAACAAACCCAAGTAAGATAAAGGACAAGAGCACTTCTATGGAAGCAAGCAATCCCAGACTTGGAGCTAAGAGGCAGCAACCGCCTTCCACGGACAGCACCTTGACTTCAAGTGGGACGCCATAGGGAATCTGACTTCACCGCAGGTTGAAGCTGCTTTCCCTGGGACTTACCTTCAATATTTTTGGCCATATCATAGTTGACAACCATAGACACATCTTGGATGTCAATACCACGACCAGCCACATCTGTAGCCACCAAAATATCCTTGGCCCCAGCCTTGAGGTTGGACAATGCAAATTCTCGCTGCTCCTGGCCTTTTCCACCATGCAGTGTGCAAGCATTGTACTGTTGGAAGAATGGTGAGGTGAAGAGTGAGCAACGGAATCAAGGAGACACACAGTTCAGAGGAATGGGACAGGCAGGGAGGGAGGGTGGAGAGGGCAGCAGGGTAGGAGAAAGGGAAGGAGGCAAGAGAATGACTGCAGTGAAAGGAAGGAGAGAATAAGTGAGCTGAAGAGAGGGACAAGAGAAAAAGAGGTGTGGTGTGACAGGGACACACAGAGCAAGGGCAAAGGCAAAGCAGCTGGGAGAGTGGTGGAGCCAGACACATGAGAAGTCCTCAAAGAGAATTAGGGGCAAGATCAGGGTGGAAAGCAGGGATCAAGAAGTTTAAGGAAGTCGAACAGCTGAGTAGCAGGGACACACCCTTCTCCTCAAGCACCAGTATCAGGAGTAAAGGACAGTGATTACCAGCTCCCTTCTGACCCTATCATCTCCTCTCCCCAACATACCTAAGCACAGTTTTCACCTACTCTTTTCTACATCCTCAGACTCTGCCAGGATATGAGTCCCACACCTTTCCCCAGCTCCACCTCACCAGGATGAAGGGCCAAGGCAGCTTTGGCTGGCATGACTACAGCAGACAGGGAGTCCCAGCAATTACTCCATTCTCCTTATTCCCTCAAACCACCCTTTCCCCCGGTCCTGACTTGTTGATTACTGGAAGGTTAAAGAAAGGGTAAGAATGAAAAGGAAGCACCTAGGGGGCCCTGCTAGTTTCAGAAAGCAATACCACAGAGGCCAGACTTTGTTCTCCCCTGCCAGACACACCCCCATCTTTTCCAGGGATTTGGCCAACACGTCACAGCCCTTCTTCTGGTTGACAAAAATAATGATGGGTGGGTCAAAGCCTTGCTCCAAGATTGCCAGCAGCTTTTTCCTGGAGAGAAGAGGAGAAAAATGAGATGCATAATACCTCCTACTCAAAGTGAAAGGCCCAACCCTGATCTATGAACACTACTTTCAGGTTCTACAATGCCCATGACATTCTCTCCAGAAAACAGCAGCTCTTCAACAGGGCAGAGAATTGCCCTGCCCTGCACTTGCTCTGAAAGAAGTTCTCAGAGCCATTTCTTTCTCCACCCTGTTTCCCTTGGCTCAGCTGCCCTCATACCTCTTTTCTGACTCTGACATGAGGAAGACCTTCTGTTCCACACGCTCATGGGGCTTGCCTGCGGAACCAATGTACACCACAGCAGGTCGTCGAAGATAGCTCCTGGCCAGACGCTCCACTGCCGGGGGCATGGTAGCCGTGAACATTACTGTCTATGAAAACAGGAGGCTCAGCCTTGCACCCAGGCAGGCATAATCATATATCCCACTGTCACCAAAGACTAAAGAATCTAAAATGTGCCGCAGTATAAGCTTTGATAGCCAACATCTTAGAAAACAGTGTTCTCTGTCTTCCCGTTTCCCTAGTACCTGTTCATCAAGGTACTTTGCATCTTATGGCAGGAAGGACTGAGAGCATTTGCTAGCACCTGTGGTCCCAGTAGCAGCATGAGTCTGAAATACTTTTTCCAGTGCTAAGCTAAATGGCGCCCCCACAAGGATTGTCAGAGGACTGTACCTAGGCATACTTCATTCTAGAAACATGTACTCTGAGCCCACCTAAGGCAAGAAAGGCCCAACAGAAGGCTGGCAAATTGTACAACTATTTTTCTATTTTTTCAGATGGTGTTTTGCTCTTGTTGCCCAGCTAGAGTGCAATGGCACAATCTCGGCTCACTGCAACCTCTGCCTCCTGGGTTCAAGCAATTCTCCTGCCTCAGTCTCCCCAGTAGGTGGGATTACAGGCATGCGCCACCATGCTGAACTGATTTTGTATTTTAGTTGAGATTGGGTTTCTTCATGTTGGTCAGACTGGTCTTGAACTCCCGACCCCATGTGCCACCACACCTGGCTAATTCTCTATTTTTAGGAGAGACCAGGAGGGGGGTTTCTCCATGTTGGTTAGGGTGGTCTCCAACTCCCAATTTCAGGTTATCGCCTGCCTCGGCTTCCCAAAGTGCTAGGATTACAGGCGTGAGCCACTGCGTCTGGCCTTTTTTTTTTTGACATGGAGTTTTGCTCGTTACCCAGGCTGGAGTGTAATGGCACAATCTCGGCTTACCACAACCTCCGCCTCCTGGGTTCAGGCAATTCTCCTGCCTCAGCCTCCAAACTAGCTGGGATTACAGGCACGTGCCACTGTGCCCAGCTAATTTTTTGTATTTTTTTTTAGTAGAGACGTGGTTTCACCATGTTGACCAGGATGGACTCGATCTCTTGACCTGGTGATCCACCCGCCTCAGCCTCCCAAAGTGCTGGGATTACAGGCTTGAACCGCGCCTGGCCTTTTTTTTTTTTTTTTTGAGACAGGGCCTTACTCTGTTGCCCAGGCTGGAGTACAGTGGCACGATCTCAGCTCACTGCAACCTCTGCCTCCCAGGCTTAAGAGGTCCTCCCACCTCAGCCTCCTGAGTGGCTGGGACCACAGGCGTGCACCACCATGCCTGGATGATTTTTGTAGAGATGAGGTTTCACCATGTTGCCCAGGCTGGTCTCAGACTCCTAAGTTCAAGTAATCCACCCAGCTTGGCCTGTTTAACTTTTCTCAGCCCACGGAAGCAGCCTTACTTGGCGGTACTTATGTTTTCCTGACTCAAAGTTGGCCAGCATCTTCTCAGGGTCTTCAGCCTCATCCGTGTCTGGCTTCTGGTTGCTGACAGGCATGTGTTCCAGGATCTTCTGGACATCTGGCTCAAAGCCCATGTCAATCATCCTATCTGCCTCATCCAGAACCACATAGGTACATCGGCTTAGCACCAGGTAGCGGTTCTCCAGCACATCAATCAAACGCCCAGGGGTAGCGATCACAATCTGTGGAGTGCAGTATAATTATTTATAGCCCAGAAGTTGCCCCTTCTTTTCTTCCCTGTGAACTATCCACACACTTGGGTAACAGACCTCCAATGCTAAGGAACTTAAACCCCAACCTCTGGTTATGTTCAGCAGTAAGGCTCCTGCAAACTGGCATGAAATCACTTGTTGCTTGATTTTCTCAGGGATGAATGAGGTCTCTGAGTATAAGGTACAGGGATTAGACAGAGGTAGGAACTTTTTTTTTTAGCAAATCATTTCAGATCCTGAAGAAGGAATTTCTTAGATGGGAGAGACTAAGGGATACTGTGAAGGGGGTTGCATAAAGGGATTACACTGAGATGTCTGCAGAAAGACTAAATTTCTGCAGCAGACTTCTCATAAAAAGTTCTCCTCCACTTTCCTGAATTGAAGGCAATGCACAAAGTCAAAGCTTTAGTCTGGCAGAGTAAAGAGTAACTAAATGCACAGGCTATGGATATGAATCTCAGCTCTGCCCACTGCCAGCTGTTTGTGACTTCAGGCAGTTATTAACCTGAACCTCAGTTTGATCTATAACAAGGAAATACCACTCTCACACATTGTTGTGAGAATTAATGAGTTAATATATATGATGTACTGTTTGTGATATAAACCCTGGTGTGGCCAGGCGCCACGGCTCACGCCTGTAATCCCAGAACTTTAGGAGGCCAAGGCAGGTGGATCACAAGGTCACAAGTTCAAGACCAGCCTGGCCAAGACAGTGAAACCATGTCTCTGCTGAAAATACAAAAAAAAAAAAAATTAGCCAGGCGTGGTGGCAGATGCCTGTAATCCCAGCTACCTGGGAGGCTGAGGCAGAGAACTGCTTGAAACCAGGAGGCAGAGGTTGCAGTGAGCTGGGATCATACCACTGCACTCCAGCCTGGGTGACAGAGCAAGGCTGTCTCAAAACAAAAAACAAAAAACCTGGTGCATAAGTTCTCAATAAATAGCACATACATATATAAACCAACTCCTTTCTTCATTCTATTGCACATCTATTCCAAAAACTAGAAACAAAGCCCCAAGATAGCCTTCCCAGACAGGAGGCTGTCTTCTAGACACTAGACAGAAAAACAAACCTCACAACCCATGCGTAGCCTGAAGCCCTGGTCTTCTCTGGAGATGCCACCAATGACAGCCACAGTGCGGATGCCTAGCGGCTTCCCAAACTTGATGGTCTCTTCCTCAATCTGTTGAGCCAACTCACGGGTGGGAGCCAGGATGATGGCATAAGGGCCTTGGTCTGACTCTTCAATCCTATGGTAAATGGGGTGTCCCATAGTTTTGTGAGCTTTGGTTCTTATCCAACCACAAACCAGAACAAGACAAAGTCATTCTTACAGGGAGTGATGGAAATGGGGAGGGTGATAAGAAAAGAACGCAATGATCTCACTTCAACATCAGAGGCTGGGTCTGGGCAAAGTGGCTCAAGCCTGTAATCCCAGCACTTTGGGAGGCCAAAGTGGGCAGATCACTTGAGGTCAGGAGTTTGAGACCAGCCTGGCCAACATGGTGAAACCGTGTGTCTACTAAAAATACAAAAATTAGCTAGGCGTGGTGGTCAGCACCTGTAACACCAGCTACTTGGGAGGCTAGGCAGGAGAATCACTTGAAGCTGGAGATAGAGGCTACAGTGAGCCGAGATCCCACCACTACACTCTAGCCTGGGTGACAAAACGAGACTCCATCTCAAAAAATAAATAAATTAAATAAAATAAATTAAAAAATAAAAACCAGAGACTCCAGAATAGCAAAGTTCTCCAGGTCTTTGCCAGCAAAAAATAAAATAAAATAAATAAAAATCAGAGACTCCAGGATAGCAAAGTTCTCCAGGTCTTTGCCAGCAACATATAGTTCTATGATACCACAATCCAATTATTCCCTAATATTCAACCCAGAATAAAGAAGCAAGCTTCTGATTATAGGTGTAAAACAAAAACCAAACATTCATTTGCCACTTTCATCTTTCCTACCCAGAAAAACCCACTCCAGCTGGTGCCAGCTGACCTCACCTGTCAATTTTGGGAAGTGTGGTGATCCACACCAGCAGTGGGATGAGGAAGGCTGCTGTCTTGCCGCTGCCAGTCTCAGCCACACCAATGATGTCACGATTCTGTAGCCCAATGGGAATTGCCTGACGCTGGATAGGTGTTGGTTCCTGCAGTGACCCCAAGAAAGAGTAATAGGTACAGGCAGAATTATACAACCTGGGCTACCATTGATAGTAGAAAGCACATCTCCTAGCACAATGGAAGGATGCCAAGTACAGTCCACAGAAATGGGGACCCCAAGAAGAAACATAATCACTAAAAGCCAACACTTCTACTAGAAACTGATAGAAAAGGTTGATGCCCACTAGCAGCAATGGTCCCAAATAGTCAAGGAATAAAGTTCTGTATTCCCAAACTAGGAACATGTCAGATCTCTTGGGCCAATCTGCCCCTCCTTACCTTGTAGCCACACTTATCAATGACCTCCAAAATGTGTGGGGGAAGAGAAGAGTCTTTCCAAGATCGGATGGGATTGGGGATCTTGCCGCCTTTGGTGGTGATGCTGTAGTCCTCACGGAAGATCCGCCAGTCCCTGTCCGTCATCTCATCTAATTTTTTCTGAGACCAATGACGATCATCCCAGCGCTGCTTGGCTTCCTTCTTACGAAGTTTTCGGAGTCTTGCCCTGGAGCAGGATGTGAGGAGTAAGTAGGATCAGTGCCCTCCAACTCCTTTCTGTAGAGACTGGGCTCTGTCCAGCCACCCTAGCCTTGATCACTCACTCCTCCTGCTCCTTTTCTTCCAGGGTTCGTCTCTTCTCCATTAGGTCTCCATAGAAACGTGACTGCTCTCGTTTCTGCTGCTTGAGGTCAATGCCTGCAATGAAGCCTCGCCCCAGTAACTGCACCTGGTGCCGTTCTTTGTACCTGGGATTGAGACAAAGGAAGAAAAAAGAGAAGGAGCTGCTACGGCAGTAGGAGGGAAGGACAGATTGCCAATATGAAACAGTTCTTCCTGGACAGGGTCTTCTTTCCACCAGAGGGTTGGCTGACTACTAGTCTACCAATTTTCCACCCCAGCTTATCTTACTTACTCCAGTCATCAGCTCTCTAGGACTGCCCAGTGGAAAAGACCTAGAACTCAGGCCCGAAGCCACTCACAGGGGATTGTAGTCGATGGATGTGTCTTCAGATGCATCCCACTCAAAAACAAACTTTCGGTCATTGAGATGTCTCGTTCGGCGCCGCTTTTTGATGCCACCCAGGTAACGCTCCTGCCCAGGGAAAGAACACAAAGCACATAAGCCTCGAGGCTCAAGTCTCACATGCAGAGATCACAATGGCCAAATAACTAAACCTCATTTTTGTGTATGGGAGAGAAGTGAAGATGGAGCCAAGGCCTGCACCTTAATGGCATGCAGTTCCTTGCTCTTATCCTTCTCTTCCCGGATCTTCTGCCGCCCTTCCTCATCCTCATTTCCATTGGTCTCCCGCTCCATCCTCTCCCTGCGTTCCCGACGTTCCCGTTCCTGAGGATCTTCTGCAGACCAAAGAAAGCAAAGCTGCAGAAGAGCTCATGGAAGAAAAGAGGAGAGGGAATGGAGGGAATCCAGATGAGGAACACCAAATGAAGAAAAAAAGGGATAGACTTATGATACAGGGTAAACGGAGATCTAACAGAAAAATGTTTTCTCATCAACTCCCACCATCTTTCCCTTTTCCAAACTTCAGAGTGAACAGGTTTCTATCTCTCCTGAGAAACACTATCTCATCTCTTTCCTCTCCCATCTAGGGGCTACACAGAGTAGAATAACGAACCCAACATCTTCCTGCCCAAGTCTTGGAACTGTTTCCTTTTCTTCCTCTCTTCTTCAAGCATCTTCTGCCGCTCTTCCACCTCCTGCTGCCGTCGCTTTAGAGCTTCAGCCTCTCGTTCTGCTTTGGAGAGGAACTTGGGCTACAAAACAGATTGGAACTGTAAACAAAGGATCTGGGAGCAGAGTATAACCACATCACTGATGGGGAGATGGCAGGGAACCCAAAAATATTTGCTCAGGCATTAAGCCTGTTGAGGAAAATACAAATAGGCCTTGGATCCTGTTACGGACTGAAATATGTCCCCTATGGATTTCATGTGTTTTTTTAGACTGGAAGCAGTGGCACATGCCTATAATCCCAGTGCTTTGGGAGGACCAGATGGGAGGACTGCTTGAGGCAAGGAGTTCAAGACCAGCCTGGGCAACATAGCAAGACCTTATTTCTACAAAAATAAACAAACTCAGCAGATATGGTGGCATGTGCATGTAGTCCCAGCTACTCAGCAGGCTAAGGCTGGAAAATCATATGAGCCCAGGAGTTTGAGGTTATAGTGAGCTGTGACTGTACCACTGTACTCCAGCCTGGGCAAAACAACAAGACCTTATCTCTTTAAAAAAAAAAAATTCATGTGTTATATGTATTTTTTGAGACAGTCTCTTGCTCTGTTGCCCAAGTTGCAGTACAGTGGTGTCATCAAGGCTCACTGCAGCCTCAGCCTCCTGAGTAGCTGGGACTACACACGCATGATACCACAACCGGCTAATTTTTTATATTTTATAGAGATGGCTTTTCAGCATGTTACCCACGCTGGTCTCGAAATCCCTGACTCAAGTGATCCTCCCATCTTGGACTTCCAAAGTATTGGGATTACAGGTGTGAGCCACTGTACCCAGTTCAAAATTCATATGTGGAAGCTCTAACCCCCAGTACCTCACAATGTGACTGTATGTGGAGACAGGGCATGTAAAGAGGTGATTAAGTCAAAATGAGACCATTAAGCTGGGCACAATGGCTCACACCTGTAATCCCAGTACTTTGGGAGGCCAAGGAGGGAAGGTCACTTGAGCCCAGAGGTTTGAGACCACACTGGGCAACATGGTGAAATCCTGACTCTACAAAAAAATACAAAAATTAGCTGGGCTTTGTGGCACCCACCTGTAGTCCCAGATACTCTGGAGGCTGAGGTGGGAGGATTGCTTCAGCCCGGGAGGTGGAGGTTGAGGTGAGCCAATATCACGCCACTGCACTCCATCCTGGGCGACAGAGTGAGACTCTGTCTCAAAAAAAAAGAAGAAAAAGAAAAAACAAAGAGGCCTTTTTAGGGTGGGTCCTAATCCAAGAGGCCTTTTTAGGGTGGGTCCTAATCCAAGACAAGGGGTACATGTGTACAGAGGGAAGACCATGTGAAGAGTTGAGGAAGAAGACAGCCTGATAAGCTAAGGAGAGAGGCCTCAGAAGAAACAACCCTACTGACACTTCATTCTCAGACTTCTAGCCTTCAGAACTGTGGCATTTTGTTATGGCAGCCTGAGCAGATGAAGACCCCAAGTACTTACCTTAGCCTCAGCTTCTTCCTCAGCCTTTTTCTTGGCCAGAAGTTCCTCCAGGGATAATGGCTGGGCCTGAAAATAAAACACAGAACTTCAGTCTATAAAGGCTCTCTCTCTTTAAAGATCAACAAAGCAAGGCATAAGCTGAAGAAGATGAAAATAATCCTTCCTCTCCTTTACCTTAGGCTTCTTATCACCATGTTCATCCTCTTCATCCTTCTTAGAGTCTCTGTCCTTCCGAGATTTAAAGTCTTTTCCTCGGCCAGGAGATAAGCTTTAAAGAAAAGGAGCAAGAAAGGTCTACATCATTCTTACTTCAATGCCTGGATGAGGTTCAGGTTCAGCTCCAAAAAGAGAATGGAAGTTTCCCCATGACTCAACAAGACTGGCCCACGGTCATCTATCATGTCTTGAAGCTCTCTTAGCAGGCATGGCCATTCTGCCAGCTCAAACCTAATTATGGCCCTGTCTTGGCCCCTTTCAACCCAAATCTCCTTTTCTGAGACTAATCTCTTTTGGGAAGTGGGACTTTACTACCGATGTCAAAAATATTTCCTCGACTGAATGTGGTGGCTCATGCCTGTAATCCCAGCACTTTGAGAGGCTGAGGCTGGCAGATCACAAGGTCAGGAGATCAAGACCATGCTGACCAACATGGTGAAACCCCGTCTCTACTAAAAATACAACAAAATTAGCTGGGCGTGGTTGCACATGCCTGTAGTCCCAGCTACTCAGGAGGCTGAGGCAGGAAAATTGCTTGAACCCAGGAGGCAGAAACAGCAGTGAGCCGAGATCACACCACTGCACTATGGGTGACAGTGTGAGACTCTGTCTCAAAAAAAAATATTTCCTCTAGGCTGGGTGCAGTGGCTCCTGCCTGTAATCCCAGCACTTTGGGAGGCCTAGGTGGGTGGATCACCTAAGGTCAGGAGTTCGAGACCAGCCTGGCCAACATGTTGAAACGCTGTCTCTACTAAAAATACAAAAATTAGCAGGGCGTAGCAGTACACATTTGTAGTCCTAGCTACTCGGGAGGCTAAGGCAGGAGAACTGCTTGAACCCAGGAGGCAGAGGTCACAGTGAGCTGAGTGCAGTGAGCGCCACTGCACTCCAGCCTGGGCGACATCATAAGACTGCGTCTCAAAAAAAAAATTTCCTCTAAACAGCCATTGCTTTTGAAAAGTGAGATGGAGTTTTTGCTCTGTTGCAATGGTGTTATCTCAGCTCACTGCAACTTCCACGTCCTGGGTTCAAGCCATTCTCCTGCCTCAGCTTCCCAAGTAGCTGGGACTATAGAAGCATATCGCCACACCTGGCTAATTTTTGTATTTTTAGTAGAGATGAGGTTTCACTATGTTGGCCAGGCCGGTCTTGAACTCCTGACTTCAGATAATACATCCACCTCAGCCTCCCAAAGTGCTAGGATTACAGGTGTGAGAGCCACAACCCCACCCTCTTTAACTCTTTAATACACAAAGAATTTAACCTACATGGCAACTACCACAAGCCAAGAAGATACTGCTATACATATTCCCTCATCATTTTTCATTCCTATCAGTCTCAACAATCCTTTCCCCATACCTGTTGGAAGCTTAATCTACAAGAGAATTCAAACAAACCCATTAAGTTTCTGTTACGAACATTCTGTCCTCTGCCTTGAGTTCTAACCTACACTTTCAGGACCTGATAACTTTGTATTCAGGAAGGGCACAGTGGTTCATACCTGTAATCCCAGCACTTTGAGAGGCCAAAGTGGCCGGATCACCTAAGGTCAGGAGTTTGAGACCAGCCTGGCCAACAAGTGAAACCCAGTCTCTACTAAAAAAAACAAAAATTAGCTGGGCGTGGTGGTGCATGCCTGTAATCCCCGCTACTTCGGCGGGGTGGGGAGGGGGGCCTGAGGCAGCAGAATTGCTTGAAACTGGGAGGCGGAAGCTGCAGTGAGATCTCGCCATTGCACTTTGCCTAGGTGACAGAGTGAGACTCCATCTCAAAAAAAAAAAAAAAAGAACTTTGTATACAAAGTTTCCAGAGGAAAACTATCAAGATGCTGGAGCATTAAGTTAGTCCAACAAATATATGTTGTAGAAACGTGTTTTTTTGAGGCAAGGTTTCGCTCTGTCACCCAGACTGGAGTGCAGTGGCCCAGTCATGGCTCACTGCAATCTTTGCCTCCCAGGTTCAAGCGATTCTCCTGCCTCAGCCACCAAGTAGCTGGGACTACAGGTGTGCGCTACCATGCCCAGCTAATTTTTCTGTTTTTAGTAGAGATGGGGTCTTGTTATATTGCCCAGGTTGGTTTTGAACTCCTGAGCTCAGGTGATCTGCCTGCCTCAGCCTCCCAAAGTGCTGAAATTACAGGTGTCAGCCACTGTACCCAGCCTTTAAAATTTTTTTTTTCTTGAGATGAAGTCTTGCTCTGTCGCCAGGCTGGAGCACAGTGGCGCTGTCTCAGTTCACTGCAACCTCCGCCTCCTGGGTTCAAGTGATTCTTCTGTCTCAGCCTCCCGAGTAGCTGGGACTACAGGTGTGTGCCAAATGCCTGGCTAATTTTTCTATTTTTAATAGAGATGAGGTTTCACCATGTTGGCCAGGATGGTCTCGATCTCTTGACCTTGTGATCCACCTGCCTCGGCCTCCCAAAGTGCTGGGATTACAGGCATAGGCCACCACACCTGGCTAAAAATACTTTTTTAGAGACAAAGTCTTGCTCTAGCACCCAGGCTAGAGTGCAGTGGCACAATCATAGGTCACTACAGCCTCAACCTCCTGGGCTCAAGTAATCCTTCCACATAGCTACACTATTATACTTTCTAAAGAAGTAAAAAAAGACAGCTCTAGCTAGGTGTGGTAGTGCACACCTGTGGTCTCAGCTACTTGGGAGGCTGAGGCAGGGGTGCTATTTGAGCCCAGGTGTTCAAGGCTGGAGTGAGCTTATGATTGAGACTCTGCACTCCAGCCTGGGTAACAGAATGAGATTCTATCTCTAAAAATAAAGTCTGGGCTTAGTGGCTCACACCTGTAATCCCAGCACTTTGGGAGGCCAAGATGGGCAGAGCGCTTGAGTCTAGGAGTTTGAGACCAGCCTGGGCAACATGATGAAACCCCATCTCTACAAAAGAAAAAAAAAAAAAGCAAAAACAGTCTGGGCGCAGTGACTCACACCTGAAATCCCAGCACTTTGGAAGGCCGAGGTGGGTGGATCACTTGAGGTCAGGAGTTCAAGACCAGCCTGGCCAACAAGGTGAAACCCTGTCTCTACTAAAAATACAAAAATTAGCCAGGTATGGTGGCTGAACCCAAGAGGCAGAGGTTGCAGGGAGCTGAGATCATGCCACTGCACTCCAGCCTGGGCAACAGAGTGAGACTCCATCTTAAAAAAAACAAGAACAACCCCAAAAAAACACAAAACAGAGCTGGGAATGGTAGCAGATGCCTGTAGTCCAGCTACTCAGGAGCTAAGGTGGGTGGATCACCTAAGCCTGGGGAAGTCAAGGCTGCAGTGAGTTGTGATCACACGACTGCACTCCAGGCTGGACAAGAGAGTGAGACCCTGCCTCAAAAATAAATAAGAAAGAGTGCTCTGTAACACCTACCAACAGAATCTGTTAAGAAGAAATGGGAGCATTCCTCTAAAGCCCACTCTCATTCCTTCATGTACCTGGATCGTTTACGGTCCTTGTCCCGTCTGTGCCCATCCTTGTCTCGATCTCGGTCCTTTTTATTCCGATCCCGCTCCTTATCTCGTTCTCGTTCTTTGTGCCGTCGTTCTCTGGAAGACCGCAAATTTAAGAAATTACATGATATTTCCAAAGTATCTTGCTTCACTGCAGCCCTGAGAAGGTTCCTATACTCTCATCCCAAAGTAATGTTTCATAAATTAGAGAATGTGTCTCCCACAGAAATAACAGGGGAATTCTAAGAAGGTTTTCTAGATCAGAGATGTACTGTTAAGTATTAACAGCAATGACAGGTCATGAACTATGTGAACAGATGAACCTTCCTTTTTTATTTTTTTGAGACAGAGTTTCGCTCTGTTGCCCAGACTGGAGTGCAGTGGCATGATCTTGGCTCACTGCAACCTCTGCCTCCCAGATTCAATCAATTCTCGTGCCTCAGCCTCCTGAGTAGCTGGGAATACAGACGTGCACACCACACCCAGCTAATTTTTGTATTTTTAATAGAAACAGGGTTTTGCCATGTTGACCGGGCTGGTCTCAAACTCCTCACCTCAAACAATCCACCCACCTCGGCCTCCCAAAGTGCTGGGATTACAGGTATGAGACACCACACCTGGCGACAGATGAACCTTCCTTGATAACCTGGACCTTCATCTTACAAGTTCCTCTCAACTCTTAAGGACGTGATGGCTCACACCTGTAATCCCAGCACTTTGGGAAGCCAAGGCAGTTGGATCATGAGGTCAGGAAGGAGTTCAAGACCCACCTGGACAACATGGTGAAACCCCGTCTCTACTCAAAATACAAAAATTAACCAGGTGTGGTGGTCCACACCTGTAATCCCAAATACTCAGGAGGCTGAGGCAGGAGAATGGCTTGAACCTGGAAAGCGGAGGCTGCAGTGAGCCAAGATGGCGCCACTGTACTCCAGCCTGGGTGACAGAGCGAGACTCCGTCTTAAAAAAAAAAAAGAGTTGGGTCACTGAGGAAAACTGAAAACACCTGCAGGTCCAACTGGGATAAGAGCAGATTAATGTACAAAAAGCAGATGCCTAGTAATACTGGAGGCATCAGAAGAACCAGTAAGTTAGAAATCTGAAATGTACTCTCCTTTCCCATGTAATAACATACAAAGTTACTTTACCTTTCTATAGATTTGGAACGGGAACGAGAGCGAGAACGGCTGCCTCCTCGACGTCTATCCCTTGAACGATGCCGCTTCCTATCTTTAGATGGGGAAGACTTCCGGTCCCGGTCTCTATCCCGCTCTCTGTCAGGAGTACGTGATCGCTTCCTTTCCTCCTTGGAAGGTGATGCATCCCGGTCCTTTTTGTCAGCCAGCTCTCCTGCCATCTGTAATGAGTACAGAGCAGTGACTAGTACAGTGCACTAGTCACTGCTCTAAACTGCTTATATATAATTCACTTACTCTCAAAACAACCCTATGAGGTAGATATACTAGTATGTCTACCATACAGATGAGAAAGCAGAAGCTCAGGTATATAAAGGAACTTGTCTGAGGGCAGACAGGTGGTGGCAGAGTTGCAGACAGTCTGGCTCCACAGGCCATCATTACTCTCACTATACTATATTGTCTCCCTGTGATTCCTTTCAGGGCATCACTCTGTCACCCAGGCTGGAATGCAATGGAGCAATCATAGGTCAGTGCAGCCTCAACTTCTTGGGCTCAAGCCATCCTCCTGCCTTGCCTGGCTAATTTATTTTTTGTAGAGACAGGGTCTCACTATGTTGCCCAGGCTGGTCTTAAATTCCTGGCCTCAAGCAATCCTCCTGTCTCGGCCTCCTAAAAGGCTGAGATTACAGGTGTGAGCCACAGTGCCTGGCCGATTCTTTTTTACATATTTATCTCTACGTATGTACAGTGAATATACCATATTTTTATAAGTAGATTGCAAAAGAGTATTAAAAGAAGTGTTAGTGAATGAACAGTGTACCAACTATTTCTAGAAACTTCCTATATTGCTTACTTACAAGTTTATTAGGTCTGCCAACCCACTAGGATCAGTCAGCACACATACATCTGAGATAAATTTTTTTAAGCTCACAGAGAAAGCTCAATGGTGAAAAAAAGTTTAACTTTGAGATTTGGATTATATTATAATTAGCACCACAAGGAAAACCTGAATTTAAGTGGAGAAACACTTTTACTCAGATTAAAAGAAATGTACCCTAGTTATACAATGGAAAAAACTTAGTGAAGGGTACACACAGGACCTCTATACACATTTTTTAACTTCCTGTGAAACTATAATTACTTCAAAATATATACATTTTTAAGTACCAAAAACTAGAGGTCGCAGAATTGAGTTCCAACAGCTAGAGGCTGTTGGCATTCCCTGTTCAGATTTTCACAACCTTGGTCATCTGCAAAACCCAGTTTTGTGAAAGGTTTCAGCAGCGATTTGTTTCCCTCCTACCTAGGAGACACCACTCCCACACTGTCAACTATTCTTTGGACTATGAAATGTAGTTCAGCCTGGAGCTAAAACTGCAGCAAGCCTGAATCTGCAACCAACCTCATCTTTATCCCAAAGACTTGGAATATATTCCTCACAACTTATTTTATCCCCAGATGGTTCAGTTCAAATGGTTCCTTAAGCTTTAGCTTACAAGTCCCCTTTCTCATGTCATTCCTTGGCATATATCCTTAAGATTGTATAAAGATGGCCGGGCGCGGTGGCTCAAGTCTGTAATCCCAGCACTTTGGGAGGCCGAGGCGGGTGGATCACGAGGTCAAGAGACTGAGACCATCCTGGTCAACATGGTGAAACACCGTCTCTACTAAAAATACAAAAACTTAGCTGGGCATGGTGGCGCATGCCTGTAATCCCAGCTACTCAGGAGGCTGAGGCAGGAGAATTGCCTGAACCCAGGAGGTGGAGGTTGCGGTGAGCCGAGATCGCGCCATTGCACTCCAGCCTGGATAACAAGAGCGAAACTCCGTCTCAAAAAAAAAGAAAGAAAGATAGATTGTATAAAGATGAGAAAAGAAAAATGAACAAGAGGCCGGGCGTGGTGGCTCATGGCTGTAATCCCAATACTTTAGGAGGCCATGGCAGGAGGATCACAAGGTCAAGAGATCGAGATCATCCTGGTCAACATGATGATGCCCTGTCTCTACTAAAAATACAAAAATTGTCCCTGGTGGTCTAGTGGTTAGGATTCGGCGCTCTATCGTCACTGGTCATCAGAGAGATGCAAATCAAAACCACATTGAAATACCATCTCACGCCAGTTAGAATGGCAACCATTAAAAAATCTGGAGACAACAGATGCTGGAGAGGATGTGGAGAAAAAGGAACACTTTTACACAGTTGGTGGGAGTGTAAATTAGTTCAACCATTGTGGAAGACAGTGTGGCAATTCCTCAAGGCCTTAGAAATAGAAATTCCATTTGACCCAGCAATCCCATTACTGGGTATATATCCAAAGGACTATAAATTGTTCTACTATAAGGACACATGTACATGAATGTTCATTGCAGCACTGTTTACAATAGCAAAGACCTGGAATCAACCCAAATGCCCATTGATAATAGACTGGATTGGAAAAATGTGGCACATATACACCATGGAATATTATGCAGCAATCAGGAATGATGAGTTTGTGTCATTTGTGGGGACTGGATGAATCTGGAGAACATCATCCTCAGCAAACTGACACAAGAACAGAAAATGAAACACCGCATATTTTCACTCATAGGCAGGTGATGAAGAATGAGAACACATGGACACAGGGAGGGGAGTACTAAACACTGGGGTCTATTGGGGGGAAAAGGGGAGGACCAGTGGGAGGGGAGGTGGGGAGGGATAACCTGGGGAGAAATGCCAAATGTGGGTGAAGGGAAGAAAGGAAGCAAAACACACTGCCATGTGTGTACCTACGCAACTGTCTTGCATGTTCTGCTCATGTACCCCAAAACCTAAAATGCAATAAAAAATTAAAAAAAAAAAAAAAATTGTCCAGGGGTGGTGGCACGCCCCTGTGGTCCTAGCTACTTGGGAGACTGAGGCAGGAGAATCGCTTGAACCTGGGAGCTGGAGGGCAGAGACCAGAGATCGTGCCACTGCACTCCAGCCTAGCAATAGAGCAAGACTCCATCTCAAAAAAAAAAAAAAAAGAACAAGAAGCACTTCCCCCACCCCCCTTTTTATTTTGAGATGGAGTCTTGCTCTGTCACCAGGCTGGAGTGCAATGGTGCGATCTCAGCCTCTGGGTTCAAGCAATTCTCCTGCCTTAACCTCCAAGTAGTTGGGATTATAGGCACCTGACACTATACTCGGCTAATTTTTGTACTTTTAGTAGAGACGTAGTTTCACCATCTTGGCCAGGTTGGTCTTGCACTCCTGATCTCATGATCCACCCACGTAGGCCTCCCAAACTGCAGGGATTACAGGCATGAGCCATCGTACCTGGCCTCACAAGAAGCACTTTTAAAAGATGAGGATGACCCATTTTATCTCACAAACATCTGAGAAATGACTGACTGTTCTGTATCAGTACATCATGTACATCACATAGAAATACCTATGTCTTGACCAGGTATGGTGTCTCATGCCTATAATCTCAGCACTTTGGGAGGCTGAGGTGGGCAGATCGCTTGTCCAGGAGTTGAAGACCAACCTGGGCAATATGCCAAAAACCCATCTTTACTAAAAATATAAAAAATTAGCCAGGCATGGTGGCGCACACTACTCAGGAGGCTGAGGTAGAAAGACTGCTAGGGCCTGGGAGGTGGAAGTTGCAGTGAGCTAAGATTGTGCCAACTGCACCCCAGCTTGGGCAATGAGGCAAAACCCTCTCTCAAAAAAAAGTAGAAAGAAAGAAAAAAAAAAAAAGAACAGTTATAGCCCTAAGAAAACAATCCCAAAGGAAGGCTACTTTCTCTGTACAGCATTCTGGATATCATTCATTCTTTCAACAAATATTCACCAAGCACCTAAAAGGTGCCAGAAATCATTATAGGTAATGGAGACAAAACAGTAAAGAAAACAAAGGCACTGAGTGCCGTGGCTGACATCTGTAATCCCAACACTTTGGGAGGCTAAAGGAGTTCAGGACCAGCCTGACCAACATGGTGAAACCCCATCTCTACTAAAACTACAAAATTGGCCAGGCGTGGTGGCATGCGCCTGTAATCCCAGGTACTTAGGAGGCTGAGGCAGGGGAATCACTTGAACCCAGGAGGCAGAGGTTACAGTGAGCCAAGATTGCCCCACTGTTCTCTAGCCTGGGTGACAGAGCCAGATCCTGTCTCAAAACAAACTAACAAAAAACCACAGTGATACGATGGGTAGGGATATGAACAAGAGATAGGTGGCTCAGGGAAGAAGTTTTCATTGATTCTTAAGCTGAGTTTGAATGATGGGAAAAAGAGCCATGAAAAGATCAGGCTATAAAACCCTTATTAGATAGAACAGATATGAGTACTAAGAAACTGGAGCAGGAACTAGCTTACCATGTTTACCAGTTCTGTTTTGTTGTTGTTGTTGTCGCTGAGACAGGGTCTCTCTCTCTCATCCAGGCTGGAGGGCAGTGGCACAATCATGGCACACTGCAGCCTTGACTTCCCAGGCTCAAGCGATCCTCCTGCCTCAGCCTCCCAAGTAGCCAGGACTGTAGGCATATGCTATCACACTCAACTATTTTTTTTTTTTTTTTTTGAGATGGAGTCTCACTCTGCTGCCCAGGCTGGAATGCAGTGGTATGATCTTGGCTCACTGCAATCTCCACCTGCTGGGTTCAAACAATTCTCCTCCCTTGGTGTCCTAAGTAGCTGGGACTACAGAAGTGTGCCGCCATGCCTGGCTAATTTTTTTTTTTTTTTTTTTTTTTGAGACAGAGTCTCACTCAGTTGCCAAGTGCCAGGCTGGAGTACACTCGCATGATCTTGGCTCACTGCAACCTCTGCCTCCTGGATTCAAGCAATTCTCCTGCCTCAGCCTCCCAAGTAGCTGGGACTACAGGCGCGCGCCACCATGCCCGGCTAATTTTTGTATTTTTAGTAGAGACGGGGTTTCACCATGTTGGCCAGGATGGTCTCGATCTCTTGACCTCATGATCCGCCCACCTTGGCCTCCCAAACTGCTGGGATTATAGGTGTAAACTACCTCACCCGGCTCTTAATTTTTTTTTTTTTTTGAGACAGAGTCTTGCTCTGTCACGGAGGCTGGAGTGAAACAGCATGATCTCAGCTCACCGCAACCTCCACCTCCCAGATTCAAGCGATTCTCCTTCCTCAGCCTCCCGAGTAGCTGGTATTACAGGCACGTGCCAACATGTCTGGCTAATTTTTGTATTTTTAGTAGAGGTGTGGTTTCACCATGTTGGCCAGTCTGGTCTCAAACTCCTGACCTCAGGTAATCGCCCACCTAAACCTCCCAAAGTGCTGGGATTACAGACATGAGCCACTGCATCCAGCCCCAACTAATTCTTTAAATTTTTATTAGAGACACAGTCTCAATTTGTTGCCCAGGCTAGTCTTGAACTCCAGGGCTCAAACAATCCTTCTGCCTCTGCCTCCCAAAGTGCTGGTATTACAGGTGTGAGCCACTGCATAACTACAGTACAGTTAAAAACATCTGTGGCCGGGCATGGGGCTCATGCCTGTAATCCCAGCACTTTGGGAGGCTGAGGCAGGTGGACTGCCTGAGCTCAGGAGTTCAAGACCAGCCTGGGCAAGACAGTGAAACCCCATCTCTACAAAAATACAAAAAATTAGCCAGGTATGACAGCTTGTGCCTATAATCCCAGCTACTCAGGAGGCTGAGACAGGAGAATCACTTGAACCCGGGAGGCAGAGGCTGCAGTGAGCCGAGATAGAGCCATTGCACTCCAGCCTGGGCACAAGAGTGAAACTCAGTCCCCCACTAAAAAAAAAAAAAAAAATAGAGAGAGAAAGAAAACCATATTTGTATGGCCAGGCCTGGTGGCTCATGCCTGTAGTTCCAGCACCTTGTGAGGCTGAGGAGGAAGGATCACTTGAGCCCAGGAGTTCAACTCAAGAGCAGCCAGGATAATATAGCAAGACTTCCTGTCTATTCTAAACAATAAAATTTTACATTTATAAACAGTTAAAAATCAGCCAGAGGCCAGGGGCACAGTGGCTCACGCCTGTAATCCCAGCACTTTGGGAGGCCGAGGTGAGTGGATCTCTTGAGGTCAGGAGTTCAAGACCAGCCTGGCCAACATGGTGAAACCTTGTCTCTACTAAAAATACAAAAACTAGCTGGGCGTGGTGGCACCTGCCTATAATCCTAGCTACTCAGGAGGCTGAGGCAGGAGAATCGCTTGAACCTCAGAGGCAGAGGTTGTAGTGAGTCAAGATCTCACCACTGCACTCCAGCCTAGGCAACAGAGTGAGACTCTATCTTAAAACACAAAAACAAAAATTAGCTGGGCATGGTATATGGCGCCTGTAATCCTAGCTACTTGGAAGGCTGAGGCAGGAGAATTACTTGAACTTGGGAGGTTGGGGTTGCACTGAGCTGAGATTATGCCACTGCACTCCAGCCCTGGTGACAGAGCAAGATTCCCTCCATCTCAAGAAACAAACAAACAAAATCAGCCAGGTGTGGTGGTTCACATTTGTAATCCTAGTACTTTGGGAGGCTGAGGGTGGGTGGAATGCTTCAGCTCAAAAGTGCTCAAAAGCTCAGCCAGGCGTGGTGGCTCACGCCTGTAATCCAAACACTTTGGAGGCCAAGGTGGGTGGATCACCTGAGGTTGGGAGTTCAAGACCAGCCTGACCAACTTGGTGAAATCCCATCCTTTTTTATATTTTTTTTTTAAAAAAAAGAGCTCATAGGCAAAGGCCTGGGAGGAAAATATTGTCCAGGGACATAGCTTGTGCCCCCAGGAGCCAATACTACCTATGGGGCCCACGACCCTTCGCTCCTGCCCAGGGAGGATCACCTGAGCCTGGGCTGAGCTGGAAAGACCACTTGAGCCTAGGAAGCACTGGTGCAGGGGGAATACTGATTCAAGATGAGTTCAGTGAGCAGGGCAGGAGTTAGATCATGAAAATGCGTTACAGGCCAGAGTAGAGTAACTTGGATTTTAACTGCCATGGGGATCTTAGAAGAGCTTTAAACAGGAAGCAATCCAATACTTCGGGTGACTTGAAAGAAAATAGACAGTAGAGAGGCAGAGTGAATACACAACCACTGAGAGTGCTATTATGGTAGTCTAGGCAAGACATGGCAGTGGCCTGTTCTAGGAAGGTGGCAATGGAGATGGCAGCATCAGAATTAGGCAACATCAGAGCATATTCTGGAGGACTTACTGATGAAGGGAGAAAAGGAAAGAGACAAAAAGGTAGTTCCTAAATTTATAGTTTCCAGCAACCTGACAGTTTGTGGTGCCATAGCAAACAAACTGGAGAAGACTAGGGAAGGAACAGATTTAAGAGGAAATCAAAAGTTTTATTTTGGCCAGGTTGAGTGTGAGATGTCAGCAAGACAACCAAATGGAGATTCCTGGAAGGCAAATAGAAATGCAAACTTAGAACTCAGGAGAGAGGGTCTGTAGACAAAAACTTGAGTCACCAATACACAGACTGCTTTTAAAGCCATGGAAGCATTAGTGAAAGAAGAAAAAAATAGCAGAGAGAAAGATCCAGGATTGAGCTCTGGAACACTTTAACAGGAGTTAGGCACAGGATGAACAAGAGAAAAAGACTGGAAAGAACCAGCAGCCATTGGAAAAGAGAAAGAAGAGTATGACAACATGTTTCAAGGAGGGAGGGGTCAACTGTGTCAAGTACCACAGAAATGGAGAGGGACTAAGGGACAGGGAAGCAACCACTGAATTTGGAAAAATGGAGATTACTGGCAATCTCGACAAGAGCTGTTTCAGTGGCATTAAGGGAATGGAAGCCTGAGTGGAATGAGTTTGGAAGAGAATGAAAAAGGAGAAGACAGTAAATACAGGCAACTTTTATTACAAGTTCTATTATCACAAGGACCAAATAACCAAGCTGACTCTGGTCATGCTTCCCAGCAGCCTTCCTCTCAAACTTCCAGATCTTCTGGGTCCTCAGTTCTTGCAGGGCAGGGGCACATTCTTTTTTTTCATTCGATGAAGTATTTAACAAGCATCTACTGTATGCAAGGCACAGTGCTAGGCGCTCTGTGAGTTACAAAAGGAAATTCTATTCACAGGAAATTTTTAGAACAAGTGGTATGAGGTCGGGCGCAGTGGCTCATGCCTGTAATCCTAACACTCTGGGAGGCCGAGGCAGGTGGATTGCCTGAGCTCCAGAGTTTGAGGCCAGCCTGGGGAACACGGTGAAACCACGTCTCTACTAAAAACACAAAAAATTTGCCGGGCGTGGCAGCGTGTGCCTGTAATCCCAGCTACTCAGGAGACTGAGACAAGAGAATCGCTTGAACCCAGGAGGCAGAGGCTGCAGTGAGCCAAGATCCCGCCATTGCACTCCAGCCTGGGCGACAGAGCGAGACTCCGTCTTAAAAACACACACACACACACACACACACACACTCACAAGGACAATAGGTGGTATGAGACACACACATACCAAGAAGAGTACCAAAGCTCAGCTGTAGTATTACGGGTGTTGAAAGGCGTTTCCTTTCACTTGTAAAAGGTGATGTGGAAGGCTTGGTAGAGGAAGTGACTTATGAGCCTTTAAGTATAAGTAGAATTTGAAGATATGTAATTAAGAACGCAGAAAAAAAGTCATTCCCGGAAAAAGAAATAATGAGCGCGGCGCAGAGGCGGGAAAGCATGGACTGATTCTGAGAGAAAAGTCAGAGTTCCAGTTTGGCTGCAGCAAAGGCTACTTGAAGCATGAAAGAATAAGGTCAGACTGGGGGTATCACAGGGGCTGTGCCCACGGGCAGAGTTCTGGGAGGAAAATATCGTGCAGGGATGTGGCCTGTGCCCGCAGGAGCCAACACTACCCCTGGGGCCAGGGTCCCTTCGCTCCTGCTCGCCCGAGCTTCCCGGGTTCATGCTCCTTCCCTGAGGCGTTCTTTCCCGCCTCGTCCCGGAGGCAGGGGCCACCGCCATGCCCGACTCTCGCCCTCTCTGTAAGCCCGTGGGAACCGCCTCCACTGCCCGGGACTCACCACCCTGAGTCTGAACCGCCCAACGCGGCCTCAACGTCGCGGAACCGTCGCCATCTTTCTCGTTTCCTGGTCGCGGAGATGCAACCCCCACCGACCGCGCGGCAAGCTGGGAAAGCGAGTTCCTGGAGCTGGGCGGCGCAGGCCGACATTGAGGCCTGGGAACTACCAATCCCAGAATGTACGGCGAGAGCGCCAGCCCCAGGCTGTGGGGTCGGCAGGGCAGAGGTTCGCCACACGTTAGTGTCCGGGAAGGAAGAGTTTCTTGTGAATAGGCTTCCGGCATTAGGTTCTCCCGCCGAGCAGCCTTCTTGGAATCTGCTGGTCTTCCTAGAAACTACAGTAGATGACTATCATTGCCCGTGGCTTACGGTGGAGGAATTTAAGGGCTTCCTGAGATACCTATGGCACGTAATTCTAGCCAACAACTGCAGTAACAAGAATAAATACCATTCGTGGAAAAGCGATTTTAGTAACAATTCTATGAGAATGAGACAGTCGTTAGCCCCATTTTACAGTTGGAAAAACTAAAGATTAGGTTACAGGAGTAGGTTCACAATGAGGGTGATGCAATTCTCCATTGTGCGGAACTATCCGAGGCTTAGGAGGATGTTTTAGCAACCTTGGCTCTTGCAGCCGGGTGAATACCATAATCCGCAGTTATTCTCATAGCTCCAAATGAGCCCACACAATGAACTCTAAAGTCCTCCCGGAAGGATGGTATCTCCTGGTCTCTAGCACCTGTTTTCTCAACATTCCAGATAGAACTGTGGTTTCCTCAATTTCTTGCCCTTTGGAATCTGACCAGTTGTTGAGCTATCTTGGTATTTTTGCGTTTTTCTTCCCCCAGATTCCCCTACTTCAGTCCTCCACTGAGTTTTTTGTTGTTGTTGTTTCAACCTCAAATCGTAAGTTCACTTTGTATTTCTCTTTGACCTTATGTGTTCATAACTCTTTCCCTCAAAACAAAACATTGCAATTGAAGAAACGGTTTAGATAACCAGAAGTATCTTGGGCCTCCCTTCCCATTTTGCCAGCAGCAGGTTTGTTGCTTCATTTCCACATGGCTGTAGGTCTGGCTTTTCTCTCTGAATATGCCTTAAGCTCTCAAGCAGAGCTTCAGGATACACCCGAATAATCCTAAAGCCCTGAGCATCACGCACAATGACCCAAAGTAAACCTCGGAGACACACACTTCTCTTGGAACCTTGCAGGCTTTCACTTACCAGCTTCTGCTCCAGAAAAAAACCGAAGGTAAAGAAGGGAGGGCTGAGATCTGTTAGGTGTACTTCACCACAAGAACACGAGAGGGCGCTCGACTCAAATATTCACAGATTCTACTAAGAATCAGATTAACTATGGTAGGCCGGAATCTTCAAAAGCTGCAGCCATGTTTTATTGAGAATCTTCTTAAGTGCCCAGCTCTGAGCAGGACACTTAACCTACCTTACTTGTTTTGGTTAGTTCTCATAGCAGTATGAGATGACTGCTATCTCCATTTTACCGGTAAGGAGATTGTGGCCCAGAAAGAGTAACTATGCCTTCAAAGACCACATAGTTAAAAGAACGGGCCAAGTGAGGTGGCTCACGTTCGTATCTCAGCACTTTGGGAGGCCGCGGCAGAAAGACCAACCGCTTGGGCCAGGAGGTCGAGGCTGCAGCGTGCCCTGAGCGTGCCACACTGCACTACAGCCTGGGTGACAGAGCAAAACCCTGCCTGGAAAAAAGAAAAGAGAAAAGAAGAGAATGGTTTGGTTTTCTTTGAATGAAATTCAGGTTCATTTAACTTCAGAGTCCATCACCTTTCCCTAGTTTCAGGCTCCCATCTTAACTCTCTTTAAAGATGAGTAAATTGAGCCCCCGGAAGGTGATAAAGCTTGTCTTAATTCATAGTGGCAGAGTTCCCCTAGTACTTGTGCACACCTCTCATAACACATGTAAGACATTGAGCTTCAAGGACACTTATTTGCCTTGCCCCACAAGTTCTCTCACAAACGTGCATCTTTCTTTTTTTTTTTTTTTGAGACGGAGTTTCGCTCTTGTTACCCAGGCTGGAGTGCAATGGCGCGATCTAGGTTCACCGCAACCTCTGCCTCCTGGGTTCAAGCAATTCTCCTGCCTCAGCCTCCTGAATAGCTGGGACTACTGGGGCGCACCACCATGCCCAGCTAATTTTTGTATTTTTCGTAGAGATAGTGTTTCACCTTGTTGACCAGGATAGTCTCGATCTCTTGACCTCGTGATCCACCCGCCTCGGCCTCCCAAAGTGCTAGGATTATATCCTTATTTGTTTTTATGTATTTTTTATTTTTCAGACAGGGTTTCACTTTGTTGCCCAGTCTGGAGTCCAGTAACACAAACAGCTCACTGCAGCCCTGACCTCATGGGCTCAAGCGAAACTTCTGCCTCAGCCTCCCATGTAGCTGGGACCACAGGTGCACCCCATCACACCTAGTTAATCTTTTTTGTTTCTTTTCTGTTTTTTGAGACAGAGTCTCGCCCTGTCACCCAGGGTGGAGTGCAGTGGCATGATCTCGGCTCTCTGCAACCTCCGCCTCCTGGGTTCAAGCAATTCTCCTGTCTCAGCCTCCCAAGTAACTTGGACTACAGATGCCTGATACCATGCCCAGTTAATTTTTGTATTTTTAGAGATGGGGTTTCACCTTGTTGGTCACGTTGGTCTCAAACTCTTGACCTCAGGTGATCCACCCACCTTGGCCTCCCAAAGTGCTGGGAGTACAGGTGTGAGCCACCACACATGGCCTAATCTTTTTTTTTTTTTTTTGAGACGGAGTTTCGCTCGTTACCCAGGCTGGAGTGCAATGGCGTGATCTCGGCTCACAGCAACCTCCGCCTCCTGGGTTCAGGCAATTCTCCTGCCTCAACCTCCTGAGTAGCTGGGATTACAGGCACACGCCACTCTGCCCAGCTAATTTTTTGTATTTTTAGAAGAGACAGGGTTTCACCATGTTGACCAGGATGGTTTTGATCTCTTTACCTCATGATCCACCCGCCTCGGCCTCCCAAAGTGCTGGGATTACAGGCTTGAGCCACCGTGCCCGGACGGTCTAATCTTTTTATTTTCTGTAGAGACAAGGTCTCAAACTCCTGGCCTCAAGCAATCTGTCTGCCTCTGCCTCCCAAAGTGCTGGAACTACAAGCATCAGTCATTGCACCCAAACCTTCATCTCTGGAGATGGAGTAGTACTCCATTTAGTACTGTGATCTTGTTCAAATTATACACCATCTCTGGCTTTTCTCTTTCCTCATTTACAAAGCAGATAATAATACCACTTCCCTCACAGGACAGGATAGCCAAGCAGGTTAAAGTGCATGATGTGAAGCCAGATTACCTGGATTTATATCCATGTTCAACCACTTTCTAGCTGTGTGAACTTTTGCACATTACCTAATCTCTCTTCTTGTCTGTAAAATGAAATAGATAGTGGCTGGGCACGGTGGCTCACTCCCGTAGGTCAGGAGTTCCAGACCAGCCTGACCAACATGGAGAAACTCCATCTCTACTAAAAAAAAAAAAAAAAAAAAATACAAAATTAGCCAGGCGTAGTGGCGCATCCGTATAGTCCCAGCTCCTGGCTGGGGCAGGAGAATCACTTGAACCCTGGAGGCAAAGGTTGCGGTGAGCCAAGATCATGCTATTGCACTCCAGCCTGGGCAACAAGAACAAAACTCCATCTCAAAAAAAAAAAAAAGTAGATAGTACCTCATAGGCTCATAGGGTTATCACAGGAATAAATAACATATAAAGAACTCACAAGTGGGGCTAGGCACTGTGGCTTATGCCTGTAATCCCAGCACTTTGGGAGCCTGAGGCAGGAAAATCACTTCAGCTCAAAAGGAGACCAGCCTGGGCAACATAGCGAAACCCCGTCTCTACAAAAAGCAGACTACTAGTGTAATCCTCCTGTAGTCCTAGCTACCAGGAGGCTGAGGTAGGAGGATAAATTGAACCAGGAGGGTGAGGTTGCAGTGAGCAGTAGTTATGCCACTGTACTTCAGTGTGGGCAACAGAGTGAGACCCTGTCTCAAAAAAAAAAAAAAAAAAAAAAAACCTCTTAAGTGCCCCTGACCTATAGTAAACATTTAACAAATGTTAGCTCTTATCATTGATGAGGCTAAATATGATCATGTAAAACCCTAGACACAGCACAGTGCTGAACACTCATTAAGTACTCGATACATGCTAACTTTATTTCTAGTGCTGGCACTACACCATGGCACTTGGAAAACAAGAGCTCTAAGTCACTGAGAAAGGAAGGTAAGAGTTAATGTCCCTGAGCTGCCAGCAGTAGGCATCGGAATTGGAAGGTCATGAAGGCAAATGTCTGTCATCTCTCCTTGAGCTCAAGAGATCAGAATCCCAGGAACCTCCCCCAGCTTTGGCTTAGTCTGTCCACCTTCTACGTGGGGTGGGATCCTCTACTGATGATTTCACCTAATCTTTCTCTCCTCTAGACTCTCCAGGGCAGTGGTTCTCAACCAGGAGTGATTTTTCCACAGGGGTCTGGAAAAATTGCAAAAGATTGGCAACATCTGGAGACATTTTTGGTTGTGACAGCTGGGGAGTAGGGTGCTGTCATCTAGCAGCCAGCAGATGTCAGGGACACTGCTAAACATCTTAGGCTGCATAGGACAGTGCCTCACAACCAATCATTATCCAGTTCAAAATGTCATTAGTTCCAGGGTTGAGAACCCTGCTCCTCTGCTCTAGGGCTAAGGAGCTCTTCCTTGGTTTAGTAGGTCTTGGGTGGGGATACAGCGGGGGATGGGGAAAAGAGAAGTTCCTTTTTGGAGGAGCTGGGGAATGGTGGAGGCAGCCTGTCTGCAGCCCACAGAAAGGGCCCCAGGACAGCTTTTCTCTCATTATCATCAGCCAGAGGGCCCAGCATAGTTGCTCATGCCTGTAATCCCAGCTATTAAGGAGGCAGAGATGGGAGGATAGCTTGAGCCCAGGAGTTCAACATCTGCCTGAGCAATATAGCAAGACCCCATTCTCCATAAAAAGAGGGAAAAAAAGGACAAAAGTATAACAACCAAAGAAAACAGAAAGAAACAAAAATGGAGCCAAATTCTTTATATTTTTCATTAATAAATAGGTTTTCTTCATTAAACACAGAACATATAACAGATTGAAACACTCCCCCCTCCCCCCAATTCCAAAGACAAGAGTCTATAAAACAGATGCCAGCTGTACTGCCCTAAGGGCAGAAAGTCTGGTGACCCCCACCCAGCCCTGCCCCTGCAGCACCACCACCCCCACACTCTGCAAGAGAAGGGGGTCTGGGGCTTCTCCCTTGGACCCTGGGGACTTAGGTGAGAAGCGTGTGAATGTATGACGTCACCTCTCCAGAGGCATGGGCTATGCAAAGATGAGGTTTCCTTCTCATTGGCTCTGACCAACTCCTGCACTTCCAATTGCAGTTACGAAGCACCTGGGCTAAGCCCCCAAGGGAACTGCCGCTAGGCTTCCCCACTCTGTTCCTCTGATCCTCCTTAGAGGGGAAGGGAAGGGCTCAGGGACCCCTCCCATCCCCTGGCCTGCATGGAAACACTGTGTGGAAGAGGCATGATGCTGAAGGTGAGGCTGCTGTAGGCCCCCAAGCCCATGAGGCCAGCATGCCCCCCGTCCCCCACAGCTTTTCTTCTTCTGGAGCGGGGCGGGGGGGGGGGCCACTGGGGCAGTTGCCCTCTCTACAACCTAGTGCCTGGCTTGGGGTATGATGGTTCTCTCTGTCAGGTCCTCATGCCGGGCCTGGCTCCTCCCTTGCCCCATTCCTGTCTCCTTCCAAGCCCTCACCGTGGCCATCTGAAAAACTCATGTCCAGTGTCCTCAATTGTCTTATCCTCCCTCTCCCCGTGCCTCTGCACCCCAAGGGAGGAAGTAGGGGGTTATCTCCCCCCTCCAATTTCCACTTCACATAATGGAACAGCTTTTGGCCTTTTCCTTCTTGAAGGTAGAAGAGATGAGTTCAGAGCGACTGGGGAGGTGGAGCAGTCGTTTGGAGAGGCTTCCGACAGGGCTCTTCGGGGGTAGAGGGCTAGGCTTGTTCAGACACACCATGGATGCCGTCCGAAAGATACTGTGGATACTCTTTTCTGATGTAAAAGCCGAGCCTTCCAGGTAGACTTCCGCACCCAGCTGCTTGGCTATTGCACAACCCTGCAGGAGGGGGTGAGGTCATTAATGCAGTGGCCAAAATGGCTCTGTGACACTGCCTCTAGGTGTCACTCCCCAGGGCTACTCCAGAGGTGACCCAGCTGCCAGTCTCCAACCACCAACCCTCTACCAATTATTCGATTATTATTATTTTGGGGGGACATACACCCTGTCTGATGATGCCTCTTTTTCTTAAGACAATGCCTGACTGCACATTATAAATCACCTGGAATATTCTTAAAACTATATCGATGCCAAACTAAGTGAATCACAATTTCTGGGGATAGCTGGAGCAGTGGCTAGTGCTGCCAATCCCAGCTACTCAGGAGGCTGTCAGGGGGAGGCTGCCGGGCACGGTGGCTCACGCTTGTAATCCCAGCACTTTGGGAGGCTGAGGCAGGCGGATCACGAGATCAGGAGATCAAGACCATCCTGGCCAACATGGTGAAACCCTGTTCTCTACTAAAAATACAAAATTTAGCTGGGCAAGGTGGCTCATGCCTGTAATTCTAGCACTTTGGGAGTCCAAGGCGGGCAGATCACCTGAGGTCAAGAGTTCAAGACCAGCCTGACCAACATGGAAAAACCCCATCTCTACAAAAATTCAAAAAAATTAGTCAGATGTGGTGGCACATGCCTAATACTAGCTACTTGGGAGGCTGAGGCAGAAGAATCCCTCGAACCAGGGAGTCGGAGGTTGCAGTTAGCCGAGATGGTGCCATTGTACTCCAGTCTGGTGACAGAACTAGATTCTGTCTCAAAAAAAGAAAAAAAAAATGTTTAAGCTGTGCTTGGTGACTCACGCCTGTAACCCCAACACTTTTGAAGGCAGAGGTGGGTGGATCACCTGAGGTCAGGAATTTGAGACCAGCCTGGGCAACATGGCAAAAGAAACCACATTTCTACTAAAAATACAAAAATCAGCCGGGTACAGTGGCTCACACCTGTAGTCCCAGCTACTGGGGAGGCTGAGGCAGAAGAATCACTTGAACCTGGGAGGTGGAGGTTGCAGTAAGCTAAGATCATGCCACTGCACTTCAGCCTGAGTGACAAAGCAAGATTTCGTCTCAAAAATAAAAATAATAGGGACGGGCATGGTGGCTCACGCCTGTAATCCAAGCACTTTGGAGGCCAAGGCAGGCAGATCACCTGAGGTCGGGAGTTCAAGACCAGCCTGACCAACATGGTGAAACCCTGTCTTAAAAAATAAATAAATAAAAATAATAGAAAAAAAAATTTTTTTTTTGAGACGGAGTTTCGCTGTTGTTACCCAGACTGGAGTGCAATGGCACGATCTCGGCTCACCGCAACCTCTGCCTTCTGGATTCAAGCAATTCTCCTGCCTCAGCCTCCCAAGTAGCTGGGACTACAGGCGCCCATCACCACGCCCAGCTAATTTTTCTATTTTTAGTAGAGACAGGGTTTCACCTTGTTGACCAGGACGGTCTCAATCTTTTGACCTTGTGATCCACCCGCCTAGGCCTCCCAAAGTGCTGGGATTATAGGCGTGAGCCACCGCACCTAGCCAATAATAGAAATTTTAAAAAAAATGTTTTTTCAATAAAGACGGGGTTTCACCATGTTGGTCAGGCTGGTCTTGAACTCCCGACCTCAGGTGATCCGCCCCCGCCTTGGGGTCCAAAGTGTTTGGATTACAGGTGTGAGCCACCAGGCCTGGCCAGAAATTTTTTTTTAAATGTTAAGAAGTTCACAGGAAAGGAAATAGGGAGCTGTAAAAATTTAATTAAAAAAAATTTGCTGGAAGTGGGCACATAACTGTAGTCTCAAATAGTAGGGAGGATCGTTTGAGCCCAGGAGTTCTATACTGCAGTGAGCTAGGATCACACCACTGCACTTCATTCTGGGTGACAGAGTAAGACCCTGTCTTGGGCCGGTCACCTCAGGTGATCCGCCCGCCTCAGCCTCCCAGAGTGATGGGATTACAGGCATAAGCCACTATGCCTGGCCTTTTTTTTTTTTTCTTGAGACAGCGTCTTATTCTGTTGCCTAGGCTGGAGTGCAGTGGTGCAGTCTTGTCTAACTGCAACCTCCATCTCTCAGGTTCAAGCAATTCTCCTGCTTCAGCCTCCTGAGTAGCTGATTACAGGTACATGCTACCACAACAAGCTAATTTTGGTATTTTTCATAGAGACAGGGTTTTTCCATGTTGGCCAGGCTAGTCCTGAATTCCTGAGCTCAAGTTATCCTCCAGTGCTAGGATTATAGGCATAAGCCACTGCGTCCAGTGCCCCCCACCTATTTTTTTGAGATAGGCTCTCACTCTGTCACTAAGGCTGGAGTACAGTGGCACAATCACAGCTCATTGCAGCCTCAACCTCCTGGGCTCAAGTGATCCTCCCACCTCAGCCTCCTGAGTAGCTAGGACTACAGGCACTCACCACCACACCCGACTTTTTTTTTGGTAGAGACAGTCTTGCTTTGTTGCCCAGGCTTATCTCAAACTCCTAGGCTCAAGCAATCCTCCTGCCTCAGCCTCCTAAAGTTCCAGAATTACATGTATGAGCCACCTTGCACCTGGCCTCGTGTGTGTGTGAAACTCTAATGAACACCTCTAATGATTCTAATGCAGGTGGTCAGAATACAATCTTAGAAAGGTGGGCACACATAGGAATAACTCACCTGCTAACTGACAGCACACATCTGGGTAAGCAGGTACCTACCACCTCCCTCCAGGTGACTCCTTTGCTAATTATAACACCAGTTCTCTCTTGCCATAGTGGAAGAGTTTGAGCCAGGGCCATATTTCGAGCTATCTGCCTGTGGCCTTCCCCACTTCTCCCCACAACACGCACTCGCGCGCACACACCTGCTCATAGGAGATGGGCGCCTGCTTCTGGTGGGAAAGCTCCATCAGAGTACTCAGGTCTGTTCGCAGGTCTGTCTTGCAGCCAACGAGCAAAACGCGGGTGCTGGGACAATAATCTAGGATTTCTGTCCTCCACTGAGGGGTCAAGCAGGAAGAAGGGAAGGAGAAGGAAGAAGGGAGGAGAGTTAGTGGCAGACAGATGCCAGAAGCCTGGCTGGCAACGTCACACATATCACCTCTCTTATCACCGGCCCAGTCCTCCCTCTGAGTCACAGCATTGCCACTGCACTAATTACATCATCTTCTTGCCCATAAGGCCTTTAGGGCCCCCAGAGTGCTGACCCAGGAGCCTGTTCCCCCAGTCGATGGCCCAGTCACCAGAGAGAGCACAGGGGCAATTCTACCACTCTGCCAAGCATACAGGGCATGGATCTGCCCCCTCACCCCAAAGGGTCTCACAAGTCCAGAAGGCCAGGGGGAAGCCAACCAACTAGTCTCTTCCCAAGGGAAGAATGTGACCCCAGCATCTTCTATACTATACTAGGTACACAGGGTTTCCTGGGACTCCCTCAGCATTGGCAGATCTGCCTAGACCCAAGCGTTTCATACCAGCAGCTCAACTCGGACCTGGCTGGCTTGTCTGGTCTCAGTGGGACTGGGGTCAGGGTCTATAGAAGCTGCCTTCAAAAGGTCCCATCCCTGACCCTCAAGTCGTATCACCTAAAGGTTCTCTGACTCTCGATCCTCTGCTTCCTGAGTCTTCAACACCACCCTCCCTGTGGGGCCTCTGGCAAGGCAACATGGGATGACAAAAAGGCCAGGAGGCAGGGTGAGGAGACCCGAGTTCCAGTCCCAGAGCTGTAGCTAATGGTGTGGCCTCAGGCAAATCTCTTCCTTCCCTGGCCTCCATTTCTTGCTGTTATATACGAGGGGATTCATGACAAGGTCCCCACAATTCCTTCTTGATTCTCATGCTAAGTCAGATTGGAGAGGTGATCTAGTCTTACCTTCTTGAGTGCGCTGTCCACTGTCTCCGGACGGCTGATGTCAAAACATAGTAACACTGCGTCTGAGTCGCTGTAGCAGAGTGGACGGACATTGTCATAGTAGGGAGATCCTGGTGTAGGCCAGAAAGAGCTGATGGTGAGCCACGGTGTTTCCCCTCCCCAACAGGCCTAAGCCCTAGAGCCCTGGGAATACCATCCTCCATCCCAGAGGATCCTCCCGTCTCCCAGGGGAATGTGCTGCTGCTGGAAGCTTGGGACCACCTGCAAGAAGGTCATGTAAGAATGTCATCCCCCTTAGTCCAAAAAAAGGGAAAGAAGGCAAAATAAAGTGGGTGAAGTATAAATTGGCCCTGTCTGGGTCTCCTGCAGCAGGCTTAATTGGAGATGGAGTAGTTTTCTGAGTCACGGAAGATGCTTCCAGCCCCATGGAGAGACCATGCTTACTTATCTCAAGAGCCTGCCTGCTGCCCCGCTTCGCTCCCTTCTGCTCCAGGGTCTCCCCAGCGAAGAGACAAACCTGCCTGTTACATAACCTGGCTGCTGCTTTGCCGTGGGGTGAGAACTTTAGGAGGCTAGCAGGGGAGGTAGCGCATCAAGGGTTCAGTGCCCACTTCTCCACCCACCCAGATCGGCTTACACTGAAAAGAGCAAAAGGAAAGCTGTAGACCCTGACCACCCCCCCACAAAATCTCAGGAAGGCAGTCTCTAAGACAGCAGCACCAATAGCTGGGGATTTAGAGGTTAGAACAAGAGTCCATCATTGGGAGAGGAATAGGCAATGCAGACCCAGGTGGTCCCATATGGGAGAATGCTAGGGGCTGAGCCTACCCCTCCACCCTGGGGAAGGAGCAGTAGCGGATTTGGAACCCAGACAATCCGTGCTCAGAATAGCAAGCAGCCCCTCTCCCTGCACCGCAATCGCCATGGAAACTGGGGGGAATCCAAGCTGGGGGGGGGAACGTTGGTCATTTAAAAAAAACAAATACAGGGGAGTTGGGATAGCTGCCTGCTCCTTTAGCAAGACTCCCCCATCCCTTTCTGAGGTGGGGTCTTACCACTGCAGCACTGAGAAGCGGAAGCACTGCAGCACTGGGGAAGGGGGGAGGGGAGAGGCCTCCATTTTGGCTCCAAGCAATCCCCCTCCCCTAAGACTAGCAAGTGAATAATGGGAACAGGAGCAACCCTGACCCCAACATTGGGACGCCCTATCCCACACACCTACGCCACTTCCTCCTTCCTTATGGGAACCTAATCTGAAAGAGTTTGAGAATGACAGCCTTTATCCTTTTGGAAATTGGGGGGTGGCGGTGTGACACAGGGAATAGAGACAACACTTGCTGATTTTCTGTGATCTGGTTTGGGATTTGAGGGCTGCATTCTGACTGTGGAAGGAGGGAGGAGGTGGTGGGAGGGGGCTTGGGCAGTGGTAGTGAAAAGAGATGAGCTGTGGTAAGATTCTGGGAAGATTGGAAGGTGGGAGGGTACAGCAGATGAAAAACCAAAAAACTATACATCATGCAGTCAAGCTGCATTCTGATCGGATCTAGCCAGCATACCACAACCCAGAAGAATCAGAATCCTGCGTCCCAAGCCCTGGAACTGCAACAGGGAAAAGCACACCAGGTTGGGGAATTTTTGTTTAGGGGGTAAAGGCTCATTATCTGTCTCACCATCCCCAAGCCCCAATCTTTTCAGACCTCAGAATTGGAGCATGGGAACAGCTCTTGGAGGAGCAGGACAGTACATTTATTATATGTAACAGGAAACACCTAGGGATTTATGGCCCCTCTTTAAACTCAGCCTGACGATGCATTTCTGGGGAGGGATGGATTTTCTTTTCTTTCCCCTATTCCCAGCTTTTACTCCTTCATTATAACTGAGCCAGTCTATTGAAAAAGGTCTGAGGTAGAGAAATAATGGGAAGGGATCAGAATCAAGGCAAAGGATAGCCTAGTACAAGGGCTTGGGGCTGAGAGGCTTGAAAAACATATGTTTCTAGATTCTAGAGACACAGAGCATCTTCTATCTCACCCCAGTAGAGGGAAAACAGTCAGAGCCAACCTCCCCTCTGCCCTGCCGGCCACTCTTCACAACTGATTATGCCCCTATATTAAGCCATCTCCCCCATCCTCCAAAACATCGATGATGCATTGCTTCATCCCCAAGCTGCAGCGGTGTGACGAGTGGGGCTGAGCTGCGGCAGGAGGACAGCAGTGGCCCAGGATGGAATGCAGGAGACAAAACTGAGTCTGAGCAATCTTTCCCCAAAGCAGGCTTGTCTCCCCATCCCAACCACACTACCTCCAGCAGCACTCTCTCTTCTTGCCTCTTATTTGGCTTTGCTCTGGGGACATAAAGGGTGTATGTGTGTGTGTGTGTGTGTGTGTGTGCGCGCATGTGTGTGTGCGTGCGTGTGTGTGTGTGTGTGTGTGTGTGCGCATGCTTGCCTGCTGGGTGGCAGAGAATGGAAGTGGAGAAGCCCTGTTTTACTGCCCCCCAGGAAAATTCATGGGTCCCTTCACCTCACCATCCCAGCCCTCTGAAGGGTGGAACTAGACCCAGGAAAGAGAGTGGTTCCTAGGGTTCACCCACTCTGCACCCCAGGATGATCCAACAGAGCTGACCCACTGTCACCCCTCCCCACAACTAAGGAACCTTCAGATCCCCTTCTTTCACCTCTCCCCACCAAAGAGGAAATTTATTTATTTATTATTATTATAAAGACTGGGTTTCACCATGTTGGTCAACCTGGTCTTGAACTCCCAACCTCAGGTGATCCACCCGCCTTGGCCTCCAAACTGCTTGGATTACAGGCGTGAGCCACCATGCCCGGCCAACAATTTCTAAAATACAGCAGCTACACAGCAGACCAGTGGAGGTTGGAAAGGGGTATTTGGAGCCACAATTCTTACCTGAGGTATCCCAGAGACTAAGCTCCACCCTCTGTTCCTCTGTCTCCAAACAGGCTGTGTAATTTTCGAACACGGTGGGCACATAGGTCTGTGAAGAGAGAGAGGAAACATTCACCCTGAGCACCCCTACCCTCAGATCCTCTGGCTAGTGCTGCCTACACACACGCTCAGAGAGACAGTAGTCACAGGAGACAAGAAGCCAGAGGAGGGGATGCCTGGAGCAGAGCAGGAGAGAAGGAACTGTGGAGGCACAGGCACTTTGCTGTGACAGTGAGAAATGTGAATGACGCCTCCCCCATATCCTAGACGACCAGGGACATACACACAGATTCTTCCCATCCCCAGATTTGTGCTTTCCAATTTGAGAGAACCACAAGCCAATCCTAGCTCATCTTCTCCTCTCAAGCTCCTCTGGCCAGGTAAACAGAGGGGCTGCAGAAAGAGCCCAGCTGGAGGCAGGCATAGAGCCTTTGAGGAGCAGGTGAGCAGACCGGCAGAGATTACGTCAAGAAGAAACCCCAGACTCTCAAATGCCTCCAGTGCCCTCCCCTGACAGCAGACTCCAGGGACGCAGGAAGGTGGAGGGGATCTGATGGGGCCTCTGGGTGAAGAGGTAGCCAGCGGGGCGGCAGAAGTGGGACAGGTCTCAGGGGAAGCTAAGGCAGGGCAGTCCTCCAGCCAGAAAGCAACTGAGGATGGGAAATCCTCAGAAAGCGGCTGAGGATGGGCTGGGGCTGGGGGAGCCACATCTCCTGGGCAGGTGGAAATCTACCCCAGGGAGGGCAGGGGGACAGGCAGGGAGAAAAGCCGGCCAGCGGGGGACGGGTGGAGCTCACCTCCGGATAGCAATCCTTTGCTAACACTTGTAACATCGCGGTCTTCCCACACTGCACGTCCCCGACCAGAACGAGTTTACATCTGGCCACGACTGGCTGGGGGGCTCGTCTCTCCTTCATGGTTGCAGCGTCCACAGGACTTGAACTCCGATTCAGAGGAGATGGTTGCGCCAGGTGCGTCTGGAACACCAACAGAGCCGGATTCCCTACCTCCCTCCGACTGAGGCGGAGGCGAGTACAGCCGTCTTATATTTGTCTGGCCGAGCCAATCACAAGAGGAGGCGGACTCCGTTACGCCCAATCCCTGAGGTGGGATCCCCTCCAGCAGCCAATGGATCTGAGGATCTGAGTCAGCGCCCTCTTCCTCCTTTTTCCCTTCTCTTAAAGCTGCACCGTTGCTTCCCCCTGAAGGGGGATTCCCACGTTGTTTTGCATTTGTATTAGGAAAGAGAAAGGGTACTGGAAGCCACATAAAATTATCTGGAGTGTCCACCAATTCGTGTCATAAAACAAACTAGCTATGGAAGCAGAAAGTGAGGTCAGGCTGGAGTTTCAGGGACTGTCCCAGGTGGGTTACAAGAGCAGGACCTGCTTAGACTATAGACAGGTGTGTGTGTGCGTTGGTGGAGTGGGGTTGCGGGAGGTGGCCCAGAGCTTCTCTGACTTTTTTTTCCTTACATCTTTTAAGTAGAGACAAGAGTCTCACCATGTTGCCCAGAGTGGTCGGTCTTGAACTTCTGAGCTCAAGCAATCTGCTTGTCTCAGCCTCCCAAAGTGCTAGGACTACAGGCATGAGCCACAGCTCCTGGCCTGATGTCTGGCTTTTTTGTTTTTTCTAATTCCCATCCAAACCAGGTCTTACTTCCCCTCCCAATATCAGCTCCTGCTGTACTCCTTTTATTTTTATTTATTTATTTTTTTTGAGACAGAGTTTTGCTCTTGTTGCACAGGCTGGAGTGCAATGTTGTGATGTTGGCTCACCACAACCTCTTCCTCCCCAGTTCAAGTGATTATCCTGCAACAGCCTCCCGAGTAGCTGGGATTATAGGCATGTGCTATCACCCCCGGCTAATTTTTGTATTTTTAGTAAAGACAGGCAGGCTGGGTGCGGTGGCTCACGCCTATAATCCCAGCACTTTGGGAGGCCAAGGCAGGTGGATCATGAGGTCAAGAGATTGAGACCATCCTGGTCAACAAGGTGAAACCCATCTCTACTAAAAATACAAAAATTAGCTGGGCATGGTGGTGCGTGCCTGTAGTCCCAGCTACTCGGGAGGCTGAGGCAGGAGAATTGCTTGATCCCAGGAGGCAGATGTTGCGGTGAGCTGAGAACCTGCCATTGCACTCCAGTCTGGGTAACAACAGCGAAACTATGTCTCGAAAAAAAAAAAAAAAAAAAAAAAAAAAGACAGGGTTTCTCCACGTAGGTCAGGCTAGTTTCAAACTCCTGACCTCAAATGATATGCCTGCCTCAGCCTCCCAAAGTGTTGGGAGTACAGGCATGAGTGACCACGCCTAGCCTGTACCCTTTTAAAGCCTTCTTTTCTTCAAGAATCACCTTTACCACTAGTGAGAGAGAGAGAGAGAGAGAGAGAGAGAGATTTCTCTCTCTCAGAAAAAAAACACACAGCACCTGACCCAGAGATGGGTAGAGAGAAATGAGAGACTCTGGCAAGTGGGAATGGGAGAGAGGAAGAAAACAAAGCAAACACAGTCACTGTCTGTTTGGCCAGACAGCCTCTCACCCATGCCTGGCAGGAGCTGCTTAGGGGTGTTTGTTCTGTGGTCTGGGCTCAGCTTCCTGGATGAATCAGGCACAGGTCCAGTTCCATGTTAACGCCCACTGAAACTGATTAACTAATGTGTGTCAGCTGGTTGAAGTCCAGACTGGACCTAGGATTTTTATTTTGGGATTAGCTCTCAGACAATCTAAGGTTGAGATGAGCTACATAACTTCTTAACAGACCTGACCTGTGGGGCCCCTGTATTTTGAGGAGGCTCTCTACTAGACAGAACTATGGGCTGCCCACAGCTTAAATAAACCACTGATTGTCCAGGAATCAAGACTATCCAAATAAGAACTCCTGGGGATTCATGATTGAAAGAAGACCAACCTTGGGCAAAATTGAGAGTAGTCCCTTCCCCTTGTCAAGCGCAGCATCTCTGGGGCATGCCGTGGGTCTTGCTTCATCTGAGCTTTACTTTTTTTTTTGGATACAGAATCTTGCTCTGCCACCCAAGCTGGAGTGCAGTGGCATGACTCACTGCAACCTTTCCTCCCAGGTTCAAGCTATTCTCTTGCCTCAGCCTCCTGAATATCTGGGATTACAGGTGCCTGCTAATTTTTGTATTTTTAGTAGAAATGGAGTTTCGCCATGTTGGCCAGGCTTGTCTCACACTCCTGACCTCAAGCAATCCACCCGCCTCGGCCTCCCAAAGTGCTGGGATTATAGGCATGAGCCACCATGCCCCAGCCTGGGTTTTACTTTTTTTTTTTTTTTTTTTTTTTTTTTCCCAGAAGCAGCTTGGTGTTCTTTATTGCCACCATGTCCTTCTGGAGATACAGAACCCCCCAGCAGGCCAGGGAGGCAAGGCGGGCTGGGCCACCAGGAAGCCGGGAGGGGGATGCCCTAGCACCTTGGTCCTGTTGAGGCTTGAAGTGCCTGCTTGGCCCTGACCAAGGGGCCAAGTGGAAGCCTGTGCTGGCTGTGGGGAAGTGCCAGGCTCACATGGTCCAGTAGAGCAGCATGTTCTTCCAGTTTTGCCGAGCAACTTCAGTTCCTTCTCGTAGTTGAAGACTTCACTCATTAGGCTGTTTTTCTCCTTCTCCAGGGACCTCCTGGCCTCTGGGCTCAGCTCCCTGCTGTGGAACCTGGAGTTCACAGCCTCTAGGTCTCTCCGACACTGGGACAGCTTCTTCTCTAGCCCATCGATCTCTAGAGCAACGCCCAGATTCTCCCACTTCTTTTTAGTCATGTTACTTGTCAGGATCCCCCCAGTCATCGGGGTTTTACTCTTAATTCATAGTCCTTGCTGCCCCACCCAAGGGTAGTTTCCCTGTGACAAAGGATGCTTGAAAGCCTTCCACAGACCTAAAGGGACAGATCTCTAAGAGTGAGATTTCCAGTGCCCACTATAGGCAGTTAGGAGAGTAGATGTTATTTTGGGAATAAAGCCTAACCAGTGTTCCTCCAGTCAAACCATGTGGCTCTGGGGCCAAGGCCTACAACTGCTCTCCACCCAAGTCCTAAGCTCCATTTACTTCCAGGGATGGGGAATGGCCTGAGGGAAACTTCAGGGTGGAAAGGGCATCCTTATCCAGGTGTTGCCCTTAGCTGCCTGCCCTCCTCTCCCAGGCTTTCTGAAGGTCTCTGCCCTCTACCTCCACCATCCTCCATCCTCAGATAATGTTCTGTTGATAGAATTTGTCCTCTTCTTGCCCTTTTCCAGCAACCTGACCGCCTCTCTGAGCTGTCTATAAGTGGGGCTTGGGAGAGTTCCAGGAACAGCTATAAGATCATGGACTGCCTCAATCTGGAATCCTTTCCCTCAGCCTGACCTTCTCCTTCTGTCTCCTCCTGTCCCCTACCTTCAGTCTCATCTGGACTTAGTTCTGGAAGTATCAGTAGAGTTCCCATACATCCTCTTAATCCTTAACTGGGTTCCCTCCAATCACAGCCCCAAAAGTGTTAGCCTTCTCGACATGTTCTCTACCAGCCTCCCCCTACATACACCATCCATCCGCCACTCCAAATAAACATTCAGAAAAAGTAAAAACTGTTCCTGCTGCCGGGCACGGTGGCTCACACCTATAATCCCAGCACTTTGGGAGGCCGAGGCAGGCAGATGATGAGGTCAGGAGATCGAGACCATCCTGGCCGTGGTGAAATCCCGACTCTACTAAAATACAAAAATTAGCTGGGTGTGGTGGTGCACGCCTGTGTAGTCCCAGCTACTCAGGAGGCTGAGGCAGGGGAATAGCCTGAATCTGGGAGATGGAGGTTGCAGTGAGCCGAGATCACGCCACTGTACTCTAGCATGGCGAAAGAACAAGACTCCATCTCAAAAACAAACAAACAAACAAACAAAAAACTGTTCCTGCTAAGCAAACAGCTTCTTCCGGCTTCTAAGAACAATGCCATACCTGAGCTCCTCCAAGACAGAAATTCTGAGAGCTGGTGCCAACACTGATTCTTCCCTAAGTGGCTGCATTTCAGGGTCAAGTAGCAGAAAACCTGAGCAATGATACAGAGCAGCCTCCACCATGGCTGAGGCTCAAGATGTGTCTCCAAGGATATTTTGTGGGTCATATGTTTATGGGGTTTCATGGAAAGGGTGTTATGGGTGTGTGAGTATATGTGTTAGATCAGGGGGCAGTGAGGTAACAGGAAAAGGTTGGAACCAACATGCAGTAGGTATAGGCCTTGGACTTTGCTTTGTATGTAACAAGCTGTGTGCCTTTGGGTAAGTTACTTCTCTCTCTGGGCACCTATTTGCTTAAATGCAATGTGAGGAATTTAACTAGAGAAGTTTTTGTTTGTTTGTTTGTCTTTTGAGACAGAGTCTTGCTCTGTCACCCAGGTTGGAGAGCAGTGGCGTGATCTCAGCTCACTGCAACCTCTGCCTCCCAGTTCAAGCAATTCTCTTGCCTTGGCCTCCCAAGTAGCTGGAATTACAGACATGTGTCACCATGCCTGGCTAATTTTTCAAGCAATTCTCTTGCCTCAGTCTCCCAAGTAGCTGGAATTACAGACAGGTGTCACCATGCCTGGCTAATTTTTCAAGCAATTCTCCTGCCTCAGCCTCCGGAGTAGCTGGATTACAGTCATGCACCACCACGACTGGCTAATTTTGTATTTTTAGTAAAGACAGAGTTTCTCCATGTTGGTCAGGCTGGTCTGGAACTCCTGACCTTGTGATCCCACCCTCCTTGGCCTCCCAAAGTGCTGGGATTACAGGCGTGAGCCACCGAGACCAGCCTAAACCTCTTTTAAATAACTTTATTTAAAACTCCATAGCTGGCCGGGCGCGGTGGCTCAAGCCTGTAATCCCAGCACTTTGGGAGGCCGAGGCGGGTGGATCACAAGGTCAAGAGATCGAGATCATCCTGGTCAACATGGTGAAACACCGTCTCTACTAAAAATACAAAAAATTAGCTGGGCATGGTGGCATGTGCCTGTAATCCCAGCTACTCAGGAGGCTGAGGCAGGAGAATTGCCTGAACCCAGGAGGCGGAGGTTGCAGTGAGCCAAGATCGCGCCATTGCACTCCAACCTGGGTAACAAGAGCGAAACTCTGTCTCAAAAACAAACAAACAAAAAAAAACTCCATAGCCAAGACTGGGTATGGTGGCTCACGCATATAATCCCAGGATTTGGGAAGGCTGAGGTGAGAGGATCACTTAAACCCAGGAGTTTAAGACCAGCCTGGGCAAGAGTGAGGTCCCCATCTCTACAAGAAAAATTTAAAAATCAAATAGAAGTCTGTAGCCAGATTAATATGTTAAGATGGCTCTTCCTGACCAGGCACAGTGGCTCACACCTGCAATCCCTGCACTTTGGGAGGCTGACGTGAGTGGATCACTTGAGGTCAGGAGTTCGAGACCAGCCTGGCAAACATGGTGAAACACCATCTCTACTAAAAAAAAATTAGCCAGGTTGGTGGCGGGTGCCTGTAATCCCAGCTACTCTGGAAGGTGAGGCAGGAGAATAGTTTGAACCTCGGAAGGCAGAGGTTGCAGTGAGCCGAGATCGCGCCACTGCACTGCAGCCTGGGCAACAGAGGGAGACGCTGTCTCAAACAAAAACAAAGGTGGCTTTTCCCTATCAAGACCAGAAAAATTTAAAACAAGGTTATAGTTGAAAACATTATGCCAAGGTGAAAGAAGCCAACCACGAAAGACCATAGAGCCTATGTCCCTTTATAGAAAATGTCCAGAATAGGCAAATCCAAAAAGACAGAAACTAGATTAATAGTTGCCTAGGTGTGTAGGGTTGATGAGGAAATGGGGAATAACTGAAAAATCATCGAACTGTATAGTTCAAACTGATGAATTCAGGCTAGCTGCAGTGGTTCATGCCTGTAATCCAACACTTTGGGAGGCTGAGGTGGGCAGATCACTCAAACTCAGGAGTTCAAGATCAGCTTGGGCAACATGGTGAAACTCCATATCTACAAAAATACAAAATTAGCTGGGCATGGTGGCACATTCCTGTAATCCCAGCTACTCAGGAGGCTGAGGCAGGAGAATCGCTTGAACCTGGGAGGCGGAGGTTACGATGAGCCGAGATCACTGCGCTGCACTCCAGCCTGGGCAACAAAAGCGAAACGCCATCTCAAAAAAAAAAAAAGAAAAGAAGGGCCGGGTGAGGTGGCTCACACCAGTAATCCCAGCACTTTGGAAGGCCGAGATGGGTAAATAACGAGGTCAGGAGTTCAAGACCAGACTGGCCAAAACTGTGAAACCCTGTCTCTACTAAAAAGTACAAAAACTAGCTGGGCATGGTGGCTCATGCCTGTAATCCCAGCTACTTGGGAGGCTGAGGTAGGAGAACTGCTTGAACTGGGACCCAAGAAGCAGAGGTTGCAGTAAGCCAAGACTGCGCCACTGCACTCCAGCCTGGGCTACAGAGCAAGACTCCAGAAAGAAAAGAAAAGAAAAAGAAATTAAGAAGAAGAAAACATAAAACAAAAAAAAAAATTAAGAAAATAAATTAAGAAGAAAAAAGATTGGTAAGGGAAGACTATGGATGTAGCAAACTTGTAAGCACACCCAAGGACTGAAGAATCAATCCAATCCACTGGAACAGACGATTCAGGGTGGGGAGGTGTAGCAGCTTGTCTGAAAACATAATTAGAAAGAGAAATCTGCCAGGCACAGTGGTTCACGCCTGTAATCCCAGCACTTTGGGAGGCTGAGGCAGGCAGATCATGAAATCAGGAGATCAAGACGATCCTGGCTAACACGGTGAAACCCTATCTCTACTAAAAATACAAAAAATTGGCCAGGCATGGTGGTGCATGCCTGTAGTCTCTGCTACCGGGGATCTGAAGCAGGAGAATTGCTTGAATCCAAGAGGCAGAGGTTGCAGTGAGCCGAGATCGTGCCACTGCACTCCAGCCTGGGCATTAGAGCAAAACTCCCTCTCAAAAAGAAAGAAAGAAAGAGAGAAATCTACTACTAAAATATTTTTAAGCTGGGCAAAGTGACTCACGCCTATAATCCCAGCACTTTGGGAGGCTAAGGCAGGTGGATCACAAGATCAGGAGTTCAAGACCAGCCTGTCCAACATGGTGAAACCCCATCTCTACTAAACATACAAAAAGCCCAGCGTGGTGGCATCTGCCTGTAATCCCAGCTACCAGCTATTCAGGAGGCTGAGGCAGGAGAATCGCTTGAACCCAGGAGGCAGAGGTTGCAGTGAGCCAAGATTGCACCATTGCACTCCAGCCTGGATGACAAAGTGAGACTCTGTCTCAAAAAAAAAAAAAAAAACTTTAAAAGCACTTCAAATCCAAAGGCATAGGGGTTTGTAGTTTTTTAAAAATATATATACATATACCTGTATGTTGTTCTTGATCATCAGTGTCCTCCAGTCAAAAGACCACCAGCAGATATCTGTAGTTGAATAAAATTGGGTTTATTGAGTCACTTCTGTTATTTCTTTCTTCTTCTTTTTTTTTTAATAAGACAGGGTTTCACCATGTTGGCCAGGCTGGTCTTGAACCACTGACCTCAGGTGATCCGCCCCCCTCGGCCTCCCAAAGTGATGAGATTACAGGCATGAACCACCACACCCGGCCTCTGTTATTCCTTTTCTTATTTTTTTTTTTTTTAAGACAGGGTTTCACCATGTTGGTCAGGCTGGTCTTGAACTCCTGACCTCTGGTAATCCGCCTGCCTTGGTCTCCAAAGTGCTTGAGGCAGGAGCCACCACGCCGGGCCTTCTTTCCTTATTTTTTTAATACCTCTGTTGCCCAGGCTGGAGTGCAGTGGTTTAATCACAGCTCACTGCAGCCTCAACCTCATTGGATGAAGCAATCCTCCCACCACAGCCTCCTGAGTGTACTATAGGCATGTATTACCACACCCAGCTAATTATATGTATGTGTTTTTTGTTTTTTGTAGAGACAAGTTCTCACTATGTTGCCCAAACTGGTCTCAAATTCCTGAGCTCAAGCAATCCCCACCCATCTTGGCCTCCCAAAGTGCTGGGATTACAGAAATGAGCCACCATGCCTGGCCTTTTCTTTTCTTTTTTTTTTTTTCTGAGACAAAGTGAGGCTCTATCCCCCAGGCTAAAGTGCAGTGGCATGCCTTTCCTTCTTTTTAAGACTAGGTCTCAGGCTGGGCAGGGTGGCTCACGAGGCCTATAATCCCAGCACTTTGGGAGGCCGAGACGGGTGGATCACGAGGTCAAAAGATCGAGATCATCCTGGTCAACGAGCTGAAACCCCGTCTCTACTAAAAATACAAAAATTAGCTGGGCATGGTGGCACACGCCTGTAGTCCCAGCTACTCGGGAGGCTGAGGCAGGAGAATTGCTTGAACCCAGGAGGCAGAGGTTGCGGTGAGCCGAGATCGTGCCATTGCACTCCAGCCTGGGTAACAAGAGCAAAACAAAACTCCGTCTCAAAAAAAAAAGTGGCTCACGCCTGTAACCCCAGCACTTTAGGAGGCTGAGGCTGGTGGATCACCTGAGATCAGGAGTTCCAGACCAGCCTGACCAAAATGGTGAAACCCCATCTCTACTAAAAATACAAAAATTAGCCAGGCGTGGTGATGCATGCCTGTAATCCCAGCTACTTGGGAGGCAGAGGCAGGAGAATGCTTCAGCCCAGGAGGTAGAGGTTGCAGTGAGCTGAAATCATGCCTTTGCACCCCAGCCTGGGTGACAAAGCAAGACTCCATCTTATAAATAAATAAATAACAAAGACTGGGTCTCAGTTTGTCACCCAGTGTACAGTGATGCAGTGGCAAGGTCATAGCCCTAAACTCCGGGACTCAAGTGATCCTCCCACCTCAGTTTCCCAAAGTATTGTGATTAGAGGTGGGAGCCATTGTGCCTGGCAGACTAATTTCTTCTTTTTTTGTTTGTTTATTTGTTTTTTGAGATGGAGTCTTGCTCTGCTGCCCTGCAGTGCAATGGCATGATCTCGGCTCACTGCAACCTCCATCTCCTGGGTTCACATGATTCTACTGCCTCAGCCTCCTGAGTAGCTGGGATTATAGGCACCTGCTACCACACTCAGCTATTTTTTGTATTGTTAGTAGAGACGGGGTTTCACCATATTGGCCAGGCTGGTCTTGAACTCCTGACCTTGTGATCCACCTGCCTCAGCCTCCCAAAGTACTGGGATTACAGGCGTGAGCCACCGCACCCAGCCTGCAGACTAATTTCAATAAGAACACATGCCATGGTGGAACTGTGGCACATCCAATAAATGAGTGTTAGAAAGGACTTAGAATTTGAACTCACATTTGGTGATTTGGGGAAGAGGTGAAGGAAGTGAGGCTTTGCTTGGGATTGGATGCTGCTCAGAAAGAGGAGTATCCAGGAGGCAGAGGCTGCAGTAAGCCGAGATCGTGCCACTGCACTTCAGCCTGAGCAACAGAGGGAGATTCCATCTCAAAAAAAAAGTAGAGTATCAATAAATCTTCTGTCCTATACAAGGTGGGAGGAATAAAGCAAGGCTAAATGCTTGGAAAAGAAGCAGCACTGGCTCATGTTAGCTTGGATGCACAGATGCTTCGTTATTCTTGTGGTTTTGACAGTGTTCTTGTTTCTGTCTTTGTTCAGAGATGATTACTGAGAGATCTTGTTTCTGTCTTGATCTCTTGAGGTCAGTCACAGCGTGGCCTTGCCTGATGTTGGTATTCTGTGAAATGCTTATGGAAAACCCAAGCATCGCTGAGAGTGCCAGGCAAGTTCCTGGCTGCTGGGAGCTGTTTTCTCATTCTCAGCTCCTCTTCTGCTCCTCTTCCTGGGAGCTGGGCATTGTTACATAAGTGGTGAGAGAGAGCTAAGGAAAAACAAAAAGAAAGAAGAGAATTTCCCAGGAAAGCTTTCTGGAAGAAGTAGCACTGAGCTATGAGGCAAAGCAAGAATAGATACTGAGAGGTTGGCCAGAGCACAGGGAATGTTCTGGGAGAATGGGGTGGCTTGGACGCAGGAATGGAGGCCTGGGGAAGAAGACCAGTGCATATGTGTATATGTGTGTGAGAACAGGAGGAGAAAAACAAAACAAAACAAGCCACCTGAGCTGTACTAAGAATGAGGACAGAGGCCAGGCGCGGTGGCTCATACCTGTAATCCCAGTACTTTGTGAGGCTGAGGCAGGTGAATCACCTGAAGTCAGGAGTTCAAGACCAGCCTGGCCAACATGGTGAAACCCTATCTCTACTAAAAATACAAAAAGTAGCCAGGGGTGGTGGTGGTTGTCTGTAATCCCAGCCACTTGGGAGGCTGAGGCAGGAGAATCGCTTGAACCCGGGAGGTGGAGTTTGCTATGAGCTGAGATGGTGCCACTTCACTCCAGCCTGGGCAACGATGTGAGAATCTGTCTCCAAAAAGAGAAGAAGAATAAAAAAGAAAAAAAAAAGGAATTTAAGAAAAAGAGAGAAGGAGGAAGAAGAGAGGAAGGAGAAGTAGAAGGAGAGGGAGAAGGAGGGGGAGGGGAGAAGGAGGGGGAAAGGAAGGAGGAGGGAGTGGGAAGGGGAGGGGAGGGGAGTGGTATGTGGGAAGACTGAAGCCTTCTCAAACTTAAAGAAAAAAATAGGCTGGGCGCGGTGGTTCACACCTATAATCCCAGGACTTTGGGAGGCCGAGGCGGGTGGATCACGAGATTAAGACTATCCTGGTCAACAAGGTGAAACCCCGTCTCTACTAAAAATACAAAAATTAGCTGGGCATGGAACTCCGTCTCAAAAAAAAAAAAAACCTTAAAAAATAAAAATAAAAAATAAATAAATAAAAAGAAAAATAATAATTAGGAGGGAGGATGAAGGTGGCCAAGGATGGGGCCAGGGTGAAAATAGAGGAAGGGGCCAGGTGCAGCAGCTCATGCCTGTAATCCCAACACTTTGGGAGGCCAAGGCAGGACGATCACTTGAGCCCAGGAGTTGGAAACCAGCCCGATCAACCTATCAAGACCCCATCTCTACAAAATCAAAAAAACAAAAAACTAGCCGGGCATGGTGGTGCACGCTCCTATAATCCCAGCTACTTGGGAGACTGAGGTGGGAGGATTGGTTGGGCCCGGGAGATCGAGGCTGCAGTGAGCTGTGATGGAGCCACTGAACTCCAATGTGGGTGACAGAGCAAAACCCTGTCTCAAAAAAGATAAATTTTTTTTTTTTTGAGACAGGGTTTTGCTCTTGTTACCCAGGCTGGAGTGCAATGGCGCGATCTCGGCTCACCGCAACCTCCGCCTCCTGGGTTCAGGCAATTCTCCTGCCTCAACCTCCTGAGTAGCTAGGATTACAGGCATGCGCCACCATACCCAGCTAATTTTTTGTATTTTTAGTAGAGACAGGGTTTCACCATGTTGACCAGGATGGTTTCGATCTCTTGACCTCGTGATCCACCACCTTGGCCTCCCAAAGTGCTGGGATTACAGGAGTGAGCCACCACCCGAAAGATAAAATTTAAAAAACAAAACGAAACAGAGAAAGGTAGTGAAGATAGTAAAGAAGACTGTGTTTCTTCTGGTTCCTGCCAAGTTGGGGATGGGGAATGGAAGCACAGGGAGGAGCAGAGGGCAGCTGGAGGGAGCTCAGAGTAGCTGCACTTGGTGTACAGGAGACTGGAGACCACACGCAGGCCTTCTGCCTTCTCTTGCCACTAGCCCAGGGCTCGGCCAAAATTAAGGTGAACACTTGCTAGGTGAGTGGGAGAGAGTAATTCCCAGGCAGGAAAGGACCTCAGGAGCACAGGAGTGAGCTGGAAAATGATGTGGACCCTGAGCCAGGCCCACTTCTCCTCCAATTTCCCATCTCCTCATCCTCCCAGGTAGCAGGGATTCTCTGTCTGTTTTATCCTCCTTTTCTTTTCTTCAGACTGAATCTCGCTGTGTTGCCCAGGCTGAAGTGCAGTGGCACAATCTCGGCTCACTGCTGAGGCAGGAGTCACTTGAACCTGGGGTGACAGGTCGAGACTCTGTTTCAAAAAGCAAGTAAACAAAACACCGGAAAGTACATAGGCAATGTTTATCCTCTGCTTAAAGTCTTCCTGTGGAGTCAGGTCCACTTTTTTTTTTCTTTTTTTTTTTTTGAGACAGAGTCTTGCTCTGTCGATAGGCACCAGGCTGGAGTGCAGTGGGGCAATCTTGGCTCACTGCAACCTCCGCTCCTGGGTTTAAGCGATTCTTCTGCCTCAGCCTCCTGAGTAGTTGGGAATACAGACACACACCACCACGCAGACACACACCACCATGCCCTGCTAATTTTTGTATTTTTAGTAGAGAGGGGGTTTCACCATGTTGGCCAGGATGGTCTCGACCTCTTGACCTCGTGATCCGCCCCCTCAGCCTCCCAAAGTGCTGGGATTACAGGCGTCAGCCACCACACCCAGCCACACTTCTTTTTTCTTTAAGACGGTCCCTTCCAGGCACAGTGGCTCACACCTGTTATCCCAGCATTATGGGAGGCCAAGGCAGGTGGATTACCTGAGGTCAGGAGTTCAAGACCAGCCTGACCAACATGGAGAAACCCTGTCTCTACTAAAAATACAGAAATTAGCCAGGTATGGTGGCAGATGCCTGTAATCCCAGCTACTTGGGAGGCTGAGGCAGGAGAATCACTTGAACCTGGGAGGTGGAGGTTGTAGTGAGCCAAGATCGTGCCATTGCACTCCAGCCTGGGCAACAAGAGTGAAACTCCGTCTCAAAAAAAAAGAAAAGAAAAGACAGTCTCAAAAAAAAAAAAAAAAGAAAAAGAAAAGACAGTCTCACTCTGTCACCTAGGCTGGAGTGCAGGGGTATGATTACCGCTCACTGCAGCCTCTACCTCCTGAGCTCAAGTGATCCTCCCACCTCAGCCTCCCAAGAAGATTGGACCACAGGTGTGTCCCAGCACACCTGGCTACTTTTTGTGTTTTATGTAGAGATGGGGTTTCGCCATGTTGCCCAGGCTAGTCTCTAACTCTTGGGCTCAAGGGATCTCCTACCTTGGCCTCCCAAAGTGCTGGGATTACAGGCCTAAAACACATTGCCTGGCACTTTTTTTTTTTTTTGAGATGGAGTCTCACTCTGTCACCCAGGCTTGAGTGCAGTGGCACGATCTCAGCTCACTGCAACCTGCACCTCCCAGGTTCAAGTGATTCTCCTGCCTCAACCTCCCAAGTAGCTGGGACTACAGGTGCATGTCACCACGCCCAGCTAATTTTTTGTATTTTTAGTAGAGACAGAGTTTCACTGTGCTAGCCAGGATGGTCTCAATCTCCTGACCTCGTGATCCACCCACCTCGGCCTCCCAAATTGTTGGGATTACAGGTGTGAGCCACTGCACCAGCCTTTTTTTTTTTTTTTTTTTTTTTTTAGACAGGGTCTCACTGTGCCATCCAGGCTTGAGTGCAGTGGTGCGATCATGGCTCACGGAAGCCTCAACCTCCTGGGTTCAATCAATCTGCCCATTCAGCCTCTTTAGTAGCTGGGACTACGAGCATGTGCCACCATGCCTGGCTAATTTTTTTCCTTTTTTTTTTTTTAAGATGGGGTTTCACCATGTTGGTCAGGCTGGTCTTGAACTCCTGACCTCAGGTGATCCACCCACCTTGGCCTCCAAAGTGCTTGGATTACAGGCGTGAGCCACCATGCCTGGTACCTGGCTAATTTTTTTAAATGTATTTTTTGTAGAGACGGGGGTCTCCCTATGTTGCCCAGACTGGTCTTGAACTCCTGGGCTCAAGTAGTCTGCCCACCCAGTCTCCCAAAGTGCTGGGATCAGAGGCCTGAGCCACTAAGCCCAGTCATAAAGTCTATTTTGAAGAAAATCCAACTTTTTATCCTGGTTCATAGAGCCATTCACAACCTATGCTTGCACCCTGGCTGACCTCACCTCCTTCAGTTCTCTCATCAGCCACATTAGAGAACTTTAAAAAATTCCTCCAATAATTGTTTTCAAACTTTTCTGTTCATAAGTCACATTCAGAAATGCATGTTATATCACAATCCAAAACATACATTCCTGTTATATTTAGAGATATAGATATATCAATATATATTATGCTATATATATCTCTCTCTGCATGCATATATAGATGTCTCCTAAACGCTCCTGAAACATCTACCTTTACAATGCACTCTGATAATTTTCTTTTCTACTTCTTTTTTATTTTTTGAGACAGAGTCTTGCTGTCGCTCAGGCTGGAGTACAGTGGCATGATCTTGTCTCACTGCAACCTCCACCTCCAGGGTTCAAGTGATTCTCCTGCCTCAGCCTCCCAAGGAGCTGGGACTGCAGGCTCGCACCACCACGCCCAGCTAATTTTTGTATTTTTAGTAGAGATGGGGTTTCACCATGTTAGCCAGGATGGTCTCAATCTCCTGACCTCGTGATCCACTTGCCCGAGCCTCCCAGAGTGCTGGGATTACAGGCGTGAGCACCGCACGCAGCTATCTCATTTTCAGATGCTTGTCAGGACTCACTAAATTGATTTCACTATCCACTGTGCTCACACATAAGCTTATATTCAGGGCCTTTTCTCTTCTGGCTGTTTCCTCTGCCAACAATGCCCTTCTCCCTGACTGTCCCCATTGGCACCTTTTCATCCTTTAGATCTCAGGTTGTCTCCTACCCAGAGGTCACCGAGCCTGAAGTAGCCACCTGATCCTTCTCTTTCATGTTCTCAGTATGGCCTTTATCCTCTGATATTTTTCTAGTTTATGTTTTTTGTTGACCTATTTTTTGTTGATTGTCTTTCTCCCTTACCATGATAAGGTGGACTCTGTAGGTACAGTGACCTTCTCACTTTGGTATCATACCTACAACAGTGCTTGGGGACAGCAGATACTCAATATTATTAGTAGACCATGGGAATGGGCTTAGTCAAGACTCTTGCTCTCTTTGGGCCTCAGCATTCTCCTCTATACAGTATGAGGTCAGAGCCACTCCCCAAGAGCCCCTCCAGCTCTGTCAATCTAGTTTCCAAGAAACACCAAAGGATGTGCTCCAGAAACCCCAGGGTTGGGCCTGTGGGTGGGACAGAGATGCCTAAGCAGTTAACTGAGCCCAGATACCGAGAAGGGGACTTGCTTCCAGGCTGCTGAAAGCCAAGGATATAAGCCCAGGCATCCAACAAAGAATGGAAAGGCAGAACTGGAGCCAGCCAGACATAATGAAGACAACTGTGTTGATATACTTCCCATGTGCTAAATGCTCTGCCTGCATCACCTCATTCAATGCTTGGTCCTCTAAGGGTGGAAGAGGTGGAATAGAACATCACAATGCATTCGGGCTCTGGAGTCAGCCAGATCAGATTCAGAACCCAACTACGACACTTGCGTAGACAGCACAGGTGGAGAATGCAGGCTCAGGCCACACTTACATGGCTTTGAATCCTGGCCCTGCTAGTTACTACTTAAATGACTTAGGGTAAATCACCCAACCTCTCACTGAATTTTCTTATATCTTTTTTTTTCTTTTTTGAGATGGAGTCTCATTCACTCTTTCACCCACGCTGGAGTGCAGTGGTGCAATCTCAGCTCACTACAACCTCTACCTCCCAGGTTCAAGCAATTCTCATATCTCAGCCTCCTGAGTAGCTGGGACTACAGGTGTGCGCTACCACACCTGGCTAATTTTTGTATTTTTAGTAGAGATGGGTTTCACCATGTTGGCCAGGCTGTCCTCAAACTCCTGACCTCAAGTAACCTGTCCACCTTGGCCACTCAGACTGTTGGGATTAAGGCGTGAGCCACAGCACCCAGCCTGAGCTTTTTTTATGTCTTAATGAGGATGGCATTCATTACATTACCTCATGGTCTTTCCAGCACATCTCTGGGAAGCCTTCCTGGGGATTAGGAAATTTAAACAAACTTGGAATCTCCCGTTGGCCTCTATCCTACCTGACCCTGTGGGCTCCTGGCCTCTGAGTACAGTTTGCCAGTTGGAAGGCTCAAAGCTGAGGTCTGAGTCCAGGGTTTAGCGCTTAACTAACTTGTGACCTTAGATAAGCTACAACCTCTTCGAGCCTCACTTTTCTCAGAAGGATTTAGGATTTCCTGAGCCAGCCTCAGTCTCCCCAACCTCAACACTTTCTCTTCCTTCTCTTCCCTGAAGGAGAGAAAACAGAATTGCCACAAAGAGCCCTAAACTCTGTTATCATTAAAAATCTTGGGGGCCGGGCGCGGTGGCTCACGCCTGTAATCCCAGCACTTTGGGAGGCTGAGGCGGGAGGATCACAAAGTCAAGAGATCGAGACCATCCTGGTCAACATGGTGAAACCCTGTCTTACTAAAATATAAAAATTAGCTGGGCATGGTGGCACACACCTGTAATCCCAGCTACTCCGGAGGCTGAGGTAGAAGAATTGCTTGAACCCGGGAGTCGGAGGTTGCAGTGAGCTGAGATTGTGCCACTGCACTCCAGCCTGCCGCCTAGCAACAGAGCAAGACTCTGTCTCAAAGAAAACAGAATCTTAGTCAGGCATGGTGGCTCCGCCAAGATTCTGAATTCCAACACTTTGGTAGGCTGAGGTGGGCAGATGGCTTGAGGCTAGGAGTTTGTGACCAGCCTGGGCAACATAGGGAGACCTTGTCTCTACAAAACATAAAATAATTAGCTGGGCATAGTGGTGGCCACCTGTGGTTCCAGTTACTCAGGAGGTTGAGGCAGGGGGATCACTTGAGCCTGAGAGGTTGAGGGTGCAGTGAGCCATGATGGCACCACAGCACTCCTGCCTGGGTGACAGAGTGAGCCCTGTCTTGAAAAAAAATCGGCTGGGCATGGTGGCTCATACCTGTAATCCCAGCACTTTGGGAGGTGAAGGCGGGTGGATCACCTGAGGGTATAAGTTCAAAACCAGCCTGGCTAACATGGGGAAACCCTGTCTCTACTAAAAATACAAAAATTAGCCAGGGGTGGTGGCAGGCGCCTGTAATCCCAGCTACTCGGGAGGCTGAGACAGGAGAACCACTTGAACCGGGGAGGCAGAGGTTGCAGGGAGTCAAGATCCCGCCATTGCACTCCAATTATTGGGTGACAAGAATGAAACTTTGTCTCTCTCTCTTTTTTTTTTTTTAAGACAGGGCTTCACCATGTTGGTCAGGCTGGTCTTGAACTCCCAACCTTAGGTGATCCGCCCACCTTGGCCTCCAAAGTGCTTGGATTACAGGCGTGAGCCACCACGCCCGGCTGAAACTTTGTCTCAAAAAACAAAACAAAACAAAACAAAAACCTCTTTCCTTCCTCTTCCAGCTCTCTCCAGGTTGAATAATTAAAATCCCCTTTTTTTTCTTTTTTTTTGAGACAGAGTCTCACTCTGTTGCCAGGCTGGAGTGCAGTGACACAATCTTGGCTCACTGCAGCCTCTGCCTCCTGGGTTTAAGCAATTGTCCTGCCTCAGCCTCCCAAGTATCTGGGACTAGAGGCACCTGCCACCACACCTGGCTAATTTTTGTATTTTTAGTAGAGATGGGGCTTCACTGTTTTGGCCAGGATGGTCTCGATCTTTCAACCTGGTGATTTGCCCCCCTTGATCTCTCAAAGTGCTGGGATTACAGGTGTGAGCCACCGTGCCTGGCCTCTTTTTTTTTTTTTTGAGACAGAGTTTCTCTCTTGTCACCCAGGCTGGAGTGCAGTGACACAATCTCCGCTCAGATTCCAGTGATTCTCCTCCCTCAGCGTCTCAAGTAGCTAGAATTACAGGTACCCACCACCACGCCTGGCTAATTTTTGTATTTTTAGTAGTTTCACCATGTTGGCCAGGCTGGTCCCAAACTCTTAACCTCAGGTGATCCTCCCACCTCGGCCTCCCAAAGTGTTAGGATTACAGGTGTGGACTAAAACACCTGGCCAAAAATCCTCTCTTGCCCTCACAAATCTAATTCTTACTCCCCTCCCACATCTCTTCTTTGCCACCTCCCTGTATCACCTGTGTCTTCTGACACTGAACACCAAGCCCAGCTTCAAATCCCTCTGGGTGGGGTTCGAACTGAGTTTAGCAAAAGAAGGCTGAGAAATAACCCTGTGTCCCATAGGCCTCTCAGATCCAGGGAATCAATGGCTCCATTCCTGAGGTCTGTGCCACCAGGAAGGCACTGTGCTAAGTGCTGTTGGGGCTCAGAAACCAATATCCCAAAATATCGTGTTTTGTCATCCTGAACTAAAGAAGCCTCAAGGTCTCTCTGATCTTCTTCCCACCCACCATCTCCCAAAGTGAACTTCCTTTATCTGCCTGAGATCCAGACCCACCAAAAGGAACAACTGTTTTTCCTTCCCCTCTCTGTAAGAACAAGAATGTACGTAACCACACCTGAACAGACTCTTTTGCAAGATAATGTACGGGTCAGTTTCTGTTCCCCAGATGCATTCATTCTCTCTAGTAATCTTCTCAACTGAATTCCTCTTCTCTGCCTCCCATCCCATTTTGCTAGGATGGTATACAAGCTCCTGACCCCCACCTGGGAGTGGACACTCATCATGATTCTCTTCATTTACATCTGTTAAATACATTAGCATGCTTTTCCTCCAATTAATCTGCTTTTTGTGAGTTGATTTTTCAGCAAAGCCTCAGAGGAAGAAGAGGAAAGTTTCTCTTGGTCCCTACGGTGCCCTCCTTGCATGATTTCATGTAAACCTTTTTGCAACTCTACTAAATATAATACTATAGTACTGATGGTGAAACCTAAACATAATTGGTGGGGTGCAGGGTTCTAGGTTCATCTGACTCTGTTAGGGAAACAGTATAAAAGAGCCAGACTGACTTTTTTTTTTTTTTTTTTGAGACAGAGTATCATAGCCAATTGCAGTATTGCAGCCAATGAGGTTTATCCGAGGCACGATTATTGCTAATTGAAAACTTTTCCCAATACCCTGCCATGACGGCTTAAAATATAGTCAGCATTGGCAATTTTTGACAGTCCCTACGGAGACTGAATTATTTTTAAAAAAAAAGAGAGAGAGAGAGAGTCTCGCTCTGTCGCCCAGGCTGGAGTGCCGTGACACAATCAGGGCTCACTGCAACCTCTGCTTCCTGGGTTCATGCAATTCCCCTGCCTCAGCCTCCAGAGTAGCTGGGATTACAGGCACGTGCCACCATGCCTGGCTAATTTTTTTTTTTGTATTTTTAGTAGAGATGAGGTTTCACCATGTTGGCCAGGCTGGTCTTGAACACCTGACCTCAAGTGATCCACCTACCTCAGCCTCCCAAAGTGCTGGGATTACAGGTGTGAGCTGCCGAGCCTGGCCTCGGTGACACCATTTAAAAAATCAACTCCAGGCCGGGTATGCACCTGTAATCCCAGCTACTCAGGAGGCTGAGACAGGAGAATCTCTTGAACCTGGGAGACAGAGGTTGCAGTGAGCCAAGATTGCACCACTGTACTCCTCCAGCCTGGGTGACACAGTGAGACTCTGTCTCAAAAAAAAAAAATCAACTCCATATGAAAACTAGCCAGGCATGGACCAGGCACAGTGGCTCACGCCTGTAATCCCAGCATCTCAGAAGGTCGACGGGGGCAGATCACTTGAGGTCACAAGTTAGAGGTCACCAATCTTGCCAACATAGTGAAACCTCATCTCTACAAAAATACAAAAATTAGCTAGGCATGGTGGTGGGCACCTGTATTATTCCCCAGCTACTTGGAAGACTGAGGCAAGAGAATCACTTGAACCCAGGAGGCGGAGGCTACAGTGTGCTGAGATCATGCCACTGCACTCCAGCCTGGGTGACAGAACGAGATCCTTTCTCAATAAATAAATAAATTAAATTAAACTAGCAAGGCACATTCCTTGCCAGTCACAACCCATGGTCATAAGACGTTTATGGCTAAGAAAGCAGCTTGATAATGCCTGCAAGGACAAACTCCTATCACAACAGAATGTCCACATACCCTGTGACTGCATAACAATTAGGCCTTTAAGATAGTCATAGTTGCCAGGCGCGGTGGTTCACGCCTGTAATCCCAGCACTTTGGGAGCCTGAGGCGCACGGATCACTTGAGGCCAGAAGTTCGAGACCAGCCTGACCAACATGGTGAAACCCATCTCTACTAAAAATACAAAAAATTAGCTGGGCATGGTAGTGTGTGCCTGTAGTCCCAGCTGCTCAGGAGGCTGAGGCAGAAGAATCACTTGAACCTGGAAGGCGGAGGTTTCAGTGAGCCAAGATTGTGCCACTGACACTGACTCCAGCCTGGGCAACGGTTTGAGACTCTGTCCCAAAAAATAAAATAAAGAAAAAACAGAGTCATAGTTAGCTGCTGCTGCTTTTTTTTTTTTAAAGATGGGGTTTCACCATATTGGTCAGGCTGGTCTTGAACTCCTGATCTCAGGTGATTCGCCCACCTCAGCCTCCCAAAGTGCTGGGATTACAGGTGTGAGCCACTGCGCCTGGCCATAGTTATGCTGTTAGGTACTTATGCCCTAAAAAAGTAATAATAAAGATAGTTTTATTTAAATCCACAGAATAACAAATTCTGTCATGCTATCAGCCTACCCACACCTAGACATAGCTTAGCTTTTACATAGATAAGACCCCCTACATAAGATGAATTGGCTGGGCGCAGTGGCTCACGCCTGTAATCCCAGCACTTTATGAGGCCAAGGCAGGTGGATCACTTGAGGTCAGGAGTTTGAGACCAGCCTGGCCAACATGGTGAAACTCTATTTCTACTAAAAATACAAAAAATTAGCTGGATGTGGTGGTGCTCACTTGTAATCCCAGCTACTCAGGAGGCTGAGGCAGGAGAATCGCTTGAATCCAAGAGGTGGAGGTTGCAGTGAGCCGAGATCATACCACTTACTGCACTCCAGCCTGGGTGGCAAGAGTGAAACTCCGTCTCAAAAAAGGAAGTTGGCGCATTCCTCCTCCTCTTGCTTTTTGAGGATACCCTACTCTGTAACTGAGTAGCTTTCAACCAGCTATCTCTTCTCACTGCACCCTGTGGCTTGCCTTGAATTCCTTCCTGCAGGAGATCCAAGAATCCTCTCTTGGGGTTTGGATGAGAACCCCTTTTTCCAGCAACAACTCCACACTTCCTGTGAATCAGGATGCTACTGAAGTAGGACAAGCCAGAACAGCAGGGATAGAGTTGCCTTTTCTGAAACAAGGGGAAAATGCCACAATGGGGAGGGAGGAGGAATTTCTTGAAGGGAAACAAGTTAAAAAGGATAAGGAACCCAGAGACTCAGAACTGTGTCACAATCTGCATATATTGGTAATATAACTGAGGGGACAGGAGAGGCAGAGAGATGGGAGGAGGGTGGGGTAACTCCGGGAATTCTCAACAGAAGGTAAGGTTGTGTGCCAGAGGGGTGGGAGGCTGGGAAAGGGAGACAGGGTTGAAGAAAGGTCAGGGGAAGAAGTGGCCCCACACCCATGCCTGCGGAGAATTGAAAGATCAGGAAGGTACTAGCATGTGAAATATTTTTTCCAAAGGCTAAAAATACAGTGAAAAGGAAACACACAAACACAAACTAACCTAACCAGAAACAGGGAAAAGCGGTCACAGCAACAGCTGAGAAATCTGAGACGGAATTTCAGGAACTGGGATAACTCAGTGACCTGAGCTTGGAAATTCCACCCTGTGACGAGGCTCTGGAGAGCGACTGCTTCCCATCAGCGTCTAGAACACTTTCCAGCAGCCTAAGGTGGGGCAGAGAGGGAATAAGGGAATAAGCCAGGCGGCGGTGAATGCCCCCATTTGAGAGGGCATCCCTGTTACCTCCAGGGAAGGTGGGCATGGGATGGATAAAGTGTGGGACCCTCCATTTAGCCCACTCTCAGAGTAATCATAACTTCCTTACCAACAACCCCTTACTAAGATGCCAAGTCTTGTCAAGTAGTATCATCCCCACTTTATAGAGGACACAGGCACAGAGAGGTTAAGCAATTTGACTGAGGTCTCACAGCGGGCAAATAGCAGTGCTAGGAACCTTTCTTTTTTTTAATTTTTTTTTTTTGAGACGGAGTTTCAGTCTTGTTACCCAGGTTGGAGTGCAATGGCACAATCTCTGCTCACCACTACCTCTGCCTCCTGGGTTCAGGCAATTCTCCTGCCTCAGCCTCCCGAGTAGCTGGGATTACAGGCACGTGCCACCATGTCCAGCTAATTTTTTGTATTTTTAGTAGAGATGGGTTTTCACCATGTTGACCAGGATGGTCTCGATCTCTTGACCTCGTGATCCACCCACCTCGGCCTCCCAAAGTGCTGGGATTACAGGCGTGAGCCACCGTGCCCGGCCGCTAGGAATCTTTCTGAGATCATAGAGCTCTTTCCTGACCATCTAATGAATGCTATGTACCCAGTACCCAGGAAAAAGCCTTATTTTTTGTTTTTAGGAAAAAGCCTTATAATGAACTTATACATATTCCATTCAATTTCAGGGAGTTCAGAGAGCCCCTAAGCCCATTCCATGGGAAAGAAATTGGATAGTAGGCAAGGTTGAATGATCTCCCACCGTTATCCCCAACCCCAGGGTCCAGTAAACAAAGCCACAGTGTATATGGGGGAGGGTGGCTTACAGGAATTGCACACCACCCCTTCCTTGAAACCTCTACTAGCCTGGGACCGGGGTTTTGCCCTAGCTGGTTTCAGAGGCCTCCCCAACCTGCTCCGGCACGAGGCAGTGATCGGGGTGGCAGCTGGGAGGGGGTGGGCTGGGAAAGCCGTAACCGACTTTGTGGGGAAGCTGGAATTGTGCTATATTGGAGGACAGCACCTCTCCCTCACCCCCTCAGGGTATCCTTTTTCGGGCTGAGATTTGGAATTGCCCAGCCTGGAAGAGATGAAGGCCTCCTCCCTTAATTAAATGCCCAGGGGTTGCTATGGAAACCAGAGCTTCCAAATCCTGGCCAGACAATGGGGAGAGGAGCTATCTCCAGTGAAGCTTCAGGGGCCTTGCTGGGGACAGGAATGGGGCCAGAGGGTGAGAAAGAAGGGGGTGCCAGCTGAGGAGCTCAGCCTCCTCTCTCCCTGGGGCTGTGGGAAGGGGCCTCTCAGAGCCAAGGGGTCTGAGACAGGGGCAACCCTCCTGGAAAGGGGAGGTAATGGGGGTGGGTAGCTGGAGCCAGGCACTGCCCAGAACTGAACACCTCCTTTGTTCCCAGAGGAGAAAAGCCAGCCAAGTTGGTAAACAAAGGAAAGAGGCCAGAGGGCAGACAGCTAAGTGATAAGGCAGGGACCGCGGAGAGCTGAGTAATGGAGCCCCAGAGACAGGGAAATCTCCATGGTCCAACTGACAGGCAGGACATGCAGCAGGCCTGTATACATTGTCACACCGACACACACAGTCACAGCAATCACACAGGATACACAGGTGTTCCTACAGAAACACTGGTCTTCAGGGACACTCAGGGTATCCTTTTTCAGGCTGAGATTTGGAATTGACCTCTCCTCTGGAGCTCATTAGTCTCCCTCCTTTGGAATGTTTATGGAAGGCAGAGGGCAGGCCTCTCTTTCATGAGCTGGACTCCCGCAGGTGGGAGAACTGCACGCAGGGTTCAGGGACGTCAGCAGGTCATGGATCCTGTCACCACACTTTGAGAGGAGACACCCCCGTTTGGAAAACATCACAACACAGGTCATTCACTTATGTGCCGGGCACTGTGCCAAAGGCAATATAGTCTCTAGCTTCATGCCCCCTACAACTATGTGAGGTAAAAATGACTGTCCTCTTTTACTAGAATCTGAGGGGAATTTAGGTAAATCAGGCGCACACTCACAGTAGATAAGTGGAAGAGCTGGGATTAGGATTAAACCCAGGTTTGTCTGGCTCTTCCCATTTTTCCTATATTTGCTTCAAAAACTTCTTGGAAACTTTTCTGAGCAAGCCTACTCTGTTCTCATCCCTTCCCTCTCCCACTCGGTGTTACCTAAATACTTCTCTAGAAGCAGTTCCCAATTTGCAAGCTGGTTATTTAAAGGGTTTATATATAACTTGGTTGTTTGGAACCCAAACACATTTTTCCCAGAGAAAAAATGTTAAATGGGCCAGGCATGGTGGCTCACGCCTGTAATCCCAGCACTTTGGGAGGCCAAGGTGGGCAGATCATGGGTCAGGAGTTTGAGACCAGCCTGGCCAATATGGGGAACCCCCGTCTCTACTAAAAATAAAAAAATTAGCCGGTAGTGGTGTCCCAATGCCTGTATTCCCAGCTACTTGGGAGGCTGAGGCAGAATTGCTTGAACCTGGGAGGTGGAGGTTGTGGTAAGCAGAGATTGTGCCATTGCACTCCAGGCGACGAAGCAAGACTCTGTCTCAAAAAAAAAAAAAGTTAAATGTGTCCAGAAAGGCCACTTGACCCAAAAGGTATGTAGCTAACAATGTTACATCTAGTTCAGGATTAGCCTGGGGACCCAACCATCAGTAATAACAGTGTTTCCTGGGAAATATGTCTGGTTACACTGTGAGAAAGAAACAATGTTCTTTTTTCACTTTCTTTTCCCTCTCCTTCCTCATCCTGCCAGATGTGTATTGCAGTTCCTGGAGAGCCTGGGGCAATGAGAATAGACAGCAAATATGGTGCTGACCAAAGGGAGTTTCTTGAGAACGGTAGAGAAGGGTAGAGGCTAGCCATGGTGTCTCATACCTGTAATCCCAGCACATCGGGAAGACAAGGCAGATGGATCACCAGAGGTCAGGAGTTTGAGACCAGCCTGACCAACAGGGTGAAACCTGTCTCTACTAAAAATACAAAAATTAACCAGGCATGGTGGCAGGCACCTGTAGTCCCAGCTACTCGGGAAGCTGAGACAGGAGAATTGCTTGAACCCAAGAGGCAGAGGTTGCAGTAAGCCAAGATCGTGCCACTGTACTCCAGCCTGGGCGATAGAGCAAGACTCCATATTAAAAAAGGGGTGGGGGGAGAGAGAGAGAAAGAAAGAAGAAAGGTAGAGAAAGGAGTTTCTTGAGAAGGGGAAGAAAGGGTTGAGAATCCAAGACTTCCTGAGCTGAAAGAACTGTTGAGATGGCCCAGCAAAAGCTGAGGGCAGAGGGAATGGCCAGGAGGACAGCTGCCTGTTCCTGTTTCTTTTCTTTTCTTTTCTTTTTTTTTGTTTGAGACTGAGTTTCGCTCTTGTTACCCAGGCTGGAGTGCAATGGCGCGATCTCAGTTTACCGCAACCTCCACCTCCTGGGTTCAGGCAATTCTCCTGCCTCAGCCTCCTGAGTAGCTGGGATTACAGGCACGAGCCACCATGCCCAGCTAATTTTTTTTTTTTTTTTTTGGATTTTTAGTAGAGACGGGGTTTCACCATTTTGACCAGGATGGTTTTGATCTCTTGACCTCGTGATCCACCTGCCTCAGCCTCCCAAAATGCTGGGATTACAGGCGTGAGCCACCACACCCAGCCCTGTTCCTGTTTCAAGGACACAGCTCCAGACAGCCAGTCTAGGATCAGGGGGTGGCCGGTGATCAGATTTTTATTCACTAAGAAGAACTTTCCAACTATTAAATCTCTCCAAAAGCAAATGGGCCTCTTAGTGAAGTAGTGGGTTCTCTGCTGCTGGGAATATTCAAGGAGAAGGTAAATAGCCTATTGAACATACGGTAAAAGAAGAGAACCACTGGACCAGTAGACTTCTGAGATTGCTCTAAATTTATAAACCCATTTAGCAAAATGTTATGTAGTATCTATATGTGCCCAGCACTATGCAAGAAACTAAGTTTATAGCAGGGGGTCTTGCCCTCATAGAGCTTACAATCTAATGGGAGAGTCAAGCATTAAATAAACACAACTGAATATAATTTAATTTTTATGTATATTTATTTATTTATTTATTTATTTATTTTGAGACGAAGTTTCGCTCTTGTTACCCACGCTGGAGAGCAATGGCGCGATCTCAGCTCACCACAACCTCCGCCTCCTGGGTTCAAGCAATTCTCCTGCCTCAGCCTCCCGAGTAGCTGGGACTACAGGCGCGCACCACCATGACCAGCTAATTTTTATATTTTTAGTAGAGACGGGGTTTCACCTTTGCTGACCAGGATGGTTTCGATCTCTTGACCTCGTGATACACCTGCCTTGGCCTCCCAAAGTGCTGGGATTATAGGCATGAGCCACCGCATCTGGCCTTATGTATTTATTTTTTAGTGACAGGGGTCTTGCCTATGTTGCCCAGGCTAGTTTCAAACTCCTGTCCTCAAGTGATCCTCCTGTCTTAGCTTCCCAAAGTGCTGGGATTACAGGCATGAACCACCACACCTAGCCCACAACTGAATATATAATTTCTTTTTTTAAATAAAGATGGGGTTTCACCATGATGACCAGGCTGGTCTTGAACTCCTGACCTCAGGTGATCCACCCACCTCGGCCTCCCAAAGTGCTAGGATTACAGGCGTGAGCCACCGCGCCTGGTGGAATATATAATTTCAAATGTGATACATTATTATAATGAAAGACTAAGAGAAGGGATCTAATTCAGAGGGACTCTTTGAGGAACTGACAGTGAGGCCAAGAACTTGAGGATGAGTGGGGTCAGCCTGGAAAAGGGAAGGTATATGTGTATGGGGAAGGGTTCAGGGTAGAGGCAATGTCAGGAAGACCCTAGGGCAGGAAAGAACAGTGTGACAGGAAAATTGGGAGTGAGGAAAGAGGAGCAAGAGATGGCATTGACAAGGGAGGCAGGGCGAGATCTCACAGGGGACACTAGGAGCTTCCATGTTGCCTAATACCCTGACCTTATCTCTTGCTCCTTTTTTTAAAAAATATTTAGATATGGGGGAGGGTCTCACTGTGTTGCCCAGGCTGGAATGCAGCGGCTATTCACAGGGGCAATCGTAGCACATGGCAGCCTTAAACTCCTGGCTTCAAGAGATCCTCCTGCCTCAGCCCCTGAGTAACTGGAACTACAGGCATGTGTCACCATGCCCAACTTGACCTTATCTCTCTCTTTTTTTTTTGAGACGGAGTTTCCCTCTTGCTCCCCAGGCTGGAGTGCAGTGGTGCAATCTTGGCTCACTGCAACTTCTGCCTCCTAGGTTCAAGCAACCCTTCTGCCTCAGCCTTCTGAGTAGCTGAGATTATAGTCATGCACCACCGTGCCCGGCTACTTTTTTGTGTTTAGTAGCGACAGAGTTTCACTATGTTGACCAGGCTGGTCCTGACCTCAGGTGATCCACCTGCCTCGGCCTCCCAAAGTGCTGGGATTACAGGTGTGAGCCACGTGCCCGGCCTGACCTTATCTCTTAGCTAGTTGCCCCTCTTCAGTCCTGGGCCTCTAGGCCTTGGTCTCCAGCAGCTCCCTGCAGTTGCAAGGCCACAGCACACCATGCCCCATGTCTCCTCCCACTTCCCCAGGACCTCTTCATAGTAGCAGGTGCTCCTCCTACCTTATCAGTGTCCCCAGGAGGTGGAACGGTAGAATTCTCATGTTTTGTGTGGGACGTTCAGGTTCAATTCATTGCCTTTGCAATGACCTTCCCTCTAGAGAGATAGCATAGTTTGGTGGTGGAAAGCAGGAACTCTGGAGCCAAACTTCCTGGGTTTAGATAGTGGCTTTGTCACTTACTTGCTATTTGACTTTGCCAAATTACTGAATTGCTTCAGGCCTCATGTGTAAAATGAGGATGACCATGATTATCTCCTGGGAGTGTTATGAAGTAATACTTGCTAAGTGTTTAGGACAGAGCCTGGAATATAGGTACCAGAAGAATCCCCCCCTTATCTTCAGGGAATACATTCCAAGACCCCCAGAGGATGCCTGAAACTGCAGATAGTACCAAATTCTATTTGGGTCATGTTTTTTTTTTTCCTATACATACTTACCTATGATAAAGTTTAATTTTAAAATTAGGCACATTAAGAGATTACCAATAATAACTAATAATAAAGTAGAACAATTATAATGATATGCCAGTATCACTACTCTTGTGCTTTGGAGCCATTAGAAAGTAAAATAAGGGTTACTTTTTTTTTTTTTTGAGACAGAGTCTTGCTCTGTCAGCTAAGCTAGAGTGCAGTGGCGCAATCTTGGTTCACTGTAACCTCTGCCTCCCAGGTTCAAGTGATTCTCAGTGGGCCTCAGTCTCTCAAGCAGCTGGGCTTACAGGTGTGCACCACCATGCCTGGCCAAAATAAAGGTTACTTGAACACAAGCACTGTGATACCGAGGCAGTGGATCTGATAACCGAGATGGCTACTAAGTGATAATGGGTGGGCAGCATCTACAGTGTGGTTACGCTGGACAAAGAGATGACTCACATTCCGGGCGGCATAGAGTGGGATGGTGTGAGATTTCATCACGCTACTAAGAATGGTGGCAATTTAAGACTTATGAATTGTTTATTTCTGGAATTTTCCATTTAATGTTTTCAAACCATGATTGACCACAGAAGGTGAGACCACATACATAGGCATATACAGTAGCCCCTTCTTATCTGTGTAACTGAAACTGTGGAAAGCAAGACCATGGATAAGAAGGGGCTACTGTATGTGAGTGGGTTTTTTTCTTTTCCTTTTTTTTTTTTGGAGGCAGAGTCTCACTATAATACCCAGGCTGGTCTCAAACTCCTGGGCTCAAGTGATCCTCCTGAGTCAGCCTCCCAAAGTGCTGGGATTACAGGCATGTGCTTGGTCCAGGGTGGTGTTTTTTGTTTGTTTGTTTTTGAGATGGAGTTTCGCTCTTGTTGCCCAGGTTGGAGTACAATAGTGCAATCTCAGCTCACCACAACCTCCGCCTCTGGGTTCAAGCGATTCTCCTGCCTCAGCCTCCCAAGTAGCTGGGATGACAGGTGTGTGCCACTACGCCTGGCTAATTTTGTATTTTGAATAGAAACAGGGTTTCTCCATGTGGGTCAGGCTGGTCTTGAACTCCTGACCTCAGGTGATTCACCCATCTGGGCCTCCCAGAGTGCTGGGATTACAGGCATGAGCCACTGTCCCCAGCCCAGAGTGTTTCTTAAACGAAATCACCAGCAATAAACCATTACAACATCTCCTGTTTTCCTAGCTCACCCCCATGCTCTCCCAGTCCCATTGCTAGGTCCACAGCAGGGAGCAAGAAGCCCAGCCTGCTGTTCTCTCTACTTACCCACTTTTTCATCCAAGGCTTCCTCTGGCCACAACTCTGTTACTTAAAAAAACAGCCAGGTGCGGTGGTGTGCATCTATAGTCCCAGCTACTCTAGAGGCTGAATGGAGAGGATCATTTGAGCCCAGGAGTTTGAGTCTAGTCTGGGCAACATAAAAAAAGAGAGTAGGTAGAGCTGAGGTCACCCCACCTAGCCCTACTCACCCCCAGAATAAAAGATGTTCCTAATGGTAGGTTCCACTCAAATCAAGGTGCATTGGTGACTCCCCTTCCTTCTCTCTCTCTCCTCCTCTCCCACCACATCTCCCCTCCAGCTATTTTCAGAGGCTGTGAATATTCTGAATACACTAAATATGTCACTGATCCACCTGCACCTGGAGCCCTGCTTTCTGGGCCTTGGTCCTGATCCCCACAGCTGAGTTCAGTGCTCACCCACATGCTCCCATCCCACCCCATGCTTACTCCCAATGTGGAACTTAACACTTCTGCATCATAACCACCAGCTTTCTTGTCAGTGTCCTTGAGGGCAGCAGCTGTCTGCCTGTTCTCTGTTGCATCCCAGGGCCTACATATGGCACTTACCACTTTAGCCTCATTTCTCACCAGTTCTCCTCCTGGCATCTCTGAGCCAGCCACGAGGGCCTGCTGTCAGCTTCTCAGGTCTGCTGTTCCCTCTCAGGGCCTTTCCATGTGCTTCCCTCCATGCCCGAAGTGCTCCTCCTCAGGTCTTTGCCTGGCCGGCCCCTACTCCTTCTTCAGGTCTCAGCTTACCTGTCATTCCAGGAAGCCTTCCGTGAAGCCCCTGGTCTAGGTACGTGGCCCTCCTTTGGGGTCGTCCATCACCACAATGCCCACTGTATTTTAAGATCTCTTTGTACCTCCCACTTGCCTTTGGAACTCAAGTAGAGCAGGGACCATGCTTATCTAACTTGCTGTTGCATCTCTAGTGCCTAGCCCAGAGCCCAGCTCCTAATAGACCAGGGTTTATGCCCTGGGGCCCATGGATGAGTTACCAGGGGTTCATGAGGTTCCCAAAATCACACAAAAATGTCTGTAGGGTTTATAGTGCGTTCTTTTTGGGAGACAATCTGTATTTTTTTGGTGACATTTGAATAGCACTGTATTTTTTTTTTTATCATACTCTCAAAGAATATGTGACACCCCTGCCACCTAAAAAAGGTTAAGAATCAGTATGTGGGCTGGTGCCATGGCTCACACCTGTAATCCCAGCACTTTGGGAGGCTGAGGCGGGCGGATCACCTCAGGTCAGGAGTTCAAGACCAGCCTCACCAACACCGAGAAACACCATCCCTACTAAAAAAACAAAATTAGCTGGGCGTGGTGGCACATGCCTGTAATCCCAGCTACTGTGGAGGCTGAGGCAGGAGAATCGCTTGAACCCAGGATATGGAGGTTGTGGTGAGCTGAGATTGCACTATTGTACTCCAACCTGGGCAACAAGAGCAAAACTCTGTCTCTCTCTTTTTTAAAAAAAAAAAAAAGTTTTTTATAGAGACTGGGTTTCAAAAGGATAGTCTCGATCTCCTGACCTTGTGACCTGCCCACCTCGGCCTCCTAAAGTGCTGGGGTTACAGGTGTGAGCCACCGTACCTGGCCAAAACTCCGTCTCAAAAAAAAAGAATCAGTGTAGGTAGGCATACTGTAAATATTTATTTTTGATTGGATGCATCCATTGTGACTATGATAGACGATACTCAATAAACATTATTGAATGAATTAATGAGCCTCTTCTTCACAGAGTGTTGTAATTGTTTTCAATGGATCAAGGAAAACTTCAGAAGAAACCATTGCCAGAAAAAAGTTAAAGTGCCCCTTGCTTCAGCCCCTGACTCTGTGGTCCTAAATACCCGGCTTCTCAGTGGGGCCCACAGCTTAAGAACAACGCTTTGGCCGGGAGGTTGCCAGCGGTGAGCCGGCATCACGCCATTGCACTCCAGCCTGGGTAACAAGAGCGAAACTCTGTCTCAAAAAAAAAAAAAAAAAAAAAAAAAAGAACAACGCTTCATAGGCTCACAGCCCCTGCCAGAACCCATCTCCTGACCTGAAATCCACCTACTGCGCCTTTGCAGCCTGTCAGCTGAAAATAATCCCAGTGAAGGCAGGGGTTGGGTGGTAGCAGAGGAAGCAGGCCCACACACGCCTTTAATGCGGGGGACTCTGCCCCCTGCTGGCTGCCCAGCTCCTCTTCAGCACCTGGCCGAGAGCCCGGTGGCCCCGACTGAGGTCAGAACGGGGAGAGAAGGAGCGGGGCGGAGGCGCCTCAGGAGGGGGCCGTCGCCCACTAGGCAGTCTCCCCACCGACGACTAGGCTTTGTCTTCAAAACAAGTCAGAGGTGGTAGCTTCTGCTTTGGAGCCCCTTCGCTTCTTTTCTGCGCTCTCCCGACTTCGACTTCCAAATGAGGAGCTTAGGGAGGGCAGGGGGCGTGATGGGGGTGGTGGTCCTTCTGGAGCTCCAGGGAAGTCCAGTCATCCAGACTCGGCTTTCTCATCGATCTCTTTCCCCAGAGCCTGGTTACTGCCGGCACCTTTGGATCCTCGGCCAATTGTCTGCTTCGCCTACACTTGGCGTGTGCTGTACCAACCTCTCCGCGTCACCATGGAAACAGGAGCCTCTGCATCCATCCCAGAGCTGATCTGTGAAGCTATGAGAAGAATCTGGAGGGGTGGGGAGTGGGGGGTGGGTGGCAGAGAGATAAAGGAAGGGGAAAAGGGAAAACGTTCAGAGAAAAATATGGAGAGAAATAAATCTGAATGAAGGGGCGGGATTGCTTTAGAAGGGGTACTGAATAACTTTTACTCTGTGGAGAGGTCAGCTTCCTTGACAGACCATAAATGTAGTCCTCTCATGGTCAGTGCGAACTGGCCGAACCCCCTAACAGACTATCAGTAGCCATATAACCTTGAGTGAGTGACTTAGCCCCTCTAAGCATCACTTTTCTCATCCGTAAAATAAAAATAATAGCAGCACTCCACAGGGTTATTGCAAAAACCGGTGAGGGGTGATCCATATTCAGCACTTAATACAGTGCTTGGCACATAGTAAGTGCTCAAAAATGTAGTTATGGTTGTACGTGCTTGTGTATCTTTAGTAATGATGTCTGTTATTTCTATATTTATTTTCCTCTGCTGAATTGCCAGCCCTTCAATAATAATATCTTAATAATCATACCTAATAATACTTTAGAGTTTTTAAATCATGTCTTCGTTGTGAACGGACCATGCTAATCATCTCTGTATCAATCCAGTTTTAGAATATGTGCTGCCCAAGTGAGCACTACTTTACAATTTTCTTTTTCTTTCTTTCTTCTTTCTTTCTCTCTCTCTCTCTCCCTCCTTCCTTCCCTTTTTTTTTTTTTTTTTTTTTGAGACGCATTCTTGCTCTGTCACTCAGGCAGCAGTGCAGTGGTGCAATCTCAGCTCACTGCAACCAGCTTTGCCTCCTGAGTTCAAGCAATTCTCCTGCCTCAGCCTCCCAAGTAGCTGGGATTACTGCCACCACACCCAGATAATTTTTGTATTTTTAGTAGAGACAGGGTTTCATCACGTTGGCCAGGCTGGTCTCAAATTCTTGACCTCAAGTGATCCACCTGCCTCAGCCTCTCCAAGTGCTAGGATTACAGGCATGAGCCACCTCATCCAGCCTTTCATTATTTTCTTTTATTTTTTTATTTTTTGAGACAAATTCTCACTCTGTTGCCCAAACTGGAGTGCAGTGGCATGATATTGGCTCACTGCAACCTCTACCTCCTGGGTTCAAGTGATTCTCCTGCCTCAGCCTCCTGAGTAGCTGGGACTACAAGCATGTGCCACCATGCCCAGCTAGTGTGTGTGTGTGTGTTTTATAGAGAATTTTTGTGTTTTTATTAGAGATGGTGTTTCACTACGTTGGCCAGGCTGGTCTCGAACTTCTGACCTCGTGATCTGCCCGATTTGGCCTCCCAAAGTGCTGAGATTACAGGCATGAGCCACTGTGCCCAGGCTTTTTCTTTCTTTCTTTTTTTTTTTTTTGAGATGCAGTCTCTGTCACCCAGGCTGGAGTACAATGGTGCTATCTTGGCTCACTGCAACCTCTGCCTCCCTGGTTCAACTGATTCTCCTGCTTCAGTCTCCTGAGTAGCTGGATTACAGGCATATGCCACCATGCCCAACTGATTTTTGTATTTTTAGTAGAGACAGGATTTCACCACATTGGCCAGGCTAGTCTTGAACTCCTGACCTTGTGATCCGCCTGCCTCCACCTCCCAAAATGCTGGGATTAAAGGTGTGAGCCACCGTACCTGGCCCTTTTAAAGACAGGGTCTCACTCTATCACCCAGTTCAGAGTGCAGTCACGCTATCATGGTTCACTGCAGCCTTGAACTCCCAGGCGCAGGTGATCCTCCCACCTCAGCCTCCCAAGGAGCTGGGACTACAGATGCATACCCCTATGCCTGGATAATTTTTTTGTACTTTTTGTAGAGGCAGGGTTTCCTCCTGTGGCCTAGGCTTACAATTTTCAAGATTCGGCCAGGGGCAGTGGCTCATGTGTGTAATCCCAGCATTTGGGGAGGCCAAGGCGGGTGGATCACCTGAGGTAAAGAGTTTGAGACCAGCCTGGCAAATATGGTGAATTCTCATGTCTACTAATAAATACGAAAATTAGCTGGGTGTGGTGGCGCATACCTGTAGTCCCAGCTACTCGGGAGACTGAGGCAGGAGAATTGCTTGAACTAGGAGATGGAGGTTACAGTGAGCCAAGATGGTGCCACTGCACTCCATCCTGGGTGAAAGAGTAAGACTGTCTCAAAAACAAAAACAAAAAACAATTTTCAAGGTGATTTTACACACATTCTCTCATTTGGGTGGCCCCAGTCATGAAAAATACAGAAAGGATTACTCTCCCCGCTTTGCAGATGAAGATAGAAATTAAGAATTTAACCTTGATCAAAGGCTTGACTTAGTGCTAAAGCTTAGGATTCTATAGAGCTGGGATTCAGTGCCCTGCCCTCTTATGTCCTTTCTGTGTCCCTCAAAAAGCATCTCATTGTTTGGTGGCATTGATTCTGTGGAGCAGAACTCTCAGGGAAGAGCTAATCCTGAAGTGTGGGTACTTGGGTTTGAACATGAAGGAAGGAGAAAATGCTTAATTAAATCTTGAACTCCCAGCCTTAGGTGATCCGCCCTCGTTGGCCTCCAAAGTGCTTGGATTACAGGCGTGAGCCACCATGCCCGGCTGAGAAAATGCTTAATTAAATCTATAACTTTTTTTTCTTTTCTGAGATGGAGTCTTGCTCTGTTCACCATGTCCAGCCAGAAATATTTTTAATTATAGATTTAATAAGCCAGGTACAGTGGCTCACGCCTGTAATCCCAGCACATTGAGAGGCCGAAGCAGGTGGATCAGTTGAGGTCAGAAGTTTGAGACCAGCCTGGCCAACATGGTGAAACCCTTTCTCTACTAAAAATACAAAATTAACCGGGCATGGTGGCACAAGCCTGTAATCCCAGCTACTCGGGAGGCTGAGGCAAGAGAATCGCTTGAACTCTGGAGGCAGAGGTTGCAGTTAGCCAAGATTGTGCCACTGCACTCCAGCCTGGATGACAAAGCGAGACTCCATCTCAAAATAAAAAAATTCCCTCAGAAGGGGAGTGACTGCTAATGGCTGAGGTTTCTTTATATTCTAAATTTGAAAATGTTCTGAATGTTGTAAATTTGGTTGTGGTGATGGTTGCACAAGTCTGTGAATAACTAAAAATCATTAAATTGTACATTTTTTAATGCCTCTGAAACAAGTTCAAGAATTGTACATTTTATTCTTTTTTTTTTTTTTTGAAACAGAGTCTCACTCTTTCACCCAGGCTGGAGTGCAGTAGTGTGATCTCAGCTCACTTCAACCTCTGCCTCCGGGATTCAAGCAGTTCTCCTGCCTCAGCCTCCTGAGTAGCTGGGATTACAGGCGCATGTCACCATGCCCAGATAATTTTTGTATTTTTTTTAGTAAAGACAAGGTTTCACCATGTTGGTCAGGCTAGTCTTGAACTCCTGACTTGTGATCCTCCTGCCTCATCCTTTCAAAGTGCTGGGATTACAGGCATGAGCCGCTGCACCGAGCAAGAATTGTACATTTTAAATGGGTGAATTGCTTGGTATGTGAATTACGTTTCAATACAACTGTTATTTTTTTAATTCACACAAATCAAATCCCAGGCCCAGATGTGGCACCAGTTAATTCTACCAAACATTTAAGGAAGAAATAATGCCAGTTGGACGCAAATGCTTTCAAATTATAGAAATAAGGGGCTGGCCCAGTGGCTCATGCCTGTAATCCCAACTCTTTGGGAGGCTGAAGCAGGTGGATCACTTGAGCCCAGGAGTTTGAGACCAGTCTGGGCGACATGGTAAAACCTCATCTCTACAAAACAATACAAACAACTAATCAGGCAAGGTGGCATGCACTTGTAGTCCCAGATACTTGGGAGGCTTGAGGTGGGAGGATTACCTGAGTAGGGGAGGCTGAGGCTGCAGTCAGCCATGATTGTGCCATTGCACTCCAGCCTGGGTGACAGAATGAGACTCTGTCTCATAAACAAAAAAGAAGAAAGAAAAGAAATAAAGGCTACTGTCTCCAATTCATTTTATTAGACAAACATAACCTTGATATTAAATCCAATAAAGACATTATAAGAAAGAGGGATGGGCACAGTGGCTCATACATGTAATCCCAGCACCTTGGGAGCCTAGGCAGAAGGATCGCTTGAGGCCAAGAGTGCCCAGCCTGGGCAACATAGTGAGACCTTGTCTCTACAAAAGCCTTTTTTTCTTCTAATTAGCCAATTACAAAAAAAATTAGGTTCAAGTCTGTAGTCCTATCTACTTAGGAGGCTGAACCTGGAGGATATCTTGAGCCCAGAAGTTAGATGTTATAGTGAGCTATGATCATGCCACTACACTCCAGCCTGGGTGATGGGGGAGACTTTATTTCAAAGCAATAAAATAAAGAAAGAACATTTTCTGACCAGGCATGGTGGCTCACGCCTGTAATCCCAACACTTTGGGAGGCCGAAGCAGGCTGATCACCTGAGGTCAGGAGTTTGAGACCAAGATGACCGACATGATGAAATCCTGTCTTTACTATAAATATTAAAAAATTAGCCTGGCGTTGTGGCATGCACCTGTAATCTCAGCTACTCCAGAGGCTGAGGCAGGGGAATTGCTTGAACCAAAGAGGTGGAGGTTGCAGTGAGCAGAAATTGTGCCACTGCACTCCAGCCTGGGTGAAGAATGAGACTCCATCTCAAAAAATAAAATAAAAATTTCTGCAGAAACACATTTAGGTAAGCAGATTCATTGGCTGGTTTCAATTTTATCATTATTTTTTTCTTTTTTTTTGAGACAGAGTCTCGCTTTGTTGCTCAGGCTAGAGTGTAATGGTGCCATCTCGGCTCACTGCAATCTCTGTCTCCCGGGTTCAAGCGATTCTCCTGCCTCAGCCTCCTGAGTAGATGGGATTACAGGCACCAGCTACCATGCTCGGCTAATTTTTGTATTTTTATTAGAGACAGAGTTTCACTATGTTGGTCAGGCTGGTCTCAAACTCCTGACCTCAGATGATCTGCCTGCCTTGGCCTCCCAAAGTGCTGAGATTACAGGCCTGTGCCACTGCACCTGGCCAATTTTGTTTTCATATGTCAGCAACAAACAGAACTTTGAAAAGATACCATTTACATTTGAATAAAAATATAAAGTACATAAGGATCATTCTAACAAAATATTTTTAGATCTCTAGTAGAAAAACTTTGTAATAGGCCAGGTGCCTGTTGAATATTATAGTATGTGAATTAAATTTTTGGGTTTTTTTTTTTTGTTTTTTTAAGATGGAGTTTCACCATATTGGTCAGGCTGGTCTTGAACTCCTGACTTCAGGTGATCCGCCTGCTTCAGCCTTCCAAAGAGCTGGGATTACAGGTGTGAGCCACTGCACCCGGCTGTGAATTAAATTTTTGAAAAAGAAAATAAAGTGATATGATAAGTCATAGACTGGGAAAAGAAATTTGAAACACATATACTAATAAAAGTCTTATATCTGGAATACTGTATAAAATGAACTACTACAGGCCAGGCACGGTGCCTCACTCCTATAATACCAGCACTTTGGGAGGCCCACCACGTTGGTGGAGAGCATGGTCAGACCAGTGAATTTCATAAGCATGGGCCCACTGTCACACTTCATTTGCTGTTAAATGAATTCCTTGATCAGGAGCAATGCTGTGTGGAATACTATGAAGGTGAATGAAACATCCTGTAAATCCATGGATGGTAGTTTTGGCAGAAGCATTGCGTATAGAGAACACAAATCTGGATTTGCTCATTCTCATGTTTATTTGCCATTTGAACATCCTCTTGTGTAGTGTATCTAATAAAGTTTCTTGCCAGTTTTTATGTTAGGTTGTATGTCTTTTATTGATTCACAGTTTGTTTTTTTTTTTTTTTTTGAGACAGTTTTGCTCTTGTTGTCCAGGCTCGAGTGCAATGGCATCATCTCTGCTCATTTGGCTCACTGCAACCTTTACCTTGAGGGTTCAAGTGATTCTCCTGCCTCAGCTTCCTGAGTAGCTGGGACTACAGGCACGTACCACTATGCCCAGCTAATTTTTGTACTTTTAGTAGAGACGGGGTTTCACCATGTTGGCCAGGATGGTTTTGATCTCTTGACCTTGTGCTTCGGCCTCCCAAAGTGTTGGGATTACAGGCATGAGCCACAGTACCTGGCCCTGGAATGGCCTTTTGAAGACACATTTATGGTATCAGCTAGGTGACAACATCTTGCAAGACTGCAGCATGGATCTCTAGAAGACTAATCTATGCTCTGAATCAGTGACCAACATATTGGGCTGTTTCTTCCACAGCCAGGATTGATAGCTCTGGAAATTAAAGGATGGAAATGGGAATGGCACAATGCACAACGGAGACCCACTAGCAACATTTTTGTTTCCTTTTGCCCCAATCTCATGCTCTTGTTATAAGTAAAATTTTCGATGCTGCAAAAAAGTAACACTTGAAAAACAAACAAACAAAAAAAGTTTTAAAAAAAGACAAAAAAGAAAAAGTAGCACTCAAATATAAATTTCCTCTGCAAGACAATTTACTTCTATAAAAGGATGTGGCTCACAGATGAAACAATGGTGAACACACGCCTGCACAAGGGGCACTTAGGCCTCCTCCTGCTGTGTCATTCCCCTATTGGCTAGGGTTAGACAGAACAGTCTAGTCTAATTCTGATTGGCTTTTTCTTTTTTTTTAAAGATGGGGTTTCACCATGATGGCCAGGCTGGTCTTGAACTGCTGACCTCAGGTGATTCACCCACCTCGGCCTCCCAAAGTGCTAGGATTACAGGCCTGAGCCACCGCGCCCGGCCTGATCGGCTATTTTAAAGGGAGCAGGGGTACGAGCAGGAATGGCGGGGTGGGTAGTTTGGAGGAAAAAACAGTAACGGGCAGGTCAGAGCAGGTAGCCAGGGGCCAAAGCAGGTGACTGGACAGGTGACCAGAGCAGATGACCAGGATGAGTCAGGACGGAGCAGGGGACTGGGGGAACAGAGGTGAACTACTGATTAGAACTAGCGGAAAGGGTTGTTTATTGAAACTACACGGATGTTAAACTTTAAAACAGAGACTTAAGGAATAAGAGAGCTGAACGTACTGACAGACTGATTCTTTGAAGAGAAACTTGGAATCTACTATATCTAACACTCTGCTAGTCTAAAGGTCTAAGCTCCAACGAAAAGAATGCTTCCACCAGGAGACACAATGATTCCATTGAACTAGAATAGACCAAAGCCTGGCCACTCTGGAATCCTCATGGCTCTGAGTCAGCAGGCAAAGAAAGGAGTTACTGTGCTGGCTGGGGCGATCAATCCTAACTACCAATAAAAAATTGGAGGCCTGGTGCGGTGGCTCACGGCTGTAATCCCAGCACTTTGGGAGGCCAAGGCTGGCAGATCATCTGAGCTCAATGGTGAAACCCCGTCTCTACTAAAAATACAAAAATTATGAGACCAGGCGCAGTGCTTCACACCTATAATCCCAGCACTTTGGGAGGCTGAGGTGGGTGGATCACCTGAGGTCAGGAGTTTGAGACCAGCCTGACCAACATGGAGAAACCTCATCTCTACTTTTTTTTTTTTTTTTTTAAACAAAGTCTCCCTCTGTAGTGCAGGCCGAAGTGCAGTGGCACGATCTTGGCTCACCGCAACCTCCACCTCCACCTCCCAGATTCAGGCAATTCTCCTGCCTCAGCCTCCTGAGTAGCGGGATTACAGACACATGCCACTGCACCTGGCTAATTTTTTGTATTTTTAGTAGAGATGGGGTTTCATTAAGTTGACCAGGCTGTTCTTGAACTCCTGACCTCAGGTAATCCACCTGCTTCAGCCTCCCAAAGTGCTAGGATTACAGGCGTGAGCCACAGTGCCCAGCCGAAACCCCATCTCACTAAAAAATACAAAATTAGCCAGGCATGGTTGCACATGCCTGTAATCCCAGCTACTCAGGAGGCTGAGGCAGGAGAATCATTTGAACCCAGGAGGCAGAGGTTGCGGTGAGCCGAGATTGTGCCACTGCACTCCAGCCTGGCCAACAAGAGCAAAACTCTGTTTCAAAAACAAAAACAAAACAAACAAAAATTAGCTAGGAATGGAGGCACGTGCCTGTAGTCCCAGGTACTCCGGAGGCTGAGGCAGGAGAATCGCTTGAACCCAACGGGCAGAAGTTGTAGTGAGCCACTGAGATTGTGCCACTGAACTCCAGCCTGGGCGACAGACTGAGATTCTGTCTCAAACACACACACACACACACACACACCAACAAAAATAAATAAATAAATTACAAAAAATAACCAGGCATGGTGGTGCACGCCTGTAATCCCAGCTACTTGGGAGGCTGAAGCAAAAGAATCGCTTGAACCCAGGAGACTCAGGTTGCAGTGAGCTGAGATTGTGCCATTGCACTCCAGCTGGCCAACAGAGTGAGACTTCGATTCAAAAAAAAGAAAGAAAGAAAGAGAAAAAGAAAAATTGGAATATTACTTCACCATGGAGGTAAGTATGAGTATGTCAAAAATACAGGAGATTCCTTAAGTCATCTTAGTATTACTGTGACCTATGATTAAAGTCAATGGAAAACTACAACAAACCAATCCAGACTACTAAAGCCCGGATCCTTCAAGAATGAAACTTTGGATCACTCCACCAGATAAAGACACAGGGAAACACCTGTTAAAGTGCTTGCTGAAGGCAGAGGGAATACAGGATGGTAGTAGAAAAAGGTAGTTATTAATATCAGCTGTGACCACAGAACCTAGTACTATGATTGTCATGAGCATTTTCTCGTTTTATTAATATATTTATGTGTATATATATCAAGCGAATATCTTTGTTTTCTTATCTCTTTTTGTTATTTATTATTATTACTTTTTTATTTTTTTAAAGACGGGGTTTCACCATGTTGGTCAGGCTGGTCTTGAACTCCCAACCTCAGGTGATCTGCCTGCCTTGGCCTCCAAAGTGCTTGGATTACAGGTGTGAGCCACGACACCCGGCCTTATTTATTATTTTTTTGAGACGCAGTCTTGCTCTGTCGCCAGGCTGGAGTGCAGTGGCACAATCTCAGCTCACTGCAACCTCTGCCTCCCAGGTACAAGCGATTCTTCTGCCTCAGCCTCCTGAGTAGCTGGAACTACCGGTGTGCACCACCATGCCCAGCTTATTTTTGTATTTTTGTATTTTTAGTAGAGACGGGTTTTCACCATGTTGGCCAGGATGGTCTCAATCTCCTGACCTCGTGATCCACTCACCTCAGCCTCCCAAAGTGCTGGGATTATAGGCACGAGCCACTATGCCCAGGCCATTAGTGTGTTTTTTGGTTATACACAGAATAATTGTATTATATTAGGTAGAATTATAACCTATTATTTTCTTTATTTGGAAATTAAATATGGTTTAAGGAGATGTATATGGGTGCCAAGTTGACTAGGGGTGGACTTGTTGTAATGGTTAATTTTCTGTGTCAACCTGGCAGAGCCATGGAGGGCCCAGACATCTGGCGAACATTAATCTGGAGGTCAGGCACAGTAGCTTGCACTTGTAATCCCAGCACCTTGGGAGGCCGAGGTGGGAGGACTGCTTGAAGCTAGGAGTTTGAGACCAGTCTGGGCATCATAGGAAGATCTAGTCTCTACAAGAAATTAATAACAACAGGCCAGGCGCGGTGGCTCATGCCTATAATCCCAGCACTTTGGGAGGCCGAGGCGGGTGGATCATGAGGTCAAGAGATCGAGACCATCCTGGTCAACGAGGTGAAACCCCGTCTCTACTAAAAATACAAAAATTAGCTGGGCATGGTGGCGCACACCTGTAATCCCAGCTACTTGGGAGGTTGAGGCAGGAGAATTGCTTGAACCCAGAAGGCGGAGGCTGCGGTGAGCCAAGATCGTGCCATTGCACTCCAGTCTGGGTAACAACAGTGAAACTCCATCTCAAAAAAAAAAAAAAAAAAGAAATTAATAACAACAACAAAAATAGCTGAGTATGGTGGCGCACACCTGTAGTCCCAGCTACTCAGAAGATTGAGTTGGGAGGATTCCTAGAGCCCAGGAGTTTAAGGCTACATTGAGCTATGATGGCCTCACTGTACTCCAGCCTGGGTGACACAATGAGACTCTGTCTAAAGAAAAACAAACAAAAAAATTATTCTGGGTGTGTCCGTGAGGGTGTTTCTAGATGAGATTAACAACTGAATTAGATTGAGAAGTAATTAAATAACATTTGAATTAGTAGTAGATTGAGTAAAGCAGATTGCCCTTGTAACATGGGTGAACCTCATCCAATCATTGAAGACATGAATAAAACAAAAAGGCTGAGTAAGAGCATCTCCTCCTGCCTAACTGCCTAAGCTGAGGCAGTCTTTCCTGGCCTTCTGACTCAGACTGAAACACTGACTCTCCTTGGACCTTGAGCTGGCTGGCTTTCAGTCTAGAGGTACACATCCGTTCTCCTAAATCTCCAGCTTGCTAATTGCAGATCTTGGGACTTCTCAGCCTCCATAATAATATGAGCCGATTGCTTATAATAAATAAATACACACACACACACACACACACACACACACACACCCCCTATTGGTTTTGTTTCTCTGGAGAACTCTGAGTAATAGATTTCACATTTAAAACAACTTTATTGGGGCACATTTTGCATATCACATAATTCACCTTTTTAGAGTGTACAATTTGATGACTTTTTTTTTTTTTTTTTTTTTGAGACAAGGCTGTACTGTCACCCAGGCTAGAGTGCAGTGGCATGAAAACAGCTCACTGCAACCTTCACCTCCTGGGTTCAGGCTATTGTCATACCTCAGCCACCCAAGTAGCTGGGACTACAGATGTGTGCCACCACACCTGGGCTAATTTTTGTATTTTTAGTGGAGACGAGATTTCACCATGTTGGTCTGGCTGGTTTCGAACACCCGACCTTAGGTGATCCACCCATCTCACCCTCCCAAAGTGCTGGGATTACAGGTGTGAGCCACCGCACCCAGTATATTTATGTTTAACATTTTAAAAAATTGCCAGGCTGGGTGCTATGGCTCATGCCTGTAATCCCAGCACTTTGGGAGATCGAGGTGGGTGGATCACCTGAGGTCAGGAGTTTGAGACCAGCCTGGCCAACATGGTGAAATCCCATCTCTACTAAAAATACAAAATTAGCTGGGTGCGGTGCTGCATGCCTGTAATTCCAGCTACTCGGGAGGCTGAGGCAGGAGAATTTCTTGAACCTGGGAAGCGGAGGGTGCGGTGAGCCGAGATCATGCCATTGCACTAGCCTGGGCAACAAGAGCGAAACTAAGTCTCAATAAATAAATAAATAATTTAAAAAGTTGTCAAACTGTTTTCCAACCTGGCTACACCATTTTACAATTCTACCACCAATATATAAGGGTTCCCATTTCTCCACATTTGCTGCAACATTTATCTTTTTTACTTTTTATTTTATTTATTTATTTATTTATTTGAGACAGAGTCTCACTCTGTTGCCAGGCGCCAGGCTGGAGTGCAGTGGCACAATCTCGGCTCACTGCAACCTCCACCTCCCAGGTTCAAGCAATTCTCCTGCCTCAGCCTCCCAAGTAGCTAGGACTACAGGCACATGCCACCACACCCAGCTAGTTTTTGTGTTTTTAGTAGAGACGGGGTTTCACCATGTTGGCCAGGATGGTCTCGATCTCTTGACCTGGTGATCCACCCGCCTCGACCTCCCAAAGTGCTGGGATTACAGGCTTGAGCCATCACGCCCGGCCATTTATCTTTTTTATTATGGTCTTTCTATTAAAAACAAGCCAACAAACAAAAAGGTTTTTGTTATTGTTTTTGCTTCTCTTTTTCGCAGTTTTTACAATTTTCTTTAAACACAAAACATGCACAGAAGTTGTCTACTCATTTTCTTCGCTGCGCAGCCTGGCATTGGGGTTGGTGACTCTGCTGGCCAGCTGGGCAGCTCTTTCCATGATGGCCTTGCGGTTCTTGGAGTAAACACTGTGAGCGATCTCAGCACAGTAAAATTTCTCGCACATAAGCGGCACTTCCAGCTCCTTGGCATTGGGGACCAGGAACTTAACGGAAGCCACTGGGTAGCATGTGCTTTGTTTTTCTGTTGTTGCTGCTCCCATAATGTTGGGCATCAAGATCTGGCCCTAATCTGGCCCTTGAACCTTCTACAAAACCTGTTGTCAATACCTCCGGGTTTCTGCCAGTTACGCTTAGTTTTGACATATCGGTCAGACGCGGGATGAACGTCTTGATTCTCTTTTTGACGATCTTGGGCTTCACGAGGAGTCTGAGGAAGGTTTTTCAAAGAGCCCTGGGGAGACAGATTTTTGGGAGGTAAAAGGACCCTCCCTCAAAACCGACCGCGGTCCTCCATTGGGTAGGGGGCGCTCCAAGACAGGAACTCTTCTAGCCCGTCGCCTCTCCATATTAGCGAGATCCTCGTTGCTAGGAGACTAGACGCCTCTTTCCGCTGGAGCGCGCAGCCTCATAGATAGCCGGGCCCTCTTGTTCGAGGGCTGAAGTGTCTGGTTCCACAACCTCCCACAACCAGGGGCAGTTCTGGAAAGCCCCTTTCTAGGGACATTTTTCTTCTACGCTCTGTAACGCAGGCCGAGGCAGGCCGAGGCTTCTTTCCCGGATCCAATCACCTGCCCCGCTATGCCTAAGAAAGAAAAGAAGGCCAAGACGCCCCTGTCCGAGGAGGAGCAGCTGCTTCTGTTTCAGCAGAAGTTGCTGGCAGAAGAGGAGATGGCCAAAAAGAAGGAGAGGCTCCTCAGCCAGTTCTTGAAGGTGATCGCCTTTTGCATTATGTCCTGCCCAACCCCATCCTCCCCTTGCGCTGACCCTGTCACTGAGGAAACCTCATTTCATCCCGACCTCCCCTCCGGAAATCCTGAGACCCAGATATACATAGATTTCAGGCAACATTGTTTGGGAGGCGGGAGTGTTCTCTGCAAAGCATGGAGGGGGTGCGTAGTTTACAGCTTGGCAGCCTCTATTGAATCCCAGAACTAGGATAGTAGGTCCTGTCAGCTGTCCCAGCTGTCTGGAAGGCTGATACTCTCCTTGGAGATAGGGCATTACAAACAACATTCTACTATGATGCTCCCACCCTGAAGGAAATTTACCCTTGCCCTCCCTAAATTCCATCAAGCCGTTCCCATGGAAAAAGGGTAAGGTGTCATCTGACAAATTAAGAGTGATCTTGTTTGTTGTATTGAAAGGCCCTGACTTCCTGGAGGTATATTTATTCCTTTACACAGGACAAGCTAGCCAAGGAGGAACACAACAGTGCTCTGAACCTTAATAAGATTAACACACAGTGGAGAACCGTCCTTCGGGAAGTCAAGACCAGAGAGCTTCTTAAGGACATTGAGATCCTCAGCCAAACATTTGAACGAGTGGTGGACTGTAAGGACAATGTCATCAAGGTAGGCACTGTTTCCAAGGAAACCTCGAGTATGGCTTCCTGACCTCTTTTCTTAATGGAATGAGTCTAGTGAATTAAGTAATCCATCTTAAACCCCTCACAAGACACAGGCTGTGAGAAAGCCAGGCTATTGGTAATAACACAGAAATAAAACATAGAATATTAGGCTTTCTTTCATCCCTCTCCCTCCCTTAGAGGAGCCACTCTCCTTGGTCATCTACTGCCTGAAATCAGTACTATCCAATAGTAGAGTTGTAAGTCACAGTAGACATTACCCAGTGACTTGAAATGAGTCCCACACCTTCATTTCAATGTCAGAAGGCTCAGTTCCAGAGGGGAACTGTCTTGCCCAAGGTCACACAGCTAGCCAGTGAGAGATCCAGGACTCCAGCATGTGTTTCTTGACCTCCACTCTAGTGCTCCATTCAACCAAATCGTTTGGCCTCTTGATTAAACTTCAGTGGCCCTGGATAATATTGAGAAGATCTCCATGGGCAAGAGCAGTTCTGGATTTCTAAGCAGTTCAATCAGCCATCCTTTTGCTCTTGGGCAGTTCTTGAGTTCTTGATTCAATCCTATCTTTTCTTCTAAGGGATTTTCTGTACTCTATCTTTCATCTTTTAACATTCTGCTTCCATTTGCTGCCTTCTCTTTAGTATTTTCCATTTCATTTCATTTCATTTATTTATTTATTTTGAGATGCAGTCTCACTCGGTCGCCAGGCTGGAGTGCAGTGGCACGATCTTAGCTCACTGCAACCTCTGCATCCCAGGTTCAAGTGATTCTCCTGCCCCCGCCTCTCGAGTAGCTGGGACTACAGGTGTGCACCACCACACCCAGCTAATTTCTGTATTTTTAGTAGAGACAGAGTTTCACTGTGCTAGCCAGGATGGTCTCCATCTCCTGACCTTGTGATCCACCTGCCTCAGCTTCCCCAAGTGCTGGGATTACAGGTGTAAGCTACTGGGCCTAACCAGAGTATTTTCCATTTTAAACAAAACAAAGCCCACAGTAACAGCAAAATGTACATTGCCGATGTAGTATTCCCCCTGTAGAAAACATATATTTCTCTTTCACAGCCTAAACCCTAGGAGAAAAAGTTCAGCAGACCCTTGGCAGCTTCAAGAAATATATATTAAGAGTCCTAGGCCAGGCGCGGTGGCTAAAGCCTGTAATCCCAGCACTTTGGGAGGCCGAGGCGGGTGGATCAAGACCATCCTGGTCAACATGGTGAATCCCCATCTCTACTAAAAAAAATACAAAAAATTAGCTGGGCATGGCGGCGCGTGCCTGTAATCCCAGCTACTCAGGAAGCTGAGGCAGGAGAATTGCCCGAACCCAGGAGGTGGAGGTTGCAGTGAGCCGAGATCGCGCCATTGCACTCCAGCCTGGGTAACGAGTGAAACTCCATCTCAAAAAAAAGAGTCCTAAGGCCAGATGCGGTGGCACATGCCTGTAATACCATCACTTTAGGAGGCCGAAGCAGGCAGATCACGAGGTCAAGAGATTGAGATCATCCTGGCCAACAAGATGAAACCCCATCTCTACTAAAAATACAAAAATTAGTCAGGCATGGTGGCACATGCCTGTAGTCCCAGCTACTCGGGAGGCTGAGGCAGGAAAATCACTTGAACCCAGGAGGCGGAGGTTGCAGTGAGCTGACATCGCACCACTGCACTCCAGCATGGGTGACAGAGCAAGACTCTATCTCAAAAAAAACAAAAAGTCCTCAAATTTGCAATAACCGTCATTCATTAGAAGTCCAAACGCCATCAGTTATACCTTAATGGATTTTTTTTTTTTTTTTGAGGTGGAGTTTCTTTTCTTTTCTTTTTGAAATGGAGTTTTGATCTTGTTGCCCAAGCTGGAGTGCAATGGCGTGATCTCGGCTCACCGCAACCTCCACCTCCCGGTTTCAAGCAGTTCTCCTGCCTCAGCCTCCCAAGTAGCTGAGATTACAGGCATGCGCCACCATGCTGAGCTGATTTTGTATTTTTAGTTGAGATTGGGTTTCTTCATGTTGGTCAGACTGGTCTTGAACTCCCGACCCCAGGTGATCTGCCCACCTTGGCCTCCCAAAGTGCTGGGATTACAGGCATGAGCTACCACACCCAGCCACTGAGAAGGAGTTTTACTCATGTCACCCAGGCTGGCATGCAGTGGCGCAATCTCGGCTTACTCCTACCTCTGCCTCCCAGGTTCAGGTGATTCTCCTGCCTCAGCCTCCCGAGTAGCTGGGATTACAGATGTGCTCCACCAAGCCCAGCCAATTTTTGTTAAAATTAAATAGAAATAGAATTCTTTTTTAAATTCTGTGGTATAACACAATCAGTTCAGGTTTTTTTCCTGAATAAACGATCCCTTGGTCTTTCCTGTGGCATGCTCCTAAAACAACCCTCTATGTCTAATCAGTCACCTAAGGGATTGAGTGGCAAGTCTTTCACATTTGCTGCTTATAATTCCTAAATCGTCCATATTAAGTATTTTCATTTCTGGGTAAGGAAAAAAGCATTTTTGGTCCTTTTTTCTTTTCCCTCAAGGCTGAAAATCAAGCATTTTTGGTCCATTAATTCACCCACTTGCTTCTGGAGGACATTAACCAATTCTGCTATTACAATGATGTGAGTGTCATCAATGTCTTGAATGATGAACTTCTTCCCCAGGGCATTGGACTCATCTAAATACAGAAGAAACTGCTTCATGGCAGGATCACATTCTATAAGCACTCCTTTCAAGACGTTGACCGTCTTTTCTCAGTCAGAAGGTTCAGATGACCTCAAGAATGCTCAGCTCAAAGATGCAGAAGCGCCTTGGCATTGCTGACCTAATTTTTGTATTTTTAGTAGAGACAGCGTTTCACCATGTTGGCCAGGCTGGTCTGGAATTCCTGACCTCAGGTGATCCACCTGCCTCAGCCTCCCAAAGTGGGGATTACAGGTGTGAGCCACCATGCCTGGCCTATGCCTTACAGATTTTTAAGAGGCTTTTTCAGACACCTACTGGAAGTTATCAAACACTTGATGAGAACAGCAGTGTTCATTGCCTAGTGCTCCATTATTAAACCCTAAGGTTGTGGGAGTTATGTATATCGTACTGGTCAAGGTCATCACCAAGGTATGATTATTGACACAAAAAATTTGCAACCTCCAGCATGAATGGGTTAAGGGAAGCTGAGTAGTTGACCAGGTTCACCCATGAGACAATTAACTTTTTCCTACACGCAGCCATGCAGCTTATGATAACAGTCCTTGCTTAGGTAAATCACACACTGTTAATATTAACCACCTTCAGGGTCATTTCTGAATAAGACTGCACATATTAAATGTGCAAATGTTAGTGATCCTCACTCACTATCTCTACTTGTTTGCTTCCCTTTTATCCTGTATCCCGCAGCTTCTGATTTCTACCCCCTCTAGGAAACTGCTCAGGTAAAGGCCGCCAGTTCAGAATTGTGGCTACTTTTCATCATTTAGTCTTTATGTAACCTGACCTCTCTATGACACTGACATTCTTGGTCATGCCCTGGATCTTGAAGCTCTCCTTTGGCTTGCATGACACCATTCTGTCATTTTTCCTACTTCTGGGACATAAACCATTCACTCCAGTGAGTTTATCTTTTTCTTTTTTCTTTTTTAAGACGGGGTTTCACCATGATGGGCAGGCTGGTCTTGAACTCCTGACTTCAGGTGATCCACCCACCTTGGCCTCCCAAAGTGCTAGGATTACAGGCGTAAGCCACGGTGCCTGGCCCCAGTGAGTTTATCTTGCTCTCTCCATCCTCTGCACTTTGGCATTCCCCAGATTTCTGAGTCTGGCCATCTCACCCTTTAACCAGTGTTCAAGGGCCAGACAATCTTACTTATTACCCTGGCTTTATTTTATCGTATTGTATTGTATTTTGAGACAGAGTCTCTCTTTGTTGTCCATGTTGAAGTGCAGTAGCACAATCATAGCTCACTACACTCAAGCTCCTTGGCTCAAGTGATCCTCCCACCTGAGTAGTTGGGACTATAGGCTCTCACTACTACTGGCTAAATTTTAAAATTATTTTTAAATTTTTAGTAGAGACAAGGTCTCACTGTGTTGGCCAGGCTGATCCTCCCACCTCACACCCTCTGGAGTAGCTAGGACCACAGGTGCACACCACCTCACCTAACAAATTTTTTTGTAGAGATGCAGTTTCGCGATGTTGCCCATGCTGGTCTTGAAATCCTGGCCTCAAGCAGTCCTCCCACTTTGGCCTCCCAAAGTGCTAGGATTACAGGCATGAGCCACTAGGCCCAGTCCATCCTAGATTTTGCATGTATCCCTGACCTCTCTTACTAAGAGTTGTACAAGTCATCTACTTTAAAGTAGTTTTCAAAGCTATACCCTGCTGCCCTCTTCCACTGTCCTGCTGTAGTTGAGACCTGGGCATCATCTCTAACCTAAACTATTAATAGTAGTTTTCTGTTTTCCACCTTTCACACTAAACCTGCCTCTAGATTCTCTACAAAACTACTAGGATTATCTTTCTTTCTTTCTTTTTTTTGAGTCAGAGTCTCACTCTGTCACCCAGGTGGGGAATGCAGTGGCACAATCTTGGCTTACTGCAACCTCTACCTCCTGGGTTCAAATGATTCTCCTGCCTCAGCCTCCTGAATAGCTGGGATTACAGGAGTCTGCCACTGAGTCTGGCTGATTTCTGCATTTTTAGTAGAGATGGGGTCTTGCCACATTAGCCAGGCTGGTCTCAAACTCCTGGTTTCAGGTGATCTGCCCACCTTGGCCTCCCAGTGCTGGGATTATAGGCGTGAGTATCAGGATTATCTTTCTAAAGCAGAAATCTAATCGTGTTACTCAACTGCTTAAATACTTATTGGTTCCTCTATCTACAGGAAAAAATCCGAACTCCATAGTAAGAACATCAAAGCCTTCAAGATCTGGTTCCTACCTGTACTTTTCATATAGCCAGCCTTGTTTCTTATGTGTGCCTTTGTACATCCTATTATCCGTATCTGGAATTCTCATCTCCATTTCTTCTCCAGTTGTCCTGGCAAACTTTCTTTTTTATTATTTTTATTTATTTTTTTGAGATGGAGTCTCATTCTGTCTCCCAGGCTGGAGTGCAGTGGTGCAATCTTGGCTCGCTGTGACCTATGCCTCTTGGGTTCAAGAGATTCCCCTGCCTCAGCCTCCTGAGTAGCTGGGATTACAGGCATGCACCAATATGCATGGCTAATTTTTGTACTTTTAGTAGAGATGGGGTTTCACCATGTTGGCCAGGCTGGTCTTGAACTCCTGACCTCAAGTAATTTGCCCACCTCAGCGTCCCAAAAGTGCTGGTTTACAGCCGTGAGCCACTGCACCCAGTCCGTTTTTTTGTTTGTTTTTTGAGACAGTCTCATTCTGTTGCCCAGGCTGGAGTGCAGTGGTGTGATCTCCGTTCTCTGCATCCTCCACCTCCCAGGTTCAAGTGATCCTCCTGCCTCAGCCTCCTGAATAGCTGCAACTAGAGGCATGCCACCATGACAGTTAATTTTTGTATTTTAGTAGAGATGGCGTTTCGCCATGTTGGCCAGGTTGGTCTCTAACTCCTGATCTCAGGTGATCTGCCTGCCTCAGCCTCCCAGTGTTGGGATTACAGGAATGAACCACATGCCCAACCATCCGGGCAAACTTTCATTCCCCCTTTCAAGAGTTGATACAGATGACATCTCTTTGGTGAAGCCCTTCCCAGTGTTTAGTCAGATGCAGGCACTCAATCCTTTATATCTCATTGTTACTCAATAAATCATCAAGTTTATAGCAATTTCCATGTTATGTGGTAGTTTTCTATTTATGTAACTCTTCCTACTAGACTGTAAGCTCCTTTGGGAGCAGTGGGCATATCTTTTCGTCTCTGAGTCCTCAACAGTCAGCACAGGACTGGTACATAGCAGGGGTTAGGTAAACATTTGTTGGCCAGGTACAGTGGCTGAAGCCTATAATCCTAGCACTTTGGGGGGCTGAGGAAGGTGGATCACCAGGTCAGGAGTTTTAGATCAGCTTGGCCAATATGGTGAAATCCCATCTCTACTAAAAATACAAAAATTAGCCTGATGTGGTGGCATGCACTACTCAGGAGACTGAGGCAGAAGAATCGTTTGAACCCGGGAGGCAGAGGTTGCAGTGAGCCAAGATCACCCCACAGCCTGGGCAACAGAGTGAGACTCCGTCTCAAAAAATTATAATAATTTGTTCAGTGAGTGAACGGTCTTCCATGATCAGAACTGATTTCTTTTTTTTTTTTTTCTTTGAGACGGAGTTTCGCTCTTGTCACCCAGGCTGGAGTGCAATGGTGCAATCTCAGCTCACCGCAGCCTCCGCCTCCTGGGTTCAGGCAATTCTCCTGCCTCAGCCTCCTGAGTAGCTGGGATTACAGGCATGCACCACCAAGCCCAGCTAATTTTTTGTACTTTTAATAGAGACGGGGTTTCACCACGTTGACCAGGATGGTCTTGATCTCTTGACCTTGTGATCCACCCGCCTCGGCCTCCCAAAGTGCTGGGATTCAGGCGTGAGCCACCGTGCCCGGCATCAGAACCTATTTCATAGGATCCTTTTTTCATTGTAAACATACAAGGTAAAAGCTATCTCTGTGTAGAGGTCATGGCAGTTTACAGTGAGCAGACTTAAGGTGCCTGGATCAGGTGGGCAATTCTGTAAATGCTTTTCTGTTTAATCTTTTTTTAAGATGGGGTTTCACCATGTTGGTTGGGCTGGTCTTGAACTCCTGAGCTCAGGTGATCCGCCCGCCTTGGCCTCCAAAATGCCTGAATTACAGGCATGAGCCAACACGCCTGGCCTCTGTTTAATCTTGTTTCACTTTTTTGAAGGTAATACATTCACGTTATTCAAAATTCAAAAGCAATAAAGGTTATATAGAGAAAAGTTCCTTCCCACCAGTGCCTTCCAGGTACCCAGTGTTCCTTCCAATAATGCTAGTTTCATAAGGAAATCTTTTTTCTTTTTTACATAAATGATTGTATTATATACTATTCTGCCCCCTCGCTTTTCTCACTTAATAATATATCTTGGAGGCTGAGCACGGTGGCTCATCCCTGAAATCCCAGCACTTTGAGAGGCCAAGGCAAGCAGATCACTTGAGCCTAGGAGCTAGAGACTGGCCTGGGCAACATGGTAAAACCCTGTCTCTACTAAGAATCCAAAAATTAGACAGGTGTGGTGGCAAGTGCCTATCGTCCCAGCTACTGGGAAGGCTGAGGTAGGAGGATCACCTGAGCGTGGGAGGCAGAGGTTGCAGTGAGCTGAGATCATGCTCATATATACATATATGAGATTGTTCCATATTTTCCCATAAAGAGCTTCTTATTTTACAACTGCATAGTAATCTGTATTGTAGTTTAACACATTACTTTGTCCTCTGTATTTCCTGTATTTTGGTAATTGGATTTAGATTCTTAGAGATACTGTATTCTATCAAGAGGCACATATTGTCTAGCTCTCTTTTTGTGATGTTAGCAGCTGTTGATCCATTAAATCATTGGGAGATACAAAAATACTTATTTTTAAAATATTTACATTTTATTTTAGAAGTAGAGATGTGACCAGGCACAGTGGTTCATGCTTGTAATCCCAACACTTTGGGAGGCTGAGGCTGGCAGACCGTTTGAGCCCAGAAGGTTGAGACCAGCCAGGGCAACATGGTGAAACCCCTACAAAAAAACTTGAACATTAGCGGGGCGTGGTGGTGTGTGCCTGTAGTCCCAACTATTTGGGAGGCTGAGGTGGAAGATCAATTGAACCTGGGAGGTTGAGGCTGCAGTGAGCTGCGATGGTGCCATTTGACCTCAGCCTGGGTGACAGAGCAAGACCTTGACTCAAAAGACAAAAAAGCCCATCCCCTACCTTCCTCTCCCCTCACCTTAAAAAAAAAAAAAAAAAAAAGACAGACTGCCAAGACTGCATCTGCCCCACGAGCACAGAACCTCACCCTTTTGGTTCCGTTGCCCATCCACACCCGCCGCCAGCTCACCATGAATGATGGTAACACTGCACTTGTTGTCGACAATGGCTCTGGCATGTGCAAGGCCAGCTTTGCGGGTGACGATGCTCTCGGGCCGTCTTCCCCTCCATCGTGGGGCACCCCAGGCACCAGGGCGTGATGGTGGGCATGGGTCAGAAGGACTCCTACGTGGGTGATGAGGCCCAGAGCAAGAGAGGCATCCTGACCCTCAAGTACCCCATCGAGCACAGCATTGTCACCAACTGGGATGACATGGAGAAGATCTGGCACCACACTTTCTACAAGCTGCGTGTGGCTCCTGAGGAGCACCCCGTGCTGCTCACTGAGGCCCCCCTGAACCCCAAGGCCAACCGTGAGAAGATGACCCAGATTATGTTTGAGACCTTCAACACCCCAGCCATGTATGTGGCCACCCAGGCCGTGCTTTCCTTGTACACCTCTGGCTGTACCACTGGCATCGTGATGGACTCCGGTGATGGGGTCACCCATACTCTGCCCATCTATCACACCATCCTGCATCTGGACCTGGCTGGCCAGGACCTGACTGACTACCTCATGAAGATCCTCACTGAGCGCGGCTACAGCTTCACCATCACGGCTGAGTGGGAAATCGTGCGTGACATCAAGGAGAAGCTGTGCTATGTAGCCCTGGACTTGGAGCAGGAGATGGCCACGAAAGCCTCCAGCTCCTCCCTGGAGAAGAGCTATGAGCTGCCCAATGATCAGGTCATCACCATCGGCAATGAGCGGTTCCGCTGCCCTGAGGTGCTCTTCCAGCCTTCTTTCCTGGGCATGGAATCTTGTGGCATCCATGAAACTACCTTTAACTCCATCATGAAATATGATGTGGACATCTGCAAAGACCTGTATGCCAATACAGTGCTGTCCGGCGGTACTACCGTGTATCCTAGCATCGCTGACAGGATGCAGGAGATCACCGCCCTGGCACCCAGCACGATGAGGATCAAGATCATTGCTCCTCCCGAGCGCAGGTACTCCGTGTGGATCAGTGGCTCCATCCTGGCCTTGCCGTCCACCTTCCAGCAGATGTGGATCAGCAAGCAGGAGTACGACGAGTCCGGCCCCTCCATTGTCCACCGCAAATGCTTCTAGGCGGAGTGTGACTTAGATGTGTTACACCCTTTCTTGACAAAACCTAACTTGCGCAGAAGACAAGATAAGATTGGCATGGCTTTATTTGTTTCATTTTGTTTTGTTTTTTTGGCTTGACTCAGGATTTAAAAACTGGAACGGTGAAGGTGACAGCAGTTGGTTAGAGCGAGCATTCCCCAAAGTTCTACAATGTGGCCGAGGACCTGATTGTGTACATTGTTTTTTTTTAAGTCATTCCAAATATCGTGAGATGCATTGTTACAGGAAGTCCCTTGCCCTCCCAGAAGCCACCCCATTTCTCTCTAAGGAGAATGGCCCAGTCCTCTCCCGAGTCCACACAGGGGAGGTAACAGCATTGCTTTTGTTGTAAACTATATAATGAAAATTTTTTAAATTTTGCCTTAATACTTTTTAAATTTTATTTTATTTTGAAAGATTTTAGCCTCTGTGGCTACCCTTTTTTGTCCCTCAACCTGAGATGGATGAAGGCTTTTGGTCTCCCTGGGAGTGGGTGGAGTGCCAGGGCTTATTTGTTCACTGACTTGAGTCCAGCTGAATAAAGTGCACACCTTAAAAAAAAAGACAAAAAGAAAACCAGAAATGGAGTCTGGATGCATGATCCAGTAAGGAAAAAAAAAGAAAGAAAAGGAAATAGAGATGGGGGCCTTACTCTGTTGCCCAGGTTAGTCTCAAACTCTTAGCCTCAAACCCTGGCTTCAAATGATCCTCCTGCCTCGGCCTCCCAAAGATCTGGAATTACAGGTGTGAGCCACTGTACCATGCCTAATTTTCTAATAGTATCACTCATTTTTTGTTCATTAGCTTATTTCTGAAAAGAGATACGTCCTCTCATTTTCTATTCAATTACTCAGACCTATAGTTTATATAGGAAAGGCAAGATAAAAGCTTGATTCGTTCTCTTTCTTGATTATTTACCAGTTTTTAAAAACTGGTTGTCTGGTATCCTCCAGTGATAACTGATTTAAAAAAAATGTTTGGGCTGGGTGTGGTGGCTCACACCTGTAATCCCAACACTTTGGGAGGCCGAGGCAGGTGGATCATGAGGTCAGGAGTTCGGGACCAGCCTGACCAATATGGTGAAACCCCATCTCTACTAAAAAATACAAAAATTAGCCAGATGTAGTGGTGCACACCTGTAATCTACTCTGGGAGGCTGAAGCAGGAGAATCTCCTGAACCCAGAAAGCAGAGGTTGCAGTGAGCTGAGATATCGCCACTGCACTCCACCTGGGAGACAGAACAAGACTCCACCTCAAAAAAAAAAAAAAAAAATTTATGTGCATTCGGCTTCTCACAGCATGACTGTTAGGATCCTGGAGGGACCAAACTAAGAATAAGCATTCTAAGGGGCAGGAAGCAGAAACTGGCAGGCCAGCCAAAGGTTATGCCTGGTACTGGTATAGTGTCACTTCCACCGTATTCTATTAACCCATGTATTAATAGGGTCTGCCCAAATTCAAGGAGCTGGAAGAAGAGACACCATTTTTTGATAGGGGAGTGGCAAGGTCACATAGCAGCGAATTGTAGGATACAAGATGTTGCTGTGCTTTTCCTTTGGAAAATCTGCCTCAGTGAGTCACTTCATATTGGTTCCTGGGTCCTTCTGGCATGACCCTTTGTTTATTTTTGAGACAGTCTTACTCTGTTGCCCAGGCTGGAGAGCAGTGGCATGATCTCAGCTCACCATAACACCTAGCTAATTTTTGTGTTTTTAGTAGAAACGGGGTTTCACTATGTTGGCCAGGCTGGTCTTGAACTCCTGACCTCATGATCTGCCCACCTTAGCCTCCCAAAATGCTGGGATTACAGATGTGAGCCAATGTGCCCAGCCCCCTTTTGGTCTGTGATAGTTTCTTTGCTATCTTGTATAAGAAACCCCAGGTTTAGCCTGGTGTGGTGGCTCAGGCCTGTAATCCCAGCACTTTGGGAGGCTGAGGCAAGCAGATCATGAGGTCAATAGATTGAGACTGTCCTGACCAACATGACGAAACCCCGTCTCTACTAAAAATACAAAAATTAGCTGGGCATGGTGGTGCACACCTGGAGTCCCAGCTACTCGGGAGGCTGAGGCAGGAGACTCGCTTGAACCCAGGAGGTGGAGGTTGCAGTGAGCTGGGATCGCACCATTGCACTCCAGGCCAGTGACAGAGTGAGACAACATCTCAAAAAAAAAAAAAAAAAAGATGCCCAGGTTCAACTTATATTCTGTCTCAGACCCATTTCTCCAAGAATCCCTGATTCCTTTCAGTCTTTCAGTGGTAGCTCCATCACTGTAAATGTTAGTTGTCCACAGGACACTGGCTGGCTTCAGGGGGCTCCTTGCTGTCACTTTTTTTGTTGTTGAGACGCTCACTCTGTCACACAGGCTGGAGTGCAGTGGCACGATCCCAGCTCACTGCAACCTCCACCTCCTGGGTTCAAATGATTCTCCTGCCTCAGCCTCCTGAGTAGCTAGATTTTAGGCACGCACCACCACACCTAATTTTTGTATTTTTAGTAGAGATGGGGTTTTACCATGTTGGTCAGGCTGGTCTTGAACTCCTGACCTTGTGATCTGCCTGCCTTGGCCTCCCAAAGTGCTGGGCTTACAGGCATGAGCCACCATGCCCAGTCCCCTCCCACTTTTTTTTTTTTGAGACAGGGTCTTGTTCTATCACCCAGGCTGGAGTGCAGTGGTATGATCACAGCTCACTGCAACCTTGAACTCCTGGGCTCAAGCAATCCTCCTGCCCAGGTCTTGTGAGTAGCTGGTACTACAGCCTGGCTAATTTTTATGGTTTTTGTTGTTGTTGTTGTAGAGATGGTGATCTCACTATCTTGCCCAGGCTAGTCTTGACCTCCCAGTCTCAAGTGATCCTCCACCTTTGCTTCCCAAAGTATTGGGATTACAGACATGAGCCACCTTGCCCAGTCCTTGCCATCACTCTTGCTTTACACAAGAGTGAGGAGGACAGACAGCACTCCTAAAGCCAAAGAATTGGCATTAGGAACTAAGGAAAAACTGCCAGCTAATACATTTTTATTTTCTCACACAGATGCCATTCAGCTGGAATGATAACTCTCTCTTTCTGACCTTAGTCTTTAGCTAAAGACCTGTCTGAAGCCGAGGAGCAGTACACCCGTGCCCTGTGCAGCCACTTGCACAATGTTGACCAACTCTTGGCCCTGCAGAGGCGCCGGCTCAGTCTCCTGGAGGAAAGTTACAACATGGAGCTAGAGGCCCTAACCAAGGAGTTTGAGACAGAAAGGTATGGGGGCCTAAGAGAAGATGGGGAATTGAATCCAGGGGAGGGTCCAGTCTATGTCAAGGAGGTGCCTGTAAGCAAGTGACTAGTATCTTGGAGCATCCCATGTTGATTATCACAGGACCCCCAGCAGAGAATATCTTGGTTCCTTTTAAACAAACCTTTACCCACCTCAGGCCCCTGTTTGTGTGCCTTCACCACCCACTTTCTTCTTTTTTTTTTTTTCTTTCACTATTTTTTTCTTTATTGTTTTATTTTTTTGGTTTGTTTGTTTTTTCGAGATGGAGTCGCTCTGTAGTCTAGGCTGGAGTGCAGTGGTGCGATCTCAGCTCACTGCAACCTCTGCCTCCCGGGTTCAAGTGATTCTCCTGCCTCAGCCTCCCCAGTAGCTGGGACTATAAGTGCATACCACCATGCTTGGCTAATTTATTGCTTTACTTTTTTTTAATAACTGTTTTTTTCTTCTTTTTAAATGTAACTCCTCAAATTCCTTTTACCAACTACCCACTTTCAACTATCAAAATCCTATCCATTTGACAGGGAACAGGGATGGGAAGGAAACTTCTCAATGTAATCTTTTGGACTTTTTTTGTATCACATGAATGTATTACCCATTCAGAAATCAAAATAAAATAGCCTTATTCTTTCTAGCCCTGAAAAGAATAGAGCCTTCCCTCTCTCTGTTCTCCATCAGTACCTAAGAGTTTGTACCATTCACATGGATTTATTACATACTGCTTTGAATTGTCATTATTGGTCCATATCCTGTATCCCTTAGAGCAGGAACAGTGTCTTGTCTCTTATAGGAAGACGATTATTGACCAACATGAGAAAGAGATTCGCTACCTACAAGATATCTTCATGGCCATGGAGCAGAACTATTTGGATTCTGAGTATGAAAGCAAGCTGGAGTTCCAGAGCATGTGGAATGATCTCAAAAACATGGTACAGAGGGAGAGCAGATGGGCAAGAAAGGGAAGGTGGTGATAGAAAAATGCTCAAGGAGGCTGGGCACAGTGGCCTCACACCTGTAATCCCAGCACCTTGGGAGGCTGAGGCAGGAGGATCACTTGAGACTGGGAGTTCAAGACCAGGCTGGGCAACATAGGGAGACCCCATTTATACCAAAAGACAAAAAAGAAAATAGCCAGGCATGGTAGTGTGTACCTGTGGTCCCAGCTACTTGGGAGACTGAGGTAGGAGGACTGCTTGAGCTCAGAAGATTGAGGCTGCAGTGAACTGTGATAGCAACACTGCTCTCCAGCCTCAGTGACAGAGCAAGACCCTGTCTCAAAAAAAAAAAAAAAAAAAAACAGGAACAATAAATGCTCAAGGCTACTAGAGGTAGAAGAGGCACCTTTAGCCAACACAGTAAAACATCTATTCCCACTGTAGGTATCCCTACTACTTTTTGTAAGTTTGTGAAAATTGGTTAGGAGGGAAGACCATTCTAAAATGTCAAGGGAATGCATTTTAGAGCTAAAAAGCACCAAGGAGATCATCTGGCTTCACCCCTGTGATTTGCCGATGAAGAAAGTAAGGTCAAGATAAGTAAAATGACCTGCCAAAGTCATGCTGCTGGTTTGTGGTAGAACCAGAAGGAGAATCTAGGTTTCCTGCCCCTTGACCCAAAGTCCTTTCCACTGTCCTGGAGGTCCACTAGCCAGACCTAGGTTTAGGTATTGGGGGTTTTTGTTTTTACTTACCCCACAGTGTTTTATAAAAGTTTTTGAATAAGCATCCTACACTTAAAAATTGGAGATTTCAAAAAAACATCTAAATTTTCAACTTCCCTTGAAAAATTTAAAGATCTGGCAACACTGGGCCACATTTCCAAATGGCAAGGCTCACGTAGAGCTCAGTGACTGCCCCTCCTCCTCCCAGATGGAGTACTTCCTCTCCAGTTCACCACAGGCTCCACCCAGCCCACAAAACTTATTTATGTCAGCTGCCTGGTCTTTTGTAGGCATTTTCATTGGCGACCTCTGTACTAAACTATGCTACAAACAGTTCAAGAGGGTGAGGTTGCTGGTGGAAGTGAAAGGGCACTAATAGGGTAATTCCAAACATTTGCTATTTTGGGGTCACTTCCTAGAATTTAGAAGAGAAGCACTTTCTAAGACTGCAACTGGAGAACACAGTAGAAGATCTGTGGAGAAAGTTCCAGGATGTACTCAAGAATTACACTGATGTCACAGAGGATCTAAAGGTTGCCTTTGAGACCCTGCAGGTGAAGGATGAGAAGAGCTCCAAAGAGATTGAAGTACAGATGAAAAAAATACAGAAGCTACAGGTTAGTGTAGCCACCTGGAAATACTGCTTGAACTGCTCTGTTAATCCTCTGTTCCTCTTCCCCTTCTTTCCTCTATGCCTCAACACTGATAACTGGTTGGGAAAACATGACATGCTCTGATTTCAGTCCCCAAGCATCCCTTTTACCTGTCTCACTGAAGACCCTCAATTGGTCAAGTGTTTCCTCTAATTTACTTTGTTCCTCTAGGATGCCATAACTATTTCAAAAGGCAAGATCATGATACATAGCCGTGAGAGTGAAAATGAGAACCGGTATATCCGTAATGACAAGGAATTGGTGCTCATACAACTGCGAAAACTTAAGTCCCAAAGGACTCAGGCGCGAGCAGCATCTCAGAAGAACTTAGTCAAACTCACCCTGGAAAGTAATGCTACCCTAAAGGCCCTGAGAAAGATTGTTGATAAGGTAACACGGGAGAGGGCTGTCAGAACAAAGTCAAGGAACCTGGCTCCTGCAAGGTGAAAGGGATTTGGAAAGGATAGAGGAAGCTTCTTCCTGCTTCCTGCCTGAATGGACACGTGGAATACCTTTTTTATTCCATGTTTCCTCACCTCTTAAATTAATTAATGTATATATTTCTAGAAACAGGGTCTCACTATGTTGCCCAGGATGCCAGGACTCCTGGCATCTAGCAGTCCTCTTGCCTTGTCAAAGTGCTGGGATTAGAGGTGTGAGCCACTCTGCTGAGCCCCTTGGTATTTTTTTTTTTTTTTTTTTTTTGGTGAGACAGGTCTCACTCTGTCTCCCAGAATGGAGTGGTGGTGCCATCTTGGCTCACTGCAACCTCTGCCTCCTGAGCTTAAGCATTCCTCCCACCTCACCTCCCTGACTCACGGCTAATTTTGTATTTTTTGTAGAGAGGGGGTTTCACCATGTTGCCCAGGCTAGTATCAAACTCACAGCCTCCCACCCTGGCCTTCCAAAATGCTGGAATTGCAGGCATGAGCCACTGTGTCAGGCTCCCTCTTACATTGTATTTAACTAATTAGTTTTTTTTCGAAAGTGTTTTATTCTTGTTGTGCGGGCTGGAGTGCAATGGTTCGATCTCAGCTCATAGCAACCTCCACCTCCCAGGTTCAAGCGATTCTCCTGCCTCAGCCTCCAGAGTAGCTGGATTACAGGCGCGTGCCACTACACCCAGTTAATTACTATTTTTTTTTTTTTTTGAGACAAAGTCTCACTCTTTTGCCCTGGCTGGAGTGCAGTGGCATGATCTCGGCTAACTGCAACCTCCGCCTCCCGAGTTCAAGTGATTCTCCTGCCTCAGCCTCCTGAGTAGATTGTTTTACAGATGCGCACTATCACTCTCAGCTAATTTTTATTTTTAGTGGAGCCAGGGTTTCACCATGTTGGCTAGGATGGTCTCAAACTCCTGACCTCAGTGATCCACCCATCTCGGCTTCCCAAAGTGCTGGGACTACAGGCATGAGCCACTGTGCTCGGTCTACATTATAAATGGAAATGAATTGGCCAGGCGTGGTGGCTCATGGCTGTAATCTCATCACTTTGGGAGGCCAAGGTGGGAGGACTGCTCAAGCCCAAGAGTGAGACCAGCCTGGGCAACATAGGGAGACCAAAAAAAAAAAAAGAAAGAAAGAAAAATTAATAATGAATGATTAAAAAAAATACTTGGAATAGTGTGTTACGTGGTAACCTCTATTTGCTATATGTATTTATTGCTGTTGTCTCCCACTTGGATGAGTAACTTTCCTGGGTTCAAACAGGGGAACCAATTCCACTAGCTTCCCTCTCTAACCTACTTCTTAATATAAACTCTCTTCCTGCTTCAAATAGGGTGAAAAGATCCTTAAACTTGCTGAAATATGTAGGAAATTTGAAACTGAGGAAGAAAAAGTACTGCCTTTTTATTCATCAGTATTGACTCCTAAGGAGCAGGAGGGGATTGAGGAGAATTTAGAAGAGCTTACTGAGGAGCTCACCAAGGTAAAGGCTGGGGATGGTGGGCATTGGGCAGCATTTGCTAATGGGTCTTGATGTACACTTTCTCCCTATAACTCCACTCCAGTTGATCGTGGATTACATAGGGATGGAGAATTTCTGGAAAAGGTACAACAAAGTGAAACTGGAGCAACTGAGCCTCCAACACAGACGAGCCCAGCTGCTAGATATCAATGGGAAGCTGCAGGGAATGCTGAAGCAGTACTTGGATGGCATCTCAGTGAGTGACGTAGTGCTGAGCCAACTCAACCCACTCTTCATAGTCAACCATCGAAGCAACTTACCCCAGCCCTCATCTACACCTATAGCCCATCCAGGTGATAAACAACATCCAACCACTTAAAATATCACTGAAGCAGCCCACGTGATCTTCCACACCCTGTGATCTAAGGGGGAAAAAAAAAATCTCTTTTCAATTCCTATTTTTTTTTTTTTTTTGAGAGAGAGATGTAGGGACATTGCTATTAAAAATTTCCATGGAGTTTATGAGCTCCTTCTATCTTTGGCATATTGGACAGAGCAGTCCACTCTGAGGACACTAGGAACACTGTGGTCCCAGGGAATAGAGAGAACAGCTAGGCAACTACCAGGAGGCTCACTGCTCAATTAAGCATCGTTCCTCAGAATCAGGGCACCATGGGAGCCAAAACCCATACCTTAAGGACCTAGAGATCCTATGGAAAGACTCAAGACCAGGTCCTTAAAGTCAGGACAGCAAGGGGAGGCCAGGGGAAGAGGTGATCCAGGGCCTACAACCACCACCCCCAGGCCAGGCAAGATGCAACTCAGAATGCCTTTTTCCTCAGCCCTTTACCTCATTCCCACTTTCAAAGGCAGTCTCAGAAAGTATCAGATGAAGAATACAAAGAAGTTTTTTTAAAATGTATTATTTATTATTTCTTTTTGCTCTTGTTTCGTTTCTCTTCCTTGAGCTTCTTTTTGGAGACTTTTGGTCTGTTGGCCTTTCTGTATAGGTGATACCCAATGAGGCCCAGGAGGGCTGGCACCATGGCCATCCCTACTAGAGGCAAAATGCCCTTCACCAGCTTTAGCCAGTAGTTGGCTCGGATCAATGCTATCAGCTCCACGTCATACTGCACCACTGCATCCGCTGGAGAGGCAGAGGGATGGAGAGGGTTAGACTCTCAATGCATTTTGTCCAAGGCTTGAATCTGAATGAAAATAGGGAGGGTAGGCCACAGCAAAGCCAACAACTATCAAGCTGGCAAGATTTAAATGTGGGGTTGAATTTCCTTAGACAAGGGTAGAGAAGGATTATGAGCACAGTCTGGTGATACTCATGTTGACTCCAACTACACATGTGGCTTGGGTCCAGTGACAAGTCTTTGAATGCAGGAAAACTTTCTGTGAATATGAAATATACAGGCTCTTTTCCATTTGTAAGTGGGAGAACTCTCTAACTACTAACTTATCCTATTTCCAAAAAACCACACAGATAGAATCTTTACAGGGCTGTAATTAAATGGATTGAAACTAGACTTAAAAATCAACCAACCAATGAGCACACTATGAGGAAATAGGAGTTTCAACATAAGAGGCGAAGAGGAAGAAGGATGAGGATGCTGCTTAAGAAGTAAAGGGGGCTGGGTGTGGTGGCTCATGCCTGTAATCCCAGCACTTTGGGAGGCTGAGGCAGGTGGATCACAAGGTCAAGAGATCGAGACCATCCTAGCCAACATGCTGAAACACTGTCTCTACCAAAAATACGAAAAAAAATTAGCCAGGCATGGTGGTGCATGCCTGTAGTCCCAGCTAGTCAGGAGGCTGAGGCGGGAGAATTGCTTGAAACTGGAAAACAGAAGTTGCAATGAGCCAGGATCACGCCACTGCACTCCAGCCTGGCAATAGAGTGGGACTCAGTCTCAAAAAAAAAAAAGTAAAGGGGCTGGTGGAACAGAACTGAGTGGGCAAAAGACGTGCAAATAGGCAGCACTGGGGATGGGGAGGTAATAGGGCTTTAGATAAAAGTTTCTCCTTGGTCCCTCTACCCTCCTTCCAGGCCTTCCCCTAAGCTGGAACTAGGTTAAGAATTACGATTTCTATAATCCATCACACACATCAAAAAAAAAAAAAAAGGATTACGATCTCTCTCTCTCTCTTTTTTTTTTTTTTTCTCTTTTTAGAGATAGGGTTTCACTCTGTTGGCCAGGCTGGTCTCAAACTCTTGACGACATAATCCACACACCTCAGCCTCCCAAAATGCTGGTATTACAGGCGTGAGCCACCATGCCCAGCCAAGAATTATGATCTCAATACTCTGTGGAGTACAAAACATTTTAGCTAATAGAACATTTGTTAGAACTGAAAGCAAAAGATAGATATGCATCTTGGGAAATCTGTCCATCTCAACTGTTCAAAAATAAACATCGGCAGTGACCTATGATGGCTTTTACAATTAAGAGGGAGACTTGGCTTTAAAAAAGTTGCTTTTTGTGGCCAGGTGAGGTGGCTCATGCCAGCACTTTGGGAGGCCAAGGCAGAGCGGATCATGAGGTCAGGAGATTAAGACCATCCAGGCTAACATGGTGAAACCCCGACTACTAAAATACAAAAATTAGCTGGGCATGGTCACACGTGCCTGTAATCCCAGCTACTTGAGAGGCTGAGGGACAAGAGAATCGCTTGAACCAGGGAGTCAGAGGTTGCAATGAGCCAAGATGGCACCACTGCACTCCAGCCTGTCGACAGAGCGAGACTCTGTCTCAAAAAAAAATTAAAAAAAAAGAAAAAAGTTGGCCGGGCATGGTGGCTCAGGCCTGTAATCCAAGCACTTTGGAGGCCAAGGCGGGCGGATTACCTGAGGTTGGGAGTTCAAGACCAGCCTGATCAACATGGTGAAACCCTGTCTTAAAAAAAAGAAAAAAGTTGCTTTTTGTTTTGTTTTGAATTACTTGACTGTGATTATTATTATTATTATTTTTTGAGATGGAGTTTCGCTCGTTACCCAGGCTGGAGTGCAATGGTGTGATCTCGGCTCACTGCAACCTCCGCCTCCTGAGTTCAAGCAATTCTCCTGCCCTGAGTAGCTGGGACTACAGGCGGCGCCACCATGCCCAGCTAATTTTTGCATTTTTAGTAGAGACGGGGTTTCACCTTGTTGACAAGGATGGTCTTATCTCTTGACCTCGTGATCCACCCGCCTCGGCCTCCCAAAGTACTGGGATTATAGGCGTGAGCCACCCGACTGTGATTATTTTTACTATCTCTTCCCTGATGGAGGCTGAAAGGAAGGAGGGGGGTTGCTGCACAGGTGACACAGCATAGAGTTGTAGGAAAAGGGCAGGAAAGAAGTCCAGTGTTCTGGGAAACATAGTGGCACAGGCAGCAGACCCATGTGGCCCAAATAGTTCTCTTCCCTAACAAGTTACTGGCTGCTGGAGGCCACACCAGGTGGCCTCATCAGGTTGTCTTTAGACCCCGTTGGTGATATGAGGAGGAAAAGAAGTGGCCCTGCAGATGAAGGCCCCAGCCATTCCTATCAGTCTAAACAAACTTGGTCTGGGCCTTCTCAAGCTTCAAAGTATGTAGCTCCTTAGAGCTCTTAGGGACTGGGTATTTTGATGACCTGAGACAGAGGCCTAGTCAGATTACCTGGGACAGATGGTGGAAATCCCCGTTTTCCATAGGCCAAGTGAGAAGGAATGATTGCCCTTCGCTTCTCTCTGAGGGAAGGAATGTCAGTCACAGCCAGAGGCAGGAAGGGTGGGCCAGTAGCCTCAGTTCAGCTGAAGCTCCTCCAGCAAAACTCCCTGGATCTTCACACCCAGAACACACACTTTTCGACCTGACAGGCTGGCCAGCAAAGGTGTCCATCTCCCCACGTACCTCAGCTCCTCCAACAAAAGCAACAGTGCAAGAGGCACAGAGGCTTTGGATGCCCTTGGGTCCCACTGACCTAGACCTGTCCAGTGGGAAGCAGGGTCCTTTATCCCACATTCTCCTGCTTCTTAAGGAGCAAGGATGGCAGAGAAAGCCTCTACCCATGCAAAGGGGGTACCCAGGCCCACCCTTGCGCAAATACTCACCCCACACACATGTCTAGAAGACTCTGCTCCAGACCTTGAGGAAGAAGACACAACTGAACTGGAAGCTATTCACCTTCCCCAAATCCCATGACATAAAGATCAAAGTCTTCTCCATCCTCAATTGACCTTTCCCCTACTTCTTAAATCCCTAGCTTCCAATGGGGTATGGAACAAGTGGAGTATTTGAAGTGAGGTTTGAACTTCAGGAGGTAAGTGGTAGAGCCCTAGGGTCACACTCATTCCAGGGGGGATTTCCAGGGCAGCTTTGAGGCTGAAGAGGCTAAGAAAGGGCTTGTGTTGAGGAGGTGAAATGGGAGGCACAGGTCACATACCTGGAATCACCTGCTTTTGGCCAAGTTCTATAACCAGAGGGTCTCTGGTCAGGGAGGTGTCAATAATACGTCCATCTACCAAGCTGCCCTGGGGGGAGAGAGTATCAAGAGCATACACCAAGCACCTCCCTCCCAGCAGGCGCGCAACACACACCTGGACCGCTGGGCGGCGGCAGCCCCCTTAGACAGGCAGCCTAGCGTTCCCCTTAACGGCAGCAAGGAACAGGAAGCCCCAGAGGGCTGGCGCTTCTCGGAGATCTCTCCACCCTGCACTTCTCAGTGCCAGGTAGGAACTGGCAAAAAAAAAAAACAAAAAAAAACCAGGGGAAAGAGGGGTACGGAAGAGCAACGCCTCTCCCCTCGCCACGTGCTCGACGACCCCAGAGCCCCGAGTTTCTTCTCCCGAGCCTCTTGCCACGTGTCCAAGCCAAAACTGACGTGTTTCAGCAGGGCGCCGCCCCCTCCCAGGCCTCGCCCCGACCCCCGAGACACCTCACCGTGTAGTGTATGTGAAGCGTGTCTCCAAAAGCAGCTGGCTCCGCACATGGTTCGGGGGGCTCGACCTACGATTGGACTACAGGGGTCACGGATGCTCCTCCAAAGATCCCGTTCTCGCCCCTAGACCCGGCACCACTCCCAACTCAGTTCCCGCACTTCCTCTCTTCCCGGCTCCCAGGTTCGTTGAGACCCCAGTATTACCCAACAAGTCTCGGCCCACCGGGGCTGAGGGCCGGGACTATCTCCTCACCAGGGTCTCCACTTGGAGGGTCCGGACGGGGCTTTCGGTTTCGAACCCAGTCTCAGTCCCGCACACCGCCGCACTGAGCAGCAGCAGCAGCAGCATATGGAGAGGGAGGAGTGACGGGCGCAGGGTCATGACTGGGCTCCGGGCAGGGAGCCGGGGCACCAGGACAGGCTGTTTGGGTGGCGGCGGCTAGGACAGCGTTCCCGCGGCGCCCAGGCCAGACTGGACGGGACAGGGCGGGTCGTGATGCTTGAGCTCCTCCTCCTGCAGCCCTTCCTCCACCTTGTCCCCACCTCCGTGAGGGAGGAGGCCGCGGGAGCCCTCTGTATCCTCTAAGATCCGGAGGGCGCAGGTTCTGACCCATCCGTTAGACGTTCTGTCCCATAACGAGGGGTTGGGCCACATAATAGTACCAATTTACGATTACCTACTGTGTCAGGAGCTAGTCTCTAATCCTTAAAACCACCCTGAAAAGTCGGCATAATTGTTTCCATTTTACAGATAAGGCACAGGGTGCTCAGGATAATGTGCCCAATGTCATCAGGCTAGGTGGTGACAGAGATAGGATTCAAACCCATGACTGCCTGAGTCCAACATGGTTGCTGTCTGCTCTTTCCTCTATGTCTCCTTGCTGCTATCCTGGCAGTTTCTGGCTGGCAGACCCAACCCAGGCAGTTGTCAAAGGGAGGCATTACTCATTCCTCTCCCACCTCCAACTACTTCAGCTTGAATTTCTGGAGGTTACAGATCCAAATATCCAAAAGAGGGCAGGGAGCTGTCCTATCCCTGTCCTTTGAAAAGCTAGCTGAGCCAGGAGTGGTGGCTCACGCCTGTAATCCCAGCACTTTGGGAGGCCAAGGCGGGTGGATCAAGAGGTCAAGAGATCGAGACCATCCTGGTCAACATGGTGAAACCCCATCTTTACTAAAAATACAAAAAAAAAAAAAAAAAAAAAAAAAAAATCAGCTGGGCATGGTGGCGTGCCTGTAATCCCAGCTACTCAGAAGGCTGAGGCAGAATTGCCTGAACCCAGGAGGCAGAGGTTGCAGTGAGCCGAGACCGCGCCATTGCACTCCAGCCTGGGTAACAACAGCGAAACTCCAACTCAAAAAAACAAACAAACGACAAAAAAGCTAGCTGAAAAGAGCAAAAGGCTGTTTTCCTGTAAGAACTGGGTAAATCCTTGATATTTTCCTCTGTTGCTACCATTTCCTTTCTCCTTTCATCAAGGAACTTTTCAAAAGGACAGCACATGTAACCCCTTTATGTTTGTGTAAATACTTCACTTTTTTTTTAAGACAGAGTCTTGCTCTGTTGCCCAGGCTGGAGTGTAGTGGTGTAATCTCCACTGACTGCTACCCTTGCCTCCTGGGTTTAAGCGATTCTCCTGACTCAGCCTCCCAAGTAGCTGTGATTACAGGTGTCCACCACCAAGCCCGGCTAATTTTTGTATTTTTAGTAGAGATGGGGTTTCACCATGTTGGCCAGGCTGGTCTCAAACTCCTGATCTCAGGTGATCCGCCCGCCTCGGCCTCCCAAAGTGCTGGGATAACAGGAGTGAGACACCGCGCCCAGCCAGACTTCACTTTTTAAAATAGTCTTTTTTTGTGTGTGTGTGAGACAGTCTTGCTCTTGTTGCCCAGGCTGGAGTGCAATGGCACAATCTCGGCTCACTGCAACCTACGCCTCCTGGGTTCAAGTGATTCTCCTGCCTCAGCCTCCTGGGTAGCTGGGATTACAGGCACCTGCCATCACACAGGCTGATTTTTGTATTTTTAGTAGGGACAGGGTTTCGCCACATTGGCCAGGCTGCTCTCAAACTGACCTCATGATCCACCTGCCTCGGCCTCCCAAGGTGTTGGGACTGCAGGCGTTAAGCCACCGCACCCGGCCAATGGTCTTAACTGTACTCATTATTCCTTTTCCTTCCATTCCATCTGTAACAACCTAGACTTCCTCCCTATCTCCTGTTTCTGTTAGTGGCTCTGCTACCAGCATGCATTCTTCTCTCATCGCCCACAGCCAATGGGTCTACTTTGGGTTCTCCTTCCAGTCTCTCCAGCTCTTCCCTTGCATTCCTGTATCTATAACCCTCCCACCTCAGGATAAGAAGCCTTCATTATCTTGTGTATTTTTTTTTTAAAGTCCCCTCAGCAGGAGGGAATTTTTAGGGGTGATGAAATGTTCTACATGTTGAGAGGGATGTAGGTTACAAGGTTGTATGCATTTGGCAGAACTTACCAAACTGTATACTTATGATCTGTGCATTTCACTGTTTTTGAATTACGTATCAAGTTTAAGTTAAACAAAAAAACTCACAAAACTACAGATCCAAGTCTCCCTTAAAGCTGGATATGGCCAACTGACTAAGTTCTGGCCAAGAGAACATAAACAGAAGCGTTCCAAGTATTTCTTTGACTTCCAAGAAGGCCCTTTAAAGAGTTAACTTAGCTAGAAAGGGTCCTTCTGTGCTCCTCTCCCTCTCCCCAATCACCTTTCCTTCCTTCTGTCTGCTATCTGGAATGTAGATGAGATGAATTAAGTTCTAGAAGGCATATTAGACCATGAGATGACCAAGAGGATGGAGGCTGCATGCTAGGATGGTGAAGCATGAAGCCTAAGTCCTTGCTAACTGGAGAGCCACCATGCCAGCTCTGGATTGCCTTCCACCAGACTCTATCTATCTATCTACCTACCTACCTACCTACCTACCTACCTATGATGGAGTCTGGCTCTGTTGCCCAGTCTGGAGTGCAGTGGCACGATCTCGGCTCAACACAGCCTCCACCTCCTGGGTTCAAGCGATTCTTCTGCCTCAGCCTCCTGAGTTGCTGCAACTATAGGCGTGTGCCACCACACCCGGCTAATTCTTTTCTTTTTTTGTATTTTTAGTAGAGATGGGTTTCACTGTGTTAGCCAGGATCGTCTTGATCTCCTGACCTCATAATCCACCTGCCTCTTTCTCCTAACATGTTGGGATTACAGGTGTGAGCCACGGCCCCTGGCCTACCAGACACCTTTATTTTTTAGTTGTATTTGAAGCCCCATTCTTTGTGAGGCGGGGAAAAAAAAGACTAGTCAAGTACAGTAGTGGGAAGGGGGAAAGAATAGTTCAATCTGTAACTGGCTGTGAATAATTGAGATGCCTATCTTCAAACCAGCTGCCACTTTTTTTTTTTTTTTTTTTTTTAGATGGGGGTCTCACTCTGTCATTCAGGCTGTACTGTAGTGGCATGATCTTGGCTCACTGCAACATCCGCCTTCTGGCCTCAAGTGATCCCTCCTGCCTCAGCCTGAGTAGCTGGGACCACAGGTGCATGCCACCATATCTGGCTAATATGTGTATTTTTGTAGAGATGGAGTTTCACCATATTCCCCAGGCTGGTCTTTAACTCCTAGACTCAAATGATCTGCCTTCTTCCTAAAGTGCTGGGATTACAGGCATCAGCCACCAGACCAAGCTCACCGTTTTTTCTTCTTTTTTATTTAACAGTCTCCCTCTGTTCCCCAGGCTGGAGTGCAATGGTGTGATCTCGGCTAACTGCAACCTCCACCTCCTGGATTCAAATGAGCATATCTGGTTAATTTTTGCTTGTTTATTTATTTATGACAGAATCTCACTCTGTCTTGCCCAGGCTGGAGTGCAGTGCTGTGATCTCGGCTAACTGCAACCTCCACCTCCTGGATTCAAATGAGCATATCTGGTTAATTTTTGCTTGTTTATTTATTTATGACAGAATCTCACTCTGTCTTGCCCAGGCTGGAGTGCAGTGCTGTGATCTCGGCTCATGGCAGCCTCCGCCTCCTGGGTTCAGGCAATTCTCCTGTCTAAGCATCCAAAGTAGCTGGGACTACAGGTGTGTGCTACCACACCAGGCTAATTTTGTATTTTTAATAGAGTTGGGGTTTCACCATGATGGCCAGGCTGGTGTTGAACTCCTGACCTCAGGTGATCCACCTGCCTCAGCCTCCCAAAGTGCTGGGATTACAGGTGTGAGCCACCATGCATGGCCCCAGACACCTTTTAACTAAGGCAGAAATAGTTAATGTCTATCTTGTTTAAGAAAAGAGTAAGTCCGGGCATGGTGACTCACCCCTGTAATCCCATCATTTTTGGGAGGCTGAGGCAGGAGGACTGCTTGAGACCAGGAGTTCAAGACCAGCCTGGGCAATAGTGCAAGACCATATCTCTGCAAATAATTTAACAATTAGCTGGGTGTGGTGGCATGCACCTGTGATCCTAACTACTCAGAAGGCTAATGTGGGAGAATTGCTTGAGCCCAGGAGGTCGAGGCTGCAGTAAGCTATGATCACACCGCTGTACTCCAGCCCAGGTGAGAGAGAGAGACTTTGTCTAAAAAAAAATAAGCCCCTCATCCCTAGCCTCTCCCTGCTTTGGACCATTGTGTACACTGTTGCTATCTACAGTTTCAGTCCCATCACCTGCCCACTAAAAAGCCTACCATGGCTTCACATTGCTCACATGAATAAAATTCCAACTCACAGACATCCCAGCTGAAAGCTTGTCCTCCAGCCCTAATCCGCTTTTCCAAACTTGGCTTTTATAAAACTGAATGCCTTTGAGAGACAGAAACCTCATGTTTCTCATTTCTAAATCTTCATTGCTAGTATAGTGTCTGACATATAAACGCTCAGTAAATGTTTGTGAATTGAGCTAAATCTCTTCCTGCTCATGGACTGTGGTCTGGCATCATAAAAACCTATATCTTGTGTTTTCATCTCTGTGCCTGAACTCATAGGCTTCTTTTACCTGTCAAGTTTCCTCCAGGCTAAGCTCAAATATCATCTCCTCTGTGAAGTCCCGATTCTCTTAGCTAGGAGTGACTTCCCTTATTTCTGAGCTCCAGGCATATACTTGTGGACATTATTATATTTTTCCTTTTGTTGCAGTTATTTGTGTATGCCCCATTCCTCCCTTCCTATGTCCCCCAAAGAGCCAGCTAACTGATGGCAAGGTCAAGGTTGCAATCATTTCTGGAGCTAGGTACTAGCTACACAATACCCTCCAAATAATAGATTCTAGACAGTATGTTTTATTTTGAAGAAATTATACTATGAAATACTGAGAAGCCATTAAAAGGAGATCTAATTATACTAATGTAGAACATCTCTAAGGCAAATGTATATACCCTAAGTAAAAAAGCAAATAGCAGAATAACAGATGTGATATGAGCCCATTTATATTTTAACCCCTCCCCAAACATGTATCAGTACATACATTTAGAAAAGGAACTAGAAGGATGCACATCAAATAGCTCAGGATGGTTACGTTTGGGGATGGCAGTGCGAAGAGTAGAGGGGAATGTCCCACATGTTGCTCTGTATATTTATTACTTTGGTTATAAAAATAATTTTCCTGCTCAGATGTTACTTCTCAGGTTATAAATTTTTAAGTTAAATATTAAACGAATGAACAAGATATACAGCAATACAAAGGAATGAGTGGGAGGTGTTGAATGAGTTGTGCTAACAGAGCTCAAGGAGCCAGAGTGGGGAAAAACTATGAAAGTCCTTGTGGTTGCAGAGGGCACAGGCAGCTTTGTGGAGGAGGTGAAACTTGAGCTACATCTTGGAGTGAGATTTGTAAACAAGTGAGAAAGGAGGTAAAGGCAGAGGGCCAGATGTTTGGGAAAAATGAATGGACCAATTTGGCTCAAGTAAGGGATTTGGCCAGAGACTAGAGGCAGGTGGTTAGAGGGAATTAAGGGCTAGTTGTGGAGAACCTTGAATGTCAGACACTAAGGCAGTGGGAACACATTGATAGTTTCTAAGCAAAAGGGTGACACAGCATACTGCACTGATGCATCAGCAGACTGGAACAGTGTCATGAAGGTGGAAGGCTATTGTCTTATCCAGGTCTGAGGCTCTGTTCAGGAACCCAAAGGGGAAGAGGAGTAGAGTAGGAGAGGGTGGTAGTGGAAATGGAAAGGGCAAAACTATTAAAGACAATATCCACTCACAGGCAGCACAAGCCCACCTGCACCCTGGAGGGACCAGAAAAGGAGCCTTTTCCTTGGATCAAGTTAGAAGAAATCTAAACAGAGAAAGGTGACATGATTCTTGGAAAGGTAGGAGAGTCGGCCCAACCCTGGCTGGAGATCACAGAACCGTTCTTAGAAAAGCCTCCACCCTCAAAGGTGTCTCTGTCAGTGAATAAGAAAAACCCTACCCAGTCCCCCAGCTTCCAGAACTCATGGGGTACCTACCACAACCCAGCTTCATTAAAGACAATGTTGTTTCTTAATTCATCCATTTGTTCATCAAAGTTGCATGCCTATTATGTGCCACACAGTAAGCAGAATACTACTTTAAAAAAATTTTTTTTTTTTTTTAAACAGAGTCTCACTCTGTCACCCAGGCTGGAGTGCAATGGCACAATCTCAGCTCACTGCAACCTCCACCTCCTGAGTAGCTAGGATTAGCTAGGTGCGTGCTACCACACCGGGCTAATTTTTTATAGTTTTAGTAGAGATAGGGTTTCACCATGTTGGTCAGGCTGGTCTCAAACTCCTGACCTTGTGATCTGCCTGCCTCTGCCTCCCAAAGTGCTGGGATTACAGGCATGAGCCACTGTGCCCGGCTTAAATGTTAAGTGTTTATTTATAAACACATTGTTAATAAAGTAAAAGCCTGAGTCGGCATATGAAAATCTGTTTTTTTGAGACAGGGTCTTGGCTCTGTCACCAGTGTAATGGCACAAACACAGCTCACTGCAGCCTCAACCTCTCAGGCAATCCTCCTGCCTCAGCCTCCTGAGTAGCTGGGACCACAGGCACATACCACCATGCCCAGGCTAATTAAAAACTTTTTTTTTTTTTTTTTTTTTTGGCTGGGCACAGTGGTTCACGCCTGTAATTCCAGCACTTTGAGTGGCTTAGGTTGGAGGACTGCTTGAGCCCAGGAGTTCGAAACCAGTCCGGGCAACATAGTGAAATCCCATCTCTATCGTCATATTGCCCAAGCTGATCTCAAATTCTGGGCTCAAGCCATCCTCCTGCCTCAGCCATCCAAAGTGCTGAGATTATAGACATAAGCCACTGTGCCTGGTCTGGTGTTCTATTTTCAAGGGTATGCATATCCCAGCTGACCAGATGTTTTCTTTCAGGTATGTTTATGCACACATTCATCCAAGAATGAAGCAGAGTTACCTCCTTCCTCCACTCTTCCCCTGTGGCTGTTCTAACCAAGGAGGTATCATCCCATCCATGCAAGATTTAGCAAAGACGAGAACAGATTCCCCAACTCCTATCTATAGCCTAAAGCTAAGAGAGTGTCCTTTATTCCTATATTCAGAACTCAGAAAGAATCCCTGTGGGTTAGAGCCCCAAGCTAAGCCCTCCAAGCCTTAAAAGTCCTTCTACTCAATTCTGTGCTGGGAGGCCCCTCAACAATGTATGGGATGGAGGGGTGAAGGTAGAGGTGGGCAGGAAGCAGGTGCCAGGTGGAAAACCCCATTCTCAAAACTGCTGCCTTGCCTGAATTGGACTGCCAGACAACTCTCAAAATGCCTGGTTTGTGAGGAAGCGTGGGGGAAGAAAGGGTACATGGGTAGAACTGGTCAGCCCTCTGCATAGATAGCCAGGGTTTTGGATTGAGTGTCCTCTCTCCTCCACCATGTTCAGCTCAGAAGCCAGAAGTGCTCCACTAGAGGCCAGATACTCTGTTCTGTAACTCACAGCCAACATGATACACAAACAGACACTCACCTTCAAGCCTTGATAATGAATGGTCCCAACCCAACTTCCTCTCTTCTGTACCTCCAACCACTGCCTTCGGTGGCTTTGCTCCCTTTACCCTACTAAATGATTCAATTTCCTCTGTCCTAACAGTCTTCTTTTTACTCAGGAATTCAGAGTCATTCTTACCCATATCAGCAATCAAAGTCAGGAAACCCAATTAGAAAATCTTGCAGAGGAAAGCAGGCATCCGGATCCTATCACTCCCCAGTGATCAGCATGACTCTCTCTCTCTCCAGCTACTGGGTTAGAAAGTGAGAGAACTGGATTCTGGCTCTCCTACCTTTGCACTCTTCAGAAGTGGAAAAGCAGCTTTTCTGCCAGGCACAGTGGCTCATGCCTGTAATCCCAGCACTTTGGGAGGCCAAGGCGGGCAAATCACTTGAGGTCACGAGTTCAAGACCAACCTGGCCAACATGGTAAAACTCTACCTCTACTAAAAATACAAGGAGAATCACTTGAAACTGAGAGGCAGAGGTTGCAGTGAGCCGAGATCACACCATTGCACTCCAGCTTGGGTAAGAATGAGACTCGGTCTCAAAAAACAATTAGCTGGGTGTTGTGGTGTGTACCTGTAATCTCAGCTACTGGGGAGGCTGAGGTACAAGAACCACCTGAACCCGGAAGGCAGAGGTTGCAGTGAGCCAAGATCATGCCACTTCATGAGCCGAGATCACACCACTGCACTCCAGCCTGGATGACAGAGACTGTGTCTAAAAAAAAAAAAACCCAAAAACTTTTCTTAGTAATATGACTGCCACCCAAAGACACTACTCCCCACACTAAGTAGTGGCAATGGAATGGGTGTCCCCCAACTCTCACAACCCCATGTGGTGCATTACAGATATCCCAAAGGATTCCAGAGCACCCCAGAAATGGATCCCCAGATGCCCCAAAACATCGAATACACTAAAAACATACTTGTCAACTTCCTGCTGTAACCAACCTAGGCGCTTGAACTGGAAGTGGTGCGTGCAGCGAATCCCCAGAGCCTTCAGACCTTCTACCTCAAGGCTGAGAAACTCACGCATAGATTCATTCTCAGCCACTGCCCCTATATTCTGGAATGAAGTGGAGGGTTTTGCCCTCCATCCAACCTTGGCCAACCTAAGCCCTTCCACTGACTTTCTACAGGCTCATTTGGGAAGCTCCCTTGCCCAGATTATGCTGAAATGGACGTTGGGTCCAAGTCTTCCGCCAGTCCATGACTAACGCTATTCATGTTCTGGAAGATGGGGTTGTTGTTTGTCCTAAGAGCTGGATGCTAAGCATTTACCTCCCAGGTTCAGTCTCCTCTGAAGGTTTAAGCAACTGCCATGAGAGAGCTCCCCTCTACCTCCTTCCTAGCATTCTAAATTGAGTACTAAGGGACAGAAAGGAATAGCTCATCCTCTTCTCCAAGTTGTTCAGGGGTCCAAAGACCCCCCCACTGGCCCACCATTGAACTAAAGTCCTCTCCATTATCTTTATCTTATGAGAGGTTGTAGCTCTGAAAAGTATCTATTTGCCAATATAGAAATAAAAAACTTGGGAAAGATACTCTTAGCAGCAGCCTGTCACCAAGCAGAACTTTAGAGGAGCCTAGAAGGAAGAAAGTGTCATCTGATCTTGAGGAGTAGGCGGGGAATGTTCAAAGTTGGGATTGATAAGAGATGTCTGGTTGGAGTAGTTTGAGAGTTACATATGGCAGAAGCACTGGTCCCTGAGGGTGATGGCCTATTAATAACAGAAGAGTTGAAAAGGAAACTTGGCTGGGGAGGCAGCAGGGAAATAACTGAATACAAATTATATGCTTAACACTGGTACTTGGGCTCTCAAACTTACTACATGCCTAAATCCTATCCCTTTCCCACAACAGCAGACTGGGAAGACCTCTGTCCTCAAAGCTTAAGAAAACAGTAAGAGTGGGAAAGGCTTGCCTGGCTTTCCCAGACCTCACCTACCCTAAAGGTGACACCATCCCTTTCTTTGCCTGGAGCCAGACACTGGTAGCAGGAGAGGAACAGAATAGTGGTGGCAGTGGGATGGGAGGACAGCAGCTTTATGGAAAAGGTCTATTCCTCAAGACATTTGTGGGATCTCTGGATGAGGCTTGGCATCCTGACAATGAAAAACCACATGCCTGAAGTAGAGCTGATGCAGGCCTGTCAGTTCTAAGAGGGATCAAGGCCATAACAATGCCCGGACATTTATCCTTCATGCTTATTCATTGCCAAAGTCCAGAACTAGATTGGTGAGAGGTCTCTGTTCAAACTAGAAGCACCTCATGTGCAGGGCTGAGGAGATCTGAAAGTAGAGGCATATGGGCCCTCCAAGTTCAGGGCCCTTCAGCCAGTGAAGTCCCTATAGTCCACCAACAGGTGATAAATATGGCTAATTTCAGATTTAAACCTTTTAGAACTAGAGGAGGAAAGTCACAAAGCCCTCACACTCTGATGCCCAATTCATTTGGGCTCCCCACCGGGATATGATGGGAAGAAATAAGCAGTATGGAGCGGGACTAGATTCCTCCCTAACCCCATTCTCTATCAATCAAGTGTGCCTTTTACTCCTTTGCTGAAATAAGGAGCACTATGGAGAGAGGAACCAGAAACAGAACTACCCTCACCACTGAATCACTGCCCCATGGCTGCTGCACAGCAAGGATGAAGGTCTGCTCCAAAGCTGCATAAAACAAGTTTAATTTCCAACCGGGGTCACAGTCATCGCGTTATCCCACATTTTGAGCAAGGATAGAGAAGGTGAGTTATTAAACATATACAGTCTACATTCCAGAGGAGGAAAAAAGAAGAGAAAACCCAGTTCAGAACTGCAGTTACCACTATAACACTACAAACTTTGGGGTGGGGGGAGGGGGAAGTCCTCAGGAAGTAGAAAGCCAGAATCAGGGAAAGCATAAAATTAAACCTACCAGAGGAGAGCAGGAGAGGGAGTGGGTAGAAATGGAATGAAACACCCAATCCCAAAAGAGCTGTTAAGTGAATGGGAATGTAGAAAGGACCACCCCTGCCAAGGGCTTAGCAGCCAGGGATACTACCAAGGTCACTTACTGCCCCCTGCTGGACAGATCTGGGGCAGCCCCAAGGCAACCTTTTAACACTTTCAGCCCCAGATTCGTCCCTAGAGCCCTAAAACACGAGGTGAGGGGTGAGGCCTGAAGTGAAGAAAACCTATTTAGGACTGGCATCTAACTAGAGAAAGACAGGGAATGAGGCAGGAGAAGAGGTAAAGTCCTCACGAACCACAAAGATAGAGTGGAGAATCGTAAGTTGGAAAAACATATACATGGAAAAGGGCAAACAGACAACAGCCGTGAATGACTTGAGGTTGAAAAGGAAGAGTTCAACGAGGGAGAGGCAATGGGAAATACAGCAAATAAAAAGTACGGAGGGAAGCATCCATGGTGTCAAGGGAATGAACACATTTTTAAATCAAATAGAACCTCTAACACCCCCACACACACCACACCACACACACACACACACCACGTGAACACTCGCCTAGAGGGCAAGATACCTGCACACACCTGCTGCATCCTGGGTAAAACATTACTAAGTAACTGGCACTGAGGGAAGATACCCCTGGAACCGCTCTTTCACAGTTCGATCTTGGATGGGGTTACTGGTATTGATCTGCCTGCTATAGAAAAAAGTGGCCAGGAAACCTGGCCCCATGGAGTGGGGCTTTGGACAGCCCCACTGGGAAGGTGTCCCTCAGCCATGCTGTGGGGGGGCCCTGGGCCCTGACCTTAGCAGAAAGGTTATGGGCAGCTGTCTCAGAGCTCAGGGCACAGCCAGCACACACAGGAGCCCACAGGACAGCCATGTCGTCACAGAAACTACAGAAGTCAGGACGCAGGCCAGGACCTCAGGGACAAGTGCCCCCTGCAGACAGAGAGATGCAGTAGCAGCAGCTTCTGAACTACATAATAATGGGGGGAAGACCACTGCATCCCACAAGCACTGACAACCACTTCAGGATTTTATTCCCTCCACTCTAACCCCCAGATCTATTTATGAGAAGTGGGTGAGGAGGGCAGGGACATGGAGGGTGAAGGGACAGCAAGGATGATCTGAGGGCCTGGAAACAATTGAAAATCTTCATCCTTCAGCACATTCTGGACTAGAAAACAAGAGTTGGAGAAGAGGGGGGCTGATACTGAGGTCAGCTATGTCACCCCACTCCCCAGCTCCTCATTAGAACACCCAGTCAGCCCTGGTCAGGCCAGCAGGACTACTAGGGTGAGAAAACTTCTGACCAAGGACAGATGAATCATCATCCAGCTCCCAAGATCAGAAGAAGGGTGGGGGGCACTGGAAGGCAGGAACAGGATTGATCCATGCCTCACCTTCTCCTAATAACAAAAGAGAATGAAGATGAAAAATCTGAGGCCTTCTCCTCCCTTCTCCCATGCCCTGGGTCCCTACCACACACCCTGGACTTGCTATCCCCACATCCCCATCAAGCTTCAGAGGAACAGATCTGAGGATGGTGGGGGAGGATCAGTTGAACACTCTAAGCTGATAAGAGTGAGTTGGTTCTTCTCTCCTTCCCAATAACAAGGCAGAGCACAGTGGCAGTTCCTTGGGAACAGTCATCTAGAGATAAATGCCACCCTTCAGCCCTAAGAAGGGTGGAGAGTGAAGTACAAGGAAAATGGTGGTGGAGAATCCATTATCTGTCCTATCATCCAGAAAAACCTACCTGCAGAGACTAGGGTAACCAGTCAAAGACTGGGGCAGTCCAGCCTGACTAATGCCCTCCTACCTCCTTCCCTTAATCTCACCAACATGGAAGGGGCAGATGACAGGCTCCAGTGGGCAGTGTCCTGGCTGCAAGCCCTGAGCTTCACTCCACCCTCTCCCCGCTTCCCCCTGGCCCTGATGAATATATCTCTCTCTATACATGTATATACAGGCGCACACATGCACGCACACACAGAGAGGCCCGTGCAATTTCCATGTAGAACAGGGAGAGGGTAGCGAAGGAAAGGCAGACAGGGAATAGGAGGGCTTGTGAGGACAGGGAAAGGATTCAGATGCCAAGAGCACAGCAACCACTGCCAAACAAAGAGAATACCCCACCCGACCTCCCGAAACCCAGAGGGTGAGAGAGAGAGAAGGGCCACCCCATGAAACCATAACAACCTTGTTTTTGTTTTAAATCCAGTAAAATTGGAATAATTCATCATCAGGACAGCAATTAGGGATTGGTCATATAGGTGGACAGGAAAAAGAAGGGGAGGCAGGGGAGGCGAGGCTCTTGCTGGGCATGCGGACATGATACCCAGGGCCCTGGCCACACTTGCAATGGAGAGGAAGGGGTAGGAGTGGGCAGGGTGACAGTAGGTATGTCAGGGGTGGGTGGGGCACTTGGATAGGGCTGCCTGGCTCTCACTTCTTGTTTTTGAGCTGATTGGCCAGCCAGTCCAGGCCTTCGTACAGCCCATCCCCGCTGGTGGCACAGGTGGCCTGAATGTACCAGTTACGGTGACGAAGGGAATGCAGGCCCAGCTTGTCTGTGATCTCAGCAGCGTTCATAGCATTAGGCAGATCCTGGAGCACGAGGGAGACACACAAAAAGAAGCCTCAGGATTTTTTAAAGGCTTCTAGAACACCCATCTATCAAAGAAATGTGTACCAGCACCTTCCCCTCCTCCTTTATTTTAGGAAACCCACAAGAAGATCCTAAGGAGCTACTTTAGATTTAGTCACCCTAGAACCCAAGATTCAAGGCACCAGAGGTCACTGTACTGAGGAACTGGAAACCAAATATGAGGTTGGTAAGGAAGTAGAGACATGATTCAGACTGACCAAAGAATCAGGTCTGTCTGACAGCAGGAGCGAGGCCAAATCTACTAAAGTAGATAATAGGCAAGATGAAAGAAAGATTTGAGGCGATCCCTGAGGACTGAAATGTTGCTAAATAAAGCTGGGGTGGGGCACAAGAAGAGGGACATAAAGAAGCCAAGTACTCAATTTCCCACACTTCTAAAATTGAGAGTATAGTAACAGGGTTTCCCATATAACAGGCCCAAGACCCAATGATTTCCACAGCCAGTTTCCACAGCCAAATTCAGGGGTGGGAAGAAGTCTCACCTGTTTGTTTGCAAAAACAAGGAGCACAGCATCCCGGAGCTCATCCTCTGCCAGCATCCTCATTAGCTCTTCCCGGGCCTCATTTACTCGCTCCCGATCATTGCTGTCGACCACAAATATCAACCCTAGGGAGGCAGAGCATGGGCTGCACTAAGATGGCAGGTAACCCCCTTGCCCCCAACCAAAAGACAACACCTGCCTGACACCCTCCAAATATTTGCTCCCTTTCCTCCCTTTCTCCCATCCCCAGGAGCTGTAGCAGGGTAGCATACATTAACAAGAAAGATAGCCACACTTTCTGCTCATACTCAGCCAACCCATGCTAGGCCTGGGCATACCTTGGGTGTTCTGGAAATAGTGTCTCCAGAGGGGCCGAATCTTGTCCTGGCCACCCACATCCCACACTGTGAAGCTGATGTTCTTATATTCTACTGTCTCCACGTTGAACCCTTTGGAAGAAAACAGTCAATGGCCACTTGGCCTCAAACACTAGGCCCGCAAACAACATCACAATGAGATTGGTTCTGCTTTCTCCCAGTGGGGGTCATGACACCAACAATGGAAAAAAAGCTATGGCTTCCTCAGACCTGGTAATCCTTAACCTAGCAGCCTAAAGGCCAAAATGAAAACCTAAGAGAAGTAGAAGAGGATGAGGAAGGTGGGTCAAGAGGTTCACAGTTGCCTGGGTAATGTGGGCCAACTTTTCTGACTTTTCCACTCAGTCTTTGGCTCTCCCTCCTGCAAAATGACTCAGCCCTACTCCAGTACTTTGGCCATCAGAGTTGGCTTCAGCTAAGATGTGGGGTCTGAGAGGCAGACTGAAGAAAGGGAACTGAGCTGGCATCCTGGAGCCCCAAAGGCAGAGCCAGCTGACAATGCTGACTGGAGCCTCCATCTACATGGCAATGTTCTCCCTCCCTTCAGCAGACTGTAACCAAGATTGGCCACCAAAGATCTAACCCCAAGCAATTCCAGGCCTTTGGCAGGAACATCAAAGCCTTTCACCTGCTTTCCAAACAACACAGAGAACAAACCAACTCCATGCCTGAGGGCAACTGTTGAGTGCCAGGCCATGGAAGCTCCCACAGCAGGGAGAGCCAGATTAGGTGGGCAAACAACAGCCCCAGCACCTACCAGTAAGTTAAACAACACCCATCTCTTCTTCTTTTTTTTTTTTTTTGAGACGGAGTTTCGCTCTTATTACCCAGGCTGGAGTGCAATGGTGCGATCTCAGCTCACCGCAACCTACGCCTCCTAGGTTCAAGCCTCAGCCTCCCGAGTAGCTGGGACTACAGGCTGAGCCACCATGCCCAGCAAAGTTTTTGTATTTTTAGTAGAGATGGAGTTTCATCATGTTTACCAGGATGGTCTCGATCTCTTGACCTAGTGATCCACCTGCCTCGGCCTCCCAAAGTGCTGGGATTATAGGTGTGAGCCACCACGCCCGGCCCTCCTTTCTGAACTCCACAAATTGCATGGACTTTCCTGGGGAGAATAGACCAGGTGGGGGAACCAGGAATAGGTGCCCTGCCCTGCCTCAGCTGCCAGAATGAAAGTCCACGTCCAAGCTGTGCTCTTACCAATGGTAGGGATGGTGGTGACGATCTCCCCCAGTTTCAGCTTGTATAGGATGGTGGTCTTTCCTGCAGCATCCAGGCCCACCATCAGGATGCGCATCTCCTTCTTCCCAATCAGGCTCTTGAGAAGGTTTCCAAAGATATTGCCCATGATCACAGCAGCTGCTTTCTAGGGACAGTGGGGCCCAAGTAGGGGCAGTGGCAGTCTGGTTTTGGCCTGGTCCCTGGTTTGGAGTACTTGATCCTAGACAAAAGAAATGTAAAATCATACCATCATTTGCTGGTCAGGACTTCCAAGTAAATGGAATTTGCTAAGGTCATGCTAGAGTTCATTCATGACAAACTGAGAGCCTGAGAGGACGTTACATACCAAGGCCCACTCAGATACATATTGACTCTCTTGGAACAGAAACAAAGCAGTAAACACTAAGGATCCCTGCTCTGCCAATAATCTAACTATGTGACTCTGGCCAAGTTCCTTCACCTTTCCATATGTGCACCTGTAAACAGAGGGGGGGATTGAACTAGATGATTTCTAAAGTCCCTTCAGTTCTGACATCCTATCCTATACTCCAAGGCATTGCAAATCATTAATGCCCCTCCCTCTCCTAACCTTACCCTGAGACTTCTGGAAAGGATGGAAGTGGAATGAGGAGTGGTTTTCTGTGACTGCTAACAAGGTTCAGGCTTGCCAGTTTCCCAAGGTTTATGCTCTCTGCTCTAATCAAAAGACTGCCCCTTCCCTTCTTATATTTCTGCAACTCCATCTTTCTTCCATACCAAAATAAATGAGACTTAAAGAAAGCTGCACTCCTAAAAGAGGCTGATGATCCTTTACGCTCTGTGGAATGCCAGCTGATAATGTTGTGCCCTGTTCAAAGAACACTGCACTGACGGTAGAGAGGTGGGGTATGGCGGGGCTACCGTTTACTCCTCAGCTAAGTGCATCCTAGGCTCACTGTGGCCCATCCAAGGAGAGCTGTTCCACGTGGTTGTGGCAATGGGGCAGTCATCTTGTTGGTTCTCTGCTTTTCCCCTAAGACTTTTGGCCTATTCTCCACATACTAGGGTAGTTTTAAAACCAAACTCAGGTCATATGATTCCTTTGTTCAAAACCCTCTTGTGGCTTCATAGCTCCTTTTCAGTAAAACCCAAGGCCCAAACCATGGCTTACAAGGTCCTACAGACCTACACTCCTCTCTACTTTTCCCATGATATCTACCACTCTCCCTTGCTTACTCCACTTCAATTACCCAACACGTTCCTTTCCTGCCTCAAAGTTTGTTTGTTTTTTTTTTTTTAAAGAGGCAAGGTCCTACCATGTTGCCCAGACTGGTCTCAAACTCCTGGGTTCAAGCAATCCTCCTGCCTTACCCTCCCAGGGTACTGGGATTACAAGCATGAGCCACCATGCCTGGCCCAAAGCTTTCATATTTGCTATCACCTCTGTCTGGAATGCTTCTCTCCCAGATAACCATCATGGATTACTCCTTCACCCACTTCAGTTGTCTGTTCCATTGTCACCTACCAAAGAGGCCTCCCAAAACCACCTACATAACACATACACACATAGACACACAAACCACTCCCTACCCCATTTATCCCGCTTTACTTTTCTTCATAACATTTATCACCATCTGACACATTATATATTTATTTCTTGCTGATTATTTTATTCTTCCTATGATATCAGCTCCTTACGTGTTTTGTTCACTGCTCTGTCTCCAGTACCAAGAATCATGCCTAGCACACGATAGTTGAATAACTGAACTAAGCTCCAGGGTCTCTACTGACTTTACTGGCAGCTCACTCAGACTGGATGCTATGCCTGGTATATGGTAGGCATGTAACCAATACCTGCTGATGCTGGGCTCAGTGGCTCACATCTGTGTAATCCCAGCACTTTCGGAGGCCGAGGTGGGTGGATCACCCGAGGTCAGGAGTTCCAGACCAGCCTGGTCAACATGGTGAAACCCCGTCTCTACTAAAAATACAAAAATTAGCCGGGAGTCATGGCATGTGCCTGTAGTCCCAGCTACTCAGGAGGCTGAGGCAGAAGAATTCTTGAACCTGAGAGGTGGAGGTTGTAGTGAGCCAAGATCATGCCATTAAACCCCAGCCTGGGTGACAGAGCAACACTCCATCTCAAAAACAAACAACTTGCTGAAAGGATGAACAGGAGTATTAAGAACCACTGTATCTATGCGTCCACTTAGAACACTTCACTGGCAAAAAAGGAAAAAAAGAACCATTGCAAAGGTACAAAATGTCTATCTGCTCACCCCAGCCATTAACTCAAGGGAGAATCAGATTCTATGCACAGGATAGCCACAGAAATGCATCTTTGAAACAATAATAAAATGAGGATTCAGAATCACCCATACAAGCCAGTTCTCTGTGCCCGCAGGAGGCATGTGTCAGCGGGCGGCTTATTCAGCAATCACCGTATGCCAGCTGCTGGCATTATCTACAGAGTCTGGGAATCAGAGACACACGCACACCCCAAACCCAGCAGCCAAAGGGACAGGTCAAGACCAAGTATGCCTAAACCCAAGAATGTGAAAGGTGGATGGGAAGGAATCCTATATACAAGCTAAAGCATGGGGGTTTGGTTTTTTTTTCAAAACCTTATGACATTTCCCCCTACCATCCCTCTCAGTTTGCAGCAAATTCCACACTAGTGCAACTGAGCCAGATCAACAGTCCCTGAGACCAAAGTACTAGTTTGTCAAAACAAACAAACAAAACAAAACAAAACAAAAAAACAGAAACAATGAGTGCTTATGGAGTGTTTCATCTTCAAAAGGCCTCCTCAGACAGCTACTAATGAGCCAGGTGTGGCGGTCTCAGTAGGTTCCCCAGATGAGCCCTACCCTTGACCCAGAAGGTTCATACCCCAGGAAGAAGAGCTGGCTCAACCTTAGGGTTCAACTTCAGTCGAGCCACCTGCTAGCCTTCCTCCCTGCCCTACCTTCCTCAACTCACCAAGGTGGACAGATTCCCGAGGACCCTTGAGGGACCTACCCAGCTAAAAGCAGCTCCCATCAACCTTGGCAATTTGCAGTAGTCTAACTTTTGGTTATACTATTAACACCTCCTGAAATTTAAACCTTCCGCAAGTCTTCCTAGTCTTTAGTCTGCCTCCTGCTCAGGCAGCCTTTCCTTCAGCTCCAGATGACACTTTGCTTTTAAAGGTGTGGTATCAGGCTTTGGCCCAGATTCTGAATTAAATTTATGCCACTCATTTATCTTGCTGTCCTTTATGACTGAAACTATTGCTGATTAAATGCTTACCAACTGTGAGTATAGTGGTGACTGAAAAAGATATAAGGAGCCAATATCCCTTGCCCCAGAACACAGGTACACTGTCCTTTGATTTGTTCCTTTCCTAGGCTGCCATGCTGAAGTACTGGTTCAAAAGCTAATCCCAATGTTACATCTATTTCTATTTCCTGGCATGCCACATCAAGGCTTTTGAATGACCTTAACCACTCAATGTGGCATTTACTACCTTGTGGAGTTTTTCTTCTTTTGTAAGTCTGTGTATTTACTGTCTCCTCAGTTAAACTGTGTATTCCCTATGGGCAAAGACTATGTATATTTATTTTGAATCTGTCCTCCCTCTAGTGCTAAGTTCACCGTGGGAGTTCAATTAAGCACATTGGCTGATTTAAGCCTCATCTGAGGATGTCCTTATATTATTTCTTCTGTCCAGCAGGATTTGGTGTTTCTAGGTAATGCACAGTTAGTTGCTTAGATATCCTGTCAATTCTCAGCCATTTTTCACACATATTTGACCCAGGACAGGTTTGGGAACAACACAAAAGGACTAGAAGACTAAAACTGGTGGGATTCTCTCTTGGCATTTAATATGCAGTGGGACTCATGAATAACTGATAAAATATCTAACAGCTGGCTGGGCGTGGTGGCTCATGCCTATAATCCCAGCACTTTGGGGAGGCTGAGGCAGGCGGATCACCTGAGGTTGGAAGCTCAACACCAGCCTAGCCAACATGGTAAAACCCTGTCTACTAAAAATACAAAATTTACTAAAAATACAAAAATTAGCTGGACATGGTGGCACGCACCTGTAATACCAGCTACTTGAGAAGCCAAGGTGGGAGAACCGCTTGAACCTGGGAGGTAGAGGGTGCAGTGAACAGAGATCACGCCACTGCACTCCAGCCTTGACGACAGAGGAAGACTGTCTCAAAAAAAAAAAAAAAAAGGCCAGGGACAGTGGCTCACGTCTGTAATCCCAGCACTTTGGGAGGCTGAGGCAGGTGGATCACATTAGGTCAGGAGTTTGAGACCAGTCTGGCCAACATAGTGAAACCTCATCTCTACTGAAAATACAAAAATTAGCTGGGCGTGGTGCCGGGCACCTGTAATCTCAGCTACTCGGGAGGCTGAGGTAGGAGAATTGCTGGAACTGGGGAGGTGGAGGCTGCAGGGAGCCAAGATTGTGCCATTGCACTCCAGCCCAGGAAGACAACAGTGAGACTCTGTCTCAAAAAAAAAAAAAATTAGCTGGGCATGGTGGTACATGCCTGTAGTCCCAGCTACTCCAGAGGCTGAGCCAGAATAATCACCTGAACCCAGGAAGCAGAGGTTGCAGTGAGCACTCCAGCCTGGGTAACGAAGTGAGACTCCATCTCAAAAAATATATATCCAGTAGCTATCATGTGTCTCCCTGATGCAGCCCAGGGCCTTGAAACTAATGGACATTATGACTCCTCTTTATTTATTTGTTTTGAGATGGACTCTCGCTCTGTCATCCAGTCTAGAGTGCAGAGGCAGAGGTTGCAGTGAGTAACCAAGTTCAAGAGATTCTTGGGCCGGGCGCGGTGGCTCACACCTGTAATCCCAGCACTTTGGAAGGCCAAGGTGGGTGGATCACGAGGTCAAGAGATCAAGACCATCCTGGTTAACAAGGTGAAACCCCGTCTCTACTAAAAATAGAAAAATTAGCTGGGCATGGTGGTGCGCACCTGTAGTCCCAGCTACTCAGGAGGCTGAGGCAGGAGAATTGCTTGAACCCAGGAGGCAGAGGTTGCGGTGAGCCGAGATCGTGCCATTGCACTCCAGTGTGGGTAACAACAGCGAAACAACGTCTTAAAAAAAAAAAAAAAAGAGAGAGAGAGATTCTTGTGCCTCAGCCTCCCAGGTAGCCAGGATTACACAGGCATGCACCACCACGCCTTGCTAATTTTTATATTTTTAGTAGAGACAGGGTTTTGCCATGTTGTCCAGGCTGGTCTCAAACTCCTGACTTCAAGCAATGTGCCTACCTGGGCCTCCCAGAGTACTCGGATTACAGGCATGAGCCACCATGCCTGGCCATGACTCTTCTTTAAGTATAATCAGGAGTTTGACTTAAATGAGCATTTCAAAGTGGATGCTGGCTTTCTTGTCTTGGCCTTCCCTGTCCCTGCTATTACCAGAGAGCATGCTGCCCTACCACCAAGTCGGTAGCAGCTTTCAGCTTTGTGCCATGAACACAAATCTTTGGCTAAAGAGCCTATTCTCACTTTCACAATACTTTTCTAGAAAAAGCACTAGGAAGCAGAACGGCAAACCAAACAAACCGTAAATTCTCTATGTATTATATAGCCTATAGTTACTCTCTTTCACTACAGATGGAACTCCTGTGTTGATAGGACAAAATGCCAGGATTCCATTGGCTGTTGGAAACCAAATCAGCAGTTCAGACGGAAAGTGAGTGGCTCAAGATGAAGAATGGAATATACTAATATTGCTATTAGAGGATATCTTCATGTTCTGTTTTACAGTCAGAAACTTTGTTAACACAGGTAAAAACAATAATAGGAACCCAAATATGTGCTCTAGTACAATCTGTGTGGGACACTGTAGTTCAGTTAAGCACATCAGCTGATTTAAGCCTCATCTGAGGATGTCCTCACTTGAGGACAACTCACTGCCCTCACCTCACCCCCTCAGCAGAAGCAGGCTGTTATTGTAACTGGCTGCTCAGCCATCTTTCCTTGCGTATGTTACAGAACATACCTGCCTCAATCTCCAGGTGCTTTTAAGAGTCACACATCCCAGTCAGCCCATACTCCCTTGAACTGATTCCAGTGAATGATCAAGAATGTGCTATGAGACACCTCTGAGCAAACTCCTGATCTGGCACTACCTCCTCCTCTTCAGGGTCCAGGGGAAGGAAGACCAGAGTCTTCCAAACCCTCTGCTGCCAGGCACAGTGCAGTAAAAACAGCTTTGTTCTTAATTTTCGAATTGAAGTATCACTGATAGAGATGCTATTTTTAGCACAGCTAAGTAAACAGACCAATATAATTTAAGGAAACAAAAGCAGAGTATGCCTGTACTGAGTTTTCTTGGTGCAGCTTGCTTGTGACCTGTGTAAACTCCAAGTTTTTGCATCAAGAGCACTGAAATCAGAATACAAGAACTCCTAGATTAGTATCTCAATGGTTTTTACTGAACTTAAAGATTTCCCAAAGTCAAGAAATAGCTTCTGATGTCAGCTTTTATTCATTCATCAAACATTTACTGGGCATACTGAACTAGGGATACAGAGAGAAAGACAATTTCTGTCTTCATGAAACTCAGTCTTTAATGGAAAACACAGAATTACAAAACAGTGGGAGGGTAAGAATAGAGTAAGCACATAGTATTATGTGGACAGAAAGCTGGAGCATTAAATCAACACTGAAGGGTAAAGGGTGATTCCCAAACATAATTCTCAGGTCAGACCTGAGCAGACTCCTAAAGGAAGAAGAGGAAGTAATCAGACAATAAAGAGAAAATGGGGGAGAAGTGTGTGCAAAGGCATAAAGACTGAGCCAGAGCCAGGCGCGGTGGCTCACACCTGTAATCCCAGCACTATGGGAGGAGGAGGTGGGTGGATCATGAGATCAAGAGAAGGACATCATCCTGGCCAACATGGTAAAACCCCATCGCTACTAAAGATACAAAAATTAACTGGGCATGGTGATGCATGCCTGTAGTCCTAGCTACTCGGGGGGCTGATGCAGGAGAAGCACCTGAACCCAGGAGGTAGAGGTTGCAGTGAGCCAAGATCACGCCATTGCACTCCAGCCTGGGCAACAGAGCAAGACTGTCTCAAAAAGCTAAAAATAAAAACTAAAAGACTGAACCAGAAACAGTGGCACACACCTGTAATCCCAGCACTTCGGGAGGCGGATGCAAGAAGATTGTCTGAGCCTAGGAGTTCAAGACCAGCCTGGGCAAACTGGCAAAAGCCTATCACTACAAAAATAAAAAATAAATAAGTCTGGGCACAGTGGCTCACGCCTGTAATCCCAGCACTTTGGGAGGCCAAGGTGGGCGGATCACAAGGTCAAGAGATCGAGACCATCCTGGTCAACATGGTGAAACCCTGTCTCTATTTTTTTTTTTTAATAAAATAAGTAAAAAATTAGCTGGGTGTGGTGGTGCACAGCTATAGTCCCAACTACTCAGGAGGCTGAGACAAGAGAAATCACCTGAATCCAGGAAGTCGAGGCTGCAATGAGCCATGATCACACCACTGCACTACAGTCCAGGTGAGATACAGAGTATGTCTCAAAAAAACAAAAGGAAAAAGAAAAAAAAGAACCTAAGTTTCAGATAGGACTTCTAAAAAAATTTATATAGATAATTTTCTTTTTTTAAAAGAAATGAGGTCTCACTCTGCCATCCAGGCTCACTGCAGCATCCAAATCCTGGGTTCAAGCAATCCTATTGCCTCGGCCTCCCCAGTAGCTAGACCTACAGGCCCAATCATCACACCCTAGCTAAGTTTTTTATTTTTATTTTTGGTAGAGATAGAGTTTCACTTTGTTGACCAGGCTGGTCTCAAACTTCTGACTTCAAATGATCCTCCAGTCTCAGCCTCTTAAAGTGAAGATTACAGGCCAGGCGTGGTGGCTCATGCCTGTAATCCCAGCACTTCGGGAGGCCAAGGTGGGCAGATCACCTGAGGTCAGTTCAAGACCAGATTGGCCAACATGGTGAAACCCCACCTCTATTAAAAATACAAAATTTGCTGGGTATGGTGATGCATGCCTGTAATCCCAGCTACTCATGCAATAACATGATCTTGGCTTACCACATTCTCTGCCTCCCAGGTTCAAGTGATTCTCCTGCCTCAGCTGAGTAGCTAGGATTACAAGTGCCCACCACCACACCCAGATAATTTTTTTGTTTGAGATGGAGTCTTGCTCTGTCACCCAGGCTAGAGTGCAATGGCACAATCTCGGCTCACTGTAACCTCCACCTCCTGGGTTCAAGCAATTATCCCAAGTACTACTTGGACATACTGAACTAGGGATTTAGAGAGGGAGACAAAAGTAAGAGAACAATCTCCTACTTTTCTCACAAGTAGCTGGGATTACAGGCACCTGCTATCATGCCTGGCTAATTTTTGTACTATTTTTTTTTTTTTTTTTGAGACGGAGTTTCGCTCTTGTTACCCAGGCTGGAGTGCAATGGCGCGATCTCAGCTCACCGCAACCTCGGCCTCCTGGGTTCAGGCAATTCTCCTGCCTCAGCCTCCCAAGTAGCTGGGACTACAGGCATGTACCACCATGCCCAGCTAATTTTTGTATTTTTAGTAGAGACGGGGTTTCACCTTGTTGACCAGGATGGTCTCGATCTCTTGACCTTGTGATCCACCCGCCTCAGCCTCCCAAAGTGCTGGGATTATAGGCGTGAGCCACTGCGCCCGGCCTATTTTTGTACTTTTGTAGAGACAAAGTTTCACACCATGTTGGCCAGGCTGGTCTTAAATTCCCGACCTCAGATGATCCACCCACCATGGCCTCCCAAAGTGCTGGGATTACAGGCCTGAATCACCACACCCGGCCCAATTTTGGTATTTTTAGTAGAGCTTGGGGTTACACCATGTTGGCCAGGCTGCTCTCGAACTCCTAACCTCAGGTGATTCACCTGCCATAGCCTCCCAAAGTGCTGAGATTACAGGCCGGACTCACCACGCCCAGCCAGATGGCATTTTTTATTAGCCAAAGCCAGGTGCAACTGGGAAGTAGCTTATTTGGATACAGCATGGTGGTGGGTAAAAGAAAATGATGGCCAGGTGCAGTGGCTCACACCTGTAATCCCAGCACTTTAGGAGGCTTAGGGGGGTGGATCACCTGAGGTCAGGAGTTCAAGATCAGCCTGGTCAACATGGTGAAACCCCATCTCTACTAAAAATACAAAAATTAACTGGGTGTGATGGTACGGGCCTGTAATCCCACCTACTGATGCTGAGGCAGGAGAATCGCTTGAACCCAGGAGGCAGAGGTTGCAGTGAGCTGAAATCATATCATTGCACTCCAGCTTAGGTGACAGAGGCTTGGTAAGAAAGGAAAGAAAGGAGAGAGAGAGAAAAAAAAAGAAAAGAAAGAGAGAAAAGAAAGAAACAAAATGATGATGAGGGATGGGGTGGGAGAGATAAGCAGGGAATGGATCATGAAAGGCTTTAAAAGCCATGCTGAGTAACATGATCAGGTATACTCTTTAGAAAGACTATTCTAAAGGCAGAAGTTTCAGAAGCAAATTAGAGGGGGAAAGACTGGAGACACAGAGACTGCTTAGGAGATATAGTAATACAGGTGAGAAATCACAAGTTCTTAACTATAGGTGGAAATAGAGGACATATCAAAATGGTAGAATCTACAGGATTTAATGAGTGCCTCAATATAGGCAGGAGAGTGGAAGATCAAAGATGATTCCCAGGTTTCTGGCCTAGGGACTGGGTGGCATTTCTTCAGGAAAAAAATACAAGAGGAACAGATCTGAGGGTGAACATGTTTGTTTATATTATTACTGCTGTTTTTAGAAACCAGGTCTCACTCTACCACTCAGACTAGAGTGCAGTGGCATGATCATGGCTCACTGCAGCCTCCATCTCCTGGGCTCAAGAGATCCTCCCACCTCAGCCTCCCAAGTAGCTAGAACTACAGGTATACATCACCATGCCTGGCTAATTTTTAAATTTTTTTTTGTAAAGACAAGGTCTCACTATGTTACCCAGGCTGGCCTCAAACTCCTGGCCGCAAGCAATCCTCCCACCTCAGCCTCCCAAAGTACTGGGATTATATGTATGAGCCACTGTGCCTGGTCCCTCAATCTTAGAAAAGGACCTATGGCAATGTTCTTTTATCCAGCCTTTGGATGTTGATGCAGAAGGATGAGATGCTAGAATAATCTTGAAACCATGAAGAGACAGACATCAAAAACTCCAGAATGTCAGAGTGGAAAAATAGAAAAAACTCAGTTGGGTCCTTAATGACAGTATCAAGGTGGTAAATTAGACTTTTTTCTTTTTTAGAGATAGGGTCTCATTATGTTTCCCAGGATGAAGTACAATAGCTATTCACAGGTGCCATCATGGTGCACTACAGCCTCTAATTCTTGGGCTCATGCAAGACTGAGTAACTGGGATTACAGGCCTGCACTGCCATGCCTGGCTTCTTTTGTTTTTGAGATGGGGTCTTGTTCTGTCACCCAAGCTGGAGTTCAGTGGTGTGACTGTGGCTTACTGCAGCCTCTACCTCCCCGGTTTGAACAATCCTCCCACTTCAGCCTCCCAAGTAGCTGGGACTATAGGCATGCACTACCATGCCTGACTAATTTTTGTTTAATTGAAGTTTTGCCATGTTGCTCAGGCTGGTCTTGACCGCCTGGGCTCAAGTGATCTACCCTGTTATTACAAGCATGAGCCACTATACCAGGCTGGCTTCTTTTTTTAAATCATAGTAAAATACACATAAAATTTACCATTCTAACCATTTTTAAGTATACAATTCAGTAGCTTTAAGTACATTCACACTGTAGTATAACCATCACAACTATTCATCTCCTGAACTTTTTCATCTTCCCAAACTGAAACTGTACCTGTTAAACAAAGTCTCCCCTTGTCCTTCCAGCCCCTGGCAAACACCATTCTACTGTCTCTATGAATTTGATTGCTCTGGGTACTTCACAGTAGAATCATACAATACATGTTCTTTTGTGTCTCCCTTTCTTACTCCTGACCTCAAGTGATCCACCAGCCTCAGCCTCCCAAAGTGCTAAGTCAGGCATGAGCCACCACATCTGGCCTATGGCTGCCTTTCTACTAGATGTCTTGCTATATGATTTAATAAATCCTTGAGGCACGGCTTGGTGGCTCAAGCCTGTAATCCCAGGACTTTGGGAGGCTGAGGCAGTGGATCACCTGAGGTCGGGAGTTGGAGACCAGACTGACCAACATGGAGAAACCCTGTCTCTACTAAAAATACAAAATTAGCCAGGCATGGTGGTGGTACATGCCTGCAATCCCAGCTACTCAGGAGGCTGAGGCAGGAGAATCGCTTGAACCTGGGAGACGGAAGTTGTGGTGAGCCAAGATCATGCCATTGCACTCCAACCTGGGCAACAAGAGTAAAACTCTGTCTCAAAATAAAATAAATAAATAAATAAATAAATAAATAAATAAATAAATAAATAAATCCTCTCAGCCTGCCGGGCATGGTGGCTCACGCCTGTAATCCCAGCACTTTGAGAGGCCAAGGCAGGTCGATCATCTGAGGTCAGGAGTTCAAGACCAGCCTGGCCAACATGGTGAAACCCTATCTCTACTAAAATTACAAAAATTAGCCAGGCATGGTGGCAGGCGCCTGTAGTCCCAGCTACTCAGGAGGCCGAGGCAGGACAATTGCTTGAACCTGGGAGACAGAGGATGCAGTGAGCTGAGATCACGCCATTGCACCCTGGCCTGGGCAACAGAGCAAGATTCGGTCTCAAAAAAAAAAAAAAAAAAAAAAAAAATTCTCTCAGCCTTTGAACCACATGTGTTTTCTATTTTTGCAACTAATACATCCTAACTAATGTATCTAGGTATAGTGTACACAATGGGAGAGGAGAAAAGGGCAAAGGCAGAAACCTGCCTGATGATAATATCAACATTTAAAGTAGTAGGAGTCAGGCGCACTGGCTCACAGCTGTAATCTCAGCCCTTTGGGAGGCTGAGGTGGGCGGAACATCAGACGTCAGGAGTTCAAGACCAGCCTGACCAACATGGTGAGACCCCCTGCCTCTACTAAAAATACAAATTTAGCTGGGCATAGTGGTTCATTCCTGTAATCCCAGCTACTCAGGAGACAAGGCTGGAGAATCGCTTGAAGCCAGGAGGTGGAGGTTGCAGTGAGCTGAGATTGCACCACTGCACTCCAGCCTCAGTGACAAGAGCGAAACTCGGTCTTGAAAAAAATAATAATAATAATAAAATAAATAAAATAGTGGGAAGAAAAGCAGGCCAGGAAGGAGTGAGAAGCAACCAGAGGGGTAGAAGGGAAATCAAGAGAGCAAGACATCATAGACACCAATGGGGATAGAACATAAAAAAGAAAAGAGGGAGGATCAAAAGCTATAGTTTTGGTACAAACTAAAACATATCTAACTAAATTAGGCCCCAATTAACTCAATTGGTGGTGTTTAGGCTCAGGCCAGAATTGTTATGGCAGCTTCCCATCTAGTCAAAGAACAATCCTGGAGAAGACTCCAGGACACACAAACCTGAAGGAAGCCACAGCTATGAAGTAAAGAAGGATCCTGAACCACCCTGTCTGATGGAGATCCGAGCCATGGACAACTCTCAGCAAATGAGTCAGAACAGAGGACAAGGTCTTAGAATCCTAGCCGGATAAAACAGTGACAAGATAAAAACTAGACCCATTTGTTTCTATGGAATGTTCTGTGGCACTGCCCTCTGCCCAAAGCTTTCAGTTTGCCTTATTCTTAGAATCTCACCAGTTTACAACTACTACAGCTCCTGATATTCTACAGCCGCTCCAATCCAATGCCCACATCTATAGTTTTGGATATCCAGAACACTATACATTCCTAATTACAAAATCACCTAAACTCCAATAGTCAGCCTAGAGCCCTAATAATCTTCTGCCCCCAATCTGGTCCCACTGTGCAAGTCAAGATGGAGCTGACAGTAAACTGCTTAAACAAGGAAGACATGATTTGGACAAGGCCATCATTATACAGAGCAGCCTAAGGACACATAGGAACAGAGAACTGCCTACTTGGGAAATAAGAGTTATCTGTGATCCATCAGCATCCCAAACACACTTCTACTCTAGGACAAATGTATTCACGTTTGTCTGTTTTGCTTTCCAGAGCTGGAAATGCCCAATGTGCCTCTAGTGCATTATAGGCCAGCTGGAAATACTGACCCTATCAGCCACTGGATGGCTGGGCAGGCCTTGGGGTGGCTAGAGCCCTCTTGGGCCAGCCATCTCAGATTTCAGTTCTCACTATTACCATTTTTTGTGTATGCTATGATTGTTAAAAGGCTAGAAAGCACCTCACTAAACTGTGAGCTCTTTGCCAGCACATACTGTGCCTTATTCATGTTTCACGTGCCCAGCATCCAACCCCAATAACTGACCTGTAGCTAGTGACTGACATGCTTGTTGAGAACAGTTCTACTGAGGGTGGCAAAACACTTGTGGGGTTGAGGAAGACAGTATTCTATAGGTGGTCCCTGATCCTTTTCCCTGTATTTGACAAACTGAAGAAATGGTTTCCATGTCCTCAGAGCCCTAGGGTTCTCTCTTGAAGAGAGGAAAGATCGTATGAGAGGCTGTAATTACACCCCACCGTTAACTACACCACCATTAACTCCACTTTTATCCATTTTATGTATTCGAATTCAAATAAAATTTTATTTAAGCTTTGATTGATTTAAAAAATAAAGAACATAAACCATTTCAACAGAGTAAATACTCTCCAGCATCTTAAGCTCATGCTGAAGATTAAACATAAGCTAGGCCAGGCTTTCAGCAGTAATGGGAGAATTAAAAGGTACCAAGAAAACTGCCACACCCAGTCATCTCAACTTTCTTCAGGAATACAATAATAATGGTGGATTTCTAAAATCTTGAGCCATTTCCTTTCTGGTCTACATGGTGTGACAGATCCTTTGCATAAGTCCATGACAAAGCTCTAATATATTCATGAAATCCCTACTTTAGTCAGTTCTTCCCTAGATTATAATATGAAGCCTTCAAACATCTGTGGGACTCTTTCCAAAGGCTCCCCATGTCTTTTCTTTATCAACTAGTTTTATTAGCACTCTAACTATATTTGTGACAGATGTTACAGAGAAGACAGTACGGTAGACAGTGAATTATACAGGTATCACGATATCTAGGCCATATTTTGAAACAGATACTCAAAGGCAGACATTTTTTAAAGACTGGACTAAACGAAAAGAGTGAACTAAATGAAATGGATCCTGAAATACTGACCGATACCTAAAATAAGGGGACCTAGAAATCTAAATCCCTGACCTGGGTCATCAGGATGCTCTTTTCTAGAAGAGAACTATTATCTCAGAGTCACACTGACTTTTCTAATATGAATACTATTCTTGTGCCCCCATGTCCTCACCCTACATCCAAATTGATGGTTCAGGGCCCCTGCTTCGCTCCAGCTTCACCTCCCACTCAGGCTGCAGGAGCTGTCTCTGTGAAGCTGATGCTGAAAAAAGATTTTGCGGCTCATAAGCCTACGACCAGCATAGAAAGTCATGGTAACAATCATCCCTCTACACAAGCACCTCAGGCAGCAAGGTGTTCTTTTGTAAACCTCTTTTCCTCTAAGGCAGCCCTGAGTGTTCATATTATTAGTATTATGATGATGGATTATTAATAGCAGCTAACAGTTATTTGATACTATGTGCTTTATAAAATACTAGGCGCTTTACATTTATCTCATTTAATTCTACTGACAACCAAAAAAATAATAATTCTCTTAAAAATCATATTAGGTAGATACTATCCTTACCTTTTTTATAGATGAAGAAAATTAAGATAAGACAGGACAAGCAATTTTACAAGAAACATGCAACTGGTCATTAGCAGAAGCAGGATTTGAATCTAATTTTGTCTGATTCCAATATCCACTCTTAATTCTGTCTCTAAATTTGCTTGCAACAAAAATGGTGAGGAGAGGTCAGGCATGGTAGGTAGTTCATGCCTGTAATCTCAGCATCTTGGGAGGCCAAGTGGGAGGATCTAGTGAAGCCAGGAGTTCAAGACCAGCCCTGGCAACATAGTGAGATTCTGTCTCTACAAAAAGTAAAACATATTTGCTGAGCATGGTGGCGCACACCTGTGGTCCCAGCTACTTGGGAAGTTGAAGTGCAGGATGGGTTGAGCCGAGGAGTTCAAGGCGGCAGTGAGTTATAATCACACCACTGACCTCCAGCCTAAGTGAATAAAAATAAAGGTATATAGGGAAGCAGATTCCAGTTTCCCTCAGTTACATACTCAGCTTTAACTAACCTGATTTTTAAAAAGTTCCTCCTTCTAACCAATAAATCCCACCCTCTGTCCTGAGTCCATTTCCTCTTATTATGACTCTAGTGTAAAAGAGCAGGGTGGATGTGGTCACTTCGGCAGCACATATACTAAAATTGGAATGATACAGAGAAAATTAGCATGGCCCCTGAGCAAGGATGACACGCAAATTCTTGAAGCATTCCATATTTTGTGCAGTCTGGGAAGAGCATTTCAGTATCTATATCTGCTAACTGGCGCTAAGGAAATAGTGAGTCTGAGAAAAAAAAAAAAAAAAACCCAAAAAACAAAACACACACACACACACACACACACACACAGAGTAGGGTAGATAAATGCACACTACAATATGACTCTGTGCACTTTTCACTCACTTCCACTCTTTCTAGTCTGCTCTCTGCTCTTTTTTATACTTGCATTCAGTATAATAATAGCAGCTACCATTCATTGGTATCACTTCTGCGCCAGACACCACACACATACATACATCGGTCCCTCCTCCAAACTCTCCAGGATCCCAATTCATATATAACACTTCGAAGGACTTAGGTCTGATGGGGAGCTCCCTTTGCCCACAATGGGGAAGCAGGAAATCTGGGACTAGAGATAATAACTCTGTGTTCTAGTAATATTTTTCTTTTTGGGTCTTAGTTTCCATTATCTATGCCTATTTTGTGCCTCTTTAGAAGGCACAGAGACCAAGACTTCTTAATTACTTCAGCCAAGTAATTACAAAAGCCAAAGGTCTTTTTACCCTTGCTCAGCTATCTCAAGGCACTTTTGCTGACAGTCAAGCCATCTCTTGCCCTTTCCTTAAACTGTAGTTAGAAAGCTTGTTGAGTTCTACTTATTCACATTCTAAATTCATCATGGGTTTCCACTGTTTGCATGGGCATTGTGGAAATCCAATTCCTGTAGTAAAAAAGCTTCTAGTCTCTTTGGAAAAGCAAGATAGACACCTATAAAAATTCTAACTATGCAAGGTAATAATTCCATGCTGGGAAGCCGGACACACGTGAATATGTGATACATGAGAGCCCTTACTGGCTGAATCCAAGGTCAATCATTCATTCTGTGAAAAGCTGAACCTTAATGGGTTCGTTTCTTAGAAAGAACTTTTACAGACATGTTTTTCAAGCTCAGGTCCAATGGGCTATGATAATCCACTGTCCCATAACACTGTCCCATGTCCCAACTCATGGCAAGTGGAGACACCTACCCCAACAACAGGCCCAAGACAAAATGGCAGCAAAGACTGTTACTACCTACCTGATTGAGAACAGGGAAGGAGGTATGCAGAGACTAGATTCGGTCCTGTTGCACTGACGCAAGCAATCAGACCCTTGCAGCAGATCTCCTCCCAATAAAACTTTCATGCCATAGACCAGGGGTGACCCAATCCAACAACAGCAGAGACAGGTTTTAGGTTACATTTCTCCCTCATCGGGATGACCTTACTATTTCTTCTCACTCCTGACCACATACCACAATCCTCCACCTCCTCCACCACATTCCTCCTGGCCTGGACAGATGGAGACCAGTCATAAAGTAATCAAATAGGAAACTCCCCAAAAAGAACAGCTATCACTCGGCTAATCAAGTGGCCCGTATTAACTGGGAACTCCACCTCCCCAACTCCCCCTCCTCCCCTCAAACGATTCGCGTAAGCAATGGCTCCATTTTCTGTTCCGGGAATCCTGGTACTTCCTAAAGAAAGAAAGCGGATTGGAAGACACAAACTCAGGGCCAGTGACAAGATGCTCCCTCCTCCTGTGAGACCGCCCCCGCTCCGCCTGGGGGAGGAAAGCCCCACCTCTCTTCTCCCAGGAAGATCAGAACCCCTTCCCCCTTTCTCCTGCCTCCTCTCCACCCTTTCCCCACCTGCTGCCCTCTTCCCAACCTGCGGTTCCCTAGACTCGAAAGCGCAACCTCTACCAGAATAGCGTCCCTGTGGTGCCCCAGTAGCCTGCCCCGTTGGCTATCCCCCCAGACCCCCTACGCACCCTTACCCTATGATGGGGGAGGGGGTGTAACCACAGCAAGGCTTCTCTTCGATCTCCTATTGCTAAGGTGGGGGAGGAAGAGGGAGTACAAGAAAGCAGCATTCCCTAGCCCTTTAACGGAAAAGATACAAACAGCCATCACCGCCCCCGCATCACCTCTCCCCGGACGGTTTTCCTCCCCCTCAACAGCCCACCTCCTGCAGGCAAGAACCTAACTGCAGCCCAGGTCGCCCCCTTGTGCGAGGCGGAGGACAAATCCGTGTGCGCCCCCCACCCCCACCCCCACCCCCACCCCAGCTCCGTGTCCTTCAAATGCTGGGGCAGGCGCGAAGCTGTCCTGACGCCCTCTCCGAGCTCTCGGGTGTAAAGGATCCCACCGCCCCACGTCAGGCAGTGCCGGGCGGGGCCCGGGAGGCGCTCTATCTCCTCAGCCCTCACCCGGTCCAAGCCTCTTCTCTACCTGGACCCGCCTTCCCTTCCCAGCCCCTCACCTGTTCCTATCAGCTGCACCGCTGCGGCCACCGCCTCCGCCCCGGAGGTTCCGTTCCGCTCCCTCCGGCTCCCCAAGCCGACTTCAGCCCGGCTGCTGCCCTGGCCCGTTCCCCGGCTCCCTCCTTCCTTCCCTCCACCTAGCACCGGAAGCCGCGACAGCAACTGGAGCTGTGCGGCGTACCCCCACCCCCAGCCCGGGATACTTCCCACCTCCCCGATCGCGCGAGAGCTGCGCGGTAGCGAGCGGCAGTTCTCGCGATACCCATCACCATGGCAGCGGCTGCGGCGCAGGCAGCCGAGCACTGGAGCTGGAGTCTGGGCGGGGGCCGGTGTTGGGGCTGGAGGCTGTGGGCGGCGGAGGCGGGAGCCGGGAATGGGGATGAGACAGGGAGGACGGAGGTGAGAATCCCAAGCTCCAGGGTTGTGCCTGGAATTTACGGACTGAGGTCACAAGTTGGCTGCGTTGGAGACTGGGGCTGGGCTGAGGGGCCCAGGAGCTACTTGGGCAAAGCCAGCTTCGGGATATGGGTCGTTGCTGTGGCCTGCCTTATCCAGCCAGACTTCATCTTTCTTAATCTGGGCTAGCTGCAGTACCTTGAGAGCCCTCACTGCACCGTTGTTGGTCACGATTCCTGAGACTACATTACTCCGGGGTCTGAATGGAGAGATCCTTTCCCATAAGGAAGAGGAAGGTTGGTGATGAACTTAAGAGGCTAAAGGAAAACAGCTGGACTCCCGGCCAGTTAGGAAGTTGGAACTTGAAAGAGGGAGAGGAAGTGTGCCTAGCTGAATAGAGATTTTAGTATCCCAAAGAAAAACGAAGGACTTTGCACCCATATTTCTTGCTTTCCGCCCACCCCTATTTCCCTCACACTCGGTTTTGCACCTGGTCTAGATATGCAGAGCTGCCTTGAAACTATCATAGCTGTGATAGAAGGGCACTAGGAATGCTAAGAAACAGAAGGTTCTTTAAGTGCCCTCTTCCCTCATTTACAGCAGTGTAAGGGAACGAACACATGGCTCTTCCCTAAGGCTTGAGCCAAAATTGTTGCTCTTTAAATTTATTGCCTTGGTTGGTTTTGTTTTCTTGCTTCCAAGAACTAAGCTGGGGCCCGGCCCTGTGGTTCACACTTGTAATCCCAGCACTTTGGGAGGCTGAAGTGGGTGGATCACTTAAAGTCGGGAGTTTGAGACAATGCTGGCCAATATGGTGAAACCCCATCTCTACCAAAAAATACAAAAATTAACTGGGCATGGTGGCGCACCCCTGTAATCACAGCTACTCAGGAGGCGGAGGTTGCAGTGAGCCTAGATCTTTCCACTGCACTCAAGCTTGGGTGACATAGCAAGACCTCTTAAAAAAAAAAAAAAAAAAGCTGGGCTGGGCCTGGCATGGTGGCTCAAGCCTGTAATCCCAGCACTTTGGGAGGCAGAATCTGGTGGATCACCTGAAGTCGGGAGTTGGAGACCAACCTGACCAACATGGAGAAACCCCATCTATACTAAAAATACAAAATTTTCCGGGTGTGGTGGGCTTGTAATCCCAGCTACCTAGGAGGGTGAAGCAGGAGAATTGCCTGGACCTGGGAGGCAGAGGTTGCAATGAGCCAAGATCGCATCACTGCACTCCAGCCTGGGTGACAAGTGCGAAACTCCATCTCAAAATTTAAAAAAAGCTCGTAGATTGCCACGTATATCTAACTCCTTGTCATCAATTCCTGGTTTATGCACTTAGCAGTCCCTAAACCCAGTCTGCTTTCTCTCTTACGTTAACCTGATGAATAACATGACCCTAGAATGTCAAACCAAGGGGACCTTAATTTAAGATGGTAAGGGATGAGACAGATAACAAGGAAACTATTTATAACAAGAAATTATATCTGTCCTGGGCATTGCTGTTAAGGGCCTCTGCCCTGCTAATCTCTCTTTTTTTTTTTAAGAGACAGGATCTCACTGTGTTGCCCAGGCTGGAGTGCAGTGGCTATTCATAGGAGCGATCATAGCACACTATAGTCTTGAATTCCAGGGCTCAAATGATGCTCCTGCTTTAGCTTCCTGAATAGCTGAGACTATAGACATGTGTTGCTGTGCTGGGCAGCTCTGTCAGGTTTTTTTTTTTTTTTTTAAATTGTTTTTTTGTTTGTTTGGTTTTGCTTTTGGGTTTTTTTCTGTTTGTTTTTGAAACTGGGTCTTTTTGTGTTGCTGAGGCTGTAGTACAGTGGAGCAATCAGCTCTCTGCAGCCTCAACGTCCTGGGCTCAAGTGATCCTTACCACCTCAGCCTCCCCAGTAGTTGGGACTACAGGTGCATGCCACCATGCCCAGCTAATTTTTTTTTTTTTTTTTTGAGAAAGAGTTTCACTCTTGCCCAGGCTAGAGTGCAATGGTGCAATCTCAGCTCACTGCAACCTCCACCTCCCAGGTTCAAGTGATTCTCCTGCCTCAGCCTCCTGAGTAGCTGGGATTACAGGCATGAGCCACCACGCCAGCCACCTAGCTAATTTTTATGCTATTCGTAGAGACAGGGTTATGCCATGTTGCCCAGGCCAAACTCATGAGCTCAAGCAGTCCTCCTATCTAGGCAGTCCTCCCACTTTAATCCCAAAGTGTTGGGATTAAAGGCATGAGCCACTGTGCCTAACCCAGCTCTGTGTTTTTAAGGGCAAAAGACATCTCTAGTATTTTTGTTGTTGTTGTTCATGTCAAATGGATGGTGTGCCAATGTAACAAAGGTTTGAGGGTGGCACACTCACATGTGCATGAACACCCAGTCATTATGTTTAAGAACTACAAAAGGATCTTCCTCCAGTATTATTACAGATTCCTAATGTAGGCTTTGTGATATTTCCACCTGATTACCCTTTCATTTCTTTCTCTAGAGATTTCTAGTAACACTCCACCAGGTCATGCTACCACAGTATCTACCAAAACTACACTTTATAAAAACTCTCTAGTGCTCTTACCACACAGACATGCCTTGTGGCTCTCAGACAAGGAGGTGGAACCTGTTGATATTCCTGCCCAATGTTTCAGATCCTCTCAAGGTTGTATCCCAGGTGCAACAGAAGGATGGAAATGGTGACAGCCTAATGTGGTAAGCAGCAAGTACCATGATATGTTAGTCAGGACTGATTAATAGGACTAGAGAATCTCCCAGCTCATCTGTTCTTCACCTGTCTGGAGTCTGAAGAAGAAAGTGTCAGTTGCAGTATCAGAGTGGGCTGCCCATGGAGCAAACAGGAGCAAAGATGGAAGGAGTGCTGCCCAACTGGCAATTAGCTGGCCACTGCCACTCCCTAACTTCCCAGCCACTTGGTAAAGGCCAGCAGGAGTAGAGCTCATCTGGAGCTGAAGAAGGACAAGAGGCCCGACTTACAGTTAATCAGCCTTTCTCCCTCCCTCTGGCTTCCAGCGGAGCCTAGTAAAAGCTGAAATTGTAGCCACCAGCTCTGTGGGTTGCATACTTCCACACTGTCACTGACCCCAGGCCTGGGCCTGAGCCCAGCACATGTGCTAGGAGCAGGAGTAGGGAGTGGCAAAGGGGTGTGTTGGCCTTGCTGACAAAATCCATTTGGAATTTGTCAAGGTTGTGGTTTGGGGCTTAAGTTTGACACAGAGTGTGTCTGATGAAAGAAGAGGGAATGATAAAAAGGAAAGAGGGACCCAAAGTGCAGAGGAAGGAAACAGGAAAAAGCTGAAATATTCACGCTATGACTCTGTTAGAGATTCTCCTTTCTCTACCTGAGTGTGAGAAATTGTGATTTTAGATATTCTTTATTATTATTCTCTTATATTCTTTCCCATTCTAAGTACATCCCCTCTTCCTTCTACACACACACTAGGTTCACTAAGTGCCTAAAGTCAGGATAGGATTTCTCCTGTCTCCATCAAATTTCCAAACCCAGATTCTCCATGCTCAAGTGGAAATCTGGGACATAAAATTTGGCCATAAAGTTCTGCCCTAGAGCCCAGTGTGGTGACTAAAACCTGTAAATGCCAACACTCTGAGAGGCTGAGGCTGGAAGATTACTTGAGTCAAAGAGTTCAGGGCTGCAGTGATCTTGCCACTGCACTCCAGCCTGAGTGACAGCAAGACACTGACTCTAAATTAAAAAAAAAAAAAAAAAAGTACTGGCTAAACACAGTGGCTCATACCTGTAAGCTGAACACTTTGGGTGGGAAACCAAGGCAAGGGGATTGCTTGAGTCTGAGAGTTTGAGACCAGCCTGGGCAACATAGCAAGACTCTATCTCTTAAAAATAAGACAAAAACAAAAACAAACAAAACTATCCTATGGCCAGGCACAGTGGCTACACCTGTAATCCCAGCACTTTGGGAGGCAGAGGAAGGTGGATAGCTTGAGTCCAGGAGTTCAAGACCAGCCTGCACGACATAGCAAAACCCCATCTCTACTAAAAATACAAAAATTCACCAGGCCTGGTGGTACATACCTGTAGCCCCAGCTACTCAGGACACTGAGACAGGAAGCTCGATTGAGCCCAGGAAGCAGAGATCACACAGCTGCACTCCAGCCTGGGTGACAGAGATCCTAAGACCCTGTCTAAAAAAAAAAAGTACTTTGGGAGGCCAAGGTGGGCAGATCACAAGGTCAGGAGATCGAGACCATCCTGGCCAACATGGTGAAATCCTGTCTCTACTAAATACAAAAAATTAACCAGGCATGGTGGCATGTGCCTGTAGTCCCAGCTACTCGGAAGGCTAAGGCAGGGAAGTGCTTGAACCCAGGAGGTGGAGGTTGGAGTGAGTGGAGATCGTGCCACTGCACTCCAGCCTGGCAACAGAGCAAGACTCTGTCTAAAAAAATTAAAAAGTACTGCCCTAACCTAATGCTCCTCAAAATGTCCTTGCTACCTTGGTGCTACTCTCATTTCATCTGATTTTGAGGGTAATTTGAATATCAGAAGTATCTATTGCCTAGAGACATGGAAAGAACTATTTCTACATTCTCTGGCCAAAGACATAACCTGTTACAGTCAGCAACTAGCAGCCACATAAGTGTGCAGTCATTTGTGAAGTTTTAAATATGTGATGTATATTCCTTTCTGTACTGAATCTTAGAAAGCTAACAGTTTATTTTCAGATGTTGGGTTAGGGCCAGCTGTGGTGGCTCATGCCTGTAATGCTAGCACTTTGGGAGGCTGACAAGGGTGGATGACCTGAGGTCAGGAGTTTGAGACCAGCCTGGCTGACATGGTGAAACCCCATCTCTACTAAAAATGGCACTCACCTGTAGTCCCAGCTACTTGGGATGCTGAGGCAGGAAAATCACTTGAACCCAGGAGACAGAGATTGCAGTGAGCCGAAATCACACCACTGCACTCTAGCACTTTGGGAGGCCGAAGCGAGTGAATCACCTGAGGTCAAGAGTTCCAGACCAGCTTGGCCAATATGGTGAAACCCATCTCTACTAAAAATATAAAAAAATTAGCCAGGCGTGGTGGCAGGCACCTGTAATCCCAGCTACTTGGGAGGCTGAGGCAGGAGAATCGCTTGAACCAAGGAGGTGGAGGATGTAGTGAGCTGAGATCATGCCATTGCACTCCAGCCTGGTAAACAAAAGTGAAACTCTATCTCAAAAATAAATAAATACATACATACATAAAAACAAATTCTGTTCTGTTTAGTTGAGGTTATCTCTTAAAGGAATTATTTTATTAAGATGAAATATAAAAACTCTAAATGAAGAAGGACATGGGCTGAGATGGGCAGATTGCTTGAGGTCAGGAGTTCAAGACAAGTCTAGGCAACATAGTGAAACCTATCTCTACCAAAAAAATACACACACAAAAAAAATATTAGCCAGGCATGGAGGCATGTGTCTTGTCTGTAGTCCCAGCTTACTCGGGAGGCTGAGGTAGAAGGATTGTTTGAGCCCAAGAAGTGGAGGTTTCAGTGAGCCAAGATCACACCACTGCACTCCAACCTAGGCAACAGAATGAGATCCTGTCTCACAAAAATAAGAAATGGCCAGGTGTGGTGGCTCACACCTGTAATCCTAGCACTTTGAAATCTGAGGTGGGCGGCTCACTTGAGGCAAGGAGTTCGATAAGACCACCCTGGCCAACCAACATGGCGAAAACTCATCTTTACTAAAAATATAAAAATTAGCCAGGTGTGGTAGTGCATACCTGTAATCCTAGCTACTTGGGAGACTAAGGCACAAGGATCGCTTGAACCCAGGAGGAGGAGGTTCCAGTGAGACAAGATCACACCATTGCACTCCAGCCTGGGTGGCAAAGTGAGACCCTGTCTCAATAAATAAATAAATAAGAACAAAAAACCTATGCAATTAATTCCATTAGAAAACATGCTGGTGTTGCTGGTTTCCAGAGGGAAAAACTCCCATTTCAAGGGGCACCTCTTTTATACATTTCCCATCAGTCTTGCATCTACATCCCAAGTTCACTCCTTTGGAACCAGAGAAAAAAGTGCCTGTTTTTTGGGGTCCGAGTTCAATGTTGAGATACATTTAGGACTGAAAGACTTCAGAACAAAGGCAACCTTGTGGTCTAGAACAAGGGTGAACAAACTGCAGCTAGAGGACCAAATTTGGTCCTGCAGCCCATTTCTGTGAACGAAGTTTTATCGGACACAGCCATGCTCATTCATTTATGTGTGGTCTATGGCCACTGTTGATCTGGAACAGCAGAGTTGACTAATTGTGGCAGAGTTGAATAGTTTGGACAAAGACCACAAGTGTAATATATTTACTACTAGCCCTTTGCAAAAAAAAAAAAAAAATTGCCAGCCCTTGTTTTAAGGCAGTGATCAAGGTGAAATCTGGAGTTGAGGCACATAGAGAGTCATCAATAGGGCCTACATCTGGAACTCTATCCTTTCCCACCTAGGAGCCCTTCCTGGTTTTATCAAGGAAAAGGTGCCAATTAAGTCACTGAGATTCATTTCAAATCCTTTGTGGAACTCAGCAGGATATACATAAAGTCATTAAGTGTAGGAGGGCAGGAGAATTCACCTAGAAAGGAAGCTATGGACTGGGATCCCAAGTGTGGGTACATACATCACCATCTGCATCCAGTAACTTAATTTATTTTCGTTTCAAACAGAAACCAAGAACAAGTCTCAGTACAATAAATTATCCATTCCCACCCTTCCTGCTGAAGAAGGAAAAAGAGGCTCCAAGAGTCATGGGGAAACCCTTCTTTTGGAGGGTCCTCTTGAACTGCTGAATGGAAGGAGACAACTTCCCTAAGGGTCTGGACAGACAACTCTATGAGGATTGAGGGGAGAGTGCCCCTCAGCACTCTGTCCCTTTCCCAGGAAAAAACCTCCCTACCACTGTCTCCCATTTTCCCACAAGAGGGAGCCCAGGCTGCAGTAGAGGAGTTTGGGGATAGTACACAGAAGTGGGTGATTCTTTCTAGATACAGATCTTATGGCTCCAAACACTGCCTGCGGTTATCCCTCAAGGGAGAGGAGTGGTGAAACTATAGGGACTCCCTAGCCAAAAGGAGTATGAATCAGGGTTAAAGGAGCTCCGGAGCTGAGAAGTGGGAGGAGCAATACAGTGCATTTCATCTTAGTCCATTCAGGTATCTAAGGAGCAGAAGAGGAGTGGCAGCTTTCCCCCAAGACCCTCCAATTGTTGGAGAGAAGGCTTCATATCCCATAGTACACCTGACTCCCACCACCCCTAAAGCTGTTTCCAGGTAGACACTTTGAGCTTCCAGGGACCAAGATTGGCCTTGAAAGGAAATCAGAGCAAAGGGCTGAAAAGGCACCCCTCTCACACAGTCCCCTCCCCTGCCCCCAAGGTGAGGCTGACCCTCACTTACACACATTGACCCACTCTGTGACCTTGCACTCATCACACAGCACATAGCAGCACCAGTGGAAGCGGCAATGGCAGCGCTCAACTCGTGTCTGCCTGAGCACGTTGTGCCCACGGCCACAGCACAGGCTGCCACAGCCATCCAACAGGCGGCTGGTCTTATTGCAGGCCCGGCCCCTTGTCCCTGGGGAGCCCATAGTGGGGTCTCGCTCACAGAAGTCAGGAGACTTCTCAAAGTAGACCAGCTCTCCTGAGAGGCGACGGGGACGCAGACGGGGTTGGAAGGCTCCAGAATTGCGGTTGTGGGTATCGATGAAGATGGCCCGGCCCAGCCGTTCCCTCAACGCCGCCCCCACTGCCCGGAACTCTGGGGCCGCCCTCCAGCATGTCTTGAACTGGCAGCTGCCTGAAGTGCCATGGCATTTGCATTTCCGCTTCAGGTTTTCAGTTACCACCTAGAGCATTGGGGACAAGAGGTGAAGTGGAGGGCAGCAAATGGACAGAGCACAGAGGCACAGGAGAGGGAAGGGAACAGAGAACACAGGGAGGGACAAATGGAGGCAAGAATAACATGGAATATCAGAAAAGAAAGGACATTGCAGTTAGTTAACAGCCCAGCTCCCTCATTTTATGAGTGCAGAATTGAAAACAGAGTGGTTTGATTTGTCCATCTTCCATCAACAGCTGGTAATAGAGCCAAGACTCAACTCCAGTTATGCTGACTCCCAATCCAGTGCTCTTTCCATCGTAAGCACTTACAAAATTGGGAGTCTGGCCCACAGCACGCCTAAATTCTGTAGGGAAGGCAGCTATAATAATAGCTACTATGTAGTGAGCCAAAAATGATGTACTATGCTGGGTGTACTATTTGCTATCTCAGTCTGTTTTGTTTTTTTTTTTTTCAGACAATCTCTCTCTTGTCGCCCAGGCTGGAGTACAGTGGTGCAATCTCAGCTCACTGCAACCTCCGCCTCCCAGGTTCAAGCGATTCTGCTGCCTCAGCCTCCCAAGTAGCTGGGATTACAGGTGCCTGCCACCACGCCCAGCTAATATTTGTACTTTTAGTAGAGATGGAGTTTTACCATGTTGGCCAGGCTGGTCTCGAACTCTTGACCTCAGGTGACTTGCCTATCTCAGCCTCCCAGAGTGTTGGGATTACAGGTGTAAGCCACTGCACCCAGCCCAGTCTGTTTTTATATATATAATTTTTTTTTTAAAGATGGGGTTTCATCATGATGGCCAGGCTGGTCTTAAACTCCTGACCTCAGGTGATCCACCCACCTCGGCCTCCCAAAGTGCTAGGATTACAGGCATGAGCCACCACGCCCAGCTATATAATTTTTTTAAATGTAGAGATGGGGTCTCACTACTTTGCTCAGGCTGGTCTTGAACTCTGGTCTCAAGCAATCCTCCTGCCTTAGCCTCCAAAAGTCCTGAAATTATAGGCATAAGCCACCACATTGGCCTGCCAGCTCAGTCTTAATAACATTGTAAGATAAGTATCATTAGGCTCTGTACAGATGCAAACCTGAGGCTGGGTAACTGTTGATGGTGAGGTGAATATCAGTCACTCATCACACCTTATCCTATTATTCCCCGGTGCCTCTCAAACGCTAACCAGGCCTCAAAAGCTGGGGAGACCCAGGACAAGACGTATACACATACCTGGCGCCCTACCCTGTTGTTGTGGATTCTCATTCGTGCCTGGATGTCCCGGGGAGCTTCCCTGGAATCCAAGAAATCCCGAGAGAACTTCTCTCCAAAGTCCATGTCATGGTTACAGCCACCCCATTCCCATGTGTCCTGGGGGCCAGGACTGGGGCCTGAGCCAGGGCCAGGGCTGGGCAGAGAGTGGGGGAAACTCTTGCCTCGAGACAGTGTCTGCAGCTGCAGCAGTTTGGCCCTCAGCCGATCCTGCTCACCACTGCCCTTCAAGCCACAGCCGCAGCTCACCAGCTTGCCCAGGCTGCAGGCTGTGGCTACTGCATGCATGATGCCAGCAGCCAGCATGGAGAAGGAAAAAGCACTTTCTCGGAAACCTGGGGATGAGAAGGGTGTGATGGTGGAGGTAAGGTTGACAGGCAGCTAAGAGTGGGGAGGCAGAATGAAATAAACAGCTCCCCTCCAATTCCAGAAATTCCTAACTGAATCCTGACCCTGCCATTACCAGCTGAGTGATTTGGAGGAAAGTCATGGGCCAAGGAAGGGTACAGAAAGCACAGAGCCTCAGATTCTTAATCTCTAAAGGGAGGTAGGAGATGATGGGTCAAGATGATCTCTGAGGCCCATTGTCACTCTGTAAGTCTGTGATTTTCAGGTGTAGATGAAAGCGCTAGCCCAGAGGGAGAGACCCCTGGAGCTGGGAGATGACTAAGAGGGAGTCCCTGAGGTCTTTGAAGATGTGTACAACCTGAGTTCTACATCTGAAAGCCTTAGAAATTCTCCCAACCCTGCAGGGAGCTTGCGTGAGGTGGGAGCAGAGCCTTTGTGGTTCTGTATTTTTTTTTTCTTCACTTCAGGGTTATTTTAATCAGTCTTTTAACCAACATACCTTCCACCACCCAGCACCCCCAAAGCACTGGAGCCATTGAGCTTCATTCTTCCCAGGATGTAGTTTTATATTTGCCCTTCAAGACTGCCCTTTTTATGTTTATCCTAACCTGCTATTACCCTATAAAACATTGAGAGGAGGAGAGAGGTGGGGGAGTGATTTTCCCTAAGGCCCTCTTAAAAGGTTGGCTTATTTGTTACGTTTTGGGGGTCACAGAGGATCAGGATGCCAAGCCTTTCCCAGACTTAAATAAACGTGCTCACCATTTGGGTGTCCAAGACTTCCCCTACACCAGGCCCTGTGGGGAAGGAGGGGGACCCTCACTTCATTTTAGGCAGGGGCTCTCTGGAGCCCTGAGAAGATGAGAGACAGCACCCTCTAAGAGGACAGGCCTCTCCTACCCCAAGATCCAGAGCTCTTGGGCCAGCATCCTGATCCCCCCAACTCCAACCCTCCAGGGGTGAAGCTGTTTGCACAAGTCTTGGGAATTCCCCTGCAGATGGCAGCTGCATATTAACCCCATAGTCCCCAGAGCACTGCCCCCATCTCAAGGCTGAGCCCATGGGTCTTTACACCTCAGGGAGTGAACTCCAGCAGGGAAGGGGGAGAGGCAGCCATGCCTCCCAGACCATGCCTCCGAGACCAGGCCAGCAGTGACCTGTTCTCCCCTCCTCCAGCCATTCTTCACCTGCTCAGGTGAGCAACACCTGGAGCCCCCACAGCACAGAGGAGGGGACTGGCTCCCCAGCTTCAAAGTCATCAGGGTCTTTGTTCCCAGCTTTGGCTCCTGGGAACCCCAGCAATTAGGGGAGCAGGTTTAACCCTTAAACGGTGTGTGTGGGGGGGTGTCACCCAACCCCTACTGAGACACTGGGACACCAGCCTGGGCTTGTCCAGCCAAGATGCTGGGGGAGAGAAAATGGGGGAAGGAATAAGGGGGTGTTTGAAGCTCCCAGGACTGGGGGTATCTCTTGTTCACAGGTGCAACCCAGATCAAGCTGGTAGGAGGCAGGAAAGGGGGGCCCTAGGGTAGGAGAGCAGGGACAGCTGCCTCGCCGGCAGCACGCAGGTGGAAGTTAGGCACGCAGGGGCCCAGACGGGTGGCCAGACCTGGCTCAGAGAGGTTCTGAGAGGCGGGGGGGAAATTCCAGGAGAGGCCCCTCCCGGAGCCGCGAACCCGTCCCTTCCCGCCTCCTCGCGCCTCGGCCTGCCCCCCACCCTCTAGCCTCCGCGGCAGCGCAGACCCGCCCAGCCAGGCTCACCGCGCTTGAGGATGGCGCTGTGGTGCGGCAGACGGCCGCCGCCCTCGAGCGCTGAGCAGTTCCAGCGCTGGTCACGCAGCTGGTGCTGACACTCGTGGACCGCGATGTGGAGACCCTGAAGCGCGGACGCCGTCACGTCGGGGTTGCGCAGGCACAGGCCTAGCTGCCGCTTGCTCAGGCCGGACAGCGTCAGGCACACGGTGTTGGGTGTCAGCGGCGGCTCGCCAGGCAACTTCAGGCCCAGAATCTCATTGCTGAGAGCCCTGGGAACCAAGAAGGCGTCTGGGGTTTGCGGCCCAGACCCCTCCAACTCTCCCCACCCCAGGTCGGTGCTTCCCCTGTGGCCTGGGAGACAGGGGGAACTGCTCACCGACTGCACAACGCCAGGAACAGGAGACCCGCGAAGCCCGAGGGCGGAGGCCGCGGCCGGGGCTCCTCCAGCATGTCGAAGCCCGGAGGCTCCGGTGGGCAGATCGATCAGGACCTGCGGGACAAGGAGACTTGATGCGGGTTCAGGAATCAGGCGGCTCGCCTGGGAAACCAAGTGATGCCCTTCTTCAGGCTCCTAACCCACCGATGCCACCCTACTGACCCTTCACATTCCTCCCCAAACAAAACAATAAGAATCACCACTTGATTCCCAGAGTCCCTGAGACTTGGAGGTCTTAAAGAGGAAGAGTCCAGGTGTAGTCCCAGCTCAGGACTCACGTGAGCACCGCTGGAACCCCGTCCAATCAGACACAAAGCCCGGCACACAGACACACTCACATGCAAACTCAGACACACAGATTCACAAACACTTGCTCCACAACCTCGCCTACTGCTCCCTTTTTCAGGGCCCCATGACTAGCTTCCCCACCCTCAAAGGGCTAGGGAGTGGGATAAGGAGGGGGTTCCCCACCACCTAAGGGGGTGTCACCTCCAGGAGTCATCGAGGCCAAGCTGGCTCCATAATAAAGGTCTAAGAATGGGCTCCCCACCCACACTGCACCCTCCCTGAGCAGCAAGGAAAGAGGAGGGGCTCCAGGTGCAGGAAAGATGGGAGGGAGATCCTGGCTCCCTTCTAAAAGGGACTGTGGCGCAGACTGAGTCCTCTTCCCTATCCCCCACCTTGCCTAACTACAAGCTCTCCTCCTCCACAGGCATCGTTCTGGTCCTCATCCCTTTGCTCTCAAGTTCATTGCTTTCTAAATCTGGGGGCACTCCTTTATTTCTCTGTGTCTTTATCTCTAGCAATATCTCTGGCTCTCTAAGCGTCTCCATGCTTCTGTGGATGGATGCGTGTCTGTCTGTCTGACTACACACGTGCCTGTCTTCCCAGTGTTCTTGTCCCTGCCCTCCCTGCTTTCCCAGGTCTAATTACCTCCAGTGGTTTGGGTGCGAGGTCCGAGACAGGCACGGCTGGGTTGCCTAAGCTTCACTAGTCCTGCTTAAACCGTGGGGAGACTGCACTGGGTTCCGTCGCCTTGGCAGAGCTGCATTCTTCCAGGGCCGGGCCACTCCTCTTCACCGCTTCCCCAGCGCCGCTTGGCCGTGGGGAGGAAGGGAGGGAGGAAGGGAAGGAGTGCTCGAGAGAGCTAGCAAGCCGGCAAGCAAAGGACGGGGGCTCTGGCTCTGCCTGCGCCAAGCCCTCGATGGCTCTGCTGGGCTGACGGAGCTGCAGCCCCTCCCTGAGCCTGGGGCTTCCCCACCCTATCCTGCACTCCCCGCCTTGACCAGGCGAACGAAGCCGCTCCCCCTCCTCCCAGCGTTTACACACACACACACACACACCTTCTCGCCCAATGCCTGGGTTCAGGCTTGGCCCCACTGAAGAAGGAGGTGGCCAGAGTTCCTCTTACCTGCTCTGGGGTCACCAAAGCTGCAGGGAGGGTGTAGTAACCTTCCTAGAGAGCCAGAATGGGGCCCAAGTGGCCACATCTTTCAATACTTCTTTTTGCATCATTTTCTCCACTGAGATAAGGGTGGCTGGAAGGTGCCTTTGACAAGATGAAGATGGGAGCCGGACAGTCTTTGGGCTTCTCAGTGTGGGACAGTCACATGTGGTGCCCACATCCAGGGCACTCAGAGCAGTCAGGAGAAGTGCAGGTCTGGGCAGCTTGGTTCCCACCCACCTCCAAGCCCCGTGCCTGCCCCTTTGGAGGGGTCAGCTTTCACCTCAGTTTGGCTCTGGTGGAGGTTCAGGTAGCCCCAGAGATCCTCAGCCTGCCCTGATGCTTCCTTGCTGGCAGGGATGCTTACCAATAGAGGTCTCCTACCCTTCTCGGGATTCCCCAGTCTGCACTTTGGGTGGCCTGGATTCCTGCTCCAAGCTGCAGACTTCCTTCTGATGGGATGAGGAAGGCCTTGGGATCCAAAATTGAGCCAAGTCCAAGGGCAGTCGGAAAAGAGCCTTGTCTTGGGGTGCACAGGCAAAGGCAAACCGCCTTAGGGAGATCCAGTGGCAGCGAAGGGGTTAGGCGCCACTGCGCTCCCGCCTGACTCACCCTCGAAGCTGTAACCACTGTGGGCTATTTTTGCCAGAGAGGGGCCCCAGGCTTTCCAGCCGCCCCCCGCCCCTGCCAGACCGCAGCCCAAGGCATGGCTGGCCCCACATGCCCCAGGCACATTGACTCAGACTGCCCCCCAGCAAGCAGAGGCACAGGGATGATACCCACAACCACAGTCACCTCTTCCTTGATGGTGGTGGTGCAGCTCTGCTGGGCAGTCAGCCTCCAGCCTGTGCTGCTGGAGGTCCTGCCCATGCTGCAGGGGTCACTGTTGGATAGCGGGCACAGCAATCTGAGACAGGAGGTCAAGCGACTTGTATCTGTTGGGATATTTACAGATCATTTTGTGCCAGGCTGTGAGCAGTCTGGGGAGGTGAAAGTGCCATGGTCCCTGACACAGGACAGCCTGGACCAGGCTGCTTTTCTCTGATTCCCCACCTCTGGGATGGGGAAGAGGGAGCCCTAGAGTTCCTGACCCTTCTTCCCATTTAGAGCACAAGAGCCAAACCACGTGTGGTTTTCGAGGTCACCAGAATCTGCAAGCCCCATCTCAGTTTTCATTCTTACACCTGGGTTCGTGATCTGCCAGTGTCCTTATCCTTTCTCCTGCAGTCAGCCTGGGATTCCTGCCAGGTCCTTGGAATAGGGGAATGAGGTTGCCTAAGCCTCTCTTCTCCATGGGGACCTCATGGACATCTGTATTTCTCCATGCGTCGCTGGGTTCCCCCTTAGGTTTGGGATTATTTTTTGCCTTCTGATTCTACCCTTGCCAGTCTCCAGCATGCAGTCAGGTGCCAAGAAGGGTTGAGGGACAGAACTACCACAATAGGTTTCAACTCCCTAGTGACCCCAGGTCTCCCCAAGTGGGACTGTTCCAAATCCAAAGACCCAGAGTCCTGCTCCTTCTCTCTACTGAAGCCCATATCTGGGACAGGAGGCCACAGGCCGGCAGACTGGGTGGCCTGAGCTGGCCCACAGTGCCCTCAACCCGACCGGCTGGCCTGAGCACTGACCCGCAGGCAGCTAGAGGGCGGTGGGACAGGCGGGGCCTGGAGAGGGCTGCGGGTGCACACCCATTGCCTAATACCCCAAGCACGCAGCCAGCTCCAGGAAAGGGGAGGGACGGGAACCAGAGAGACCTTGACATGGGTTGGGGCCAATGACAGGAGGGGGAAAGTGGGGGGCTTTCATCACTGCAGGGAGGGACTAGAGCAAACTGGTGTCCCTTCCCCTAGATGAGAAGACTGGAGGGCTGCCCTTCCCATCCTAGGGATGGAGGGTGTAATGAGAGCAATGTGGGAAGAACACTGGGGCCCTGGAGGGCGGGAGTCAAAGAAAGAGTGGGGGCCCCTGGAGATTGGGGGATGTCGAGCAACTGAGGCGGTGGTGGCTAAAGCCTCGGAAGCTTTCTCCTCCTCCTCCCCCCATGTTTGCCTTGGCCCGGGGTCCCGGGTGACTCATCTGTTGCTGAGCCGCTGATAGGGGTGGCCAGGCCTGGGGAACCCAAATTATAGGCCCAGGAGGGATGGATGCGCCCGTGGCGGTGAGCTCAGCTGCGCTGCCCACCCTCTGCCTCATGCGCCTTCTGCTGCAGCACTGTAGGCCACCACCTGGAGGCACCAAAGGGCCCACAGGCTGATACTGGACTTTCAGGAAGACCCCACTTTCAGCAGTTCACCCCAACAAACCCGTGGGATTACGTTAGAATTTTGCCCCCTTCTCTACTCAGGCCTAATGGATGGGCTGTGCCTTTCCAGACCAAGGGGCAGTGTTGCCCACGGGTGCTTCAAAGGAGGGTAGGCTCCTCTGCCCACAAACTCTCCCTGGTCCCCTGCTTCCTCCCCAGATCCCAAAGTCAAGGCAAAGCCCCTCTCCCTTCTAAGATCTCATCTCTACCCGATTCCAGGGGGTAGATTGCTACCGATTTTCAACTTCAAGCCTTTAAAGTTATCCATGGTCAAAACTGATACAGAGGAAAATGAAGCAGGGTAAAGGACATTAGTAGTGGGATTCCATTTTACGAAGGGAGAGGAAAAACTCAGTGAGGGAACAAATACATGGAGAGATCTGAGGAAGGGCATTTTAGAAGACAGAAAAGCAGGTGCACAGACCCTTAGAAAGGAGTATGCTTGGTTCAAAGGATTAGCAAAGAGGCCAGTGGGGCTGGTGGGGAGGAATTCACAATGGAGAGTGTGGTAGTCAGTGAAGCTCAGGAAGGAAGGCCCCTTTACTTTGAGTGAGATGGGGACTCATTGGAAAATTCTGAGCAGAGAATTGAACTAATCAGACTTCTGTTTTCCCAGCACTTTGGGAGGCCGAGATGGGTGGATCACCTGAGGTCAGGAGTTTGAGACCAACCTGACCAATGTGGAGAAACCCCATCTCTACTAAAAATACAAAATTAGCTGGACATGATGGTATGCACCTATAATCCCAGCTACTCAGGAGGCTGAGGCAGGAGAATTGCCTGAACTCAGGAGATGGAGGTTGCGGTGAGCCAAGATTATGCTACTGCACTCCAGCCTAGACAATAAGAGTAAAACTCCATCTGAAAGAAAGAAAGAAAGAAAGAAAGAAAGAAAGAAAGAAAGAAAGAAAGAAAGAAAAGAAATAAATTGGCTCTAGTAATTAAATCAACCATTTTGAGTTTTGCAGTAAAATGCAGCACTGAAATGGAGCAATCTTGGACAGTGACATGGGGTCTAACGAAGTTTTGGGGTTTATTAGATGGGTACTATTGCAGCATGTCTGCATGCTTATGGGTATGTTCCAGGAGAGAGCCAAATGGATGGTGCAGGAAAGAAAGAGGGGATGGTTGATAACATGATGATTCGATCTAAATAGAAATTTGGGTGCTTGCTTTGGCAGCACGTATTCTCAAACTGGAATGATACAGAGATTAGCACCGCCCCTGTACAAGGATGACACGCACATGCATATTTTAAAAAAGAAAAGAAAAAGAAATGTGAACTAGGTCATACACACTGTGACTCAGACCTAGGGGCCTTCCCCTCTTCCCCTCATTCCCCCTACTCCTGGTAGGTGGAATGTTGGAACAAAGCACAGTGGCTCCTTTCCCCTCTTCCCACCTCTGCTTGACACCAGTGGTCACAGACAGGGCTTCCATATCTTCCAGCCAGCTTCCCACCCTCATGGTGTTGTATCAATCCACCAGGCCAAAAGATGTAACCCAGGCCCCAGTGAAGAGAAACTCCTAAGGGATGAAGGACAGACTCCCCATGGTACATTGTTCATTTACTTGAGCCATCTATGCCGGGTGCTTTCTGTGGGGGCTACTGGCTTTTGGATCTGGGGAGGATGCTGGATCAGTACACCTTCTCCCTCAGGGGTGAATCCTTGGATGGGCCAGATATGCTGGGCTGGGCATAGGGGAAAGAAAGGGAAAGAGGGCCGGACACAGTGGCTCAGCACTTTGGGAGGCTGAGGTGGGTGGATCACGAAGTCAGGTGTTCGAGATCAGCCTGACCAACATGGAGAAACCCTGTCTCTACTAAAAGTACAAAATTAGCTGGGCATGGTGGCACATGCCTGTAATCCCAGCTACTTGGGAGGCTGAGGCAAGAGAATCATTTGAACCTGGGAGGTGGAGGTTGCAGTAAGCTGAGATCGTGCCATGCACTCCAGTCTGGGCAACAAGAGTAAAACTCCATCTAAAAAAAGGGGGGGCGAGGATAGAAGAAGAACATTTCTATCTAAAATAACCTTCATCAGGCTTCATTTGGGTTAATATACATCTCATATAAAACACAAGTACCCAGGAATATTAATTAAACTGACCTGGCATTTATTCCTTAGAGTGATTTTCCTGCCTTGGAAGGGAAGCCTCGTCATTTCTGGGACTTGAGACTGTTAAGGTTCAGGCCTGGGGAAATTTCTCAGTAAGAAGGCATCCTAAAAAACAAGGGTGATGAAACCAGTGAGAGTTAGAACTCAAAAGGGAGGCAAGAAGGCCCTAAAAATTATGCTTACTTATCTATCAATTTTGAGAAGGGTTCCCAGCCTGCAACTCCTGCACACTGGCAAGCAGCTGGTAAGGCAGGAAGAGCATGGGCTTTTAGTCAAATTGGTCTGAATTTTAATCTGGCTCTACCATTGATTTATTAGATGTGGACCTTGGACAACTGCCTGATCTATTTTTAATTCTGTAAAATGGGGAGAGAGAAGAGATGTAAAGATCTTCCCTCCTTCCAGGGGCCATCTGTGTGTAGTGGTGGGGCATGATAACCAGGCTGGCAGTGCCCCCTATTCCCCATATAGGGAACAGCAGCCACTTCTTCAATAGGAGGCCAAAGTGGCCCTGAAGCTGAGCAGGAGTCCCTGGGAGAGAAGAGAAAAGTGTGCAATGGATGAGATGGTCACAGGCACTCTGGGTATCCCAGTGTGGTGGGAACCAGAGCTTTGGGGGAAGACAGAAACTTGGCAGAAAAATCCAAAGAGAAGCAAACACATGGAGACACAAGTTCAATGCAGCCAGCAACCTGTGTTTTCCCAGTCCTCTCCAACACCATACGTCCACTGGACATCCACACCACATCCCATCCTTTCTGAGCCTAGGCCTCAGAGACAGCCACTCCAGGCTAGGTTCACCTTGGTTGTAGGCTCGGCTCTCTCCCCCAATGACATGCACTGGTTGACACATACTACAGTGTGACACACCATAGGATGCCACGAGGTACAAGGGGCAACAGAGTGACGCATACACACATATTTAATCTTCCCATGCACACGCTCATCCACCCACTCCACACACAGTCCAGACACCTTCCATCCCTCAATCATGCTTCTGTGTCTCCTTCTGACAGTTGCCACCTCCTTCTTGACACACTGCCCCAGGCGGTGACTGTGACAAGATGACTCCATGACCCTTTCTGACTTGAGCTAAATTCCAAAATTCTTTGGAAAGTTTCCTAACATCCTTCGTCAGAACAAGGAGTTTCTGCACGTACCAACACACAGGAGGATGCACCCTCAGAACATAGCACATTCTCACTCCCAGCCATATTCACATTGTCCCACTTCTCTCTCTCTCTCTCTCTCTCTCACGTGCGCGCGCGCACACACACACACACACACACAGAAGGCCACTTGTGCGCTTCTTCTGACCCACATGAACAAACTGCCTGCTGCTTCAGGTTTCTCTCCACCGCTAGGATCCTTTTGGTCAGCTCACCCCCACAACTCATACCCGGGATTTCCCTGACCACAGCCGCACTCACGCCCCCGTCTCCCCCTTTTCCTTCTCTGTCCAGCCATCGAGGGTTCCTGGGCGGTTAAGCCTCTCCCCGGAGTCGCTGCCCGGAACCACAGCTTTCCTTCCGACACTCAGGATGGGGGAGAGAGGGGACACCGGTGGGGCCCGGGGTGACGTCGAGGGGACAGCCCCACGGCGGCGAGGCGGGCTGGGCCCTCGGCAGGCTCTACCCGCAGCACACGCTCGTCGCGCCCCCTGGCGGATGCTAGTCCCCGACGGGCTCCGGACGCTCAGCCGAGTGAGGCGGGCGCGCGTGGGAGGGTGTCCCAAGGAAGGGGAGGGGTCCGCGGCCAGTGCAGGCCCGGAGGCGGGGGCCACCGAGCAGGGGGCGGGGGTGAGCCCCGACGGCCAGCCCGTCAGCTCTCAGCTCAGACGGGCGGGAACCACAGTCCCGCTCGCTGCCCATTGTCTGCGCCCCTAACCGGTGCGCCCTGGTGTCACAGCGCGGCCCGGTGGGGCAGCCTCCTCCCGTCATTTCAGCCAGCGCCGCAACTATAAGAGGCGGTGCCGCCCGCCGTGGCCGCCTCAGCCCACCAGCCGGGACCGCGAGCTATGCTGTCCGCCGCCCGCCCCCAGGGTTGTTAAAGCCAGACTGAGAACTCTCGCCACTGCCGCCACCGCCGCGTCCCGTCCCATCGTCGCGGGCAACAGCCAAAGTCGCCGCAACTGTAGCACAGAGCGGGCAAAGCCAGGCAGGCCATGGGGCTCTGGGCGCTGTTGCCTGGCTGGTTTTCTGCTACGCTGCTGCTGGCGCTGGCCGCTCTGCCCGCAGCCCTGGCTGCCAACAGCAGTGGCCGATGGTGGTAAGTGAGCTAGTGCGGGGTCGCCACTTGTCCCGCGGCACAGAGCCAGGGGCCAACCCTACCCAGCTCCCACGCTCTGGGATCCGTCCGCCGACAGGCTCCCTCCCCGTTTTGACCTCCCTCCGCGACGACACCGAAGGGCGATCTGGCGTGGAGTTGCCCCAGACTCCAGCTCTGTAGAAGTGGGGCCAATGATCCACCCGCGGAGGCCTAACATACCCCAGGCAGGGAGCCCACTCTCATCTAGCACCGCCTTTCCCCTTCGAGCGCCAACTGCAGCCTTACGGCGGTGGCCTCACCACAGGTTTTCCCACCTCGGGAAGTGAAGGGCCAGGCGTTCGCTTAGAAAGGAGGGGATAAGAGGGTGGGAACTCGTAAGCATTTCACGCCTTGGGTGGGCAAGAACTGCAGGCCCTCATTATCTCGCTCAGGCTGACCGGAAGAGGCTCGGAGATCCAAGGTAGAAACTCCGTCCCCGGGTGCCTTCTCTGTCTCCGGACCTAGGGCTCAGGCGAGCAGCCCTGGGACTCCTGGGCACACACAAGTCTGGAAGCCCAGTTCTTTCAAATTAGTGAGCCTGAGAGCGCAAAGTCATTACCGCATTATTGATCTCCCGCCACCCTCTCCATGCACGTACCGCCAGGAAAAGGACCGGGTGGCACAGTTTTTATGGTTAGGGTGCGGGTCCCCTTCCTGAGCCTGAGCTATCATATGTCCCACCAGGGGTATTGTGAACGTAGCCTCCTCCACGAACCTGCTGACGGACTCCAAGAGTCTGCAACTGGTACTCGAGCCCAGTCTGCAGCTGTTGAGCCGCAAACAGCGGCGTCTGATACGCCAAAATCCGGGGATCCTGCACAGCGTGAGCGGGGGGCTGCAGAGCGCCGTGCGCGAGTGCAAGTGGCAGTTCCGGAATCGCCGCTGGAACTGCCCCACTGCTCCAGGGCCCCACCTCTTCGGCAAGATCGTCAACCGAGGTGGGTGACCAGGAAGGCGACGCTTCCGGGAGCAGGGGAAACGCGGGGTCACCCCCAGGGCATGGGCGGGCGTGTACAGAGAAGGTGTCTCAGGCGCCTGGAGGGTCACACGACCCGCCAAGTGCCTCGTGTCCAGCGCCAGCTCCGGGCCAGACTTCTACCAGGCGTTTTCCAGCCGTGCACCCTGGAAACGAAGCTTAACTTTTCTGAGCTACTGCCACAGATAAAGAAAGTTTCGGGTCTCGGATGCCGGCTCACCACCGTTTTCCCCCAGCCTCTCTCAAAAGCTCCTGGGAAGCCGCTCTCTGCAGGCGTGTGTCTTGCCTCCCGCCCAGCAAGGCTTGCATCGCCAAAATGGGCCGAAAGTTTTGGACTGCGAAGAAGTCTTGGGGATGTACTGTTCTTCCGCTCCACTCTCTTCGGTTTTTCTCTCTGGGGCTGCTCGACTTCCGCTGTCGAGCCAAAATGCGCCCTGGAGTGTCCCAGTAAGGTGTGATTACGCCCGTGGACGTGGCTGCATGCCCACGCACCTGCTTTCTCTACGAGCCCTAGGGAACCAGCTTTCCAGCACTGCCGCCCTGGCTCTCAGGACTCTAAGTGCGGAGTCGGGGGTGGGATTCCGGGGTCCCAAGCCCTTCAGTGAGGGTGCTGGCCGTGCCGCACGTGCCCCCTTGCTGATCCCCGCTCCTTTCTCCCACAGGCTGTCGAGAAACGGCGTTTATCTTCGCTATCACCTCCGCGGGGGTCACCCATTCGGTGGCGCGCTCCTGCTCAGAGGGTTCCATTGAATCCTGCACATGTGATTATCGGCGGCGCGGCCCCGGGGGCCCCGACTGGCACTGGGGGGGCTGCAGCGACAACATTGACTTCGGTCGCCTCTTTGGCCGGGAGTTCGTGGACTCCGGGGAGAAGGGACGGGACCTGCGCTTCCTCATGAACCTTCACAACAACGAGGCGGGTCGCACGGTGAGCTTGGAGAGGCTCCGCAGGGGCCAGTCTCGGGCTGGGGAAGTGACAGTCGGTGAGACAAGGCAAGGGGCACCAGGAGAGGGCGTCCTGGGAGAGCAGGAGGCTTGGAACGAAGCCAGAGGATAGAGGAGACAGTCAGTGGCTGAGGGCAAAGGGATGCCTGTCCCGCTAGCAGCTGGAACAGAAGAGGTGAAATCAAGCACAGTCTCTTCACTGGACAGATTCGAAAAATACGCCTGAGAGGCCGAGACTGACTCTCCGGGGCGGAGCAGGGTTGGGCCGGGTTTCCAAATCTCAGCGGAACTTTTCGCGCCTCCCTTCTCCTGGGCTCAGCTAGGCCTGGCGCTTTGCTGAGGTCCGGCCCCCATGGCGTCCGGGAGGGGGCAGTGTCTGGGCGGTTGGCTCTGGCCGGGTGCCCTGGGACACTCTTTCTTCCCCTCTCCCCGCAGACCGTATTCTCCGAGATGCGCCAGGAGTGCAAGTGCCACGGGATGTCCGGCTCGTGCACGGTGCGCACGTGCTGGATGCGGCTGCCCACGCTGCGTGCCGTGGGCGACGTGCTGCGCGACCGCTTCGACGGCGCCTCGCGCGTCCTCTACGGCAACCGCGGCAGCAACCGCGCTTCGCGGGCGGAGCTGCTGCGCCTGGAGCCGGAAGACCCAGCCCACAAACCGCCCTCCCCCCACGACCTCGTCTACTTTGAGAAATCGCCCAACTTCTGCACGTACAGCGGACGCCTGGGTACAGCGGGCACGGCAGGGCGCGCCTGTAACAGCTCCTCGCCCGCGCTGGACGGCTGCGAGCTGCTCTGCTGCGGCAGGGGCCACCGCACGCGCACGCAGCGCGTCACCGAGCGCTGCAACTGCACCTTCCACTGGTGCTGCCACGTCAGCTGCCGCAACTGCACGCACACGCGCGTACTGCACGAGTGTCTGTGAGGCGCTGCGCGGACTCACCCCAGGAACGCTCCCCCTCGAGCCCTCCCCCAACAGACTCGCTGGTACTCAAGACCCTGTTATTCTCCCACCCGAGTACCTCCGGTCACGCCTCCTGCGGTTCATACGTATCCCATCTCTCCCACTTCCTCCTACCGGGGGACTCCTCAAACCACTTGCCCGGGCGGCAGGAACCCTCTTGCCATCCTGATGGACCTGCTCCGGACCTACCTCCCTCCCTCTCCGCGGGAGACCCCTTGTTGCACTGCCCCCTGCTTGGCCAGGAGGTGAGAGGATGGGTCCTCTCCACCGTGGAGTTAGCTCCTGATGGTGTCACTCTGCCTCCTCCATCACGCCAGCGACCTCTCTGCCTCTCTCTTCCCCTTTGTCTTGCTTTTTATCCGGGTCCTCCCAGGCACCTTCCTATTCTCCTGCCGTGGGTGCAGACCCTGAACCCACACTTGAGCATCAGGGCCTTTCTCCTCCCCACCTGCAGCTGCAAGGGGAGGTTTCAGGGTAAAAGGGCAGCTGTGATGATGTGGAAATGAGGTTGGGGGAACCAGCAGAAATGCCCTCATTCTCCCAGTCTCTGTTGTTGAGCCACTGAACAGCTGTGAGCCATGCCTCCCTGGGCCACCTCCTACCCCTTCCTGTCCTGCCTCCTCATCAGTGTGTAAATAATTTGCACTGAAACGTGGATACAGAGCCACGAGTTTGGATGTTGTAAATAAAACTATTTATTGTGCTGGGTCCCAGCCTGGTTTGCAAAGACCACCTCCACCCCAACCCAGTCCCTCTCCACTCTTCTCTCCTTTCTCCTTCCTGCCTTTTCTGGTCCTTCTTCTCTCCTCAGTTTCTCAAAGATGCGTTCACCTCCTGGAATCAGTATTTCCTTCCCCTGTAGCTATTAGTGGCTCCTCGCCCCCACCAATGTAGCATCTTCCTCTGCAGAATAAAATCTCTATTTTTATCGATGACTTGGTGGCTTTTCCTTGAATGCAGAACACAACCTTGTGGTGTCCCCTTTCCTCTCCTTTTACCACTCCCAGGCTTGAAGGCTTATCTCTCTCAAACAAATAGAATGCACTGTTGGGTGACTGGTTTTCTAGCTTTGCCAGAGGGCCCTGAGATTCTGACCCTTGGATGACCCTAATGAGACCACTGGGAATCCAGTTCTCCTGAGAGAGGAACCTGGTCAGGAGCCAAACAGTCCTGCAGGGTTCTTCTTCCTCGTGGAACAGCAACTAACTGTGTGACATGGACAAGTGCATGACTTGGTGAATGTGGGTTAAACAATCTCAGTGCCTGGAAGAGCTGTTGAGAAAATTAGCTGCTATTGAATAACTGTGACCATGTTCCAAAAAGTAGGAAGAAAAACTAAAGCAGAAAGGGTGCTGCTGCCCCTGATGTAGAGCTGTTGGTCCCTGAAGCCTGGCTTCTTCAGCTGTGGTCAGGGCATTGGACAAGGTTGAAGCACTTCCACTACCAGAAAAGTAAATGCCGGCCTGGTGCAGTGGCTTACGCCTGTAATCCCAACACATTGGGAGACTGAGGCAGGCAGATTGATTCAGCCCAGGAGTTTGAAACCAGCCTGAGCCACTGGGAGACTCTCCTCTCTCTCTCTCTCTCTCTCTCTCTCTCTCTCTCTCTCTCTCTCTCTCTCTCTCCACACACACACACACACACACACACACACACACACTATATTTACCTAATAAATACCTTATTAGGACCCTAGCTCCCAATCTTGGGCTCAGGGGGATCCAGATAATAGGTGATGAGTCTGGTGCTGGACCCAGAAGCTCAGAGACGCTGATGAGAGAGAAGGGAGCAGGTGGGCTAGAATCCAAATTCAGGCTAGGCTTAAACCAATGTAAGCAAAGGAAACCCTAATGTGGTCCATAACTAAACCACTAAGCTAGCCATTCGCATAAAGAGCCAGAATGAGGATTCTGTTCCTAACATCACCAATGTGATACTTCCGTGCGCACATTCACCAGAGTCAGTGGGAGTTCTAATCCTGCTCCCGGCCCTAAACCTATCTCTAACTCTAATCCTCTTCCTGTCCCTAGGTCTAGGTTGAACCTTAGCCTCAACCCTAACTTCAGACAAACACTAACCTTTCTAAACTCTAATGTCTGTTCCTAATCCTAACCCCTCCCTGCAGGGGAGGATAAGAAGGGCAAGGGAAGCTGTGAAACACCTCACCTATCCCCGAAGGGCAGCAACTGCTCCCAGTCAGCTTGAGAATTTCCCCTTCTCCCCAGGCCTCTTCTGCTGTTGGTGCCTCCCACCTCTCTCCTGGATGTGTGACCTGCTTTGGGATATGTAGGGGTAGGGAAATGGAGCCAGGAACTGCTCAATCCTGCAACGACATCATTTTCCCTTGCTTTCTACCTGCCAAGCTAACACCATCTCAGCTCTGATTCCTCAGCCTAGGGGGAGGAATAAAAACCTATTGATCCCGGGAAGAGGCACCTGAAAAGCTTTGAGTTTCTATAAAGAGCAACCTGCGGAGAATGCCCATCTATAAGCCAAAGAGCTATGAGATCCCCCAGCTCCCCAGATAAGAAGTTAATAGGTTGCCAGAGGTGGGAGGGGGGCTTGGACCCCTGCTGGACAATGCCCAGGGTTGGGAAGAAGCAGCAGAGTAGAGTCAAAGCATTGGCAGCTGTCTCCCACCACTCTCACCTAAGTTTGAACTCCAAGAATTGGAGTCAGTATCAGCTTTCAGGCCTGGAAGCTGGGGTCTCTGAACCGGACTGACAAACAAGAGCTGGAGGAAGAGCAAGGGAAAGTGGTGCATTCCTTTCTGTCCCTAACCAGACTTCCAACAAATCTCGTACTTTCTCAGACACAGTTGCCTTCTCTATCAAACAGGGATGGTTATTGTTACTTAACCGTTTAGAGAGGTGATGAGGTTCGGATGAGATGATGTACATGAAAGCCTGGGTTATTTGAACACTCGCTGACATCTCTTCTGTACCAGGCATCTGCCCAATGCTGGCGATACAGTAATTTATAAACCACAGTGCCTGCTTGGAGGAGGGTGACATCTGGCCAGGGGATCAAGCACACCCACAGATACTGTTGGTATAGTGGAGGGAGTGCAACGGAGGATCGGTGAAATGTAAAGCCCTCTGCACATACATGAAGTTTAAGGACAGACTCCCATACTCAAGCCCTCATCATGGAGGCCCTTCTCTTCCAAGGGCTGGAGTTTCAAAGGTGATGCTGCTGGGAAGTGCAGAATGAGGCTGGGCCCGCAACAGGCACTGATACACACACACACACACACACACACACACACACACACACAAGTCCAGAGGGCTCTGCAAAGCACTGCATAGAAGCAAATAATTTTGTTATTGTGATCATCTGTGCCGTCCTCACACTGGGCTGGAGCAGGTACATCCTGTAGAGAAGAACAGCTGTGCCTAGAAAGAAGACTCACAAAGGTCTCAGGGCCCAGAGTGGGCTCAGGGTGGTGGCCATAGGATGGTGTCATCAGGACTGTGCCTGATGCGCCAGCTCTCACCACCTCTGATCTTCAGGTGCCAGGACCCTGGACATAGGTTGGCCTGAGCAAGTGAGGGAGAGACTAGTCCTGAAATATCCTGAGGGGAGTGGAAAAGCTGAGAAGAAAGGCAGGCTGTGCACAGTCCCCAGGGGGTCAGCAAGCCAGCGCCACACACACCCTGCCACACGCACCCTGGAAAAACCCTGTCAGTGGGGCTGCAAATACCCTAGGGTCCAGCCTCCCCAAAAGCCTCCCCCCTCGCCCCAGGCTGGCTCAGTCCTCTCCAGCGCAGAGGGAGAAAAATAACAAAATGAGGAGAAAATAAGCTGTTTGGCTGTGGTGTGAGCAGGAATATCCATGCAGAGCTGCCCACTACTCACCCTTACTCACTCTTTCCACACCCAGCCGGGGCGCCCAGCATGAGACAGACCACCCCCCTGCCCCCTCCCCCGTCTGGGCTAAAAGCAGACGCTGGTGAGCGAGCAGCAGGTTATAAATATGCCCAGGGAACTGCCGCCAACTCGCTCCCTTGTCATCCCCTGGGAGGGGCAGGGTTGGGTGGCTCCCAGGGAGGAGCCAGGGCTGCCCTGTTCCCTGAGGCCCCGGAGGAAGTGGGGCTTCCAAGAGGCTACCATATTTTTTTTTCCCTTTTCAAGGTGAAGGAACCACTGCCACTCCATGTTCCTTGAACATTTTCTCATCTCTTCGGAGACGGAGTCCCTACCCTCCCTGGGCCCTGGCTAGAAGCTCAGAATGAAAGGACCCAAAGCACTCTGTGTTATGGCACAGCCGGGTGCTACTTCGCTTCTTCATGTGCATGTAGTCTCAGCAAAACAGAAGTTCATTCACTCATTCGACAAGCATGAACTGAAAGCCAGTTGAATGCCAAACCCTGTGCACAGGAACACCTGTGTGCACAGTGTCTGCACACACAGGTGCAAGCACACATGGCCACCCCTACTCCATGTGCTCACATCACCTCCAGCCCCACTAAGGACTTCCTGACTTCCACCTGGCAGCCTCATTAGGAAAGTAAAGCTTCAGGCTCCTGGTCGAGCCTCAGAGTAGGTTATGGGGCATTGTGGGGTGGAGGTCGGCACGGAGAACCCCCAAACACTTCTGCTTCCACTGCTCCCCTTGTAAATGAGGGGGTCCTTTCTCCCCTTTCTGCCCAACCATCCTCCCAAAGTAGATGCCATGTGAGGGAAAAAAGAGCCATTCTTGGGATGCTGAGGGTACCTGCCCAGGCTGCCAGAGCCTCCAGCCTCCCAGCCACTTGCCAAATAGGTGCGAAGCTGGGGCAAGAACAAGCACTGTGAAGCTCCCAGCTCTCCCCCCACCAGGGCTGAACTCCTCCCTTCTGCCTCCTTCCTATTAATCCTCGGAAGTTAAGGGGCCGTCCCTGGTGGCCCCTCAGCCCTATTGTGGCCCCTCGCCCTCCTCGGCTGGCGTCTAATTAACTCCTCCTGCCCCTGGTTTTGTGTGCCCCCCTTACCCCACCTTGTCGGCCCCGCCCCTCCGCTCGGCCAGCTCCCCCCCACGGACATTCCAGCCAGGCCGGGCCAGTGTGCCAGGGCAACCAGGGCCGGACCGAGGCCTAATCCTCCCGCCGCCTGGCCCGGCTTGGGGAGCCCCACTCACCTCCCCGCTCTCTGGGGGCTGCCCGGCTCTGCTGTGGCGGAGACACACAATCGGGACAAAGGCACAGCCCCCAGGGGGCTAACTCAGCCTTCACGCCCAGGTTGTGCGGCATTTGGGGAGTTTAATGAATTGTCCATCACGCCTTTCAGGGCCCGCCCGTCAGCCTGGATTAATCTTCGGAGCCCTGGTGGGGTAGGAGACACTAAGCCTGTATTTATTACTCTCCCATTGTCACTAATTGAGGTAATTATCTGTGACTCTGGCCTGGCCAACAATGCAGCATTCACTCTCGGGACTTCGATGGGCCTGGCTCCCACTCTCGGCACCAGTCCTCCCTCCTTCTTCTTCCAAACCCGCCAAGGGCCACGATGAGCCCTGGGGCATGTTGGGAAAATGAACAGTGTCCCACAGTTCCTCACCTCGCCACGGGTGTCTCCCACAGTCACCATTACAGAGCTGTCTCCCTGGTCCCCCCAGAGAAGGGAGGAAAAGAAGGCAGCCTCTGCCAGGGGATGGATTTGGCTGGCAGAGCCCTCAGGCCAGGGCAGGACCTGTTTCTGAGGACTTTGGTTTTCTGGATTCTCAACTCCTCACCACAGGATGCGTGATGCCAAGGTCTTACAGGGTGCGTCTGCGGATCCATCCTCGTGTCCCTATAGCCTCTAGGGTGTTAGGAGGCTCTAGCCTGTACCAGGCCTACTCTGGGGAGGTCCTAAACCTACCAGGGCTGGCAGAGTGGCTGTGGACATGATGGGAGAGGCTGAGAGAGACAGCAGGAGAGGGCTTGTCAAGGGAAGAGTAAGAGGAGCTATGCCAGGAAGGAACAGTCAAGACTTACAACGTTCCCAGGGGTCACACGAATGTGGCCATGCAACAACCTCAGCGAGAAACTTGGATTTGGAGGGGCAAGCGCTCCAAAGAGCAGATTTCACATAGAAACAGCTTTCTGGGTCAAGGTGGTTGGCCCTGGGGAGCAGGTGTGTGTGTGTATGTAAAAGAAAGAGAGATATAAGAAAGGAAGATTAAGGCAGAACTAGACTGTGAGCTCCCTGAGGGCAGGAACTATGTCTTTGTGTCTTTGTCACTGTTGTTTTTATGAGAGCCTAACATTGTACCTAGCACTCAATAAGCACTGTCGAATGGAGGGAGACGACGAAGCCGGTACTTGCTTTAAAACTGGAATCTGTGGGCTATTCTCTTCTACAGCTGCACTCACGCTCTTCATTCTCTCAGGACTTGTTGGAAGGCGATGTCTAGACCATTCCTGAATGGTCGGGGATGGGCACTTCAGCAGCTGAATCGCTACAGACCCTGGCCAAACTCAGAGCTGTAGCTGGCATAGCGCCACCTTGTGGTGATTCTTGGGAGAGTGCCTGGAGAGACCCTAGCAAAGAAGGCAGGGTCATCTCAGGAGCAGGGATCACCCAGGGCAGTAGCCATCCTTCTTCCTGCATGTCTGAACTGCATTGCTATGCCAGCAGTCCTGTGTCACAGTTTTATCATTTGTTCCTTCTTTATTCCAGCATTTTCTGAGAGCCTGCTCCATGTCAAACTTGTAGGGTATACAGAGCTAAATCACCTCCAGCAGCTCGTGGTCCAGCATGGGCCACAAGGTAACAAGACCAATGAGGTTACCATCAAGCTGCAGGAAAAATATTCTTCATGTGTTGAGGAGGCACTAGAATATTCCCAGCTCAAAAACTATCATTCACCTCTCCCTCAGTTCCTCTCACTGAAGTGCAAGTGTTTTATCTTCATTACCAAGAAACAGGCCGGGCCTGGTGGCTCACACCTGTAATCCCAGACCTTTGGGAGGTTGAGGCAGGTGGATCACCTGAGTCAGGAGTTTCAGACCAGCCTGGCCAATATGTCAAAACCCTGTCGCTAATAGAAATACAAAAATTAGCCGGGCGTGATGGCGTGCCCCTGTAGTCCCAGCTACTTGGGAGAGAGGCTGAGGCAGATGAATCGCTTGAATTAGGGAGGCAGAGCTTGCAGTGATCCGAGATCATGCCACTGTACTCCAGCCTGGGTGTGACAGAGCAAAACTCCATCTAAAAACAAACAAACAAACAACAACAACAAAAAACAAGAAACGGTTCTGGATCTGGCTCCCATACATCTTTCCAGGACTCACCCCTCTGACCGTCTATTCCCTAATGCCTCTGTTCCCTGTGAAAGCCACATGCTTTCCCACCTGTCTACATTTTCCCACACCCTAGATTGTCCACCCCTTCCCTGTCTCCCACTGTTGAAACCCATCCCAGATGTTCCTTGCTCCATGAAGACTCTTCTGATTTCCCTTAGTAGAGTGGCCTTGCCTGTTTGAGCTCCTGAAGCGCCATGTTGGTAGGACTCTCATTAGCAGCACATACTGGGTGTCCCATTGGTGGTTGTCTGTGTATATTACTCATCCTCCTACTAGGCTAGCCCTTGCAGCACTGAGCTGGGCATATTATATGCCTTTGTTAAATGGTTAATACATGGATACATGAATAAATGGATGCATGGACAGAGGAACAAATTGATGGAAGTATAAATGGGGTCAGACATGGTGGCTCACGCCTTTAATCCCAGCGCTTTGGGAGGCCGAGGCGGGCGGATCTCCTGAAGTCAGAGTTCGAGATAAGCATGGCCAACATGGTGAGACACCATCTCTATTAAAAATACAAAAATTAGCCAGGCATGGTGGTGGGTGCCTGTAATCCCAGCTACTCAGGAGGCTGAGGCATAAGAACTGCTAGGACCCGGGAGGTGGAGGTTGCAATGAGCAGAGATCTCGCCAATGCACTCCAGTCTGGGCAACAGAGTGAGACTCTGTCTTAAAAGAAAAAAAAAGTATAAATGGCCAGATAGATGACAGATGGGTTGGGAGGATCACTTGAGCTCGGGAATTTGAGGCTTCAGTAAGTTGTGATTGTGCCACTGCACTCCAGCCTGGGTAATACAGCAAGACCCTGTCTCAAAAAAAGAAAAAAGAAAAAAAAAATGGCCATGCCTGTAATCTCAGCACTTTGGGAGGTGATGCAGGCAGATCATTGAGGTCAAGAGAGACCAGCCTGGCCAACACAGTGAAATCCCATCTCCACTAAAAACACAAAAAATTAGCTGGGCATGGTGGCACGCACCTGTAATTCCAGCCACTTGGGAGGCTAAGGCGGGAAAATTGTTTGAACCCAAGAGGCAGAGGTTGCAGTGAGCTGAGATCACACCACTGTACTTCAGACAAAAGGCAAGCCAGCACAGTGGCTCACGCCTGTATTTCCAGCACTTTAGAAGGCCAAGGCAGGTGGATCACCTGAGGTCGGGAATTGGAAACCAGCCTGACCAACATGAAGAAATCCTGTCCCTAATAAAAACACAAAAAATTAGTCAGGCATGGTGGCACATGCCTGTAATCCCAGTTATACTAGAGGCTGAGGCAGGAGAATAGCTTGAATGAGGGAGGCGGAGGTTGCCGTGAGCCGAGTTCATGCGATTGCACTTCAGCCTGGACAACAAGAGTGAAACTGTCTAAACAACAAAAAAAAAAAAAAGGAAGAGCAAGGTGGCTCACGCCTGTAGTCCAGCACTTTGGGAGGCTGAGGCAGGCAGATCACGCAGTCAGGAGATCACGACTATCCTGGCCAACACCATGAAACCCCATCTCTACTAAAAATACAAAAATTAGCCTGACATAGTGGCATGCACCTGTAGTCCCAGTTACTTGGGAGGCTGAGGCAGGAGAATCCCTTGAACCCAAGAGGGGGAGATTGCAGTGAGCTGAGATCGTGCCACTTCACTCCAGCCTGGCAATAGAACGTGACTCCATCTCAAAAGAAAAAAAAATGCTAGGTAGCACCAGAGGCTTCAAAGGAGGGAGCTCACCTCATGCCAGGATATGCAGAGACAGAGACAGCATCCAGGCCAAACTTCCCTTCACTAACGTTCGCACCCTCAGCAACTTGTCTCCCAGAGGCCTGGATACATTTCACTCCCCATAAGAAGTCATAGTCTGGGAGCTGCTCCTCTTTTCATACTCCCTGATCCCTCAGGAATGCTTTCATTAACATATATTATGCCATCTTCCTGCTCTGCCATGACTGTGGGTTTCCTCTTCCACGTCTCTTCCTCTATATCATACACACCCTAGCTCGTGAGCTCCCTGAAGGTAGGAAGCATGTCTGCCTTTCTTTTGCGTCCCTAGCACCTGGCATACATGCTGAATAGGTGAGTGAACGAATGAACAACCGAATGAGCACTGCCTCTTCCCCATAGACACATTTTATACACTTCCTGCGTCTTCATGCTCTGTCACCTCTCCTCCCTACACATCACATGCTCCTGACCTTGACACGCTCAGAAATCCCAGTTATAAGCTGGGACTTGGTTTCCTTACCTACCTGTGGCTTATCTAGGGAAGTCTCAGCCCTCCCCTGAAAGTCTGAAAGAGAGGGCTCTTGACTCCTCTAAAGTCATATTAACTGGGTCCCATGGGGGGCAGAAAGGGACTTCTCTGGAAGAAGCAGCTGGCTATTGGGAGGGTAGCAGGATCCTGCGCTAACCTGAGGTCTGTTGCTCCAAATTGACCACATCCTCCTGCGTCTGCTATCCCTACTCCTGACCAGTGAGGCTGTCCCAAGGTAGGGGGTGGTTGTGGCCTCTGTCTCAAGGCTGGCTGGCAGACACAGACAGATTTAGAAGTCATTTTCACAGCAGGGAGCCTCCAGCGTCCCACCCACAGAGCCCTGCAGGGTCAGCCTGAGATATGGCTCACCAGGGGCTGGTCCCTAGACCTGCAGTTGCTCCTCCTCTTCTTGTCTCCCTTTTTCCCTAGAATTTTGGCAGCTGGTGCTGATTCTATCCTTAGGCAAAGATGGAGTAAGTTCTGGGGAAAGGAGTGTGCTGCACTGACACTCTATAACTACCCAGGTGCTCCCTGGGCACCATCCACCCACTAAAAGGGCTGTCTGTACCCACACCAGGACTCCCCTCTTCTCTCCACTAGCATCTGCTGCCTGGTTTTCCTCCTCCTTTACTTGTCTTCTTTCTTTCTTTCTTTCTTTTTTGAGATGGAGTCTTGCTCTGTCACCCAGGCTGGAGTGCAGTGGCACGATCTCGGCTCACTGCAACCTCTGCCTCCCAGGTTCAAGCGAGTCTCCTGCCTCAGCCTCCCGAGTAGCTGGGATTACTGGCATGCACCACTACACCAAGCTAATTGTTTACCTTTTTAGTAGAGATGGGGTTTCTCCATGTTGGTAAGGCTGGTCTTGAGCTCCCGACCTCAGGTGATCCCTCTACCTTGGCCTCCCAAAGTTCTGGGGTTACAGGTGTGAGCTGCCGTGCCTGGTCTAATTTTTGGATTTTTAGTAGAGACAGGGTTTCACCGTATTGGCCAGGCTGGTCTCAAACTCCTGACCTCATGATTTGCCAGCCTCAGCCTCCCAAAGTGTTGGGATTACAGGTGTGAGCCTCTGCACCTGGCCATCCTCCCCTACTTCTTGTTCTCTCTCCTATCCTCCTGTTCTCACACCCCAACACTAATAAAATAGCCCTAGGGAGAAATAATAATCAGAACTAACACTTAATCACCTACTATGTACCAGGTATTATTCTTTTTTAATTTTAATTTGTTTCTTCCTTTCTTTCTTTCTTTTTTTTTTTTAAAGATGGGGTTTCACCATGATGGCCAGGCTGGTCTTGAACTCCTGACCTCAGGTGATCCACCCACCTCGGCCTCCCAAAGTGCTAGGATTACAGGCGTGAGCCACCGCGCCCGGCCAATTTGTTTCTTTTTAATTAAAAAAATTAAAAAACAGAGAGAGAGAGAGAATCTTGCTATGTTGCCCCAGGCTGGTCTTGAACTCCTGGGCTCAAGAAATCCTCCCACCTTGGCCTCCCAAAATGCTGGTTTTACAGGCGTGAGCTACTGTACCTGGCCAATTATTCTAAGTGCTTTACATATTGAATTATATACTTCTCCCAACAACTCTAAGAGAAAACCGCCTTCTTTCTTTCTTGCTTGCTTTCTTGAGAAAGGGTCTCTGTTGCCTAGGCTGGAGCACCATGGTATAATCATAGCTCACTGCATCCTCAAACTCCTAAGCTCAAGCACTTCTCCCACCTCAGCCTCCCAAACAGCTGGGACTACAGGAGAGTGCCACCACACTCAGCTAATGAAAACACATTTTTTTTTTTTTTTTTTGAGACAGTGTTTCGCTCTTGTTTCCCAGGCTGGAGTGCAATGGCGTGATCTCAGCTCACTGCAACCTCTGCCTCCTGGGTTCCAGTGATTCTCTTGCCTCAGCCTCCCGAGTAGCTGGGATTACAGGCATGCACCACCACACCTAACTAATTTTGTATTTTTAGTAGAGTCTGGGTTTCACCTTGCTGGTCAGGCTGGTCTCAAACTCCTGACCTCAGGTGATCCAGCAGCCTTGGCCTCCCAAAGTGTTGGGATTATAGGCATGAGCTATCATGCCTGGCCAAAAAGCACTTTTTGTTTTGTTTTGTTTGTTTGTTTGTTTCTGCAGACCTGCAGCCAAAAAAAAAAAAAGCAATTTTAATAACCTCAGTTTATAACTGAGGACACCAAGGCACAGAGAAGTTGAGTAACTTGCCCAAGGTCACATAGCTAGTACAGAGTAGAAGCCCCAGAGTCCATATTCTAAACACGTTATCCAAGTTTTCAACTATGTTAGTGGTGTAAGTGAGATTTTAGAAACTGGCTTCCTGTGTGTTCATCCTCAAAGGGGCTCAGGAAGCATAGTAAGGGCCACCCTCATGGGGCCAGCCCTTCCACTGTTGCATACAGCTCACCTCTTCTACCAGCCCCAGAGCCTAGAGCCCTTGGGTTGAAGAAAAATCTAAGCAGATGCTTTCATCACTGCTCTGGTCTTTCTCAACATTTTTTTTTTTTTTTTGACAGTCTTGCTCTGTCACCCAGGCTGGAGTGCAGTGGTGTGATCTTGGCTTGCTGCAACCTCCACCTTCCAGATTCAAGTGATTCTCACGCCCCAGCCTCTCCCAAAGCTGGGATCACATGCATGCGCCACTACACCAGGTAAATTTTTGCATTTTTAGTAGAGGTGGGGTTGCCCATTTTGGGGAGTCTGGTCTTGATCTCAGGTGATCTGTTCACCTCAGCCTCCCAAAGTGCTGGGATTACAGGTGTGAACCACCACGCCAAGACCTTCCTCAACTTTCCTCCTCACCTGAAGTCCAGTCTCCTCTCCAGCCCGGAGGTCCAAGGCACATACTCCTCAGTTGGACCAGGCTTACCCCAATCTGGTCTTAGTGTTCACTCTTGCTTTATCTTCCACAACTGCCATAAATGTACCCTCAACTGCAGTCAAATCAGACCATTGGGCAATTTCCTAGACATACCCTGCTTACCTGCATCCATGCCTCTATTTTAGCTTTTCCTTCTACTTGAAATGCCCTTTCACCAAATTCTACTGCTGAGGACGTCTCCTCCATGGAGCCTTCCCTTATCTCACAAAATCCTTACAGTCCCCCTTACATGGCTCCTTGTAATACATTGCTCACCTTCACCCCATTGTTGGAAAGGCCTTATTCATCCCTGTCCTGAATTCAGCACAGTGTCTTGTTCCTAGGAGGCGCTCAATAAATGCTCAGTAGTTAGAATTGGTAGTAATTAGGTGGAATTGTAGGTGAAAGGGAGACAGATCTCAGTAACCTTTGTTTGTTTGTTTGTTTGAGATGGGATCTGGCTCTGTTTCCAAGGCTGGAGTGCAGTGGCCCAATCTTGGCTAATTGCAACCTCCTTCTCCCGGTTTCAAGTGATTTAGCCATTCTCCTGACTCAGCCTCCTGAGTAACAAGGACTACAGGCACATGCCACCACACCCGGATAATTTTTGTATTTTTGGTAGAGATGGAGTTTCACCATGTTGGAGGCTGGTCTTGAACTCCTGACCTCAGGTACAGTTCTCAGTAACCTTTCATCTCTGCTCATGGTGACCCTCCTCCAGCAAGAGCTAACTTGAAGCCTGGCAGTATGGGTTCCAGGAAGGCTCTGAGGTGAACCTTCCTGGATAGCTCTGACCAATGTCTTCCCTCCTGTTCAGAAACCCAAGAAGAGACCCTCCTCCGCTGAACCATGGATCAGATCGTCGGTCCCTCAGGTGGTCCTGCCCCGCTCCGAGTTCTGCTCAGAGTTTCTCTGGGTGCGGGCGGGAGTGACGTCCAGATAATTGGAAACTAAAACTGTGAGTGGTTTGAGAGCGGGTTTGGGGACCTGAACGATGAGCGGGAGTTGGAGTTGGCGGGACTCGGTTGGAGTGGAGCAGAGGCGGGCCCGGGGGGGCCGGGCCAGGACCTGGCGACTGAGTCTGGGAGAAGCCCCCACGCCCGCGGAGCCGGCAGCTAAATTTACCCCGGCTGACTCAGTCCTTGCCCGGAATGGGGGGCGGGAGTAGTGCGCCCGGGGCAGAAGGAAGAGCCGGCAGGGGTGGGCTGGGGGCAAGGAAGGGAGAGTCTCGGCTGGGGGAGGCAGAGGTGGACCAGGAGCTCCCAACGAGGAAAGTACCACCCTCCCCGTCACACAGAGCGGGAAGTAGCGGAGGAGCCCTGGGGGAGGGCCACTGTGGAGAAAGGGTCAGTGAAAGGAAGATGATGCCAAGGATGGATAAAGGGAAGCTTAGATTTATTGAGCGCCTACTGTGTGCCAGGCGGTGTGCAAGGCGCTTAACATACATTATCGCATTAAATCCTCACAACAACCCTGCGAGGTAGGTGTTTATAAACCCCCATTTGACAGATGAGGAAACTGAGGCTCAGGGAGGTGAAGTGATGCTGCCAAGTTCACATGGCTAATAAATGGCAGACAGAGGAGGTGTCCAGAATCGGAGAGGAAAAAAAAAAAAAAGACTTCGGTATCGGTATCTGAATCCCAAGCCGGCTGGGGTGGATGAATACAAAGAGGGGCTCGGCGGGCTCCAGAGGTCTGGGAGGCCGGAGGCCTGCTCCCGGCCCCGCGCGGCGGGAGGCTGCAAGGCTGGGGACCCGCGCTGGGGAACTGGGGATCAGATTGAGTGGCAGAGCCGGGATAAGCAACTGGGGAGATCCGCGACCTGCGCGCGCCCTGTAGTGGCTATAGAGAGTATCACACCCCACGCCTTCTGGCTTGTGGGACCAGCTTCTTTCCTTGCGTGGCCGGTTTCCGGAAGAGGCTGAGATGGGAGAAATTCTCAGGATTCTTTTAGGTGGGCGAAACCACCTGGGAGGGAAATCATAACCATGCCTCAGAGCATCACTAAGGAGCATTGGGGTGGAGGAAAAGGGGAAGGCCTAAAGAGGTCCCAAGCTGATTCATTGGCTTCCTTCCTCCCCAGCTCAGACCACCACAGGCCAGGGTCAGTGACAGGGCCACTATCTTGCCCTGCCTTGGGGAGCCCTCACCTAAACCTGGAAGACTAGGATAGGAGTGCTTGGCTTCCTTAGCTCTTCTGCAAGCCCTGGGCAGTCTCCTGAATTGATCATGACTTCTGGTGACAAGGAGGCCACCAGGAACCTTCAGACTCTGTTCACTTATTCCCAACACTCATTCTTGGCTTGTCAAGGGGGAAGATGAGATAGAGTCCTTCCCAAAGATCTCAAAATGTCAGAGATGGAAGGATGGACCTTTGAATGCCGTCATTTTACATACCAGGAGGCCAGGAGGCCTGGAGGCCTGGAGGCCTGGAGAGGGAAAGTGGCCGGCCTCAGTGGCAGAGGTGGGATTGAAATCCAAGGCTTGTGAGACCAAGGTGAGCCCTCCTTCTGCTTTGCTGGTTTTACTGGACCTATTTCTCTTCTGCCAAGAACCCCTTTGTCATCTGATCATTCTGTCACTGAGTCCAAAGCCTCTCCTTCACTTTTTCCCTCCTGCGCAGAGGCCCTCCGCAACACTGCCTTCCTATGGCTGCCACCATCCCAGCCCTCCTGCCTGATCCTGGTTAGGCCTCTCTGTTCAGCTCCACCCCCAGTGCATCAGGCCCTGCGAAGAGCACACCCTAGTGCCCTGAACACGGCAGGCAGGCATTAATTAAATCTACTGCTCACTCTCACCTCTCCTGAAACAAAATCATGAATGGGTATATGCTTCCCTTTCTTTCATTTCTATGTCGAGGATGGGACCAGGTATGGTAAAGATACAAGGAAAAAAGAAGTAAAGGAAATCTGTGGGGAAGAATGGGGACCAGTGGACCCAAGGATGGATGTGTTGGGGTCACGAATACAAGAAGGGGCCCCTCACTGCCTCTTCCTATTTCCCTGTTGGGTCCCTTTGATGTCCCTCACCCCGAAGAGGACCTCCTCGGTTTCGCTGACGACGTCTACAATCTCCCCGACCCTGTCACTCAGTTCCGCTGTCTTTCCACCTTCCTCTGGCGGACTGTTTCCAACCCCGGGCAGGGTCCTCTCGTTCCGCAAGGAGGCGCCCAGGGTTTCTGTGTCGCTTCCATCAGAGGAGCCGCTGTGGACGCTGAGCTCCTCAGCTTCGTCAGTGTCCGAGTCAGGGGCGGTGTGGCGGCGGATACGGGACACGGCTTCTCGCAAGGCCCCGGCGTAGGGCCCTGGGGTCCGCGCCCAGCCCCGGCCTGAGCGCCGCTGGACCACCGCCACTTCCGAGCCCTCGGCTCTGCTCCGGGCTCCCGAAGCTGCTGGGCCTAAGGCTTGGTGCTCTGGGCTACCTGGCTGCGTGGGGGCGTCCCGCAGGTTTACTTCGGGGGCCGGGAGCCCCAAGATGCTGAAGGTGCGCTCCTCCAGTGAGGAGTCCCCCGGCCTCCCGCCCTCAGCTTCTCCCCCGCCGCCCTCGCTAGGCTGGTGTAAAAGGTGACTGCTTGACGGCAGCTTTTGGCAAGGGGAAGGAAAGATTGTGGCCCGTTCACTGTCCTCCTTGCCGGGCTTCGATTGGCTGGGGACATCCCCTACCACGCGTGGCACCCCAGAGGGCAAAAGCTGCACCTGCTGGGTTCGGGGGGTTGGGACATATTGGGATCGTATCACTACGCACGTGGCGTCAATGACAAAGACGCCTTCCCCACGGGATGGGCCCTGGGAACTGCGGGGCAAGGTGTGGGCACGGCGGGTCGCCTTCCAACACTCCAGGGTCTCTGGTCCTGCCCCCTCTCCAAGACCGAGGGATTCTCTCCATCCCGTGCCTCCAGGAGCCCAGGGTCTGGGGAGTGTCTGGCTATGGCGGGGCGGCTGCTTTTTAGGGGAGGGAATCCAGCATTTGGGGAACCAGATCTGTTCTCTTCCTTTTTTCCCTTCCCTCGAGCCCTTGATGTGGTGCCTGGACCTGGGAGCGGGACGCGGGGCACTGGGAGCCGCAGTTGCAGACCCCGCAGGAGCTGTCTCGGTGCCTGGGCTCCCTGTAGCTTTGACTTGGGGATGGCTGTCTCTACCACTGTTCAAGTCAGCAGCAGCCAGCCCCAGGCTTTTCTCCACGAACCCCTTGCCGGACTCTGGCCTTGCTCTGGCTGCTCCACAGCCTGGGGATCCCCCCAAGAGACCCTGCCCGTGTCGGAGACCCCAAGCCCCGAGGACGTCCCGGTAGATCCGAGGATCCAGCCTCTTCTTCATGCGCCCTCCCTCTGTCCTGGAGGGAGTAGGAGCTGGGGCTGATGAAGCGGGCGCTTGGGAGTGCCCGGGTCCACGCTTAGTCCCCAAGGTCCTATGGGGGCCTTCGTAGGAAGGTGGAGCCACGTAGGGTGGCGGCCGGTCCCAGCGGCGTCGCGGGGCCGTACTGGCAGAGCCTCTCAGCAGCAGGTGAGCCTCGTAGCTTGGGGGCCCCGGCCGCCGACCTCCCCAGGGCCCCGCCCACGCCGACCCTGGGTCGCTCTGCGGCTGCGCGAATGGACGGGGCGCTCGCCCCACCTGTGCCAGGAGCTCCGGCCGCGAGGGTGCAGGGAGCCCCGCCGGCTGGGTCGCCCGAGGGGCGTTTCGGGGCTCCGGGCGGGGCCGACCCTGGGGGCTCCGTCTGGCCCCGCCAGCCTTGCGCCTTTTTCGCTCTGTCTCCTTGGCCTCCCGCTCCTGCGACGCCGCTTTCCTTTTCTCTTGCTCCCGAGCTCGGACCTCGGCCAGGGGCCCCGCCCGCCAGTTGGTCGCCTCCTGCAGCACCCTGGAGGCCCAGGGCCGGCGGGGCGGCGGCTGTGGGGATCCCGGGCGCGGCCCACACCTGGGACAATGAGCAGGAACCCAGGTGAGCAGTTTGTGGGGGAAGGGAGCCGAGGTCCGGGGAGCTGGGAACACTGGAGACCGCTTGGGGCAGCCATAAGAAGGGGTGTGTGTGAGTGTGTGCGCGTGTGCACGTGCGTATATGTTAGGACTGAAGTCGAAGTGGGACTCCTCGCCATCTCTCCATGCACACTTTAACAGCGTCTGCCCCATCTCACCTCCTGCCCTTTCTCACGCCCACTCCTATTCCCCCAAACAACCGGATGAGTCAGGCCCCAGCCCTCGGGAGGGGGCAGGGGAGAGAGGCGTGGGAAAGAGAAAGGGGACCAGCAATGCTCGCTAGTGCCTTCGGGGAGGTCCGGACCCCACTCCCCGCCCCACCACTCTCTTCCCCTCACCCCTGCTTCACTCACGTGCGGTTCTGGAACCCGCGAGCCCAGTGGCTGGCCTGGAAGTCCATGGGCTGTCGAGAAGGGGCGCGGCGACTATAATGACAGGAAATAGTCTTCACTTCGATCACCAACAGCTTGGACTTCTGCACCCAAAGGCAGCTGCCAGACTCCTCATCCTGGAGCTCCTGGGGGCTGTCAGGCCCCTCGGAGAACAGTGGGCCATCCAGCATCCTGCCCCACCCCACCCCGGCCCCCCACCCTCCCACCCGCCCCAGGAGCCCCCTCCCAGCCCAGGGAGCCGGCGACCACTGCAGAGCCGCGGGCCCGGGGACTGGGAACTATATATACCCGGGCACACGTGTGTGTGCCTGTCTCTGTGTGTGCGCGCGCATGTGACACCGCGCGGGCTGCTCCGCGCTGCTACCTCCCCCATGTGCACGGCCGCCCCCTGGGGCCCGGGATTGGACGCCCCTTCCCACTGCTGTTGTCCCCCAAGCCTGATGGGATCGCACGAGTGGGCGGGGGAGGGACTTATGATTCTTGACAAGCTGACAGTGCCCCCTCCCCCGCCCCTACTTCTTCAACCTTCCTGCCGTTTTAACCCTTTACTCCTCTGCCTGTCAGGTTGCCTGACCGCCAGGGTTCTGCCCCTGGCTTCCTGCCTCAGATTTCAGTTTCCCCAAAACGGAGTGGTGAGAATGGAACTCAAGGTCTCTGCCTGCTACTCTGCTGGTTTCCATGGGGTTGGGGTGCAGGAGGGGCTGGCCCACGGCTGGGGGGCTATTTTTAGCGGCAGTGGCTGTTCGGGTACAGAGATGAGATGAGTAACCAGCTCCCATGCGGTGGAGAGAGGAGGCGGTGGCTTTCACCAGGCTTTTGTGCGACTTTGGGGGAGAGCTGCCTTCCCTAAGCTCAAAAAGGTTGACCCCTACACCCTTATCTCCTCACCAGCTCAGTGCTGCCCCTAGGACTGCTGGTACAGCAGGACACAGGCACCTACCTTGGCCACCCAAGCTGCCCTCCCAGTCCCATTCTACATGTTTGTCCTTGAGCAGCCAGGGAGCCGTCCCGCAGCAGCAGGCTTTCACCCCGAGTCCAGACGCCAGGATGTGGGGGTTATAGTGTTCTGTGCCCACACAGCTCTGCTCAGCTTTATGGAGGACAGAGTAAATGAGTATGCACTCTCACCCTTCCAGAGGGGGATGGAGGAGGAATGGTGTGTTTGCTTGGCAAAACTAATCCCCTAGCAACTGAAATGACAAAAGTGGCCCTTATTTTTCCAATGTAGAGCTCCCCCTTACCACCACGATGCCTAGTTCACTCAGCCCCCACCTGAAGTGGTGCTCCAGATGCTCACCTTTTGGGCTGCCTCTATCCTGGGGGGCTGTTGCTTACATCCACATGATCCCTCCCCCTAAGCTTATACCAGGTGTCCCCTGATTCACCATGGTAATGTTAGTGGCAGCACAGCCCACGCCAATCCTTCCATGCAGAGACTTAGCAACCATGCCTGGCAACCATGGCAGCAGCTTCAGTGGAGGGGAGGGGTGCAGAGAGAGGGGAAAGAGAGTGTGTGTGGCAATGATTCCTCGGGAAGAAGGGATAATTTGCCTCTCTGGAGAAGAATAGGTAAGAATAGAAGCCTGTGAGTCCCAAATTTTATCCCTTGTCTTTCCCTCAGCTTCATCCTCACACTGAGACTGATTGGATGGGTTTTAGGGGGAAATGGGAGAAGCAAGAGTTCCCAATTAGTTTTCCACTGATGTACATGGAGCCCTTTGGGTCCAGACCCTTCCTTTTAAGGGGATGGGAATGAGAAAGGTTATTGTGGGGCAGAGACTGACTGACTGAGAAACGGCTCAACAAAACCAGGCTTCTGCTCCCTCACACAGACCTTTAGAGAGAACGCAAACATCCCCGTCCCATCCACCCTACCCCCTTGATTTCACACACCTGCCAGCTGCACCGATGACTTGACTCGAAGGTGCGTCCTTCCACCCTAGGTCCCACTAGAGTCCTGAGGCTTTTTAAAGCCCTTGCCTCCTCCTTAGGCAAATCTTCCTTAATGAGGGAATGTGACATAAGGGGCCATCTGTCCTTTCCACCATGTACTTACCCCCGCAACATAAACATACTCTAATTCTAATAACTTGGAAGCCTTCCTCCCCCAAGTTTGAGAATGTGCTGTGCGAGCTGTGAAGAGGTGAAGGCAGAAGCAGGGGCTCCTCCACAGCCATGCTGCAGCACTGAAAGCTGAGCTCTGACGCGGGCCACCTTCTGTTTTTAAAAAAATCAGCTTCTATCTCATGAGTCCCTTGATACTTTTCCCTGTGTTTTCTCAGGAAGCCTAGTTTGGAGAACGCAGTATGCGCTGGCTGGAGGGTCATCAGAGGGGTTAGGCACTGTGGGGGTAGGGACAAGGAATGACTCTGAAATTGCTCCTGGCATGGATGGGAAACTGTTTCATACCTGCAAGGCAGGAGTAAGCTGTCACACAAATTTACCTCATACTCCAGTGTAGCAATTCTGGTGTTGGGTGCTGTTTGGGTCTACTTGGTTTCAGTACAGGGAATGGATCTGATGGAGTGACCATTGCCCTGCTGTTCTCTCATCCCCAACTCTCCAGCTCTTTCAAGAAATGCAAGAGATTTGTAGGTTTAAAGATAGTGCTGGCCGGGTGCAGCAGCTCATGCCTGTAATCCCAGCACTTTGAGAGGCTGGGTCGGGAGAATCACGAGGTCAGGAGTTCGAGACCAGCCTGGCCAATATGGTGAAACCCTGTCTCTACAAAAAAATTCAGAAATTAGCTGGGCGTGGTGGCACATGCCTGTAGTACCAGCTACTCAAGTGGCTAAGGCAGGACAATTGCTTGAACCTGGGAGGTGGAGGTTGCAGTGAGCCAAGATCATGCCACTGCACTCCATCCTGGGCAATAGAGTAAGACTCCGTCTCAAAAAATAGTGCCAACTCAGAAAGCCAAACAATCAAACCTTCCCTGACTAAGAAAAGCTGATAATGGTGGCACGATTCTCTGACCAAAGGAGACCCTCAAGTCTGTCTACTGTTGGGAGTAGACACTAACATTTTTATGAGATTTCCCTTGGGTATGGGCCATAATTCAGGCAGACGGGAAAGTGAGATAATAAGGAGGAACCACAGGGACTAGGGTAAGGAGTAGTTGTGAAAGGAGAATTAGAGGTAGTAAGTCTACTGTAGCAGTAAAGAGCATGATCCCTAGGGCCAGACTGTTTGGGTTCAAATCCAGCTCCACTCTTTATAAGCTATGTGGTCTTGGGTTAGTTACCTAGCCTCTCTGTGCCTCCATTTTTTTAAATCTATAAAACTGGAATAGTGTCTACTATTATTCTGAGGATAAAATTAGTTAATATATGTAAAGCACTGAGAATGATGTCTGGCACACAACTGTGTGACAACTGTGTGTTTATGTGCATGTGTGTGTGCACATACACTATTGTTATTAATGACCAGTTGAAGAAGCCATATAAAGTAGGAAGTTTGGAACAGTGGTGTCTGTCAACTGCAAAAATCAAACACTGTAATACCATGAAGAGACTGCTGTCATTTAATTAGATTTGCCATTAAAAGCAATAACCTTTGCTAACCACACTGCCCTCCTCCTCCACCCAACCCAATCTCCCTTTATATGCACACAGCACAGGAACCCAAAGGCCCTCCTCCCCACAGTCCTCCCCACTGACATTATGGGAAGAAATGTCACTAAATGGACTTGGCCTCCTCCATATAGCATGGAACAGGTGAATAAAAATATCTTTATGAAGAATTTTGTTGTGCTATTACCATCTTCGGGTTGAATCAGGGCCGAGACAGAGGCAGAGGCAGGTGAGGTCTGGGGATCTCTTAGAGATCAGAATTTGTCTGAGAGACACAGAGCCTACAGTTCACCCAGAAAGGGGGCTATATCTAAGAGGACAGGGGCTAGAATTGGTGAGTCTGAAAGTTTTTTCAAGTGTATGTGTGAGGGTAACGGTAGCTATAAAACCATTCTCCTTCCTCCCCCTACACCTTCTCTAGCTCCCAGATAGAAGGGCAGGGGGCCCTGAGCAGGGAACAAAGTCACAATTCCCCCAAGTTTCATCTGATTCCCACAGAGCTTCTAGCAGACAATGAGTTGGGCATATGCCTTGGTGCTGCCTGACCCTTTCCCCAGCTCAGGGATTCTTCTCTCCACCTGTAAGCACCAGGGCCTGCAGGATGTCAGACAGTGATACAATTCCCTTGACCACATCATTTTCATCCACCACTACAAGTCGGTGAACCTGGCACAGAGCAACAAGGGAGAGAGGGAATGTTTAGTGCCGGCCTCGAGGGAAGCCCCTCTGCCCCTACCCACCTTGCCAAACTCCATTCTCAAGGCTGCTCCCCACAGCTTCTTTAGGGTTGCTGGTCTCCCTACCTCTGCTTCCACTAGCCTGTTGATGATGGTCTCCAGAGTCTCATGCAGGTAGCACTTGAGAACACCCTCAAAGTAGTGTGATCGGTGTTGCAGGGCTTTAGTCACAGACACATCTAGGTTGTTGTAGGTCTTTTCTGCTGCCAGATTCTGGGAAGACAGAGGAAGGAGCTTGCAGGGAAGCAAGAGAGCCAGCCTCCAAACCCTAAACCCATCCAACCTCACCAGAGGGATTCAGAGAATTGCCAGCCACAAGCCACACCCAACTCATCCAATTTCTTTTCAAATAGGACTTGAAAGCCTGGAAGCTTCTTTTTTTTTTCAAGATGGGGTTTTACCATGATGGCCAGGCTGGTCTTGGTCTTGAACTCCTGACCTCAGGTGATCCACCCACCTTGGCCTCCCAAAGTGCTAGGATTACAGGCATGAACCACCACGCCTGGCCTTTTTTTTTTTTTTTGAAAGCCTGGAAGCTTCTAAGACCCTTAGATCACAGAAGAGACTCCCTTCTCCCCCTCCATATTTAACAGCCCCACCCCTTCCCTACCTCCCAGACCCTCCACAATCACTCACGATCACATCAAACTTGGAGTAGATGTCCACCACACGCCCTAGGGGGACAGAGGCAGCTCAGTAAGGAGGATCTGGCATCTAAGACTCCCCCTACTCAAAGAATCACCCTCCTGGCTGAGCTGAGGGGAAAACAGATTTTCCTAGAGCCCCCCTAATTTCCCTGGATCTTCCCTCCCTCTCCTTCTGCCCAATCTCTTACCCTTCTCATCCACCACTGGCAGAGCTGAGACTCGATGCTGTACAAAAATGCCCAGAGCCACATAGACGGGGGTAGTAGTGCGAACCATAGCAATATTGGCATAGGTGCCAATCTGTAGCTCTTCCAGAGACTTGGACATGAACTCTGGCTTGGGAAATTCAGTGATCTGAGGAAAGAACCATCAACTTAACTTTGAAGGCATGCAAAACCACTCTTGGATAGCCCTCCAGTCCAGTACGTAGAAATAAGGGCTGGTTGCGCCAGCTTATGCCTGTAATTCCAGCACTGTCAAAGACTGAGGTGGCATATTGCTTGAGCCCAGGAGTTTCAGACCAGCCTGGGCAATACGGCAAAACCCCATCTCTAAAAAAATACCAAAAAATTAGCCAGGTGTGGTAGTACACACCTGTAGTCCCAGCTCCTCTGGGGGTTGAGGTGGGGGTAATCACCTGAGCCCAAGAGGTGGAAGCTGAAGTGAGCCGTGATAGCGCCTCTCCACTCCAGCCTGGGCAACAAAGTCAGACCTTGTCTCAAAATGAATTAATAAATAAATAAGAACTGGGACTGGATGCAGTGGCTCACACCTGTAATCCTCATCTCTTTTTTCAACAAATAAATAAATAAATGAAAAAAGAGAAAAAGGAACTGGGCTGAGGAGTACTTACAAACAATTTGAGGAACTTCAGAATGCGCTTGTGGGTGAGGATGTACAAAGTATTGCCCGATTCTGGGTCAATAACTGGCAGCCTGTGGATCTTGTTCCGAATTAATGAAGAGACAGCATCAAACAAGCTGTGGGAGGGTGGGAGATAATAAGTTCCACAGTACTGGGGCTGAGGGTGGTTAAACTGCTCCATACAGTGTACAGGTAACAGGGAAAACTGATGGTTAGGGAAGCGGGGCAGTGTACAGGACAGATGAGAGAGAGAGAGAGAGAGAGTGTGTGTGTGTGTGTGTGTTTTCTCTCTTCTTTCCCTTTCCCTGGGTGTCTAGAGCATTAGCTATGCTGATGGCAAATCTCTTCCCCCTTTGGACAGATGAATAGACAGCTGGAACTCACCTGGCATTAGGAGAAATGCAGACAAGCGGTTTAAAGGAGTCCTGGAGGTACACCTCTGAAGGGAAAAGGGATGGGTCATAAAATACCACCATGGAAAAGCGTTTCCCAGAAACCTTCCATCCCTTTATCTTTTTACAACCCCAATTCTCTACATACCTCTCCAAGTTTCTATCTTGTGTTCTTCTAGCTCATAGATCTGTACCTGAAAGCAGAAGCAACAGAATTTGAGACCTGAACTCTCTACTTCCTTAAGCCCTTGTGGCTTGCTTGGAGGAAAAGAAAGGAGGAGAATGAGGGACTTAGGGTAGAGAAAGTGACTTTGTTCATTAGGCTGAAGTTCCTTACCAAGGCTGATTTATAGTAGCGGTGCAGAATATTGATGAAATCAGTGATGGTCAGCATACCTAGAGGACAAGACAGAGCCCTAAGCACTGCCTGAAGCTTCTATCCCTGCCCAGCACAAGATGCTAATAATACTGTGTTGCAGAAACGTTGGCTTACCCACAAAACTTTGCTTCTTACTATCCCATAAAGGGGCAGCTCGTACACCGTTAGTCACCAAAGCAAAGAAAGCTTTCTTCACCTGTAGCCAAGACAGAAATAATCATAAAGGCAAACCCATAGGGGCAAGACTGTAAAAAAGAACAGTGTTTGAGCATGTTGGGCAAAACATGAGACTAAGTTCACAGAAGGATAAGGATACTACCCTTGGGATGAGACAGGATGAAAGGTATTAAACCAAAGCCTCCAAAAGGGGAAGGGAAAAGAGGATTTCACCCACCTGCAGGGATGTATCAAATACAACCAATTTGGAGCTTGTGGGAATCAGGTCATAGCAGCGATGAGACTTCATGAAGGAAGTATACACGCTATTGTTGGATTCTGGGGTCTCTGCATAGGGTGGAATAGTTAGTAGCTTCCTTCCACATTGAAAACTCCCAATCAAAAGAGACAGAAAACAAAATAGTGTTCTCGTGTCTCAAATATTTAGAGCATGATTTTTTATAAGGTCCCTTATTTTATCTTTTGTTCCTATTGTTTCCACAAAGCCTGGATAAACCTCTTAGAAACCATTTCATCCAACCCCTATCTCCAGATTAAGACTTTATCTATTGGTCCCTATAGGTATAAGAAAGTTAACTAAAACCTAAAGTCTATAGTATCTCTTTAACATGTTATATATAAACTTTTTTCTCATCTTTAATCTAAGCTTTCCCTTTCATATATTTAGCACATTTTTCACTCGTTCTCTGTTTTCAATGAAGTAAGCTTCTTAAAATTCTTTAAAGACTGTGCTGGGCATGGTGGCATGCACCTGTAATCCCAGCTATTCAGGAAGTTGAGGAAGAGGATCATTTGAACTCAGGAGTTTGAGGCCAGCCTGGGCAACACAGCAAGCCCCTGTCTCAATTAAAAATATATATATATCCTGGCCAGGCGCGGTGGCTCACGCCTGTAATCCCAGCACTTTGGGAGGCCGAGGCGGGTGGATCACGAGGTCAAGAGATCGAAACGATCCTGGTCAACAAGGTGAAATCCCATCTCTACTAAAAATACAAAAAAAAATTAGCTGGGCATGGTGGTGCACGCCTGTAGTCCCAGCTACTTGGGAGGCTGAGGCAGGAGAATTGCTTGAACCCAGAAGGTGGAGGTTGTGGTGAGCCGAAATCGCGCCATTGCACTCCAGTCTGGATAACAACAGCGAAACTCCATCTCAAAAAAAAAAAAATAACCTAAGACCTGCAAATGGGAAAGTCATGGTCCAAATTGGGCCAGTTCTGATCAACAGTAAGTTAGAGCCCAGTGCTCGATCAACCTGGCTCAAAACACCTTGAGAGTACATTTTGGGATCACCCTGTAAATCAGAAATCATCCCACCTACTTGAGACAAATGGGAGATCCTGGCTAGGTTTACCTTTTTCTGTTCCTGTGATTTTAATTGCTTGCTCTAAACTAGGGAAGCAATCTCCCAAAATAATAGCTTGAATGTGCTACATACTATACTAAATGTACTTAAAAATATTACATTGGCTTGGTGAGGTGGTTGATGCCTGTAATCCCAGCACTTTGGGAGGCCAAGGTGGGTGGATTACCTGAGGTCAGGAGTTTCAGACCAGCCTGGGCAACATAGCAAGCCCCTGGCAAACATGGCAAAACCCCATCTCTACTAAGAAAAAAAATACAAAAACTAGCCAGGCGTGGTGTCATGCGCCTGTAGTCCCAACTACTCGGGAGGCTGAGGCAAGAGAATCGCTTGAACCCAGTAGGCAGAGGTTGCAGTGAGCCGAGATCCTGTCACTGCACTCCAGCCTTGGCAAGACAGTAAGACTCTGTCTCAAAAGAAAAAGAAAAAATTACGTCATTTAAAACTTACAACAAATCTGTAAGTACTGTCCTGTTTCAGATGAGAAAACAGGTGTAGTTAAATAAGCTGCTCAAAGTCACTCCAATGCCAATGAGTGGCAAGAAAGACTCAAACTCAGATCTGATTCCAAACTTCATGCTCTTAAGTCTTTAGCCAATTTGTTTAATTTTTTTTAACCAAAGTTATACAGGCACACAGTTTAAAGAGTCAAACACATTTACAAATTTTGTTAAGAAAAAAAATGCAGTCCTTGCAACCTACCTCCCTGTACTACCCTTCCCCAGAGATGAGAACATCCACCTCTTTTAGTTGATTATTTTGGTACTTAATTCTATGTCCTTAAATAACATGCTTGTATTGCTAGTTTCAGATTTTTTTTTTTCATTTTGGGGCATTATTTATCATCTACCTACGAAGGAAGATGAGAATTTCTATTTCTCTTTCCTACTAGGGCTTCATCACAAACATGTACTTCCCATCCTTCCCCTACTTCCCATCCTCCCCCTACTTCCCATCCTCCCCATTCTTCCAGGAGCTAAAACATATTAGATATATCTGTATTTAAATCCTTTTTTTTTTTTTTTTCCCCTGAGAGGGAGTCTCACTTTGTCACCCAGGCTGGAGTGCAGTGGCAAAATCTCGACTTACTGCAACCTCAGCCTCCCAGGTTAAAGCAATTCTCCTGCCTCAGCCTCCCAAGTAGCTGGGATTACGGGCGCCTGCCACCATGCCCGGCTAATTTTTGTATTTTAGTAGAAATGGAGTTTCACCATGTTGTCCAGGCTGGTCTCAAACTCCTGACCTCAAGTGATCCGCCCACTTCAGCCTCCCAAAGTGCTGGGATAACAGGCATGAGCCACTGCAGCCAGCCGGTATTTAAATCATTGTGACTGAATGTTTATTATTCAGAGATAAACCGAATAGTAAACTGATTTTTTTTCTTCCTTTCACAACTTTGTCTTCCCTGGAGTTAATGGTCTTGTCCTTCTGTTTAATTTTCATTTTTTTGAGATAGTCCTGCTCTGTAGCCCAGGCTGGAGTGCAGTGGTGCAACCTCTACCTCCCAGGTTCAAGTGATTCTCCTGTCTCAGCCTCCTGAGTAGCTGGGATTACAGGCATGTGCTACCATGCCCAGTTAATTTTTATATTTTTTAAAGTAGAGACAAGGTTTCACCATGTTGGCCAGGCTGGTCTAGAAATTCTGACCTCAGGCAATCTACCCGCCTCAGCCTCCCAAAGGGCTGGGATTACAGGCATGAGCCACCACACCCAGCCTGTTTGTTTAATTTTCTATGTATAATTCCCATAACTAATCCAATCCGCAAATGCTTCAAGAGGTTCAGAAGCATTAGATAGTCTATCAATTTAAACTACCCAAAGAAGTCTCGCTGGAGCCTTCTGACTGCTCAAATCTGGGCTGGTTTGTCTGGTGTGCACTGCTGTCATCCTGGAATCTTTCTTCATCACCATCCTGGGTACCCCTTTCAAGTCTCTCCTCTACGGGTGCTCCTGTTTCCTATATCCCGTTTTCATCTTTTTTGATTACTCCCTTGTTTTAGTAGAACAGATCTTCCAGTAGCTTCCTGAGAAAGGGTGCATGAGAGGTACATTTTTTGAGAACTTGCAGCCTGAAGATATCTTTATTCTACCCTCATCCTTGATTTATAATTTGGCTGAGAATTCGCAGGAAAGCTTGTAATTTATTTTCCTGCAGAATGTTGAAGGCATTGCTCCACTGCCTGCTAGTTGCTAGTGTTGAGAGTCCAAGGCAATTCCGACTCTTTTTATGTGACTTTTTTTTCTCTCTCTCTCTCTGAAAACTTAATATGATCTTCTCTTTGTTTCCAGTGTTCTGAAGTCTCACGATGACTGCTTTGGGTGGGTCACTTTCATCCACTGTGTTGAATATTTGATAGGTCCTTTCAATATGAGAACTAACGTCCTTTTTTTTTTTTTTTTTTAAAGGAGACCATGGTCTATGGCATAGACAAGGCTCAGGAAACAAAGGTCAGACAGTAGGGAAAATAAAGGCACAGCTAAGGGTGGATAATTCCTATTCTCTTGGTGCTCCCTGCTTCGATGTTGTAGGTTGCAATAGCACCCATGGGAGAACTAACATCCTTAAGTTCCAATAAATGTTCTTGAATTATTTCATCAATTATTTCCTTCCTTCTGTGTTCCTATTTTTCTTTCTGTGACTCCTATTTAGATACTGGACTTCCTAGAATGACTCTTTATGTTTGTTTGGGGATTTTGTTTTGTGGGTTGTTGAAATCTTTTGTCTCTCTTTTTTTTTTTTAAGAGACAGGCTCTCATTCTGTCACCCAGGCTGGAGTGCAATGGTGAGATCATGGCTCACTGCAACCTTGACCTTCGGGCTCAAGCAATTTTTCTGTCTCAGCCTCCCGAGTAGCTAGGACTATTAAGTACATGCCACCACGCCTGGCTAATTTTATTTTTTATAGACAGGGTCTTGCTGTGAGCTGGTCTCAAACTCCTGTGCTCCTGCGTCAGTCTCCCAAAATGCTAGGATTACAGGTATAAGCCACTACGCCTTCTCTCCTGTTTTCTACTTTGTTGATTTTTAACCCTGCTTTCTAGAAAATTTCCTCATGTTGATTTTTGAAACCTACAACTGTATTTAAATTTTTGCTCTCATATTTTTAATTTCCAAGAGTTCCTTTTTGTTTTATAAAAATTCCTTCTTTAAAAATTGTACCCTGGCCGGGCACGGTGGCTCACACCTGTAATCCCAGCACTTTGGGAGGCCGAGGCGGGTGGATCACGAGGTCAAGAGATCGAGACCATCCTGGTCGGCATGGTGAAACCCCGTCTCTACTAGAAATACAGAAGATTAGCTGGGCATGGTGGCATGTGCCTGTAATCCCGGCTACTCAGGAGGCTGAGGCAGGAGAATTGCCTGAACCCAGGAGGCAGAGGTTGCGGTGAGCCGAGATCGCGCCATTGCACTCCAGCCTGGGTAACAAGAGCGAAACTCCTCTAAAAAAAAAAAAAATTGTATCCTATACTTGTTTCATGGTGGAAATATGGTTTTTTGGGTTTTTTTGAGACAGAGTTTCATTTTTTATTGACCAGGCTGGAGTGCAATGGTGTAATCTCGGCTCACTGCAACTTCTGCCTCCTGGGTTCAAGCAATTCTCCTGTCTCAGCCTCCCAAGTAGCTGGGATTACAGGCGTATGCCACCACACTTGGTTAATTTTTGTATTTTTAGTAGAGAAAGGGTATCATCATATTGGTCAGGCTGGTCTCGAACTCCTCACCTCAGATGATGCACCTGCCTCAGCCTCCCAAAGTGCTGCCACCAAGTCTAGCTGTTGTTTTCTTTAAAGATATACTACCTTCACAGGTATTGAGAAATGTGTTCTTTTACCTGAGATTATATTAATGTTATCAAAGTTTTCTTCTCACCTTTTCCTTTCAGTTGCTTTTTTCCTGTTTGTTTCTTCTGGGTGTACGTGAGGTTGGGAGGGGCAGTTTGCTTTTTCATTTTTATTTATTTTTTTTTACCAGGGAGATATAGCCTTCAAAGTAAAACAATGGTACCTTCCAGGGTGGGGTGGGGAGCAGTTTGGATCACTTTTTTTCACAGATGCTTTCTTTAGATGTTTGGTAATCTTTGGTTTAAAGAATTTAAACCATATCTTTAGAGTGGAGGCTTTAAGACTGAGTGGAAGCTCTGTGTGTGAGCCTTGTTGACTGTGAGTCATTGGATAGGGAACATTCAATACCTTATATATTTTAGGACTTTCCCTTCAAGAGGATTCTGGAGAGAAGGATTATTTAATTTTGTGCTTGGAGGGTGAAGTCTTTTCTGCTAGTGCTCTGGAAACTGAATAAGGAAGAGGACTGGAGGCTCAGCATCAAGTCTAGTTCACTACATGCTCCTGTTTTCAGTGCAGTACTTTAGCCCTAAGCTGTGCCCAAGTCCCTTGCTAGACTTCCAGTCTTTGCCACAGGTGGGAGGTGCCCAGGGTGTCTTGGGATCTGACTGTTTCTTAGACCTTCGGTGCTTCTTGGCTTTCCTCACTGCTAGTTATAACTCAGTCTTCTCAGGTCTGCTAAGTCCTTCATCACTCTTTTGTTTGCTTTTTGCTTCCAAAAATTCATTGCTATTATCTCCTCTCCTGTTTTCCCTATGGTGTGTTTGTGTCTTTTTCTTTATAAAATTCCTTTATGGTAGTTTCAGGGAAGTTTTTGTGAATATATATTCTCTACCATCTCTTTTTTTTTCTGAGACAGTCTTGCTGTCACCCAAGCTGGAATACAGTGGTGTGATCTACACTCACTGCAACCTCCGCCTCCTGAGTTCAAGGGATTCTCATGCCTCAGCCTCCCAAGTAGCTGGGATTACAGATATGAGCCACTATGCGCAGCCCAATCTACCAATCTACCATCTTCAACTGGAAGCCTACCATTGTTATTCAAACTTGGGAATTCAGACTCCCAAGAACATAACTTTGGACATCAGTTGAAGATATACTACATTGATAGTTAAATACTATCATTCAGGCCACAGGCCCACAAACATATTGGAGTTGGTTTTCTCAGTTTGTTTTTTTTTTTTTTTTTTTTTTTTTTTAGGGAAGAAGAGAAAAAGAAGGGGAAAAAAAGAAAAAGAGGGAAAAAGGAATATTACTTCATTCCTAAAATGGGTTTCAATAATGGCCGATCAATATTTTGAGTGTTTAAAGTGGTTAATGCATATTTTATGTGTTTAAAATGGAGACCTCTATTGTGTTTGTTTGTTCTGGCTCTGAGTTCAAGTCCTGGATATCGTTATCAATTTGTTGTCTCGTTGAATCTAAATCTCATTATGTGTCTTATGTATCTGGGTGTTAAGATCTCTTATTGTTACATTAATCCTTTTACCCTTGCATCCTTGTAGCTTTGAAATCTATTTTATTAAGTGTGAGAATTGCAACTGCTGCTTTTTATTTATTTATTTTTGCTCTCCATTTGGTTGGTGAGTTTTTTTCCATCCCCTTGTTTTGAGTCTTTGTATATCTTCAGATATATCGTTAGATTTTGTGGATAATATATATTTTGTGTGTTTAACATGGAGAGCTCTATTGAGTTTATTTGTTCTGGATCTTAGTTCCAGTCCCGGGTATCGTTATCAATTTTTTGTCTCGTTGAATCTAAATCTCATTATGGGTCTTATGTATCTGGGTGTTAAGATCTCTTATTATTACATTAATCCTTTTACCCTTGTATCCTTGTAGCTTTGAAATCTATTTTGTCAAATGTGAAAATTGCAACTCCTGCTTCTTATTTATTTATTTTTGCTCTCCATTTGGTTGGTACGTTTTTGTTTTTTTTTTTTCCAACCCTTCATTTTGAGTCTATGTATATCTTTGGATATACCGTTAGATTTTGTCTGTATCTTTTGATTGGGAGATTTGGTCGATTTAAATTTAGGGTTGCTGCCATTTGTTGTTAACTGGCTATTTTGTCCTTTCGTTGATAAAAATTCTTCTTTATGTTAATGCTCTTTACTTTTTGATGTATTTTTAGAAAGGGTCATACTGGTTGTTCCTTTCTGTGTATAATGCTTCTTTTAGAAGTTCTTGTAAAGCAGGCCTGGTGGTAATAAAATCTCTGAGTACTTGCTTGTTCCTAAAAGATTTTATTTTTCCTTCAAATGTAAAGCTTAAATTGGCAGGATATGAAATTCTGGGCTGAAAGTTCTGTTGATTAAGTATGTTGAATATTGGCCCCCACTCTCTTCTAGCTTGTAGGGTTTCCGTTGAGAGATCTGCTGTAAGCCTAATAGGCTTACCTTTATGGGTGACTTGATCTTTCTCTCTGGCTGCCCTTAATATTTTCTCCTTCGTTTCGATCTTGGTGAATCTAATGATTATGTGCCTTGGGGTTGGTCTTCTTGAGGAATATCTTTGTGGTGTTCTCTGTATTGCCTGGGGTCGAATAGTGTCCTGCTTTGCTAAATTAGGAAAATTTTCCTGGATAATGTCCTGGAGAGTATTTTCCAGCTTGACTTCATTCTCTCCGTCACATTCAGGTACACCAATCAAGCGTATATTAGGTCTTTTCACATAGTCCCATATTGCTTGGAGACTTTGCTCATTCCTTTTTATCCTTTTTTCTCTATTCTTGTCTTGTCGTTTGGTTTCATTAAGTTGGTCTTCTACCTCTGATACCCTTTCTTCTGCTTGATCCATTCGGCTGTTTAAGCTTGTACATATTTCACTGAGTTCTCGTGTTGTATTTTTCAACTCCATAAGTTCATTTGTATTCCTCTCTATACTGTCTATTCTTTTCAACATTTCATCGAACCTTTTTTCCAAGTTCTTAGTTTCTTTACATTGGGTTAGAACAAGTTCCTTTAACTCCCAGAAGTTTCTTATCATCCACCTTTTAAAGCCTACTTCAGATAATGGAACACAGTCCTTTTCCATCAGGGCTTGTTCCGTTACTGATGAGTCCTCTTCCATCAGGGCTTGTTCGGTTGCTGATGAGTCCTTTTCTGTCAGGGCTTGTTCCGTTGCTGATGGGTTCTGATTTTGAGTATACTCGGCCTTCTTAGGCTGTTTTTTTCCCTTCATTGTAAATGAACCGCCTTTCTAATTAGTTTTCTGAGTCGACGTCCGACTTATTGATTCCCAGTGCTGGGATCCGAGCAACCCACTGTGGCAGCCTAAATAGCAGCGATAAGACTGATGGTGCTCTTCTGTCCGGGAATCTCTGGTCTGGCTTCCCTCTTGAGTCCGCAACAAGCGGCTCTGACTTCCTGGAGCTCCAAACTCCGGTCAGTAGGGGAAGCAGTCCCGTTGGCTCTGCATGATGAGCTGCTGCGCCGAGACGCCGGCAAAACCGCTGCGGCGGCCACAAGAGTCGCGCTGGCGACCCGTGGGGCTCCTCCACTGGGAATCGGCTAATCGGTGAGTGACGAAAATTCGTCTAATGATGTGGCGTCGTCTCGTTCTCTGAGCTTTCACTGGGAGCTACAATCCTGAGCTGTTAGTGGTCGGCCATCTTGGATCCAGTTTGTTTGTTTATAATTGAGACAGGGACTCACTCTCCACGCAGGTTGGAGTGCAGTGGCACAATCACGGCTCATTGTAGCCTCAACCTCCCGGGCTCAAGTGATCCTCCCACCTCAGCCTCCCTGGTAGCTTGAACCAGAGGTGCACACTACCATGCCTGGCTAATTTTTATATTTTTTATAATATAAACTTAGAGACAGGGTCTCACTAAGTTATCCAGACTGGTTTCCGACTCCTGGGCTCAAGTGATCCTCCTGCCTTGGCCTCTCAAAGTGCTGGTATTACACTGTGCCCAGCCTTAAAATAATTTAAATCAGAATTTTAAAATCTAGAAATGTACATAAAAATCTAAATTTCTAGTATCTTTTTTCTTCTTCTTTTTTTTTTTTTTTTAAATTTCTAGTATCTTTTCAAAACCAGAGATCTGGCAAAAATAGGTTTTAAGTGACCAGACCTGGAGAATTATCCCTTTTTTTTTTTTAAATTTGAGACAGAGTTTCACTCTTGTTGCCTAGGCTGGAGTTTCACCATGTTGATCAGGCTAGTCTCAAACTCCTGACCTCAAGTGATCCATCCATCTCGGCCTCCCAAAGTGCTGGGATTACAGGTGTAAGCCACTGTGCCCAGCCCTTTTCGTAATTTTTTGTTCACACCCAGTGTCTTTAGTAAGTTTGCTGTGTGATAAAATCCTGGTGGCACTATTTCTGGACTATGCAGAAAACACCCAGGACTTCTAAAACATAGTTAGCCAGCCCAGAGTTGCCTATGGAAGTTTTCCCTGTACCTCAGACGTTTCTCTCAAGTGGTCTGATAATTGAAGACATTAATCATCCCCACTCTGCCCAAGATTTATTCCTAGGTGATCTTGTCAAACTACTGTCACTGATTTTTGTGGTTTGGCACATTAGCTGGCCCTGCTTTGACTTTCCCAGGGGAGAGATTCAAAAGCACTGCTGGCTGAAGACATTGTTAGGGTCAGGCTATTATCTTCATGTCCAGTTTCCTTTCTTCAGTAAACTTACCTTGAGGATGCTCATTTTCCACAGCTGGGGAGCTATCTGAAGAAATGACCTGGAGAGACAAGAAAACAGATTCAGTTTAACCTGGTTCTATAACAACATTAGGGGAAGGGCTGGTGAACAAATAATAAATGACTCCCTTTAAAGCACTATAAAGCCCCCGCTCTCCCTATCCTTTTTTTTTTTTTTTTTTTTTGAGAGAGGGTCATGCTCTGTCACCCAGGCTGGAGTGCAGTGGTGTGATCACGGTTCACTTCAGCCTTGGCCTCCTCAGGCTCAGGTGATCCTCTCACCTCAGCCTCCTGAGTAGCTGGGATTACAGGCACACGCCACTGTGCCCAGCTAATTTTTGTATTTTTAGTAGAGATGGAGTTTCACTATGTTGCCCAGGCTGGTCTTGAACTCCTAGGCTCAAGTGACTGCCCTCCTTGGCCTCTCAAAGCACTACAATTGGGCTGGGAGCGGTGGCTCACGCCTGTAATCCCAGCACTTTGGGAGGCCGAGGCGGGTGGATCACGAGGTCAAGAGATCGAGACCATCCTGGTCAACATGGTGAAACCCCATCTCTACTAAAAATACAAAAAAGTAGCTGGGCACAGTGGCGCGTGCCTGTAATCCCAGCTACTCAGGAGGCTGAGGCAGGAGAATTGCCTGAATCCGGGAGGCGGAGGTTGCGGTGAGCAGAGATTGCGCCATTGCACTCTAGCCTGGGTAACAAGAGGGAAACTCCGTCTCAAAAAAAAAAGCACTACAATTACAGGCACGAGTTACTGCACCCAGCCTTGTAAAGGCCTTCAGAAATATGATCTCATTTAACCTTTAAAACAACCCTGAGGTAAATACTGTTATTAGCCTTATTCTCACAGATTATGTCTCTGAGAGTCAAGTGACATTAAGCAACCTTCCCAAGGTCACATGGCTGAGGAGGGGTGGAGTAGGCATTCAAACACCTATCTTCTGGGTTCTAAAGCTTGTGGCTTGCTTTTTTTAACAACAAAATTTTAATAAATAACAAATGTGAAAGAACACAGACTTATTTATTTATAACTATTTTTTGGAGATGGAGTTTCACTCTTGTTGCCCAGGCTGGAGTGCAATAATGCAATCTCAGCTCAATGCAGCCTCTGCCTCCTGGGTTCAAGTGATTCTCCTGCCTCAGCCTCTCAAGTAGTTGGGATTACAGGCATGCACCATCACACCCGGTTAATTTTGTATTTCTAGTAGAGATGGGGTTTCTCCATGTTGGTCAGGCTGGTCTCAAACTCCTGACCTCAGGTGATCCGCCTGCCTTAGCCTCCCAAAGTGCTGGGATTACAGGTGTGAGACACTGCGCCTAGCCAAAAAAAAAATAATTTTTTTTTGAACTACTTATACCTAACAAAATGATTTCTTATAACTGACAAGGAGTTTGGTTGGATTTATCTTGGCAATGTTCATTTTTGTAAATTTTATTTTTTATTTTTTTGGCAGATTCTCACTCTGTTGCCAAGTTGGTCAGGCTGGTTTCAAACTCCTGACCTCAGGTGATCCAGCTGCCTCAGCCTCCCAAAGTGCTGGTATTACAGGCATGAGCCACCGCACCCAGCCATTTAAATAAAATTTTCTAATGCATTTACCCCATTGTAATGAAATTCCACCTCTCTGGAATCAAAGAAGAGAAGAAACCAATACTGCTACAATATTGTGCTTTCCAGAAATGCTTCTATCCACTTTTGAGCTGAATGAGTATCATCTGCAAAGCTCATGTTCTTACACACTATACTGCCTAAATGAAACATTAGGTCCTAAAAGCTAAGGCTAAAAGATCTGGGCTTAGGGCTAACCCCTTCAAGATTCTCACAGATCTATTTTATCAAAACTTGGAAGCCAGAGAAATAGCACTGTCTTCCCCCAAACACTGACACTCACTAGGCATAGTTGTAGGCACTGGAACCACAGAAATAATCTTTACTGTTGAGAGAGGACCACAAGTAGGGAGGATCCCAGTAGCTGACTGTCAGCCAGTAAAAGCCTGAATGTCTGAGGGGTGGATAAGGAACATGAATGTTCTGAAACTGGGGACTCGAGTCCCCTCAGCACCCTTGTGAGTCAAAGGTTACTACAGCAAGGGGATGCTGGTTTTCCAAGTTTCCTTTCTGTAGATAGTCTGAGAGTAGAGAGTGTTTTGACTAGATAAACCTTAGAACCATTTCTGTGCTCCCTCAAGTGGGAACATTTGGAAATGCCATTGTTATTCGGGAACCCAGGAGGTTTCACAACAATTTTCATCTGCTAGCATCAACAGTCTTGGCTCCATTTGTTCTGGGTGATACCTCCAAACTAACTTAAAACCATACTTCATCCCCATAGCTTCTGTAGTAACATGACATAAAAACTTCAACCTGGGAGGCTGGCTGACAAAATTCCTAAACCCAGGAAGTTTAAGACAGCCCTACACTTTTCTCCCTTAATAGGCTAGGGAAGAGAGCAGGGAGTAAGGGAGATTTTCTTCCTCTCTTCCTTCTGGGCTACATAAGACTATTAGCTTGGCCTGCCATTTTGGCAAGACTATCGGAACAACAGCCTCATCACTTGTAAGTGGGAGAGAGGGTTGTTTAATGGTAAAGATAGACACATGATATATCGGAGTCTCACAAAGATCTATACAAAGGCACAGCAACAGCTACTTCTGTAGAATTTACTGTACCCATCATATGATAGATATTGTACTGTGCTACAGTTATTTTGTTCATTATCTATCCAAACAGATTATAAATTCCTGGAAACTTAGAACTACCTTATATTTTGTATCCCCCATACTATTTGGCACAGGGTTTTGCATACAATTCACAGTTGTTTTTTTCTGATCCTCAAAGAATGATGCACAGTGATATCAACAGATATACCCAAGACTAAATTACAGAGAAAGGCAAGAAACATATAGCTAAATAGAGATACAGATACCAATATAAGAGATTTAACACAACTATGTGACTTTTAACTTTCTGCCTGTTTCACCATATCAGAGGGGGAATTATCTAATTATGTCCACTTTTTCTTTTTTTTTCTTTTTGAGACAGGGAATCACTCTGTCACCCAGACTGGAGTGCAGTGGCACAATCACAGATCACTGCAGCCTTAACTTCCCCAGCTCAGGCAATCCTCTGACTTCTGCCTCCCAGGCTGCTGGGACTATAGACACACACCACCAAGCCAAGCTACTTTTTGTATTTTTTTTGTAGAGATGGGGTCTCACTATGTTGACCAGGTTGGTCTTGAACTCCTGGGCTCAAGCAATCCGCCCACCTTGGCCTCCCAAAGTTCTGGGATTACAGGCATGAGCCACTGTGCCTGGTCTCCTTTCTAGTCCTTTTTTTTTTTTTCACTGACCATCCTTTCTACTTCTAATAACACAGGGGACCAGACAAATTACCACTGTACTATGTAAGTACAAAATATTAGAGAGACACATGCTACATATGACAAACAGACTCAACAGTTTCTTCCAAACTTCTGATCTACATTTGCAATTATTTGTTTGATAACCACAGATATCACAGAGATTCCTCAAATGCTTCAATATGAAACATTTGTCCCTCTAATCCTATTATTCTCAGTGTGGTTCCCATCTATGTTTTGCACAGCTGTCTTCTTAACATGTATCAGCTAAGCTGGTATGTTAGAAATGCCTCAGATCCATCTCTCATTGCCAACTTCACACCCTTAATTTAGGCTCTTACCTCTCACTTCGGCAACACTGTTTAAACTGGTGTCCTTGCCCCAAAACTATCTGTTCTTCACTTTATCTTTCATGCTTTCACCACATTTGCTCACCAAAGCATCTCAGGTTTGGAAGGTTACTTTCATCTCCAGTAACAAGAAACTTTACTTTCTGAAATAGCTCAGTCCATGTACAGAAAGCTGCTATGAACATTCCTAAAGGACATTCACTAACTTGCTTATAAATCTTCCATAGGTCCCCTATTACAAAACAAAGTTCAATTTTAGCATGGTATGTAATACTTTCAACCTGATCTTAGCCTTCTTTTCCAGTCTTTTCTCCCACTGTGACCAAAATCCAAATCCAGCAACATCAAACCACTGGTTCATTCCTTATTCTCCATATACCCCAATTTCAGTGCCCTTGTTCATACTGTTCTCTCAATTTGTAGTGCTCTCTCCCAGGTCCAAAGTAATTTTTCTCTCAACTATGCTGTCACAGTCCTTTGTCTGCATATTGATGATAGCATTTATTATAGTGTACCTTTAAATAACAGCTATTGCTGGCTGCCCTCAGGCTGAGCATTTTCAAAAGTTGTTGTTGTTTTGGAGACAAGGTCTCACTATGTCACTGAGGCTAGAGTGCAGTGGCATGATCTCAGCTCACTGCAGCCTCCATCTTCCTGGATCAAGATATCCTCCCACCTCAGCCTCCCAAATAGCTGGGGCTACAGGCACACACCACCACCACCATGCCTGAGTAATTTTTGTATTTTTGTTTTTGTCCAGACAGGATTTCATCACTGGTGTAGAACTCCTGAGCTCAGGCATGGTGATTTGGATTACAGGTGTGAGCCACCACACCTGGCCAAGTTTTCTTTTTCTTCTTTTTAATTTCCATCCCAGAACCTAATCCACTACATAAAATGTGAAGGCTAGATTTTCTAAAATCTATGTAAAAATGTTTTGTAAACCATAATACATTTATAAGTAGGTAGACTATGTTATTTTAAATTTAATGAAATTAGACTCCTTATTTTTGTTCAAGATTATCTTAATTAGTCATAAGTGGCTCCCTTGCCTGGCAGACCAACTGCGAATCATTTTACTACTTTGGTCGGTTTTCTCTTTGAAAACCTGAAAGAAACAACCTCTCTATAGGCAGGGAAAGGGTGTGGCAAAGAATTACTCTGGGCATGTCCCAGAATAATTCTTATGAATCACTTATGAATTAGTTATGAAAGTGAACCTGCCGGGCGCGGTGGCTCACGCCTGTTAATCCCAGCACTTTGGGAGGCCGAGGCGGGCAGATCACAAGGTCAAGAGATCGAGACCATCCTGGTCAACGTGGTGAAACCCCATCTCTACTAAAAATACAAAAAATTAGCTAGGCATGGTAGCACGTGCCTGTAATCCTAGCTACTTAGGAGGATGAGGCAGGAGAATTGCCTGAACCCAGGAGGTGGAAGTTGCGAGCCAAGATCACGCCATTACACTCCAGCCTGGGTAACAACAGTGAAATTCCGTCTCAAAAAAAAAAAAGAAAGAAAAAGAAAAAGACTCCTGAGAGTGAGGGTGGGTGCAAACATGTAGCAGACAACCCGCAGCATCTGTGGGAGGGTGACAGGGCCCTGCCACAATTGGTCAATGCCAGCTCGCCAAGAATGAGCTATGCCAAAACTCCCGCTTAGAGTCGCTGAGCGGGTCATGACCTAAACTTATCCAAGGGACACAGTGGCCTCTAACACTGCAAGATTTCCTCTTTCAAGCAAACTCCAATTCTCGGTCTTATTAAGGAAATGTGACTTCACTGGATGCATTACAAAGATCTTCAGATGTCCTTCTGCCAGTCAGACCACGGAGGTCCAGTAGCTACCTTCAAGCGGAGATCCCTCTGGACGTCCCCTGCCTCACCCAGAAAAGCTGGATCACAGCCCTGCCCTCTCAAGCAAACCTCTGAAAGGTCTTGAGGTGCTAAGAGGAAAGGAGGCCCGAGATTGCCACGGCATACGTGGGCTCGCTCCAAGGAGGGAGCCAGGAGTCACCGCCTGCTCGGGCTAAGAGTACCGCGTACGGAAAGGCGGCGGGGGCGCGGCCCAGTCCTAGGAGATGCGCTCAACGAAGAAGTGGAGGGACAGGGTCACGGGATAGGGCAGACACCCGGTTGCTTCTTGTTTGCTAGACTCCAGTGCCAGCCCCTGCCCGGCCCCCCCGGTCTCCTAACAGGGGGTCTTAGGCTCCACAGCGCCCCCGACCGCCCTCCGGCACTCCTCACCGTCTCCATTGCAAGAGGCGCCGGCTTGGTTCTCGCTTTAGGAAGCTCTCTTGGGGCAGGCCCCGCCCCACATCCGGTGCGGCAAGGCCACATCCGTCCACGTCACGGCAGTCGCCAGACTAGGGCGGAAGACGGAGAACCCACCCTTCCGGCGGTGGCTGGCCTCGGTAACCGCCCTCCCCCGGTCCTCGCAGACCGCACGTATCCCGCTGATGGCAAGGGTCATGGGACGGACTCGCTTGTATTTAAAATGTTCTTTTTTTATTTGTTGTTTAAAAACAAACTTGGAAGAAGCAAAATCCAAAACTTGCCCTTTGCCTCTCGCAACATAAATTATGTACAGTTCAGAATGATCGCTGATACAAAACATGCCAAGGACAGGGGCGCTGAGGGTGGAGGGAGAGAGGGCGCTTTAAAAAAGGGAACCATTTCATCCGTTGTTACGAAGGACCAACCTTGCTGTACAGGATACACACAACACAAAATAAAGTTTTCACGGGATTCACACTTGTCAGCGATTTATTTTTTAAAAAGGGGGGAGGGTCCTGGAGGTGAGGGGAGAAGACTGTAAAGGGGAAAACTGAAAATTGAGTATGTGCGAGTGTAAACCAACCCAAAATACAAACATGGGGGGGTGGAGGATTTTGATGCAATTATACAGGCAGGGTACTTAAAAAAAACCGACAACCAAAATTCCAACCTTGTAGCTTGGGTCTGAGTTATAGTTTATATAAAAATTAAAAACTGTATAAGGTTTCTTCACTAAATTCTACAGGACTATCGGATACCTAGCATATGCTTACAAAGTCTGCCCCATCCCCTTTTCCCAATCCCAGGGCCCAAGCCCCAGAGCCTGACTCACAGGAGCCAATCTCCCCATCCCTGTAGCCTAGACCTTCTGCTCTCGGAAAAGGAACATCCAAGGGCTGTGGCTTTGAGGGGAGCAGCCCAGTCTCCCTATTGTCTGATTTAATTACAGCGGTTCCTGTGGGAGTGGGGGGTGTTATTCTCTTAAACATTTGCAGCTTGAAACAGTTGAGGAAGCAGCTTAAATAAAAAAAATCTCCCTACCCCCAACAATCCACAACCCCTCAAATTCAAAACAAAACAAAAACAAACCTAAAATCACAACAGCGACCAAGCTCCCCCTCCAGCAGGCCCGCCCGTCCACCACCACCACCAAGCCCACCCCTACACTCCAGACATCTGATTCTTGAAAATATTAATTACAAAATGCCCTTTGCCCACAGCCCCTAGAAGATAACTGCATATAAGCTTCATCTTCATCCCCATGGTTCCCTACCAGAGAGGGGTTTGGGGCCTCACCCACCCCTTACCTACCCCCACCCGCAGGAAGAGGTTCAACTGCAGCACTAGCTTGGGCAGAAAGGGGAAGGAAAGGGAGGCAGGGAACCCATCACCCTCTGGCTCCCCCTGGGGTCAGCTCTCTTTTGTGCGTTATAACATAGTCCAACTATACAACAGGGGGTGGGAATCGCCCAGCCTCTATACCCCCATCTTACAGCAGTCACAGCCAGGGGGTGGGGAGTGGGGTGGGGGGTGAGGAAAAGGGCGGTAGGTTGGGTAATGGAGTGGGCCCCCCCACAAGGGGAGCTCCATGTGTCCGCCCCACACCCCCCTACCATTTATAAACTGGTTTTGTAAAAAGAAAATAGATATATTTATATAGAATATATAAAGCACAAAAATTAGTAGTTTTACATTTGCTCTCCCCGGGGGTGGGGGGAGAGGGGAGGGTTCTCACCTCCAGCCGGCTCCCCCATGCCCCACAAGACTATGTACAATCCCATGTATAAATAGATAAATACCCCCCACCCTCCCCACGCTGACACTAAGCTCCCCCACCCCCACATCACCACCCCTTCCCACCAGACCAGCAGCAGTTTGGTGACTGAGGGAAAGTGGGAGCTCCGGGCCACACCCTGCCTCACTAGGTATGGGCATGCCACTCAGGGATAGCCCTCACCCTACCCCCCACCCAACCCATCCAGGGGCTGGAGGGCAAACGGGCTCATGATGGGGTTGGGAAAACAGGAGGGAGATATCCTGGTCCTAGGTTTAGCCCCTCCTGCCCCCATGTCCAGATGGAGAAGGAAGTCCTAGAGCAACTAGGGGCCAGTCATCCCCAATCTTCATCATCATTTGCCTCAACCACCATCCCATGCCCATAATTAAAAACAAAGATGGATTTTTTGTTGTTGTTTTTCTTCCTCCTCCTACCCCCCTTCCACCCACTCAGAAGAGGGCAGTGAGGTGGGGGAGAGGGCTGGGGCAGTAGGGGGCTTGGAGAGGGTCTCACATTTCAAAACAGCAAAAAATCCAACACTTAAATGAGGTAGGTGTGGGTGCGGGGTCTCCTTGCCCGGCTTGCCCAGCTTGCCCTCCTAGGCAGCTGGGCGCCTCTTTCCCGTTCATGTTGCATTTGTCAGAGTGGAATACAAGGAAACACAACCCATAGAGAGACAGAAACACAGAGGAGAAGAGGGAAACAGAGACAGATCAAGAGGGAAGGGTCTGGGGGTGAGGGTGGGGGCAGGACCCGGCAGGCAGGGCCAGGTGTGGGACCCGGCCTTTGGGATTGTCAAGCTTAGTCAAGTCTCTTTGCAGCCTTGAGTTGGGCCAGAGAGGTCAGTGGGAGCAGCAGGGCTGTGAGGCCCGGCCACACATCCTCTTCCCCCACCCTGCTGCCTCCCAGATGCTTCTGGGTAGTTCCCGGCCCATATCCCCCTCAAACCTGAGATGCCCAATGGCTGCTTCTGTCTGGCCCCTCCTGGAGCTGGGGGCAGAGATGCCAGCCTGAGGGCCGGTGGTGGGGAAGAGGGTTGTCCCTGGTGCCCAGGGTGGGCTTGGCCTAGGGCCCTCTGCCCCAGCCTCCTACTCCAGGGGCTCCGGTCAGCCGGCAGCCCCAGCCCTGGGTCCTGGCTCTGGCTGCTACCTCTCTTCCCCCTCATCCCTTTCAGGGAAGAGGTTGGGGGTAGGGGGACTCCCCTGCCTGGTAGCCTCAAAGCTTCTTAGTTCATCCATTTCCGACAATTCCAGGCTCCACAGTGGCAGGGGATCTTGTGCTGATCGTCCTCAAAATCAAACTGATAGTCATAGGTTAGCTGAAAAGAGAAGAGGGCAGAATCAATGCTAGCCCCACACAGGAAGAGGGGAGGGCAGAGAAGATAGGATCTGAGGGGCATAGCCTAGGAACCCACATTTAGGGAATGGCAGAGAAGGGGTGAAAGAAGGAGGAGCTGCTTTGTCACTCACTCAGGTTACTTCCTCTCACCTCCTCTCCTTTGGGGATTCGCCGGCTGGAGATGATGATGATTTTGTCTTCTTTGTCAAATGTCACGACTTCGGCCACACAGTTAGGGGCACAGGAATGGTTAATGTACCTGGGCAGTGGGAGAGAATCAGGATGTCAAGCAGCTAAGTTGGGACAATTTTGATTCTTTGTTGGTTTACCCCCGAGTGCTACTCTCAGGGACCACTAAATTCCTCCTTCCTCATCATCGCTCACCTGGCAGGGCCTCCGGTCAACGTAGCATCAATCACATGTTCATTGTTTATTCGAAACATGTAGATGCCTCGATTCTAGAAAGGCAGAGATTAAAGAAAAAGGGACAAGAGTATCAGAGAATGGCAGTGGTGGCTGTGGGATCAGGTGTGAGACTCAGGCAGTGGGGCTTCTCTTGCATGTTCTTCATTTCTCCTGCCTTTCCCTTCTCCCCACCACAGCCTTCCTCCTGCTCTGCTGGGACCAATCCTGCCCCCTGCTCCTTGGTTGAGTGCAGACTATACACCACAATGGCCCCTCTGCCAGTTCATACCTGCTCCTCATAGATTTTCTCCCGCCGGTTGGCCACCTCGTTCCGAATGATGGTGCCAATGTACTCAATAACCATTGTGTGCTTTTCTAGGTCCTTGGCTGCATAGAGCCCCAGGCCCTGGATACGGGAGCGAGCCAGGTACACGTTATTCTTCCATTCGGTTCGCAGCCGCCGGTACTGGGATGACTTGGAGTGCACAAACTGCTTGCTGTACGGGGTGTTGGTCTCGCCTGTGAAGGTGCTCTGATATGCCTTAGACATGCTGGTACTGTTCAGGGTATGGGGCCTGGGAGGTGATACAATCCATGACAAGCCAGCTCTCCTTCAGACCAAGCACACACCACCCACTTCCTCCACCTCCTCCTGGGATGTGCAACACACCGGTTAGGGGCATGTGCTGCTGGCAAGCACTGGAAGTGCTGCCTTGGGAAAGGAGTAGAGGCAACTGGGTCTCAGCTCTGGTGAGGAAGCAACTAGCTACAGGGACTCTTCTGACATCCTGGGTGGCACAGAGAGCCCAGTGTGAGGGGTAGGGAGTGGAGGAAGCGGGGGGCACCAATTCCCCTACACTGAGCCTGCTCTCCCATCTCCCACTTCCTACCACTCTCCTGCCAAACCATTCTCAAGGCCGTGCTCCTCTGGGAGGTCTTCCCCAAGCAGCCCTGGCCTAGAATTTAAGCTGATGGTTTGCTAGAATGTCTGAATCCTTCCTCCTGCACATACTGGAAGCCCTGAAAATGGGGGTTGTACCACTCTGGGCTAGATTTGAATCAAAACTGGCTGTAAACTCACAGCATAAAAGGTGGTATCCTTTCTTTGGACTGTCCCCTTCTCTGACATAACATGGGCTCTATGCAGATGGCTCAGTGCAGGGGAATGACTGCTGCCTGGCAGGATGCCTTTTACCACCCTAGGGCACCAGCCGAATTCTTGACCATCCCAGAGAAGTGGTTTTCAAATGTTTCTGGTTCTTTACTTTTTTTATTTAGCAGAAATCTTTACTTTTTTCTTTAACAAAATGTTGATTGGAACTCCAATACATACACTAGATGACAATGGAGCTCTTCTAGTTTAATCCAATTTGGGAAAAGGAGAGTTATGCATGGGAAGGCAAGTTCTACCCATCAGTTTATGTGTTCCAGGGCTTTCTGGAACACAGGCACTCACAGTTTGAAAACCACCATTGCAGGGCATCAAGGACAAGGCTGACTAGTGATAGTCTCTGACAATCTTCGACAGCCTAGGAGCCACCAAAGGCCTTTGAGAAAGCCCTGCTACCATAGATTCTGCCTCCCTCTACCCAGGGACCAAGATCCCTGGTACAAAGAAAGAACAAGGACCCACAGTGAAGAGGTAAGGGTCTGGTCCCAGCTGTGTGACATTTGCCTAGTCACTCAATCTTTCTGGGTCTCAGTTTTCTCAGCTGTAAAATGGGGGTCATACCACCTGCCCTACCTACCTCATAAGGTTGTTGTGAGGATCAAATGAGATAATGGATGTGAAAACGCTTTGAAAAAAAAAGTATAAAGTGCTATACAAATGTAAGGTTTTATTATTTTTCTACTATATTTCTATTTATTTTTGACACCAACATTCATGGGGAAGGAAAGGTGACCCTAGCACTCATGGGGTATCTAAGGTTTGGGAGAGTCACAGGCCCTATCCTGGAAGTAAAATAGGAAAGAGGTGACCAGGTCCCTTATATATTTCATAAAATGTCACCACCGTTTACCCATTACCTCCCCAAGGTGCCCAAGATAATTCTGTTCTATATCCCAAGTGCATCTGAGCAGGCTGGGAGAGGAGGAAAAGGATACCCTACTAATAACTGTGTGCCCTCTGATTAGGAGGTCTAAGAGTGATTCCCCAGTTTCTCCATGGGAACTGATTTGCATCCTAAACCCTCATAACGGGACCAGAGGATCCCTATCAATACCCACATCCAGATCCCTTGGCTCCAGCATCACAAGCTCACCGTTTGTAGTGTGTGAGGATTTTAGGCTCTGATCGGGCACAGCCTGTGGGGTTGATCATGAGTGGCAGCTCCATCAGGGGGTGGCGCCCATAGCGGAATAAATAATTTTGACAGCTCTCCACCCCGGGCAGCTGTGGGCACAGATTGTACTCACCTTAGCCTGAGGTCTTTTGGGGTTAGGCCAATGTTCTCAGTGCCCACTGAGCCCCCAGCTCCCGGCCCCTTCTTACTGATTCAGCTATGCGAAGCACAGCGTGCACCGTCAGCCCAAAGAGCTCCTCGCCCTTCAGATACTCAGGGAAGAGTCGCAGCATGTCAGCCTCTTTTCTCATGGCAGCCACAGGCTCAATGATGCGATTCCACACAGCTAATAAACAAGGAAGAGAGCAGCCCTCAGAGATAGCTTCTGCTTACTGACCTCTAGTCCCTAAGCCCAATCTAGAACTGCAGTTGTTTTCTGTGGCCTTCATGCCTCCCTGTCATGAAGGTGTGTGGATCTTCTGGATCCTCTCTTGGCCTCCTAGTCCCACTATCTCTTAAGAAGCAGGAGGCTTCCAACCCCAGGGAGTCATCACAGAGCCTTGAGACACAAACTCAAGGCCCAGGCGACTCAGCATAGGCTATGGAAGGTCCCTAGTGAAAGAGCAGGCATGCTTTGGAGTTGGAAAAACTTGGGTTCAGGTTCTAGTACTGGCCATGGGACCTGGAGCCAATACAGTCATGTGCAGCTTAACAACATTTCATTCAGTGAGGGATCATATATACAACAGTGATCTGGTAAGATTATAATACTGTATTTTTACTTTATCTTTTCTATGTTTAGATGCACATACTTACCATATGTTACAACTGCCTACAGTATTCAGTACAGTTACATGCTGTACAGATTTGTAGCCTAAGAGCAATGGGCTATATACCACAGAGCCTAGGTGTGTAGTATGCTACGCCATCTAGGTTTGCGTAAGTACACTCTATGAAGTTCGCACAATGACAAAATCACCTAACAATGCATTTCTCAGAATGTATCCCTGTCATTAAGCAATATGACTGTACTTAAATCTAAGATTCAGTTTCTTTATGTATAAACTGCCCATAATCATAGTATAATACTTATCTCATAGGGTTGTATGAACAAAATAAATAATACAAATCACTTAGCTTAGTTTGTGGCTCATAATAGACACTCAAAAAAAGGGACCTGCTCTTACTGTTATTTTATCATTAACACTAAAACTAAAATCAAAATAGTTTTGTTTTTTGGTTCTTTTTTTTTTTTGGAGATGGTGTCTCACTCTGTTGCCCAGGCTGGAGTGCAGTGGAGCGATCTTGGCTCACTGCAACCTCCACCTTCCCGGTTCAAGCGATTCTCCTGCCTTAGCCTCCCAAGTAGCTGGGACTACAGGCACATGTTGCCACGCCAAGCTAATTTTTTTGTATTTTAGTAGAGACAGGGTTTCACTGTGTTGTCCGGGCTGGTCTCAAACTCCTGAGCTCAGGCAATCCACCCGCCTTGGCCTCCCAAAGTGCTAAGATTACAGGCGTGAGCCACTGCGCCAGGCCTCAAAATAATTTTGATTTTGTCCAGGGAAAAACAACCACAAGGAACTCAGGATTAGGTTGGGTCAAGCGGATCATAGTCTCAGAACTGTTTCCTTTCTTTCCACTGAGGACAGAAAAGGGAAGTAGAATATGTGAGGTTAGACAAGCAAAATATTTTCAACTGCAAGGGAATTTAGGGTGACAGAGAAGTTGAAACAGTTTCACTGGGAATTTTCAAGAAACCTCCTGCCTGCCTGAGTTGGGGGAAGGAGGATGGCTCACATAGAGGCTATAGGTCCTCTTATGGACACTGGAATAGTGACCCTGGGAGAAACTTTCCCCCTTCCATGTTATCCATTTCAAGGGCCCAGTGCTCACCCTGGGGAGAGGCATCAGTGAAGACCAGGTCCTCCAGGCCCTGCTCGATGACTTTGATTACAAACTCCGGCCGCCCGTTGTTCTCACCAATAGAACAGCGATAGCAACAGCGACGGTTGTTGGTGCGGAGGCTCCAATAGATGCGCGTGGCCTCGTAGCCAACGGGATAGAGGGCAGTGGCACTATGAAAGTCAGCCATCTGGTGAGGGAGCAGCTGTCCAATGGCGTGGAACACAAGGCCTCCCACACGGAACATGTGCAGCCGTTCTCCCCGCTGAATGATGCTGGCAATTTGCTTTACCTCGTCCCGCTCAATGTAGACCCGTCGGAAGACAGCAAAAGAGCTCAGCTCTTGCTCACAGGGCCCCTTGATCTTATGCATTGGACACAGCATGGTCTTGTCCTTGAAGAACATGCACTTGGCACGGATGGCACAAGCAAAATGGTAGACGTTGGGGCAACGCATGCGATTGCAGCTGCTGGTGGCACCAGTTCGCTGGCACAGGGAGCACTTGGTTAGCAGTCCTCGGTGCAGGGCAACCTCCACATTCATCAGTGCCCCGCCCTGGGTCTCATACACCTCCGTTGACCAAAGGGCACAGTTGAGGTGCACCCAGAGGTCCAGGTCCAGGTTCAGCAGGCGGGCAGGCCCATCAGTGGCCCCGTCACCCTCCTCATGACAGAAACAGCAGCGACGCATGTCTCGAGGTACCTTGTCAGGTCGCAAAGCTGTGCCGAGCTGCTCCATGAACTCTGCCACTTCCCGCTCATCCTCCTGCCGCCCACTGCCCTTCTGGATGGTCAGTAGCAGCCGCAGCCGCTTCCAGCGCACTCCTTTCCATTTCTTGAGGCGAGGGGGATGGGAATCTTCACCTTCTTCAGGGGGCCGGGCACGGGGCTTGGGCCGGGCTGATTCAGGGGATGAGGCCAGTGGCAGAGGTGAGGGGATGGGTGGCTCAGCCAAGGGTTCAGTGGGAAGTTCAACCAAGGGTTCAGCAGGGGGACTGGCAGGAGAGGGTGCCAAGGGGGAAGGGGGCGGGGAGGGTTCTTCAGGAGGTGGGGCCGAGAGCTGTCGCACATCCAGATTGGAGACATTGTAGGTATAGCTGTGCTGGGTGGGTGGCTCTGGGGCGGGGCTCTCCTGTAGGAGGGTGCCCTATATCGTTAGTGCCAGCTCCTCATCTAACTAGCTCCCTTCTTCCCCATATCCCACCCTCCCAAAAGGCCTCCCACCCTCCCAAAAGGCCTCCGCATTCTTTGCGCTACACGGAGCCTTTTTTCTTTTTCTTTTTTATTTTTTGAGACAGAGTCTCGCTCTGTTCCCCAGGCTGGATCCAGTGGCACAATCTGGCTCACTGCAACCTCCGCCTCCTGGGTTCAAGGGATTCTCGTACCTCAGCCTTTTTGAGTAGCTGGGATTACAGGCATGCACCATCACACCTGGCTATTTTTTGCTTTTTTCTTTATTTAGTAGAGATAGGATTTTGCCACATTGGCCAGGCTGGTCTCAAACTCCTGCCCTCAAGTGATTCAGCCACCTTGCCTCCCAAAGCACTGGGATTACAGACATGAGCCACCGCACCTAGCCGGCAGCCCCTTTTTTCTAACACACCCACCCCTTTTTCTCCCCCAGACCTACCTGTTTGAAAATGCTCAAGATGTCTAGTTGGCTCTTGAGGGTATAGCCAGGCAACACTGCATCAAACTGCTTCAGCCAATCAGGGCCAGTGTCTGGGCTCTTGCCTCCCAGACCCTTTTCCTTCCCACCTGCAGAAAGGAGTGGATCAGAGCCTCCCACCAGAATCACTCCTCTCAGGTCCCAAAGGGCTTCCCTGCCACACTCACCAGGACCCTCAGCTTCCCCCTTCTTAGGCTCAGTGCCTGCCCTGGCGGGGCTCTCTGGGAACAGCACCTCATAGGAATTAGGGATCTTCATGCTTAGCAGCTCTGCCACTGCCACCATCACACCATTCAGGTTCTGCCAGGGAAGGGATGAGAGAGACATGTCACCCAAGTGTCTGAGGTGAGCTCTAGAACCAGCTGGGTGGGGACAAGGATACCTAGAACCCACTTCTCAGGGGAGGAGTTCTATCCCGTGTCACCCAGCTCTTTTCCCACACTTCCCTCACAGCAGCCTTCCTCAAGCTGCTGTGGACACTGAGGGGAGCTCCACCAAAAGGGAACTATGTCAACTACATTTAGGAAATGATGCATGTTCTATCCATGACTTAGAGGCTCATGATACATATTAGCAAATTAGAGAACCTGAAACCCATATTGTCATTTTAACTGGTTTTCCAACTTTCTTTGACCACAAAAGCCCATTAATATTTTCAAAACAGCTGACAGAATCCCACCAAATGTGACTGGGGCAACGCTGTCATGTAGTATCTGTGGCGTTCCACACACATGTGCTTCTTAGTTGTTGACTTTTCTATCTTTACCATGGGACTATCAGCCCCTTGAGGGCAGGAACCACACTTCATTTATCCAAATCCCATAGCCTCTAGTCCAGGCTTTCACATACAATAGGTACCTAGTACATGTTTTTGAACAACTACATTCTTCCTTATCCAGACAAATTCCAGGGACTGCCCTCTAATCAGGTTCCCCTCAGCCTTGAGGTACCCCTGGGACACACCTTGGCTGCAGCAGCAGAGACTGTGAGCATGACTGACACCTCACTTCCTTTGCCCTTTTCCCAAGTCGTGGCAGGCAGCTTTCCAGGGACCTCCAGGTCGAGAGCCCCATAAGGTTTGGTATCTGGGAAGACTGAATGAGAAAGAGGGATTTGTGTAACACTTGGCCACCTCTCCCCTAGCTTTGGACAACCCAGGTAAACTGGGCCTGGCCCACATCCAGAGTAGTACGTACCTGGGATGCTGGCCCGAGGAATGAGGGGGATGACAGGGGAGAGAGCCCGGTCCTCTTGCTCCCACCGGCCTGAGCCCAGATGAGGGAAACGAGGGGCCTCCTCCCCCAGAATGCTCTCAGGGGATGAAGCTGGCACAATGCTGTCAGGAGAATCGCTATCCTCATCACTCTCCATCCTGTACACCAAAAGTAGACATTTGTTGTTACAGCCCTGCAGACTCCCCCTCTCAAACCTAGAGATAAACAGATGTCTTCACCTTACTTGAAATCTGCCACTGGCCAACGGAAATATGAGGCAACCTGTCCCCCACCCTCGTTCCTCATTCCCATTTCCGGCCCCACCTCTACCTGACATCCTCAGTCTGATTGTGAGGGGGTGTAGGCAAGGCGGCCAGTAGGTCTAGACTCTTCACCTCTGTAGTATCTGAGGGGTGGGTAGGGAAAAGAAAAGTCAGGAGAGGGTGGCCAGAGCTGATGGTACCTTCTCTCCAATATTTTATGCCTAATTAGCATGAGATCTCATTTATCATGATTTAACTGTCCTCCCACCTACCAGTTTGGGGTAGATAGGCTATATTTATTGAGTCTGCCCTGCATGCCAGGCACTGGCTTTTTTTTTTTTTTTTTTGGTAGAGATGGGGTCTTGTTATATTGCCCAGGCTGGTCTTGAACTCCTAGCCTCAAGCAATCCTTTATCTTGGCCTCCCAAAGTGTTGGGATTACAGGCATAAGCTACCATTCCTGGTGGCAGTTGGCTTTAGATACACTGTTTAGTCATTTAACAACTCCATTAGGTGAGTACTATAATACCCATTTTACAGTGAGGAAACTGAGGCTCACACAAGTCAATCAAGTTATTTGAATACAGTAACAGAGTTGAATAAATGCAGCAACCAGAATTCTAATCCAGATCAGAGTCTAGACCCATACTCACTAAAGCTGGACTGTTCCTTCTATACAAAGATTCATAAAGATGCTCCCTGCCACCCACCTGCCCTATTGCCTTTGCTCTAGATTCCAAATGTCCATTCTGGCCTCCAAGAAATCAGTCCTGAAGAGGCCCTTCCTACTTCAGGTGCCCTGTCATGTAAACACACAGGACAGCACACAACCCACTCATTTCTAAATTGTACAGACACTAACTGGCTTGGACTCCAGCCACCAAACCACACCAGGGATAGTGTCTGCTCTTGACTTACCCCTCAGTGCCCCTTCAGTATCCCGGGCAGAGGCAGCATCCTTGGGGTGCTCCCCCAGCTCTTCAGATGGGGTGACGCCATTCACCATCTTCTGCTGCACCGATGGGGGTGGGGTGGGGGGCAGCGACGAGGGTGGTGTCGGCGGATTACTCAGGTTATTCTGGGGGGTGGGGGGTGGGGTGTTGTGTGCAAGATGGCATAGGGAGACTGATATAATCTCCTGGTCCCACTCTATATCAGCAATTTCCTCAAGTTTTCCATTCCCACCCTCACCTTCCCAAGAACTTCACTATTCCCAAAAGATATTGTCATTTTTCTGACCTTGGTAAGCAGCTGGGAATAGTAGTCAGGGCCAGTGGGCAGCGCCCCACTTCCAAAGGCCCCCTTCAGCTGGCTCTGCCCATTGACTGGGCAGCCACTGCCAAAGGGAGCGAAGAGGCTAAAATTGGCGGTGATAGCAGGCTCCATTAGGGGCAGCAGGGACAGCTCCTACAAGGGGCAAGATGACAAAGTTGAAAACTTACAGCATTTGCAGCTCTGTCATTACACAGCTGGGGGACAGGATGCCCCCTATCCTGGGATGGGACCAGGGGACTGGCTCCTGGGGGTCACCTGTTTCAGCTGTTTCAGCAAGGCCTCGCTGGCCCTGACCCCGTCCTCCTTCCGCAGCTTCTTTCGGGAGCTCACCAACCTGTCGCTTGCCTTCTGTACTCGCTTGGGCTTCGGTGTCAAAGGCTTCCTTGCTGCTGCATCCTAAGCCAAATAAGCCCAGTGAAGGCTGCTATCCTCATCAGAGCCCTCATCTCTGTCAGACCCAGACTTGCTCACTCTGAATCCCCCCACCCCGCTGGCTCTAGGCCCCACTCTACCTACTCCACTCTAGCCAGAGTACTCACCTCCTTGTTGCTGGGGGTACCCTGTAGTTTCTGCTCCAGCCCAGCCAGCTTGCTGTCAATGTGCCCGTTGATCTCAGCTCGCAGCCCCTCGGACCCCCGCCCAGTGCTGAGTTGCACATTCTTTGCTCGGAGTAGCTTCTGCAAGAGCAGATGCCCAGCTTCTGAGCGAGGGCCTGCTAGCAAGAGGTGGTTGCTGGTACCTGGCGCCCCTATGGGCTCCCCATTGGCCTCCCTTTTCACTGACTGAGTTCCCAGGGCACACGACTCTTCCCGAGGCTCTTGCTTGATGCTGAGTTGGGGTGCCTCAGGCACTACCTGTCCATTCACCTGGTCCAGATGCCCCGGTACCAGGCTGCTCTGTTTTGGCTTCTGGGCTTCTGCTAAGTTGTCTGGGGGATCCCAAGGTCCCAGACCCTTGCCAAACAAGGTATCTGCAAGCTGGGCAGCAGCAGGTGAGACCCTCCCAGGAGGCAGCTCCAAGGTTGGCCCCTGGGGTTTGGGGGTCCCTGGATGAGTGGGAGGGAGCTGGGCCTCAGTGGGAAGCTGGGAGCTGGGGGAAGGTAATTGTGAAGGTCTCTTTGGCTCTTGAGGGCTGGATGGTGGAGGTGTGGGATGGACAGGGCCAAGGACTGGTCCTGTAGATAAGGCTCCTGGTGGGGCAGGGAGCCGGGGTGGGCCCTGAGGTCGAGGCCCTGCCCCCAGCTCCTGGAGGGGGCCTGTCTGGGATCCAGGGAAGCCCCCAGGTTGAGGTTGGCAGCCCAGGAGGCCCTGGAGGGGAGAGGCCTGGGTCCCAGGCTCCTGGTAGGGTGGGGTCTGGCGTACTGCCTGACTCTGCTGCAGCTGCCGCTGCATGAGGAGTGCCTGTAACTGTTGCTGCTGCTGAGGACTTAAGTGCCGCAGCTGTGGGTTTTTGGCCAGGACTCCTTGGAGCTGTGCTCGAAGCTGACCCACTGTAGGCATGACTCCAACCCCAGGCAGACCCTGCCCAGCCTGGAGGACAGGTCCTAGTTTGGGAGGTTGTGGCCCTGTATTATTTTGCATGGGCCGCTCTAGCATGGGCTGTTGGGGGCCCAGAAGGTTCTGAGTCATGGGCCCAGGCTGCTCCCCTAAGGAAACAGAAGGCTGAGCCAGCAGGTGGGGCACAGATGAGGCCTCAGAAGATGATCCACTGCCCAGCTGCCCATGGCTTCCTCCACCTGCTGTGTGTAGCAGGCTAACTTGCTGCTGCTGTTGTCCTGGAAGCCTCAGTGGTGGCTGCAGCTGCAAAGAGCTGGGCTGAGGCTGGGCCTGGGGTTGGACAAGGAGGAGTTGTGAGTCCCCGGAGAGTGAGGGCTTTACCTCTCCTGGTTCAGTGCCCATTGACTCAGGGGTAGTTCCTATTGCTAACTGCCCTCCCTGATGTGTAGAGGGCCCCTCAGTGACCTCTGAAGAAACAGCAGTCTCTACGGTGTTTTGTTCCTTGCCCGTCAAGAGGAGGGTTGGGCCCAGGGCTCCAGGACTCGAAAAGTGTTGAAGAGGCTTTACTGGCATGCCAGGGCCAAGTGCCACCTGCTGCTGCTGCTGTTGCTGAGGAGACAGTAAAGTTCGACTCTGGTTTAAAAGGCCCATCTGCTGCTGTTGCTGCTGCTGCTGCTGCTGCTGCTGTTGAAACTGCTGCTGCTGTAGCTGCTGCTTCTGCTGTAGCTGCTGCTGCTGCTGAAGTTGCTGTTGCTGTTGAAGTTGCTGTTGCTGTTGCAGCTGCTGCTGCTGCTGCTGCTGTTGAAGCTGCTGTAAAGAGCCCATGGACTGAGTGCTCAGTTTAGGCTGCCCACTGTGTGACATTAGACCCTGCTGAAGATGGGACAGCCCTGCCATGGACCCTTGTTGTTGGTGCTGTTGTTGTTGTTGCTGCTGCTGCTGGGCTGTGACCAGCCTGTGTCCCATAAGCCCCTGACCCTGCTGTGCCAGCTGGGGGGAACTGAGCACCCGGGACTGGGTCATAAGCACCTGTCTGTGAGGGCCCTGGGGGCCCAAAGCTCCAGAGTGCTGCTGCTGCAACACAGCCACTTGGGCAGGACCTAATATGCCCTGGGGCCCCTGGGGTGGTTGAGGGGACAGCTGTTGGACCAGGAGACCTTGGTGACTGCTGGGAGGCAGAAGCCCCTGGGGCTTGGGACCCAGAGCCTGGTTTGTCTGTACTCCAGGACCCTGCTGCTGTTGCTGCTGGATTGCCACTTGTCCTAGGAGGTGCTGCTGCTGTTGCTGCTGCTGCTGCTGCTGCTGCAGTTTCTGGGCCAGCTGCATGCGTTGTTGCTGCAGCTGCAGCTGCCTTTCCTGTAAAAGCCTTGAATCAGGTCCGAGGCCTCGAAGAGCAAGGTTGCCAGGGAAGAAGCCTCCTGAGGGGCCAGCCAGGGATCCAGCCCCACCAGAATGTTGCTGTTGCTGCTGTTGGGCCAGAGCTGTGTTAAGGAAGGGGGCACCAGGCTGTCCAGATAGTGCCATACCCCCAGGAGGCAGGCGAAGACCTCCAGCTTGCCCACCCGGAGGCCCCTGTGGTGGCTGCAGCCCATGGCCAGGAAGCAGCTGACCAGGGAGCTTGGTGAGTAGCCGGGGACTCTGGGAAGGGCTGAGAGCCAGCACAGCTGAGTGTTGTTGCTGTTGTTGCTGCTGCTGCTGTTGCTGCTGCTTGTTCCGATATTCTGCCATGAGATTAGTGTGTTCCTTCTGCTGTTTCCGGACCTAACGTGGGAGGGTCAGAGAGGTCAGGCTGAGGCATGCTCCCCCCATGCCATCACTCTTCCCTGCCTTCTGGGTGCTAGGCTGAAGTTTGCTTTCCCCACCTGATCCAGCTGTTTCTGGATCTTGCTCTGCTGCTCTGTAACCAGCTTGAGCTTCTCAGCATCAGCTTCTGGGAACTCACGGCCAGCTTTTTTGGCAGTGCGCTGCTTGGCACACAGAGCCTTCCGGGACTTGCGGTGTACACCAATCTGCTCCTCTAGCACCTTCAGCTGCATCTGTAGGAGCTGCTGGGTATGGAACAGCCACTCCTCATACTGCCGCTGGTCAGCTTCATCTAGGAAAGGAAGCTGGGTGTCAGGACCTGCAAAACGGTAATCCCAATCCCTCTTCCTCTATCTGTCCCAAACCACTTCCCTGCACCTTCCTCCTGTGCCCCATACTCACTGATAACTCCCTGAGCAAAAGTGGGTGGGTTGGGACGAGGCTGGGAGGGATCACCAGCACTACGCTCCTGCAATAAGAGAGGCCATTAAAGGGTCATTGTTCCCTGCCAGGCCCTAAGAAGGGTGGCCCAATGGCAGAAAACACAAGTTCCTACTCCCACTTGACCACTTACCTGGCCACTCCCAGCTGCCACATGGTTCTGCAGATCACTGCCAGGTCCCCCCGAGAGCCTCTGAGCTAGCAGAGACACTTGTTGCCTGGAGTTCACCAAAGCACAGAGGATAAGTGTCAGCAACGAAAAGGTTGGAAAGCAAAGACGTGGAACAAGTAGGGAGGAGGTCCAAGAAGGGGTTGTGACTGGGAAAGAAAAGGGCCATCCCCATTCCAGCCCTGGGTCTTACCTGTTCATACCAGGTGCCACCCCAATGCTGCCTTGAGCCATCACTTTCTTGATGCCTTTCAAAGCCACCATCTTGGCCTTTGCAATGGGATCGATAATATCTTCTGCAGCAAATTTGTCCAGGTCTGGAGAGGGAAGAACTAAGTGAGCTGGGTTATGTGGCCAATGCGCCATTGAATATCTGAGATTCCTTTCAACATCCTGACCTCAACCAAGCCAGGCAGAAAAATGGCATGGCAAGGCAGAAAGACCACTGAATTAGGAACCAGTCTGCCTGGGTGACTCAGCTCTATTATTCACAGGATATGTGGTCCTGTTTCTACTTGCACTGTGCTAGGAAAAGGGGCTCCATAAAAATTTGTTGAGTCAATCTGTGTTATTTCACCTCAGTTTACCCTTTAATTTGGTAGATGATGATCTCTCACAGAGGTTTTGAGAGGATCAAATGTGACAAGAATATAAATACACTTTATGACTTGGAAAGCATTCTTCAAATATAATGTTCTTATTGCAACTAGCACATCTCAAGAACCCAAGACGCTGGCACTGTTGCAAAGCCCTAGATGCCAGAGCTGTTTTGGGTACCACAAGTGTCACCTGTAGTCCACTCTCCTGTCTAAACTGCTGGGAAAAAAGAAGAAACAAACCACCACCAAAAACTTAAGTCTTCCTAAAATCCTACACTTTGCATATTTCTCCACTGTTCAGAAAACTTAACTGAGCTCCCACTTTCTATTTTTTTAAGACAAATCTCGCTGTTGCCACCCAGGTTGGAGTGCAATGGCACAATTTTGGCTCACTGTAACCTCTGCCTCCCAGGTTCAAACGATTCTCCTGCCTCAGCCTCCCGAGTAGCTGGGATTATAGGCACCCGCCACCATGCCCAGCTAATTTTTCTATCTGTAGTATGAGAAGGGGTTTCACCATATTGGCCAGGCTAGTCTCAAACTCCTGACCTCAGGTGATCCACCCAGCTTGGCCTTCCAAAGTGCTGGGATTACAGGAGTTAGCCACTGCACCCAGCCAGAGCTCCCACTTTCTAAAGGACTAACCAAACTCCCTCTCCTGGAATTCTGAGGCAGTAAACAGTTAAGAGGAGTACCGACCAGACTTCAGATCTAGTTCTGCTAGCTGCTGCGTAATCTTGGACAAGTTACTTAACCTCCACATCTGTTTCCTCTTCTGTAATCAAAGATAATAACAATACCTACTTAATGAGTCTGCTGTAATTATTAAATTGGACAAAAAGTACAAAGTGCTCAGTAAACTACTTGGCAAATAGTAATTACTCAATAAATGCTATTATAATTTGAGGTATTTTTCAATCTGGCCCCAACCTTACCTCACCAAAATTATGTCACTTACTTCACACTCAACAGTCTACTCCAGCCTAACCATTTCACTTACTGTTCTTGAAACATACCATAGGTTTTCCCGACATTACAGCCTCACTGAAGTTTTTTATCTATCCCAATTGTTTTATTTATTTATTTTTTTTTCAGTCTTGCCCTGTTGCCCAGGCTGGAATGCAGTGGTGCAATTTTGACTCACTACAACCTCTGCCTCCTGGGTTCAAGTGATTCTCCTGCCTCAGCCTCTCGAGTAGCTAGGACTATAGCTGTGCACCACCACACCCAGCTAATTTCTTTATTTTTAGTAGAGATAGGGTTTCACAATCTTGGCCAGGCTGGTCTTGATATCAAGTGATCCGCCCATCTCGGCCTCCCAAAATGCTGGGATTACAGGCGTGAGCCACCGCGCCTGGCCTCAACGGCTTTTATTTGCACCACTTCTCTTCAAGTCCTAAGCTTTCAACTTACCACAGCCACAAAGGCTCTGCTAATTAGGCTTCATACATTCATTCAATTTATTCAAATATCTGCTATATGACTCCTGTATGACAGCAACTGTTCTCTCTCTTCTTAAAAGCTACAGTGTTTCTGCCTCTACCACTAGTACGTTATTCAGCCAAAGTTCTTTGTGTCTCATCTTAACCAGGGATTATTTTAGGTCTCTAGCCTCAGTGCCCATTTAGTGATAACAATGATCACCCTGAGTAACTTGGCTATGTTACCAGCCGAGGTTACCTGTATCTGGAAAGAAGCTGTTTGCCAGCTGCTGTTGCATTGCCAGTTGCTGGGGCTTCATGCACATGGAAGGTGGCATGGTGCCCATGGGCTTCTGTGATAGCACTGGCTGTGAGCTCTGCTGGGGTACCAAGCCTGCCTGCCCTCCATGCTGCCCACTCAGCATATGTCCTTGGTTAGACACCATAGCCATGGACGGGGCCAGGCGCTGCTGGAGGGCATGAGCTGGTGGCTGGGTGGGCATCAGTGGTTGAGCCAAGCCTGGCTGTCGGGCACCTCCAAGACCCAGGGAAAGCTGCTGTTGGGACCCAGCCAAATTGGGAGAAGAGCCCTCATGTGGCAAAGACATAGCCTGGGCAGGGCCTGGTGTAGACAGTAGGGAATGCTGCTGCTGCTGTTGCTGCTGCTGCTGTTGCTGCTGCTGCTGTTGCTGCTGTTGCTGGACAGGCTGCAACTGTGCTGAAAGCTGCTGCTTCTTCTGCAGCTCCTTCTTCTCATGCTCCAACAGGTCCTCAATGAGCAGGGGCAACTCGCTGGCTACCAGTGAGCTCTCCATCTTGTCTAGCTCATCCCCAGATGCTGCAGGTTCACCGGGCAAGGTCAGGGCCCCACTCTCGAGCTCAAACTTTTCCAGCAGGGAGGATCCTCCTGGGCCACTCAATGGGCTGGGGGTCAGCAGGTGAGCTGGTGGTCCTCCTGTGGCCCCAAAGGAGCCCTTCTCAGCTGTGTGCCCACTGCTAGAAAATGGCCCTGTGCCCATCCGGGTATCCCGGCTGTTCATCATGCTCTGTCCTGGCTTCAGCCCCAGGCCAAGGGAATTGGCAGCAGATGCAGGCTCTACCTTGGGGGTACCAATGGTGAACTGACAAGGGGAAGGGTGGCGTCCACCCTCCTCCACCTTGGGCTTCACCTCAGGGAGCACAGATGCCAAGCGGGGCTCAGAAGCATCAGCAGCAGGGGGAGGGCGCTCCTCAGGGCCCAAGGGTCCTGGCTCCACTCCTTGCAGCAGGGCCTCCCGTTCAGCCTTCTCATTAGCCGATTCTACCAGCCTCAGGTGCTCATTGAAGATGTCCTTCTTGTCCCCAGTGTCTAGCTCTGGATCAGTATACGCCAGCAGGTCAAACTCATCTCCATTGAGCAGGTCATCCAAGTGGGGGTCATTGGTCTCCAGGTTTTCTAGGGTGCCCAGTTCATCATCACCCTTGGCCACATCCACACCCAAACCTAGGTGAGCAAGCTCTTCATCATCCTCTAGGGCCTTGTGGGCATCAAAATCATCATCCAGCTCAGGATCTTCACAGGGCAACTTCCCAGCTTCCAGGGCCAGAGGAGTGGGGCGGCCAAGCTCCATGCTTGAGGGGGGCCGGGTGACCAGCTCCAAGCCAGTTGGCAGGGTAGGACCTTTGGTATGGGGTGTTGGATGGAGGCTGTTGTTCAATTCAGGGGCCGGTGGGCCTGAGGGTTTCTGTGGGGGAAGACCTGATATTGCCAGGCCCCGAAGCCCTTCAGGAGCCAGTCGGTGGGAATCCTCACTTACAGGGTAAAAACGAGGTCTCTGAGGTGGGCCCTGACCAGGAAACGGAGTTCCCCCAGGTCCCAGTCCTTTCTGTACATTGTGCCGCAGCTCAATGAACTGGGCAGGACCAGCTGGACCAGGCACTGGCTCACCAGGGCCTGGCAGGCGGGTGGGAATTCCTGTCAAGGGGGAACCTAGGGCTTGGCGGCCAAGTTCAGGTCCAGGAGTTGATGAAAAGCGAGTTGACATGGCAAATCGCATGGAGGTTGCTGCTGTTGCCTGTTGCTGCTGCCACAGTTGCTGCTGTTGCTGCTGTAAGGGCAGGGACCCAGGATAGGGCGCTCGCTGATAGAAAGCTTGGGAGCCTCCTACCAGTGGCCTGAAAGAATACACAGTAGTCAGTAAGAAGAAATCAGATGAAAAGTAGCAAGAACATAGGCTTAGGGCAATGAGGAAGGATAGAATTAATGTAATGAAGGGGAAAGGAATGAGGAAGAAGAGAAAGTGATACTGGAGAAGGATTAGTGAGACAGGAAAATCACAGCGGTATGCAACAGTGATAAAATCCATCCTCCTTGGTTTACCCCCAGGGAACCTCTCGGAGACTCACCGGGTGTTCACATCCATAGAGGAAGGCGTGGCTGGTGGAGGTGGCCGGGAGAGTCGGTCATCGCTAGGGAAGGACCCTGGCCCCAGAATGGGGCCACTCAGCTTGCTTTGAGGCAACCCCACAAGGCTGCTCTTGTCCTAGAAGAGACAAGGTAGATGAAGGTGGGGCAACCTTCAATATCCTGGCCCCACTATCCCTTACAACTCTCCCTACCTGTGATCCAGCAAAGGGGGTCTGGCCTCGATTCAGCTGCTCAAAGGCAGGGCTGCTGGGCTCAGCACTCCAGCTGCCTGGAGGCCCCACTGCTCCTGCAGCTGCTGCAGCTGTTTCCTTCTCCTGCCGCAGGGTGTTGCGCTGGATCTGCTGCCGAATCAGCAGCTCTCGTAGTCGCTGGCGCTGTGCAGAAAACACAGAAGAGGAATAAGCCCATTCTACTTCAACCATGGGGCTGACCCAGAGACAGCAGCGATATGAGGGGCTTAGCTCCAGGGTGTCAACTTACCTGCCGTTGCTTCTCCAGCTCTGTCTGGCTAAGGCCAGACATGCCTGGGTCCTGGGTACCTGGGAGTTCAGGTGTCGCCAAAGAGCTACCCATTCCAGCCCCTGGGTCTTGTCGCTTTTCGACAGGAGAGGTGATGCCTGATCGCTGTGAGGCTCCATGGGATAGGTAGGGGAGGGATCCGTCGGGTACAGGTGGTGGCAGAACTGACGGAGGGCGGAGCGGGGACAGCCCATAGCTCTCTCCTGTGGACCCGCTGCTGGGCCCCAGGGGGCTGCCCGATGGGTGGAAGTTCCCTGTGGCTACTGCGTAGTTTGTGCTTTGAGGCTTGCCCAAGGTGGGGCCGGGCCCAAAATGGCTGTTGATCCCATGGGGTGGCGGGAGACCAGGCTGAGGGACAGGGGGCTTTAGGGAAGGTTCCCCTGCTGCCTGAGGGAAAGTGAAACGCATGGGAGAGGGGGTGCCCACAAATGCGCCCGTCCCAGGGGACCGGACAAAATTGGGGGGCTGCCCACTTGGGACCTTGGCATGGAGCTCACCTGCTGGCCCCGAGGGCAGGGCTGCTGGGAAACCCCCAGCCCCCAGTGGAGTGTGGGCTAGAGATCCAGCCTTAAAGGCAACTTCAGGGGGCTGGGGTCGGGGTGGCTTATGCAATGGGGCAAATGGGTCACGGGACTGAGGGCGTGAAGGTGGGCGAGAATATGGGTCAGGGGACTGGAAGCGAGGGGTAACGGGGGATGGGCAGAAAGCTTCAGCAGACAGAGGACGGGGTGTCAGTGGAGACTGTGAGCTGGACTGGGACTGAGGACTAGCAGGCACTCGGGAGAAAGGGTCAGAGGGCAATGAGCGAGGGGGCAGAGCACAGCAGCTCTCAGGGGGTGGAGCCTGGGGCCGAGGGGTCAATGGGGGCTGGGCATAGGGGTCAGGGTAGGAGCCAGGGCGAAAGATGTCCGGGTGACTTGGGGGGGAAGGGACCAAAGCCTGGGCAGGGGGTGGCTCCTGAGGCCTTAGGCCCAAGCCTGGGCTCTGCGGCTCTACCTGAGATGCCCGAGGGGTCAGGGGGGCTTTGAAGACATCAGGTGTCTTTAACTCCAGGCCACCCAGGTGGGGGCCTGAGGAGGGTGAGTCAACAAAGCCCAGGTTTGGGGGCCCATAGCTAGGAGAAGATGCCCCAAGCTCTTCCTTCTTCACCTCGAGAGTCTTCCGGGACTCTCCAAAAGGTGGGGGCGAGAGCAGGGGCTCAGAAGCCTTGCCTCCCCCTACCCCAGGGCTCTCAGGCACAGCCAGATTATCCAGCGAGGGGCAGCGGGGTTTGAGGAAGGGGTCAGGTGTGGAGGGCTGGTGTCGGGGCGTGCCAGGTGGGGTAGTGTGGAATTCCCCGGGCTGACCAGTCCCAGGACGAGATGAGGTGCCCAGTATCGGGGGCTGCACAGGAGCCCCCGTTGGACTAGGATAGTGGGTATAGGTGGGTGGTGCTGTGGGGAAGCGGGGCTCCAGGGCATAGGTGGGGGCCAGTCCAAAGGGGTCCTGTGAAGGCACTTGGGCAGGCACCTGGGGTGGGAGCTTGAGGAAGAGCTCACCAGGCGAGTCAGGGCCGGGCACCGAGCCCGCCGGCGGCTTCAGGAACCCGTCCGCAGAGGTAGACAAGCCGGCAGGGGTAGTGGGGCTGCCAATGAAAATGGTGGGGGCAGCGGCGGGGGGCGGGCTGCCCAGTGCCCCTGGCTGGGGGGGAATGCGGAGATGTAGGGCCGGTCGGTCAGTCTTACGGGCTATGTCGCCCACCTTGGTCTGTTTGTTGATCTGGCTCTCAGCCTGCTATAGGGGGAGACCAGGCACAGACCAGTCAGGCTGCTGCAGGCAGATCCCATGTCCCTCCACCCTCAAGAGAAGCCACCCACTAGAGGACTGCTATGCCCCAGCCCAGCCCCACTCACCTTCTGCACCTTGTTGATGCGGTGAGCTGCCCGGTTATCTTTGGCCTTTTGCTGAGGGATATGGGACACAGCCTTAGGGCCCAGTGCGCAGCCTCATGTCCCGCTCCCAATGCTGTACAGTGTTTTCACACTCCCTACCCAAAAGCTGATCCCTTCTGGCCCAGCTGCTTTAGGAGTGGGGAGTGGAAAGAACTGAGGTAAATTACTCAAAGATCCCTCCCTCCCTCTCAGTTCTCATGCTGACCCATGCTCCTTTCTGTCTCACCAGGTAGGGGGCTTTGTCTGCTGCTGGAACCTTTCTCCAGAGCTTCATGATTTGTTTGCAACGGCTTGACCAGTCTGGAGGGCAGAGAGAGTGAGTCAAAGGAGACTTGGCAGATGACCCTTCCACCTGCCATGTTGCCAGGCTGTCTCCCTTGCCCTTGTCTCACAAGTACCTGGGTAATCTTGCTTGAGATTAGGAAAATTAATGTTGGCATACAGCACGGGTGAGATGGTGGACAGCTGGCCCAACTCCTCATCCTTCTCCCAGCGCTGAAGACTCCGCTGGTTATAGGAGAGTCCGTCGCCCTCACCCTCTGTGGTGGGGGTTGTGGGAGTGGAGGGCGTGGTGCCGCCTGAGCCTGTCCAGGGGCTGTCTGGCTCACCGGGTTCCGGGCTAAAGAAGCCCCCGCGCTCCCTGGGGCGCAGGGGCAGAGAGTCACAGAGGGCAGGGATGCCAAGTCCCACCCCAGACAAACTGCCCAGAACCCCAGGCCACTGCCCTGCCCCCAAAGAGGAGGGCCACTAACAAGGGAACGGGGAGGACAGGGGAAGTGCTGCAGGAGTCCGAGGGAGCAAGGCATGAACTCAAAGGACAATGGGAACCGCCCATGAAGGTTACACAGATACCAACCTAGAATCCAGGAACGGGGACTGGCAGAGGCCTGGGTAGGAGTCCATTGGGCTGCTGGAGGGGAGACTGCCCAAAGGGAGTCCACCTATAAGACGGACAGGATCAGAGAAAAGAGAGCAACTGGCCCGTCCTGGAGGCAAGCTTGGTCATGCCAGTCTTCAGACCACTCCCACCCGTATCACCTTGAAGAAAGGGCCTCTGCAGTGGCGTACGGCTGCCTTCTAGACCAGGGGTTCCACAACCCAGATGCTGCTCTCGTTCAGAGCCCAGAACATCCTTGAAGAGCTGCTGCAGGTCCTTGGATTCCATCTTGGGCAGTTCTGTGGGGGAATGAAGGACACTGTTGAGGAAGACCGGGAAGTTCAGGTGACATCACAGGTCTACAAATGGTCAAGACCAGGGAAGGTGCCCAGGATTCCCCACCAGAGAAGCTGTACAGATCACAGTCCCACAGATTGGACCTTCTCCTTCTCCCACAGAAAACCCTAAAACACAAAGAGGTGTGGGTCACAGCCTCACCTTCTGTGGAAATCCTGTCTAAGTCAGAGCTAAGCATCCCTTCACCTGGGGTGCCTGGTTTCTCAGGGTCACTGGGCACTGGGGATGCCTTCACACCCCCATCCTCAGGTCCTGTAAATGCCAAGAGAAACCCATGGGTCAAGGCCAGCATGGAGGTACCACACTGGCCACTCTTAACCACAGAGGGCCATGGGACAGTTTCCAGCTTCCAACCCTGACAATGTTCAGGGGCATGGCAGAGTGACAGAGGCAAGGCCAAGACAGGACACAGTCCCCCAGGCAGCCCTCACCTGGTGTATCAGCCTTGCCTTCAAGGCCACGGGATTCTTCGTCTGCAATATCTGGACCATCATCTCCTATGAGCAAGAGTCCCCACTCCAATCAGAGACGTCCTGCATCTGATGCCCCGAACAGGGTCCCAGCTCCCACAGACCTATAGGCCAGGACCCCTGACCCCACCCTTGACTCCTGGAGGCCAGCTCATTTCCCACCAAATAACTTACCAGCTCCTAATCCAGAAGGAAGTTGGATTCTCTCAGACCACTCACTCCCACATAACTAACCTTTCTGCGAGGTGGGGAGCTCCTTCCTTTCTGAGCCTCCATCTCCCTTGGCTTTTGGGGTTCCTAGTCCAAAGCCTGGCCGGCCCATCCCAACTGCAAAAAGGGCTTTACGGCTCAGGTCCAGTAGCTCCTTCCCAAAGAAGGCTTCCTGTGGGGAGTCAAGGAGAAACAGGCTTCTTCATGCCCTGCAAGGCGCAGACACCTCCTTCACGGCTTGGAGCCTGAGACCCACCTGCAGGTAAGCAGGGAACATGTCCTCCAGTTTGCTCTTCTTGCGCCCTCGCCGCTGTTGCTTCTTCTTCTCATCCCCTTCAGCTAAGCTCTGCTCCACGACACCCTCGGCAGGCATGTCAGCAGGTGTCACTGTGGAAAGAACAAGTGTCAGATTTTGGGGGCTGAGAGCATGCTGCTCCCAACAGTGTCACCCAAGCATGATACTTTGTGCCTACTCTCTCCCACATCAGCTGGGTCCACCACCCTCTTGGTCCTTTCAATGAGTCCATCCCCTGGGTCTCTCTGGCATTGCCCCACCTTCTCCCAGGCCCCACTGGTGCCCTCACCCGTCTCACCCTCGTCGGGCTGCCCATCCCCACTCAACACCTCCGCCTGTGCAGCAGGCCCCTTTTTCATGCGCGTGTGGGATTTCCGCTGTCGCACCATGAAACCACCAATGCCTATGAGGAGGCAGAGCTGCAGATGAGAAGCTGCTGGGGGACCTAGTGAGCTGCCCCGCACCACCCCACCACCCTACCACCCCATCCCAGGTCCTCACCAGGCCGATAGGGTTTACGCTTTCGTTTTTTGCTTTCCTCGGTCTCCTCTTTGCCAGGCTCCACATCAGGGCTGACGGGGCCCTCCAGTTTAATTTCACACTCCATGTGCTCCACACCACCTGCGTATGGTGACAGAAGAGATGGAAGCGATCACAACTATAGGCATCCCCCCTTTTTTTTGAGACAAGAGTCTCGCTCTGTTGCCCAGGATGGAGTACAGTGGCACAATCTCGGCTCACTGCAACCTCCACCTCCCAGGTTCAAGCGATTCTCCTGCCTCAGCCTCCTGAGTAGCTGGTACAGGCACGTGCCACCACACCCGGCTAATTTTTTGTATTTTTTTTTTTTAAAAGTAGAGATTTTTTAGTAGGGGTTTCACCGTGTTAGCCAGGATGGTCTCAATCTCCTGACCTCGTGATCCACCCACCTCGGCCTCCTAAAGTGCTGGGATTACCGGTGTGAGCCACCATGCCCAGCCCTATGGGCCCTTTTAACCTTGTCACTCTTCCACTAAGAGAGCTGAGTACCTTGCCACAGAGCCACCTGGACAAAACCAGCAGTGCTTAAGGGTTACTGTGAGCGTCAACACAGCCCCCACAAACATCTCACTCCCAGAGGTGCACTCCCACTACTCTGCCACTCCCTAAGATTTCCCAAGCTAACCTTCACTCTTGAGCAGCTCATCGGTGTCCAGGTCCCCATCCTTCTTGTCATCAGGGCCAAGGGCATCTGAGGGCTCAGAACCCTCCAACCCTGCCTCGCCTGGGAGGCCAAGCCGTCCTCGCCGCTGGCGCCGCTTGTGCAGTGGTGACATGGTCAGGTTACGCAGCACAGCCATGCCAGTTTCCGTCAGCCACACACCTTCGAAGCGAAAGTACTGGGGCTCTGTATGAGAGGAAAGAGTGTGTGATCCCTGGATGGAAGCCCCAGGGAAACCAGACCTGCAAATTTCAACCTATGTCCTTAGCTGAGACAAAGACAGTGACGAAAAGTCCAGCCTAGGGTCTAAATGTTGGGGAGAAAAGGCCACCAAGGGCCACTGGCTGAGGCCCGAGTTCTCTATCAGTGACCCAGGGAGATTCAGAGAGGAACTGTAACTCAGAAGCCTGCCTTTGCTCATGATTAACCCTAGGTTCACTAAATAGGTTCTCTTGCTGTCTGGGGCTACAAGGGCCCCCACTTGCTGAATGTCAACACACAGCATCCTAGATGCCAGTAACAGCGTCCATATCATAATGAAGGAGATGTCCCTGGCCCTTTTCACTAAGAAAAGAGCTGTGTTCTCTGAAGATGAAATTCTGGCAGTGAAAAGGCCATGGTGCCTGAGGAAAGAAATACTGCCTGGGAAGCTGAAGACCTCGGATCTAGTCATAACTTTGCCACTAACTTACTAGATGACCTTAGGCAGGCCACTTAACTTTCCTGGGTCTGAGTTTCCTCCTCTTAAAATGAGGAAATGCAGTTGGGGGGTTAGAGCTAGACTAGATGATGTTTGAGGTCTGATGTGGCTTTGGCAATTCAAAATTTCTGTGACTCACCTGGCTCTTTCACCTTCATAGGCACCAACTCTGGAGGCGCAACAGGCACTATGGAGAGAAGGACAAACCGAGGTGGCTGAGGCCCTGTCCCAAAGCAAGGTACCCCTTCCCTAACTCCTCCCCCTACCCACCAGCTGGTACTCACCCACAGGCTTTACTACATAGGGCTGGCAGGAGACACAGTCAAAGCCCTCATCGGCTGCCTGCTCCACATCGTCCTCTGTGAAGAGGCTCTCACAGCCAGCATGCATCCACCTGTAGACGGAGACCGAAGGAGATGAGCATGGGCAATGCGAGGCTGGCAACAGGGCCGACGTGAGGGGAAAGCGATGTACTCACCGTTCACAGTGGCGGCACTGAATTAGTAGGTCCTCTTCCACATAAGGAGCATGACAGATAGGACAGGTCACCAGGCTGGCACAGGGCCCACAGTGTGTGTAACTATTCTGCCATTCACAGTGGAAGCCAGGGGAGGCAGCCCCACACTGCATACAAGACACACACCTGGTAGGAGCAGAAAAACAGAGCTTTAACACCTACCCAGAGAACCCACAAGTCCCCTCAATGGGAACCCCAGCCACCAGCCTGGCCTCCCAAACCCAGCCACTGTCACATACTCAACAACATATCCACTTTAACATCCAAGGCCCCAGGCTCCACTGAAGACCCCAGTCTCCTTACCACTTGCACTTCCAGCCGCCCTTGGGCACAGTGAGCAGTGGGGGGTCCAGGCAGTATGTGTGGTAGCTAATGTCACAGTCATCACAGAGCAGCAGGCGTGAGGGGTCGGAGGCCTGGCCGCACACCTCACACACAATACACTCCACACAACGCCAGCCCTTGAGCAGCATCACCTTAGTGATCTGGGGCAGAAGACAGGAATTTCACAGGGCGTGAAGTGGAAAGGAGGTAGAACTTTTTTTGTTTTGGTTATTTTTGTGAGACGGAGTTTCACTCTTGTTGCCCAGGCCAGAATGCCATGGCACAATCTCGACTCACTGCAACTTCCACCTCCCAAGTACAAGCACTTCTCCTGTCTCAGTCTCCCAAGTAGCTGGGATTACAGACATGTGTCACCATGCCTGGCTCCTTTATTTTGTAGTTAGTAGAGATGAGGTTTCACCATGTTAGTCAGGCTGGTCATGAACTCCTGACCTCAGATGATCCACCCACCTCAGCCTCCCGAAGTGCTGGGATTACATGCATGCACCACAGAGCCCAGTCTAGGAGGTGGAACTTCTAAAGGTAAGGCTGGAACAACTCCAATGCAGAGACCAGGCCTCCATTTGAGCACAGGGAGACTTATGCAGAGCACCCTTATCCCCAAAACAGTGGCTCTAAACTTAGGCTCCCAACGATCTCTGCTGATCAGAGAAGAGCTGCACAAGCCACTGCCTCATTATGAATGGAATAGCAATCTTTCACCAGCCAAGCCCTTCAAAAAAGACTATGGACAGAATTAGGTCCCCCAATTTTTCTTTTTCTTTTTTTGAGATGGGTCTCACTCCATCGCCCAGGCTGGAGGTACAGTGGTGCAATCTCAGCTCACTGCAACCTCTGCCTCCTGGGTTCCAGCAATTCTCCTACCTCAGCCTCCTGAATACCTGGGATTACAGGTGCAAGCAAGCCACCAAACCTGGCTAATTTTGTATTTTTAGTAGAGCAGGGGTTTCACCATGTTGGCCATGCTGGTCTTGAACTCCTGACCTCAGGTGATCTGCCTCCCTAGGCCTCCCAAAGTGCTGGAATTACAGGCGTGTCCACCAAGCCGGGCTTCCCCCAATTATTCCTGAATATTTACAACTCACTATTGCTGCTAGTCAGTAAATATTAGCAATACACAAGTCATAAATATTAGTGAAAACCCCAAAATAACTGATCATGAGTAGGTCAAAACACTGCTCTTTGTGAACATGTACTTATAATTTGACATTTTATCTCCAGATTATATCATGTTTTTTACTAGTAAAGTTATCTCATATATATATGTGAATATATATATATTCACATATATATATATGTGAATGACAAAAAAAGAAAGGCAATGTCTCAAAATATATATATACATACATATATAAAAATTTTTTTTTTTGAGACTGAGTCTTGCTCTATCACCCAGGTTAAAGTGCAGGGGAGTTATCACAGCTCACTATAGCTTTAATCTCCTGGGCTAAAGCAGTCCTCCCACCTCAGCCTCCAGAGTGCTGGGACTACAGGCGCGCACTCCCATGCCTGGCTAATTTCTAATGGTTGTTAGTAGAGGTGCAGTCTATGTTGTCCAGGCTGGTCTTAAACTCCTGAACTCAAGCAATCCTCCCACCTCAGCCTCCCAAAGTACTGTGATTGCAGGTGTGAGCCACCACGCCCAGCCAAGTTGTTTTATTTTTTATAATGGACTGAATTATATCAGCAAGTCAGCGTCTAGGACAAAGAAACTATAAAGTCTACCGTGAGTTCCAAAGTACTCTTCCCCAAGAAAAGTTTGATAACCACCAGCGATTAATGAACAATATCCATGACCAATGGTCGCTCTAAGAGGTGGTATGGCCAGACAACAAAATAGGTGAAGAAATAACTGACCATATTCCCCAGCCTATACCTCTTGGGCCCTGAACTCACCTTGCTGTTGACACAGTAAGGGTGATAGCACTGAGAGCACTGCGAACACGCAAGGAGGTGGCCCTCTGCACCCCGGCCAAAGCTGCCGCATACCACACACATGTCCTGGGGAAACACAAAGAAACTGGAATGTCCAACATCTCCCCATCCCACTCAGATTCAGCCTACTATGACACTACAACACTGATTTGAGACTAGATAGTCAAGAACCCCATCCCACAGCATTAGAACACTGTAAGCTACCAAGGAACCCTGCTCCTTCCTAGGATGTCTAACTGACCTAATCAGGTCACTTGAATTTGTAAAGCCTGACATGGGCAAAGGTAAGAAGAAATTAAAGGATGATAAAAGGGGGTAAAGACTGGTCAGGTGAGAATCACATATGTGACAAAATTCTATCAGCTTGAAGATTTTTCAAGTAAGGACACATACAAGTTCCCTAAGCTATAAACGTCAATAGGGCAAAGACCTTTTCACTGCTATTTCTCTAGCTCCTAGCTTAGTGCCAAACTCAGAGGAAACACTCAAGAGAAATGTGATGGATGGACAAATAAACAACATGATTAGAATTCATGGTCTGTTTTCTCATTAGCTGAGTATTCCCAGAAGTAGGTCCCCAGTTTTCCCCATCTATCCTCTCACCAAAACACACATATCCACAACATTATGGCCTTGTCCTGGCCATAATGTTCAGTGTGCCAGGTCTCACTGTATGGTACCTGCATGAGTACGAATTTGTCTGTGTTGGAGAAGAGAACCACGGTATTCTGCATGGTGTCATCATCTTCTTCCTCCTCCTCCTTACTGGGAGAGCTATCAATGTCAGCAACCTTATGGGCAGAGAGTTGTAGAAAGTGAGGCAGATAAATCTGCCCCCACCAAGCTATTTTCCTCTTTGGTGTTGGGGGAAAAGGGTGTGAATCCCTGGCTAAGATGAAGGCCAAAAGCCAAGAAAAAGAGACAGAACAACCCAGCTCCCAAACTGGGCCTCAGCCTCATAGCAGAGATTTCAGAAAAACCTGGGAGCCAGGTGGAGAGGAACACAGACATAGCCAGACAAGTCCCAGATGAGCAGGCAGGTAGGCAAGCATGCAAGGGACTGGCAGCACTCAGACAGTGCTAAAGCATGCTTGGGGGATGGGAGGAATAGGAGGCCTCTCCTTACTACCAGAGTCTCAATGGAAGAAGCGGTTGACTTTAGCCGGGCCCGTCCTCTACCACGTCCTCCATGGGCTCCTCCGCGAGGCCGGCGTCTTCCTGGGAAACTACTGCTGCGACCCTGAGTGAAAGAAGGGAGCAATGACAGGAGCATGTCAAGGGCTAGTGTGTTGAGCTTGGACAGAACAAGTGACAAATGGACACAGTAAAACAGAGTAAAAACGAAACAAGTGACAAATGCCCAGGAGTCCCACTCAGGGCAGGGGAAAAGGCCAAGCTCCCAGATATTAACAAGTACATAGCTCTAGCCCAAACCCATTCCTCCCCTCCCAAGAGTGGCTGACATGGACAAGAAGAAAAAACAGTAGTCTGGGTAACAACATCGAAACTCCGTATCAAAAAAAAAAAGAAAAAGAAAAAACAGTGGCTTAAAAGAAGCAAGTTTCTGGTCCCAATTCTATTACTGAGTAACCATGAATCTAGGCAAGTTATTTATACCTTCAATATATTATTATTCTCCTTAATAAAATAATTGGAATAAAGGATTTCCAAGTCTAGGACTCAAAAAGTAAGGTGAAAAGCTATCAGTGACACAGGACTATACCTCTAACAGTGGCCTAGCGCTGATCACATCCAGCCGCTAGACAGCCCCTCACCTGTTTGATGCGGGAACGGGCTGGGGAGCTGCGTCGCCGCCCCTTCTCCCCATCGGCTTTGCCTCCACTGATAGCTGTCCCAGCATCACACAATAGTGAGTCATCAGTCTCTGGTAGTGAGTCGGTACAGAGCCGTAGGGAGCCCTCATCTCGGGCTGGACTAACATCTGTAGAGACCCCCAGCTCCATGGACAGGGAGCCACCCCCCTCCGGGTCAGGAGAGCCCAGGAGGGGCTCTGAGCCAGGAAAACTGGCACTGGCATCGCCCTGGCTCAGATTAGAGATCTCGTTAACAATGTCGGATTTAATGAGAGTGGGTGGTGTGGGGGCCACTGATGCACGTGGCTCTTCCTGTTCTTCACATGGTGAGCCCTGCCCTGCTGCCTGCTTGCATTCGGAGTAGACCTCCATAGGGGTCACAGGGGCCAGCTCCTCAGGGTCCGGGAGCACAGGGGAGCCTTTAAGTTCACTAGCCAAACTGCCAGGCGTCTGTCCAGCCTCTGGCTGTGAACCTGGAGCATCAATCCCATCCAGAGGGGCTATTCCTTCCCCTAGGCCAGAGAAGTCATCCAGGGCTGGGGCAGGGCTAGGGGCGGGACAGGAAAGGTCGCCCATTGGGGAAGGGAGGGGACTGGTGGCACTGGGTTCCAAGGCTGGGCATTCAGGTTCTGGAACTTTCTCAGTATCCATTTTGTGTGATTCAGCCTCATCTGAGACCCCCACTGCATTCCCTATGGGACTCAATGGGGAGGGAACAGACAATGGCAGGGCAGGAGGGGAGCACTGGGAAGGAGGGGAGTTTTGAGGAGGCAGGGAATGCTGAAGGAGTGGCGAACACTGAGGGGGAAGGGGCTCCATCAGGATGAGAGAAGCCGGTCCCACTGGAGAGCCTGGAGATGGGGGAAGGATCATAGGGGGGACAGGCTCAGGGTCAGTGCAGTTAGCTTCTGGTGGAGGGCTGATAGGTGTCTCCAGGATGGGGGCAGCCAAGGGTGACTCAGGGTCACTGTCCCCTTTGGCACCAAAGGGGTACTCTAACTCCCTCAAAGGAGACAGGGCCGGTGGGGCCACAGCTGGGATAATGGGTGAGAGCGGAGGAGGAAGGGGATCTGGAAGAGAAAAAAAGAGGGGCTCTTAGATTAGACATGCCATGAAGAGTTACAGCTGTCCCAGAGTAAGAGAGTACTAACATTCCCTTACCTGGTGGCATCAGCTGAGGCGACAAAGATGGCTCCCCAGACGGGGATAAGGGCAGCTCCTCAGGCAGAGGGGACAGAGGTGGTTCCCCAGGTTCAGACAGAGCCGGCTCTCCAAGCAAGGGAGATAAGGGTGGCTCCTCAGGTGGAGGGAACAAGGGCAACTCCTCAGGAACAGGGCATTGGCCTGGCTCCTCAGGGGGCTCTTCAGGCCGAGGGGACAGGGGTGGCTCCTCAGGCTGAGGGGACAGGTGCAGTTCCTCAGGCTGGGGGAACAGGCGTGGCTCCTCAGACTGGGAGGACAGGGGCGATTCCTCAGGCTGGGGAGACAAGCATGGCTCCTCAGGCACAGGAGACAGATGTGGCTCCTCAGTCTGGGGGGACAGGCATAATTTTTCAGGCTGAGAGGACAGATGTGGTCCCTCATGCTGGGGAGATAAGCCTGGCTCCCCGGGCCGGGGGGATAGGCGTGGCTCCTCAGGCTGGGGGTACAGGTGCGGCTCCTCAGGCTGTGGAGATAGATTCGGCTCCTCAGGCTGCGGGGACAGGTGCGGCTCCTCAGGTTTCAAAGATAGCTGTGGCTCCTCAGGCTGGGGGGACAGGTGCAGCTCCTCAGGCTGTGGAGATAGATGGGGCTCCTCAGGCTGGGAGGACAGGTGTGGCTCCTCAAATGGTGGGCAGAGTTGCAGCTCCTCAGGCCGGGCACAGAGATGTGGCTCTTCAGGTAGTGGCGACAGGGGTGACTCCTCCAGCGGCAGGGACATGAGTGAGTCCTCCGGTGGTGGGGAAGCAGGAGAGTCCTCAGGTGGTGGGGATGTGGGGGAGTCCTCAGGTGGTGGGGAAAGCCGTGAAGCCTCAGGTGGAGGGGACATGGGAGACTCCTCAGGCGGTGGGGACAAGGGAGATTCCTCAGGCGGTGGAGACAGGCGTGACACCTCAGGCAGGGGAGATAGGCACGATACTTCAGGTGGGGGGGACATAGGCGATTCCTCAGGTGGTGGGGACATAGGTGAGTCCTCAGGTGGTGGGGACAGGCGTGATGCCTCAGGTGGTGGGGAGAGGGGAGACTCCTCAGGTGGAGGAGACAGAGGAGATTCTTCAAAAGGTGGGAATAGACGAGATGCCTCTGGTGGTGGAGACATGGGTGACTCTTCAGGTGGAGGGGACATGGGTGACTCCTCAGGCGGTGGAGACAGGCGAGATGCTTCAGGTGGTGGGGAAGTGGGCAATTCCTCAGGTGGCGGGGACAAAGGAGATTCCTCAAATGGTGGGGACAGGGGCGATGCTTCAGGTGGTGGGGATAGGGGTGTCTCAAGTGCAGGAGATGGGGGTGACTCTTCCGGTGGACGGAACGGCGATTCCTCCAGCGGAGAAAAAGGTGATGATTCAGGTGGGGGAGACAGAGGAGACTCCTCAGGCGGCGGAGAGAGGGGCGATTCCTCTGGCGGCCGGGACAGGTGCAATGCCTCAGGAAGCGGGGATGCACGTGATTCCTCAGATGGTGGGGACAGGCGTGATGCCTCAGGCGGTGGGGACGTGGGTGATTCCTCAGGTGGTGGGGACAGGGGTGACTCCTCAGGTGGGGGCAGCAGTGGCATCTCCTCATTTTGGAGGGTCTCCAACTGGGGCTCAAGTTGGACTCCTGCTCTCCCTGCAGACACAACACAGTGCTCCTATCTAGCTCAGGTCTACTCCACAGAACGTGCAGGGTCTGGGGCAATGCAGAAACTGTCTCTTGCCACAGAATAAAAGGGGATGAATTTCAGGGACCCTCAAACCCTACTCACCTAGTGGTTTGGCTTCACATTGCAGGGGCCCCGGTTCCTTGGGTTGCATAGAGGTCACGTGCCCACCCTTTGGCTGCCCTTGGCATGCAACGTACAGAGCATCGGGCTCATCAGTGGGGGTAGCGCCAGGCTCTGGGGGTGAAAATCTGCAGAGGGTACAGGGAAGCAGGCACTGTGGCTCTCACCAGCTAACAAATCCTACAGAGAACACTGGGGTGAGGCATGAATGCTGTGGATGGCACTGCCCATCTTGGAGCTCTCCTCTCAAAGTCCACTCGATTTAACATGGCCCCTGCCAACCTCTGTCCTTTCAATCTGCCAGCCCAATTTCAGCCAGTCCACACCACTTACCTGCTACACACAGGGGTATGCTGCTCAGCAACAGAGCTAAGAGGCTGACCTCCCTGGGCCTTGTGACAGCGGTGACAGAGAGAGTAGTTCTCAAACCACTCCGAGTTGGAATTCAGTTCTGCTGAGCCTGCCCCACAGGCCCGGCACACCCGGCATGCCTAGGGGAAGGAAGTGGGCAAAACGTGCATCGGTCAGACAGCAAAGACTGAAGGAAAGTACAGGCCTCGTTAAGACAGAGAATGCTGTAGGAGGCAGAATCAAGGGTACACGCACCTTGCACTTCCAAGAGTGAGCAGGCAGTTCCTCCATGGGTGGTTTTAGGCAGAAGGTATGGTATCCTTTGTCACACGTCTCACAAACCAACATCTTAGAGTCATTCCCAGGTTTCCTGCAGGGGCACAGGGAACGTGACAATGTCCTCTCTGTCCTCGTTTCCTTTTTTGTTGTTGTTTTCATGTTAACAGGCCTTCTCCAACTGCCCTCATTTTCAACCCTAACCTGTGATGTGCCTAAGACTTCCCTCCTGCCCTTCCATTCCTACCTGCAGGCTTGGCACACTTTGCATTCAGGGCACTGCCAGCCAGCACGTTTGCGGGCAGTCAGAGCAGTGTCCAGGCAGGCCCCATGATAGTGATGCCCACAGCTGGTACAGAAGAACAGGTCACACAACTCCCCTGGCCCCTCACACACTGCACAGCGAGCCTCTTCTGCAGGGGATAGAGACAGCACAGGTTAGCTATGGATTCCCTGTAAGCCTCAGCACAGTGCTGTACACATAACAGGCACTCCATGGGCACAGAATGAACAAATAACAAAGTTACTAAGTGCCTGCCCAACGTCTGCCAGCTACTGTTCTGGCAAAACTCTGATGCTCACAAAGTTCACAACTATTTTAATGGGGCAGACCAACAGTATATAATTCAATACTTTGATTCGTGCTCTGCAGAGTACAAAAATCCAAGGCACACTTGGTCTCTCATTTGTGCTATGTCCAAAGGTCAGGACTTCTCACCCAGATGTGCAGCCCCCTCACTGTGTTCTGGGCATAGCAGCTGCAGTGTTTTCATGGATAGGAAGGAACCGCTGGCAGTCGCGCAGGGGAAGTGGTAAAGCCGTGGACATCCAGGTGAGCGGCAAGGGATGGAGGCACCGAGCCTGGTGCAGTGGGAGCAGCGCTGCCAGGTTAAAGAAGGCTCAGTGTCAGCCAGCTCTCTCCAGAGAAACAGTTCAGGCACTAGCTCTGCCCCAGTATACCCACGGCCCTTCTCATTCCACCCTAACTCCCAGAAGCCCACCAGCCCTGTCCATCCTCTGCAAGAGCAGCCCTGCCCTTCACCTATGCAATCCTCTGGCCCCAGCCCCACCTGTGAGATCCCTGAGAAGATGGCCTTGTCCACACCACATAGTTGTGGGCCCTCCTGCCCCCATACGCCTGCCGACCACGCAGCACACCAATGGTGAGCCCAGCAGGACCCTTTACAGGTGGGAAGAGGTAAATAGAAAGGAAAGCGTTAACAAAAAGAGGCTAGCTGGCTCAGGACTACCCAGCCGTTATCCCATTTCCTGCCCCATTCCCCTCACTCACCTCCAGGTTCTCCTAGGTGGGCAGGTGTAAGGCCCTCAGGGAAACCAATCTGTGATAGGTCCTCACTGGGCAGCACTGCCTCATTGGGCCCTGGGCTCCCCCTTGGGGACACCACTGGACACCGGGGCCAATCAAATGGCAACTCAAAGCGCTGTAGCTCCCGCTGCCCGTGCAGACTGGGCTCCCCGCAGTTACAGAGAGCACAACGCCGCACTGGACCCCCACTGTGGACACATAAGCATTAGTACCATGCCAGGCCCCTGCAACTCTATGATTTGGCATGCCCATGCTTCCCCAACACTCATTTTCCTAAATCCTCTTCCTTGAAAGCCCTAGACTTTCAAATCAAATCTTCATGTGCCCTCAAACAAGTTACCTGCAGTCCTGAGGAGTGTCCTGAAGCCTAGGACTCCCAGAACTAGGGACAGAGACCTCCCCCACATGTGGGTTAGGCAGGTCTGACTCAGTGGCACCTGGGTCCTCAGAAGCTGCAGGTTCATCAGCTGAATAAACAGACAAACATCATGTGTCAGTCATCATCCCTATTTAATATGAAGTCCACTCACCAGAAGCATGAGATTATCCAAAACCCTCAGTGGCTCAGAGTGATGATATTTCAACTATTGTCCCAAAGAACAAAGTTGTTTCATTATTTATCTGCTACATAGACTTAGCTCACGTCCTTGTGCCAGGACCAGAATTGTAAGGTTGCCCATGAAATCTAAAAGCAAACACAGAATCTGTCCTACTCACCTGCCGGTTCCGAATCTTTATCCTCACCAGGCAGCTTCTGGCTGTCCATCCCTCTCTCCGACTGGGCAGGGCCCTCTCGGGGAGACCTGTTGGTGCCAAGAGAGAGATCTATATGCCTAGTAAGTCTTCCCAAGAAGCACTTTTCCCAGAATCCCAGGAAGAAGGCATCCAGACCCTCCAGACATCAGAGCAAAGCCATACTACAAACTCCCATACTGACAAGAAAAGTCATTCTCCTTAACCTACTGCCTACTTCCTCCCAAGATAAACACATACCCTCTTTTCACACTCTGGAGAGATTGTCAGGGGGCCCATTTGACTTTCCCACTTCCAGCCTCCTCTTTAAGAGTTCCTGGGGCCATAGCATCCAACTAGAAGCAAATCCATTTACACCTAATACTGCTCTTTGCCTCGTCTCTGGGTTTTGGCTTCTGGTGAGCCCTATCCCCACACCTTTTACTCAGGTCTCAAGTAAGCTATCATTCCAGAGACCAGTCAGTGCCAACCCAGGGGCAGTCATGACCCCGGAAGCCTGGGTCCAGCCAAAATCCCTCTCCCAGAGGCAGAGTCTGAAGCACTGCAAGAGATGGAACACACTATTGGAACTAAAGCCTAGCTATGGATGGATCTCCCCCACCACCACTTGTTTCTATGAGGATATCACCATCACAAAAGAAGAAACTCCCTAATTTCTACCCACTTCCAACCCAAATCCAGCTAAGACCAATGCCTGGCCACTGCCCTAACTGAGCTCAGGGTCTCACCCAGCCTGAAGGTCTCAGGTCGTTGCCCTTAGCAACATCAACTGCCCTTCCTCTTCAAATATCTCTAGTAGTTAACAGAAGTGAACCTTGAGAGATACTGAGCATGTGTAGCCAGGCCTGAGGCTAAGCATGCTGGGAGTTGTAGTCTCAGGAAGCATAGAGCCACTCAGAAGAGTTCTAAACAGGGCAGGACATAGCACAGTAGAGCAGAGCAGAGTAGCTTCCTTCCTCTTCCCTTAAGCAGGGTTTCCACACACATACATGGGGGTGGGGAATAACGGTCCCTTGTCACTTCTAAGAAATTTGTGCCTGTATCAAAGCCAAATATAGTTATACCTAAAAAAGTTGAGACATACACCTTTGGGCATTATTTCCCTAGATCTCAGAGGGAATTAAGCACAGCGGGAGAAAAAGAATTATAGACATGAGGAATGGGAAAGGGGTCCTACAGAAGGAGGGAGAAGGAGATAGGTGCCAGCAGCTTGTAGTGGGAAGTGTAGACCCTTTTAATCAGAAAAAATATACAGTGTTCCTAGAGAAAGTGGTGGTGAGGTGGGGGAAATCCTTAAAACAACTCTAAACAGTCAAAGTTCGAGAAATTCATCTCTCGCCTTTTCCATTCTTCTCGATTAACGGTAGTGACCACACCAACCTTTGCAAGGACAACCCCCTCCTCCCAAGCTGGAAGGCAAATAGCCCACCTAGTCAGCCACTTAGGGATGAATGACTGGGGCAAATAAGACACGGGGAACCCTCAAAGGTGCCCCAAATGTGTAAATCAATTCCCTAATTCCACAGTATCACTCCTCCTGCCCGGAACTCACCCTTTATTTCCAGATACTGGCTATGCCCCTCTGGAGACATGTCATAGGAAAGAAAATTACTTTTTCCCCTAACACTTTCAGAACCTACTGGCTAAAGTAATCACCTGATACACATCATCCCCATTCCCAAGTCATCTCTCTTTCCCAAACCTGCCACACAACCACACCTGAAAGGAAAGCAGGGTGGGTCATCTGGCCAGCTCACAGAAAAGCTGCTCCATAACTTCAAGGAGTCCTTAGAAGCTACCCGTGGGAAATGGGAAGTGGGAGGTGGAGGTGACAGCAGCAGCCATGCTCCTCTTCCATTCAGTCATTCAAGGCCTGACCACACCCAGAAGGTCCAAGGAGCCCTTAAAGTTTTCTAATTGTTTGCATCTTACTATATCTTACCATTACATGCCCCCAAAGATCCTCTGCCCACTCTGCTCTCAAAGTTGAAGCCGAAAGAGTCACAAACAGCAAGAACTAAAAGGCAACAATGATAACACAGTGGGTAGAAGGAGGGGTGCCTCACACAAGGCCAGAGGGACAAATTCCTCAGCCCTTCCCCAGCGCAGCCCTCTCAGGCTGGTAGAGCTGGTAATGCTCAAGAAGGTACAGAAACCACCTTCATCTGGCCTTGAGAGACAGAGTACTAACATCCTCCAAAGCCAGAGCCCCATTCATGGGGCCATGGAAGATCAAAGATTAAGAAGCAAAGAGAAGAATGCCATACAAGTGGACCAAAAATAGGGGGCATCTCCAAAAAGCCTGATCCTTCAGTCCCTAGTTCCCCATCCCTGCAGTCCAGGATCCCAGTGCTGATTCCTAGTTATCCCAAGCCCCTGAACATATCTAAACAAAGACCCCAGGTTCCCCAGTCCCATCATTCACAGCCAGTAAAAAGACACACATTCATACCAAGGATTTTTTTTCCTGGATCTAAACTCGGCTAGTGTCTGGCCAGGCTTCCTCTACAGAACTAGAGATCACAGACAGCAAGTACAGAGCTAGGGAGTAAAACTGTGCTGGCACCCCTCAGCCCTATACCTAATAGGCCCAAAACAACAAAGAGGAGGACAAGGATTTATCAACCCATTCTCCTCGCCTCCCTCCCAGACCAACAGCTTTCACTCCATTTTCCCAGGCAAGGGGGAAATGGAGGCTTGGAGAGGTGTAAGGCTGAAGCAGGCCCTTCAATGAACAGCTCTTCAGTAGGACTCAAGACTTCCTGGTTCCCACCCTGAGACTCAAACCACACCTCTTCCCACCCCCATTTTGGGTCAGCCCTCTGAGATGGATCCAAACAGAACACTGGCCGTGCAGACCCTCTGAACTGTGTCCCTGGCTTATCCTGAACAAGGTGCAGTTTATATAAAGAACTTGTTTGGAGACAAACAGGAGCGACTCTCCATAGACTGCAGGAGCGGAAAGCAGGCTTGACAGCTCACCTCACTATACCACACTTGTGCTACCTCTCACCTTTCAAAACTCTTTAAAACACAAAACCCCTATTTTCTCCTTTCCAATACAAGACTCAAATCTAGTATATGTATGTTGGAGGGGGCAGAGTGAGGGAGCAAAACGCACCAGCCAAATCCCTGCTGGGCAGCATAACAGGTGTGAGAGGGGCAGTCCCAAGCCCAAGCAAGGTCCAGAGGCTTGGGGCTCAAGCTGCAGGCACCCTTTCTCCCCAGTACCTTCTGCCAGGGGTAGAATCACTGGTTTCCAGGAGAAAAGAGCTCTCATCAAGCCATTTCTCCTCCAGAAAGATACAGGCCACCCCATTCTGCACAGTTGGTACAGGATCAGAGAACCAGTTAACAATCCTTGGTCAAAAAAGGGTTGGAGAAGTCTGGGAGGGGCTTGCAGGACTGGCCAGGGACTCACGGGCAGCCAGCTCCCCATACCAGGCCGGGAGAAAGCAAGAGACAAAAGCCATTTTTTGCAGCCTACATTCGCAGGGAGAAAATCTCAACGGCCTCCTCTATAATCCTCTGGAGATTAGATCCATCCCAAGAGGAGGGGAAGCAAAGCAGGCTAAGACAGCACTAGGCCTCACTGGGGTCACTTTGCCAGGCAGGGGTAGTTTAAAGTTGAACAGCAAGACCAGAGCTGGCCCCAGCCCCGCCTCCTTCTTGCCCCAGCCACCCCCTTCATCACAACTAGTCAGTTTCCACACACTCTCCCTTTGCCTAGTGAAAGAAGGCCTGGTGAAGGATCTAGGGTTCTTTGAGTTTTCCAGGGACTGTTTTGCGCGCCCAGCTCGGTAGGAACAACCTTAAAGTCCAACTGGCATAAGTCTGACCTGGCAGTGGCACCCTCCCCCACCGTCCCAAGTTGCTCTTTCCCAAGGCCCACAAGGAACCCAGCGGGGAGAAGCAGCAGCCTGGGATTGGTGCTGGCATCAGGGCCTGGGTCCCAGTTTAGTTGAGTTCCCCCAACACGAAAATAAACAGGAGGAGAGGCTATCTGGCCAGGTTCCCAAACTCCCGTGGTTCCCTGAACCCCCAGTCTTTAAAGAGGCACACCCCAAGACACCAGGCCTCAGTTCTGCCCTAGTGACTAGCTCAGGTTCCCTTGACAGACCCTGCCAAAGAAAACCTCCCCAGCTCTGGCACCCCCTTCTCCAACCTAAAGGCCAGCTCCGGCTAAGATAGTCCATCTGGCTATGCCCCCAGTCCAACCCTTTCTGGGCCCTGGCCGGGCGGACTTCACTCACCTCTTCACAGGGCGATCCAGAAATCCTCATCCGAGAACATGGCCAGAGCCCGGGCCGCTCCCCGACCTCCAACCGCCAGAGCGATCACAGCCGCCCCCCGCACGGGGGGGCTTAGAGGGGCCAAGAACGGTAAATCCAGGTCGGAGTGGCCACCCTCCCCCCACAAAAAACAGCAAAAAGCCAAAGAGGGGGTTCTCTGCCTCAGCTTCCAGCAGTTTAGGTTTCCATGGACAGCCCCAGGGCGGCGAATCCCGAGCGGACACAAAGAGAGCACCGGTGGCTTTGATCTTGGGCAAGCAGGCTCCGCATCCGCGTCGCCGGGCGGCTTCTCAGTCCTAGGGCCCGGCCAGCGCCCCGGCCGCCCGCGCCGGGCTCGGGCGGAACGTCGAGGCTCTCCAGATGGAACGTCGAGGCGCCTCCCCAGCAGCCCGGAAGGAATGCCGCGCCGCCCCGCGCCTGGCCCGGATGGAACGTGAGACCCTCGCAGGAGCGCCGAGCCCCTCTCCCCGCCCCGGCCGGCGCCCCGGGGCCGCGCGAGCTACGGCGACGCGGGGCCGGCGGGGCCGCGGGGCTGAACCTGACACACACCCAGCGCCGGGCTTCTCGACCCCGAGCGCTCACCCTCGGCCGCTTCGAGCCCCCCACCTTCTGCTCCCCCCGGGGAAGGGAGGAGGCTAGGTGGGCGAGGAAGAGGAAGGGGCGGGCGGTGCGAGCCCTCTGCCTGCTCCCCTCCGGCCGCTCCAGGCCCTGCGCTCGCCTCCCTTCCCCTCTGGCCTCGGGAGCTGCCCCGCCCCCGGCCTGGCCGGCTCTGGTCGGTGGCACCCCCTCGACCCCCAGCTGGCTGTGATCGCGGGGGGCTTAGAGGTGCATGGCCCAACCCCGGCTCCCGGCACCGGGGGGTCAGGAAACTGAGCGGAAAGTGGGGAACGAGGCAGCCATTTGCAACCGGAGAGGAAAGTAGTGCAGCGCGGCGCCGCTCCGCCTCCCCCCCCTCCGCCTCCTGTTCGGCCGGTAGGGTGGTTCCTGCGAAGGGGCTATTTCCTGGCCCGAAAGCTGGGCAGCGGTCGTGGAGATTCGTGAAGCCTCCGGCACGAGATCCAAGGGGGGCTTCTGCCCGGGGCACCCCACTCGAGACGGGGAGAAAGGAGAAGACGCGGCCCTATTTTGTGTTGGAGCGGAGCGGCGGAGGGATCCCGCCCTCTCGGAGGAAAGGCTGTGACTCTGCAGTTCTACGCACACGCTGCGGGATCCTTCCGCACCGGGTTAACCCCTACCGCGCCGGGCCGGCAGCCGGGCAGACACGTGGGAACGAAGCCCCCCTCCTCTCTGTCCCGGCCCTGGAGCCGCCTCATTTACCGCTCGGGCGGTGAAACTAGGACTCCGGCCGCTTTCTAATTCTACACCCTTGCAGTCATTGGTCCCTGAAACTCCAACTGCCCCTTGCTTTGGCCAGGGGCAATCTTTCCCGGGAGGGGGATGGAAGAAGAGCCAGGAGATTGGCTGCTGCTCAGCATCCTGGGAACTGGAGTCCGCAAATGGAGAAAGTGAGGCACGGCGCCTGGCGCTGCAGAGGGTGGGTTCTTGCCACGTTTGGGGGCCCAAAGAAAACCGATGAGTCCCTAGTCGTTCCTTCTGACTCCAGCCCCCCCGTGTGAGGAAGGCCTGTCGGTGCCCACACAGTCACCACACACACCTCCCCATTGAAACAAATGTAGAGCCTCCCTTTTCAGGGTGCCCCCACCCCCACCTCCAGTCCTTCCAGATCTTCATGACCCATGTCCCTTTTTTAGTAAGCTGAGGTAGCCTCGCCGCTACCTGGCCAGAATACTGTTCTGGACAAGATCCCAAAACGTACTCTTGCAGGCAGCCCGCCCCCCCCCCCCCATAAGTCTGGATGAGAAAGGATTGGAATGCCTCTTGGGCATCAACTGCACACATGGGGTGGACAAAAGGAGACAAATTAACTATGTCCAGATACTTTATCTATTCTTAGTTATTCCTCACCTTCATTATGAGTTACATGGAATTATCTCCATATTACAGATGAAAATTGGGGCTACAATAGGTAAGATTGCCCACAGAACTACTTCTGGAGAGAAGTTGAGCCATTATTCAAACCAAAGGCCATGTTTTTCCTAGGATTACAAATAATAATAATACATGGTTTAAAAGAAGATGCGGAGAAAGAGGCAAGCAGATTTGACCCAAGGCCAGCTTTGTGGGGAAAGGGTTTACAATCCTGTCCAACAGAACTTTTCTACAGTGATGGAAATTGACTAAATCTACACTATCTAATATGGTAGCCATTAGCCACATGTAGCTCTGGAGCACTTTGAAATACAGGTGGTACAAGTAGGGAACTTTGTATTTTTTGTTGTTTTTTGAGATGGAGTTTCGTTCTTGTTGCCTAGGCTAGAGTGCAATGGCGCCATCTCGGCTCACTGCAACCTCTGCCCCCTGGGTTTAAGCAATTCTCCTGCCTCAGCCTCACAGGTAGCTGGGATTACAGGCACCCACCACTATGCCCAGCTAATTTTTTGTATTTTTAGTAGAGATGGGGTTTCGCCATGTTGGACAGGCTGGTCTCAAACTCCAGATCTCAGGTGATCCACCTGCCTTGACCTCCCACAGTGCTAGGATTAAAGGCATAAGCCACCGCGCCCGGTCAGAAAATTAACTTTTTATTTGAATGAAATTAAATAGCCACATGTGACTTGATGCTTTTATATTCAACAGTTCAGGAGACCTTAATCCCTACTGACTAGAGTCATAGGAGGGATCAGGACCAGGTTTGTCCTCTTCAAGCCACACATGCCCATGATGTTTTCTGCACTGACCATTCATGCCTATTTGGGCAAAAAGACTTCAGCAGTGGCCCCATACCTGTTTTGGTTACAATAGAAAAAGTTAACCAAGAGACAGAGTTGGAAAATAGAAGGCCCCTCCCAGCTTTATACCCAGAGGCAGGAAGAGGCAGACCCTTTCCAGAAAGACCTCCAGTAATAACACAGATAGCCCCCAACTATTTCTTTTTTTTTTTTTGAGATGGAGTTTCACTCTTGTCCCCCAGGCTGGAGTGAAATAGCGCGATCTTGGCTCACTGCAACCTCCGCCTCCCAGGTTCAAGCAATTCTCCTGCCTTAGCCTCCCAAGTAGCTGGGATTACAGGCGCACGCCACCATGCCTGGCAATTTTGTATTTTTAGTAGAGATGGGGTTTCACCACATTGGCCAGGCTGATCTTGAACTCCTGACCTTGGGTGATCCACCCGCCTTGGTCTCCCAAAGTGCTGGGATTACAGGCATGAGCCACTGCACTCGGCCACCACCCACTATTTCTTAAGGACTTACTATGTGTGAAGAACTGTAGTAAGCTATACATATATTACCTCATTTAATTTTCACCTCAGCTCTATAAAGCACACTTAGCCCCACCTCATAAATGGGAAATGGAGGCTCTGAGAGGTTAAGTGACTGGCCAAGGCCACACAGCTAACTTGAGGAGCTATTAACTGCTATCACTACTGACCCCAGGCCTTGAGATTACTTACTGATAAACTTCTATAAGACTTTAGGTAAGTCTACCCTAGACCTCATGAAAATGGCAGCAGGAAGGTAGGCCCCTGTAATGAGTATCCCAGGTCAGATGTGCAAAAGGACTTAATTTTAATATAAGGAGAGAGGGTGGTGACCTCCCAGAAGAACCTCCTAAGCCAGTGAGATTGTTGTTTGGAGTATGTTTCTTCCAGCAGCCCTTATTTCTTTTTAGATTCCTAATCAGAAAAGCAAAAGCAGCTTTTGAAAATCAGCATGACAAGCCATATCCCCAACTGTAAGCCTGGAGCCAGGCATAGACAAAGTCATGGCTAAAAATCACACCTAGGTTTTGTTCATCCTTCCCAAGTAAGTACACTGACAGGGTACCTTGCCTCCCCAAGTTCTCAGAAGAGGTCTGTACCTACCATTCAAATAACCCTTATATGTCCTTGGAGGAGGTATTAGACTAGTTAGGCTCTCAGGCTGGTAGAAGGGTGGGGATCAAGAAAAGTGGAGGCAAACAGGACCAAACTTTCCTAGCTGAAATACCAATCCTACTGAGGCGGTAGGTCCATAAAAACAGAAGCAATAGCCTTTCATACCTAAAAAACAGTAGCACAACACCAAAGCTGTGAAAAGTAGCATAAGATTAAAGGTATGAAAAGAGCAAAGAGGCCGGGAGCAGTGGCTCACGCCTGTAATCCCAGCACTTTGGGAGGCCGAGGAGGGTGGATCACGAGGTCAAGAGACCGAGACCATCCTGGTCAACATGGTGAAACCCCGTCTCGTTAAAAAAAAAAAAAAAAAAAAAAAAAAAAACAGAAAGAAAAGAAAAGAGCAAAGAACAGCCATTTCAATGAAAGGTATGGGGACATGGAGCACAGGGGGACTAATATGCACCAGAGGCATTATTTTACTTATTTATTTATTTTTTTGGAGACAGATTCTCGCTCTGTTGCCCAGGCTGGAGTGCAGTGGCTCGATCTCCACTCACTGCAACCTCTGCCTCCTGAGTAGGTAGTTGCGTGTCACCATGCCCAGCTAACTTTTTTTTGCATTTTTCATACAGACTGGGTTTCACCGTGTTAGCCAGGATGGTCTCTATCTCCTGTCCTCATGATCTGCCCACCTCAGCCTACCAAAGTGCTGGGATTACAGGCATGAGCCCTCATGCCCAGCTGGCATTATTTCTTACTTTACTCAACACTCCTGGGAAGTCAAATCACAACACTTTAGTCTCTGCCTCAATGCTCCTTCTCAATTCTTTTTTTTTTTTTTTTTTTTGAGACGGAGTTTCGCTCTTGTTACCCACTGGAGTGCAATGGCGCGATCTCGGCTCACCGCAACCTCCGCCTCCTGGGTTCAGACAATTCTCCTGCCTCAGCCTCCTGAGTAGCTGGGATTACAAGCATGCGCCACCATGCCCAGCTAATTTTTTGTATCTTTAGTAGAGACGGGGTTTCACCATGTTGACCAGGATGGTCTCGATATCTTGACCTCGTGATCCACCCGCCTCGGCCTCCCAAAGTGCTGGGATTACAGGCTTGAGCCACCGCGCCCGGCCTTCCTTCTCAATTCTTACATCATTAGGAATGGGGGGCTTCCTTCCTCCCCAGACCCCATCCTGCAAGTAAATGCCAAGGTCCCAGGAAGACAGCTAGGTCAGCATGTTGCAGCTGGCCACTAGAGGGTGCTGTTTCTATAGTTAAGGGGATCTTGAAAGGCTACAAACTTGGATGGGAGTGGCAGCCAATAGGGACTCAGTATATGAGGAACCCAGTGGAATAGAAAAGTGGGAAAGGCAAGTAGTAATTCTTAGGATAATGGTCCTTAATAAGTGAGGAATAAGGAATAGGAACAAGGTAGGAGGAAACATTCCCCACCAAATACCACAGCCATCACTCCTTGGAAAAGGAGATATTGGCTCTGAGCTCTACCTAGATACACAGAAGTCAACAATAAGGCTGGGCATAGTGGCTCACACCTGTAACACCGGCACTTTGGAAGGACAAAGTGGGCGGATCACTTCAGGTCAGGAGTTCAAGACAATCCTGGCCAACATGGTGAAACCCCATCTCTACTAAAAAATACAAAAATTAGCCAGGTATGGTAGTGGACGCCTGTAATCCTAGCTACTCAGGAGACTGAGGCAGAAGAACTGCTTGAACCTGGGAGGAAGATGTTGCAGTGAGCTGAGACCATGGCACTGCACCAACTCCAGGCTGGGCAACAGAGTGAAACTCCATCTCACACACACAAAAAAAGAAGTCAACAACAAAAGATTTCTCAGTTTATTTGCATGTATACATTGTCACCCCAGGGAGTCAGCTCTATTTCAGGAGTCCCCAGCTCCCCTTACCTAACCAACACCCAAAACCCACCCAAGAGGATGGGTCCTGGATAACTAATGCCCAGGACTCATATTCTAAGCCCATAGGTTATAACAGAATTAATCTAGCAAAAACAGAGGGCTAGAGGGCCAGCGTCCATGAGATGTCCTTGCCCCTTTGTAAACATTGACATCCAGGCCACTGGAGCCTGGGGAAAGTGTGCAAACATGAAGATGCCACACTGTGTGCCCCGGGGTCAGAAACACAGCTGGCAAACATACACATGAAGTCCTGAGGGTCTGCCCCCACTGGAACATGTCAAGTGCCAGGGGCAGAAACAAGGCAGTTACCCCATACCCGAGGGCTCACATGAGATGGCAGTGACGCTCTTGCCCATAGGAATTCTCCACACGGGCAATCTCCTGGATCACTTTGGTGAAGATGCCTTGAGTCAGCTACAAGGGAGAGGATTCAAGGCAAAAGTCAGTTCAGTGTCAATACCACCAGCTCTGGAGTGAAAGCCCCATTCCCCAAACATTCCCACCACCAAGCAGTACAATAAGGAAAACACAGCTATCACCACCACCCTTCTAGTCTTCAGGCCCAGCACCTGATTCTCTCGAGCAGATGACTCCATAAATGTTGCACCCCAGGACTCTGCCAGCTTCTTCCCTTCAACTGCCTGTACCTCTCTGGAAGCAAATTTGGGAGATAAAGATGGAGAAATGTCAGCAAGTGCTCTGAAAAATCTTCCGAATCAAGACTTCCTGGCCAGTCACAGGGCTCATGCCTGTAATGCAGCACTTTGGGAGGTCTAGGCAGTGAATCACTTGAGCTCAGGAGTTCAAGACCAGCCTGGGCAACACAGTGAAACACCATCTCTATTAAAAAGAAAATGAAAAGTTTTTTAAAAAGGAAAAAAAAAAAGGCCAGGAGCAGTGGCTCAAGCCTGTAATTCCAGCACTTTAGGAGGCCAAGGCAGGCAGATCATGAGGTCAAGAGTTCGAGACCAGCCTGGCCTATATGGTGAAACCCCATCTCTACTAAAAATACAAAAATTAGCCAGGCATGATGGTATGCGCCTGTAATCCCAGCTACTCGGGAGGCTGAGGCAGGAGAATAGCTTGAACCTGGGAGGCAGAGGTTGCAGTGAGCCGAGATCACACCATTGCACTCCAGCCTGGGCGACAGAGCGAGACTCCATCTCAAAAAAAAAAAAAAGAAAAAAAAGACACTTCCTCTGACCAATGCCACTTTTCCAAGTTTTGGGAGGAAGAATGCGAAAGGAGAAAATATAGGTAAACATAGGAGGCCAGGTGCAATGGCTCACACCTGTAATCCCAGCACTTTGGGAGGCTGAGGCAGGAGGATGGTCTGAGGTCAGGAGTTCAAGACAAGCCTGACCAGCATAGTGAAACCCCATCTCTACTAAAAATACAAAAATTAGCCAGGCATGGTGGCAGGTCCCTGTAATACCAGCTACTTGGGGAAATGAGGCAGGAGAATCGCTTGAACCTGGGATGTGGAGGTTGCAGTGGGTCATGCCTGTAATTCCAGCACTTGGGGAGATTGCACCATTGAACTCCAGCCTGGGCAACAGAGAGAGACTCTGTCTCAAAAAAAAAAAAGAAAAGAAAAAAAAGGAACAATGAGTGACAATGGGTGAATCTAGGACTGAGGCTTGAAATATGAAATCATGGCTTTTAAGATAGAAGTGTTATCTTCCTTAAGCTTCAAGTTAGAGACAAAGAGAGGTGAAATGACTTGAGTCAATGGCAGAGCCAGAATGAGAGCCTGACTGATTCCTAGTCCAGCTGACTTCCTTTTTGCCCTGAGTAGCAGAGATTTACATACCTCTCTGGAGAGAGATCTGCCTTGTTCCCAACTAGAACCACTGGCACCCTGTGAGGAAATAGCAGTTACTACAGAATTCCCTTTCACTCCCCACATTCCCCAACTCCTTACGTCAAGGCTGGACAACTCCTCATCAGACCAGGCCAGATCTATATCCCAGCCTCCTCTCTAACTTGCCCACATTATGTCTCTATCCCCCAGGGCCACTTACCGGGTTTTCCCATGGCCTTCGTGTAGCTTTTGGTACAGACTCTCAATGACTTGGAAGCTTTAAACACAAGAATTGGAGCTATAACTTTTTTTTTGAGACGGAGTCTTGCTCTGTCACTAGGCTAGAGCGCAGTGGCAATCTCGGCTCACTGCAACCTCCGCCTCCTGGGTTCAAGCAATTCTTCCGCCTTAGCCTCCCAAGTAGCTTGGACCACAGGCACGTGCCACCATGCCCGGCTATTTTTTTGTATTTTTAGTAGAGACGGGGTTTCACCATGTTGGCCAGGATGGTCTTGATCTCTTGACCTCGTGATCCGCGCGCCTCGGCCTCCCAAAGTGCTGGGATTACAGGCATGAGCCACTGTGCCCGGCCTGGAGCTATAACTTTATGAGACAATTCTCAGGTCCTCCCAAGTCCCCCAATCAAACCCTGGTCACTTACCTATGCAGAGAGGTGACAGAATACACGAGCACATAACCATGGACCCCAATAATGAATGAATAGGGCAGAATGCTGTACTCATCCTGGCAAGAAATGGAAACATCACTACCTAGATCCAAACCACTCAAATGGCAAAGGTTGCTGGGACAACATCCACATGACCCTCCCTGGGGTACTCCCTACTATAGGCACTTCAACAAATATTTATGGAGCAGCTCCAGTGAGCACTGCACACTGTTAGCAGGTAAAATGCTTTCAATACTACTTTACAGATGAGCCACAAACACTACCAGATTTCATCAGTGAGGGCTGAACTGCCACATTTGGATACCATACCCCAACTGGTACCTGCCCTGCTGTGTCCACCAGGTGTAGGTGAAACTCATCTTTGCCAAGAGTCACTATCTTGCTGTAAGCTGAAAAGAAAAGAAAACTTGACTGTGAGGTGCCTTATAGGGACAGTGATGTATGTCCCCTTATTTTTTTATTTTATTTTAGAGATGAGGTTGTTGCTATGTTACCCAGGCTGTATAGCATGGCTATTCACAGGTGCACTCTTAGCACCTTATAGCCTGGAACTCCTGGGCTCAAGCAATCCTCTGACCTCAGCCTCTCAAGTTGTTGGAACTATAGGTGTGTACCTCTGCACCTGCCTGTCTCCTTACCTTTTTTTTTTTTGGCAGCGTTTTTTAAAGTAGATTCTTGATCAGGTGTGGGGACTCACCTGTAATCCCAGCACTCTGGGAGGCCAAAGCGGGTGGATCACTTAAGACCAGGAGTTGGAGACCAGCCTGGCCAACATGGCGAAACCCCATCTCAACTAAAAATACAAAAAATTAGTTGGGCATGGTGGTGCATGCCTGTAATCCCAGCTACTCAGGAGGCTGAGGCATGAGAACTTTTTGAACCTGGGAGGCTGAGGTTGCAGTGAGCTGAAATTGTGGCACTGCACTCCAGCCTAGGTGACAGAGCAAGACTCCTATCTCAAAAGAAAAGAAAAATAAAGTTTATTCTTTTGCTTTATTGATAAAAAATAGATGTACCAAGTTTCAGGGTACATGTGATAATTTAATACATTCACATAATTCGTTTTCTTTTGTTGTTGTGTTGTTTTTGAGACAGAGTCCCGCTCTGTTGCCAGGCTGGAGTGTAGTGATGCAATCTTGGCTCACTGCAACCTCTGCCTCCCGGGTTCAAGCGATTCTCCTGCCTCAGCCTCCCAAGTATCTGGGATTACAGGCACGCGCCACCACGCCCAGCTAATTTTTTGTATTTTTAGTAGAGACGGTGTTTCATCATGTTGGCCAGGATGGTCTCAATCTCTTGACCTTGTAATCTGCCTGCCTCGGCCTCCCAAAGTGCTGGGATTACAGGCGTGAGCCACCGCACCTGGCCTACATTCACATAATTTGTAAAGATCAAATAAGTATATCTGGAATATTCATCACCCTAAATGTGTCTTTTCTTTATGCTAGAACCACTTGAATTCTTCTCTTCTAGCTATTTCAAAATGTAAAATAGCTTACTGTAAACTATAGTCACCCTACTGATCTAATACTGTCTTATTTTTTCATCAAACTATATATTTATGCTCATTGATCAAATTATCTTTATCCTTCCCACTCCCTTCCCCTTACATTTTCTTTCTTTTCTTTTTTTTTTTTTTGAGACAGAGTTTCGCTCTTGTTGCCCAGGCTGGAGTGCAATGGCATGATCTTGGCTCACTGCAACCTTGCCTCCCGGGTTCAATCAATTCTCCTGCCTCAGCCTCCTGAGTAGATGGGATTACAGGTGTGTGCCACCACAGCCAGCTAATTTTTTGTATTTTTAGTAGAGACAGAGTTTCACCATGTTGGCCAGGCTGGTCTCAAACTCTTGACCTCTGGTGATCCACCCATCTTGGCCTCCCAAAGTGCTGGGATTACAGGTGTGAGCCACTGCGCCAGCCTTTTTTTTTGTTTTTGACACTCAAGCTGGTGTGCAGTGGCACAGTCTTGGCTCACTGCAACCTTTGCCTCCTGGGTTCAAGCAATTCTCCTGCCTCAGCCTCCTGAGTAGCTGGGATTACAGGCGTGTACCACCATGACCAGCTTATTTTGGCATTTTTAGTAGAGATGAGGTCTCACCATGTTGGCCAAGCTGGTCTCGAAATCCTGATCTCAAGTGATCCACCCCCCTCAGCCCCCCAAAGTGCTGGGATACAGGCCTAAGCTACTGCACCTGGCCTCCCCTTACATCTTAACCCTGGGGGTGACATAGATCAGTTCCAAGGAGTTATCCAGGTAACTGCAAAGACAAGCTAAGGTTCTTAATGTCTACATCTAAACTATCCCAAACTCAGTATCTTGCAAAATCCATACTCTAGCCATCCATCGAACAGGATTGCTAAGGAAGAAATTAGATCTAATCTAAATAAATCAGCCCCTTGGCACCAGAGAAATACATTATGGAGTTGGGTGGGGTACCCAAGCCCTCCGGATCTCATCTCCAGCACACTATAATAATAGTGAGTGGAGAAGTCTACTCACTATTCTCCACTGTAGGATCGTAGCCTTCCACGAACTCGCCTTCCACAAATTGATGTGCCAGAGATGTCTTCCCTGTGGGGAGCAGTGTGGCAGTTGTATCCAAATCATCCACATTCACATCCTCTGTCCTTTCGGACTGTGGCCCAGGACCAAAGGGGACCCCAAATTAGCACCACAGTCTGTGAGTGCCTCAAGCAATGCTATCTCTTGGTCTACCCTCACCCTCTTTTCGCCCGGGGTCTCCTGACTTTGGCTACTGGATGCATTCAGAAGCACTGCAGGAAGCCTTTCCCGCCGCCTTCCCCACCCCATCCCACCCGCAGGAAGATCCAAGATTCTCTAGGATCAAGTCCACCCTGCCCCGGGACATCTGAGACTATCTGTCCCCACGAAGACCGCGTACCAGTTTTCAAATTGTGATCCCACCCCATCCCCAAAGTAACGCTGGGACAACTCTGAGATTCCCGCAGCCGAGTCCGCATTAACCCTTAAGTGCTCCCGCTTTCTGCAGCCTCCAGACACCGCTAGCCTTTATTTCTTCACTCTTCCAATCCTCGCTCTATAACCCTATCCTTACGCTGTCACCATTCCTCCCTGGGTCGCGTTCCCGCGACAGTGCGCTTCTTCTGGCTGAAAAGCTGCTGCACATCCGAGCTCTGCAGGGCGGAGACTCACCTACAGAGCGGTATCCGAGGATGACCACCTTCCTATAGCGGACCAGCGGCATGGCAGGAGCCCGCCCCAGGGGCTTGCGAAACTGTGGGCTGAGAGAGCCCGAAGAGTGGGTCAGGGTGTGGGCAGGCGCGGCAACCAGAGCAGGAAAGTCGTTCACTCCGAAGCTGCAGGGGGCAAGTTAGAGGGAAACCAAAACAAGCGCCGCGCCCGGAGTTGCCCACGTGATCACAACACAGCACGTCTAACGCAAGGGAGCCGGGAGCCAAGGGAACTACTGTGCCGCGCCGCGCCGGGCTCCGCCCCCCAGGCCGCTCGCCATTGGTCCATTAGAAAGGGTAAGGGCGGCGCCGCCAGCAGGAGGCAAGGGTGGGCCTCACTAGGAACCGGAGAACTGGGAGCAGCGCGTGCGCAGACTGGAGCCGGTTCATTCATAAAGAAACGGAAAGGAACCTGGGGTCGTAGAGTTGTTTGCGCATTTGCAGCTTGGCTGCGAATACTTATACATGGAAAATACCCGTTGTGGTTTCTGGCCAAAAGATTCCAGCCCTCCCCTTTGCATGATCTCTGGTGTCCTTAGATAGGGAGAAAAAGGCCCAAGTTCCAATATATTCCCTCTGCTTCCATCAGCCTTCGCCCCAAATTTATCAGGTTTCCAGTCTTGCAGCATCTAATTTCAAACTGCAATCCTTGTTCTTGCAGAAATTGCTAGAATTTATGATCAAGTAGTCTGAGGTTTCTTCTTCATCATCATGATCCTCAAACATTCATTTTTCAACAAATATTGAGTATATACCACAGGTTACAGCCATTGCTTCAGCTTTGGGGACAGAACATGGACATGACAGACTGTGTCTGCTCTTATGAAGGGAGAAACAAACATATGATAAGGAAATACGCCGGACGCAGTGGCTAACGCCTGCAATCCCAGCACTTTGGAAGGCTGAGGCGGGCGTATCACGAGATCAAGAGTTCAAGACTAGCCTGGCCAAGAGACCAGCCTGGCCAACATGGTGAAACCCTGTCTCTACTAAAAATACAAAAATTAGCCAGGCGTGGTGGTGGGCCCCTGTAATCCCAGCTACTCGGGAGACTGAGGCAGAAGAATTACTTGAACCAGGGAGGCGGAAGTTGCAGTGAGCTGAGATGGCGCCATTGCACTCTAGCCTGGGTGACAAAATGAGACTCCGATTCACCAAAAAAAAAAAAAAGAAAAAAAAAAAACAGGAAATATCAGATAGTGTTAAGTGCTATAAAAGATGGTGTGCTTTATATGGCCATCTGTAGTTGTAAGGGAACTTGGAAATTTTAGCATTTTCTTTTCCAATGTCTATAGGTAAGGAAGGCAAAAAACAAAGTGATTAGAAATTAATGTTTTGGCCTGACGTGGTGGCTCAGGCCTGTAATCCCAGGACTTTGGGAGGCCAGGTGGGTGAATCACTTCAACTCAGGAATTCGAGACCAGCATAGGTAGGCAACATGGCAAAACCTTATCTCTATTTAAAAAAAAAAAAAGAAGAATTAGGCAGGCATGATAACATGTACCTGTAGTCCCAGCTACTTGGAAGGCTGAAGTGAAAGGATCACCTGAGCCCAAGAAGGACAAGGTTGCAATGAGCCATGTTTATGCCTCTGTCCTCCAGTCTAGGGAACAGAGACCCTGTATTAAAAAAAAAAAAAGAGAGGCTGGGCATGGGGGCTTACACCTGTAATCCTAGCACTTCGGGAGGCTGAGGTAGGCGGGAAACCTGAGGTCAGGAATTAGAGACCAGTCTGGCCAACATGGTAAAACCCCGTCTCTACTAAAAATACAAAAATTAGCCAGGCGTGGTGGCACACACCTGTAGTCTCAGCTATTCAGGAGGCTGAGGCAGGAGAATTACCTGAACCTGGGAGACAGAGGCTGCAGTGAGCCAAGATGATGTCACTGCACTCCAGCCTGGGCAAAAGAGCAAGACTTCCTCTCCAAAAAAACAAAAAAATGAGATGTTTCTTTTTCTTCTTTTTTTTGAGACAGAGTCACACTCCAGGCTAGAGTGCAGTGGCGTGACCTCAGCTCACTGCAACCTCTGCCTCCCGGGTTCAAGCAATTCTCCTGCCTCAGACTCCCAAGTAGCTGGGACTACAGGTGTTCACCACCACACCCAGCTAATTTTTTTGTATTTTTAGTAGAGATGGGGTTTCACCCTGTTGGCCAGGATGATCTTGATCTCTTGACCTCCTGATCCGCCAGCCTCAGCCTCCCAAAGTGCTGGGATTATAGGCGTGAGCCACCACGCCCAGCCAAAAAATGAGATGTTTCATAAGCCAATCTATAAAACCTGTACATTTTAGGAGATACTGGTTGATTAAATATTTGTTTATTAAATATCAATTACTTTGAAAAGTAATGCATAAATGGTTTATTTAGTAAAGATCACAAAAATAGGATCAAATAAAGCAAGAATAGAACTTGGGGATAAGTGGCCAAAAAATATATATATTTAAATATGTAGTATATAAAATAAATATTATTTAATATATAATAAATATATTTATTATATATTATTTATATACAACAATAGGAAATAAAGCAATTCATCCTAAAGTTAGCTAAATGGACTTGGAATTACATTTCTTTTGTTTTTATTATTTTTATCTTATTTTATTTTATTATTTATTTTTGAGACAGGCTCTCCCTCTGATTGCCCAGGCTGGAGTGCAATGGCATGATTTTGGTGCACTGCAGCCTCAACCTCCTGGGCTCAGGTGATTCTCCTACCTTAGCTTCCTGAGTAGCTGAGACTACAGGCATGCACCACCATATGCCCGGCTAATTTTTTTTTTCTTGAGAGATGGGGTCGCTCCCAGGCTAGTCTTGAACTCCTGGCCTCAAGCAACTTTTCCTCCTCAGCCCCCTAAAACACAGAGATTACAGATGTGAGCCACTGAATCCAGCCTAAAAAAAACATTTCTGGTGACACCATCATACATTGCTATGTCTCAAACAACTGAGACAAAATAAAGATAAGATGTTCCCAGAAAACTGTTTTAAGTATCTCTGGGAAGAGTGAAAAATGTCTCTACTCTGTTTGCATCCAAATTATATGGCATGTCTTTTCTAATGGACTCCATTGCCCAGGTATTCAGGGGTTCTTTGTTTTCCACAGTTAGGGTTCACCTTCCTGCCCACTAATATATCAATTACCTATTATTGCATAACAAACTACATCAAAATTTGGTGGCTTAAAACAATCTCTATTTCTCAGGATTCTGTGGGTTGAACTGATGATTCTTCTGTTGCCTCTTCTGGGCTGACTCTTGTGGCTAATCAGTGGAAGCTCCACTGGGAATGGAAGGTCTAAAGTGACCGCACTCGTGTCTGGAGCCTTGGTGCTGGCTATTGGCTAGGCCTCTGTCTCTCCACATCTCTCATCACTTAGTGGTACAGCCTAAGCTTCTTGGGTGGCAGAAGCATCCAAGAAGGCAAAGATAGGACAGTGCATGGCCTCTTGAGGCCTTAGGCTTTGAAACTCATCCTACACAAGTTCTGCTCCATGTTAGTAGCCTAAGCAAGTCAAAAAGCCATCCCAGATTCAAGGCATGGGGAAATAGACTCCATTTCTCCATGGGAGAAATGGCAAAATATTGTAGCTATATTTTTCAATCTAGTACAGACCAGATTAATTATGACAAGAAGTGCAACCTGGAGTTCTCTATTTACCTAGAACCTCCAGGTTTCCACAGCTGTAGTTGAGCCCTACAACTCAATTCTCAACATAAACACCACCCTGGAGCACTCTGATTGCACTTTCATGGTAGACAATGAAGTCAGTCATCTATGACATCTGTCATAGAAACCTCGATATTGGGTGCCTGACCTACAGTAACTGAACTATCTGATATTGAATCTGTTGCAGTCACTTGAATATTAAGAACACACTTGGCTTCAGTAACAGAAAAACCCAGTTGCAATAGCTTAAACAAATAAAGATTTATTTTTCTTAAGTAACAACGCTGGAGGTAAGCAGCATCAGTCCAGTTGCTCCGTAATGCCAGGTCTGGTACCTGCAGTTCTCTTAACTCTTCCCTTATGCTTGTCACCTCATGGCCACAAGATGAGTTCACCTTCATCAGCATATCTAAGTTGCAAAAGAGGATCTAGTGATCATAAATGCACTTATATTGAAAATGAATATTTTAGTCAGGCGCGGTAGCTCACGCCTGTAATCCCAGCACTTTGGGAGGCTGAAGCAAGCAGATCATCTGAGGTCAGGGGTTCAAGACCAGTCTGACCAACATGGTGAAACCCTGTCTACTAAAAATACAAAATTAGCCAGGCACGGTGGCATATGCCAGGATCATGCCATTGCACTCCAACCTGAGCAACAGAGCAAGACTTCATCTCAAAAAAAAAATGTAAGAATGGAAAATCAGCAAAATAATATCAGTTTATTATTTTATAGGCTATGTAATTTTAAATATATACAGTATATATGTTAATAAATTAAATATTATAAATTAGACATTTGATTATATAATTCCTAAAAGTTTGCTCAAGTTGGCCAAACAATACTTTTTGTTCCAGGGTCTTCTAATCAGGAAAATGGATGATTATCTAATTTTGGCATCAACCGTTGAAAATCATGTGTAAATACAGACTTAAGATAATATGAAAACTTGGTTTCCAGTCATAGCAACAAATTTTTTTTTAATTTTAAAGTGCAAACCTGCCATGTTCTTAGATTTACATTAACTAAGAAGTTACTTTCAGGTGCTCCCTGCCATGGTCATGTTCTTTCTAATCTGAAGACCCTTCTCTGAAGACCCAGACTATAGAGTTCTCTGGTTCTTATTAACTCACATTTTCCATTTACCCCTCCAGATTCTCCTTTACCCTTCTCCCTTCTGCTCTTTGCTCCTGGAAGGCTGATCTTTATAGACAGCAGTAATACCCTCTGGCTTCCAGCTAGCTTTAGCTAATAGGAAGCATTGGCCACAGACTGGAAGACAGAGAAGAAAAGGTTGGAATGTGTTTATTCCCCTATTCCCTCTCTGCAGGACCACTTTTTTTTTTTTAGATGAGTCTCACTGTCGCCCAGGCTGGAGTGCAATGGCATGATCTCAGCTCACTCTCTGCAACCTCTGCCTCCTGGGTTCAAGGGATTCTCCTGCTTCAGTCTCCCGAGTAGCTGGGACTACAGCACCCGCCACCATACCCAGCTAATTTTTGTATTTTTAGTAGAGATGGAGTTCATCATGTTGACCAGGCTGGTCTCGAACTCCTGACCCGGGGTGATCCACCCACCCTGGCTTCCCAAACTGCTGGGATTAAAGGTCTGAGCCACCACACCCGGCCAAGAACTTGAACTTTATGACCTTACCATTTCCAAATATACCACTAATGGTATACAAGATAACTTATGTAACACACAAACTTTTTTAAAGTTTTGTTATGTAGTGCGGGGCGGGGGGGTTGGTTTTCTTTTTCTTTTCTTTCTTTCTTTCTTTTTTTTTTTTTTTAGAGAGGGTCTTACTCTGTCACCCAGGCTGGAGTGCAGTGGGGTGATCTCAGCTCACTGCAACCTCTGCCTCCTGGGCTCAAGTGATTCTCCTGCCTCAGCCTCCTGAATAGCTGGGACTACAGGTATAAGCCATCAGACCTGGATAATTTTGGTATTTTTTGGTAGAGACGGGGTTTCACATGTTGGCTGGTCTTAAACTCCTGGCCTCAAGTAACCCACCCACCTCGGCCTCCCAAAGTGCTGGGATTACAAATGTGAGCCACTGCACCCAGCCTTATTACGTAATTTTTAATATGTGGTAGAAAAAACAATAAGTATCATGCCAAAACCACAACTTCACAAATATTCCTACTTTGAATAGACTAAAGTTGCTTATAAGAAAATCCAATAGAATTGGAGGATAAGATTAAATAATCTTATGGTTCCTGGGACCTATGACATGGAAAAAAGAAGAGAAGAGAAGAGGAGGCGAGGGGAGAAGAAAAGAGGAGTGGTACAATCTTGGCTCACTGCAACCTCCACCTCAAAGGTTTAAGCGATTCTTATGCCTCAGCTCCCGAGATCTCAGCTGGGATTACAGGCGCCTGCCACCATGCCCAGCTAATAGAGTGATCTTTTTAAAATCCAAATTTGATCAGACTACTCCTCCAAGCTAAAACCTAATTAAATTAATTTAATCCACTAAAATGACTGCTTATGACTCCAGAAAAAATATCAAAATCCTTAATATAGTACTATGCCTATTAGTATTTGCAGAGGCTTAATAAATATGTGTGGAAGGGAGGGAGTCAGGTTTGGATCTGGGAGTTACTGCCTTGTGCCTTCCTGTGTTTATTTGCCTTATTTAAATCTCAGAGCACTTCTTCATTTCCAACGTCTTGAAAGTACCTAATGGTAGCCTCTGTTTACTCAAGGCCACACAGCTGGTGAATAGGAACCAAGTAGAATATATAGCCCTATTGTTTTTAACTGTAGAATCACAGTTAAGTGAGAAGCAATCAGTTTAAAAGTGACAACCACTGGCATGATGTTTGATCCTCCCCAGACACCCCCACCAATAGTATCTAGGCCTTGGTGTAGTCTTTCAAAGATAAAGGAAATTCTCCTCCCATCTCAACAAAGAAGTCCCATCATCGTTGGACAATTCTGAGTTATTGAAAATCAGACAATTTAAAGACTACTCATCTTAGTCAATTTATTGAAATATAGAGAGAGGGAAAGGGGGCTGAGAGAGAGTGAAAGACCTACATCCTCCTTCCGTAGCGGTCCCAAGGTGCTTTGGGCCAGCTGCTTCCAAGAGAATGAGAAGGTGGGTGACTTTGTCTCCAACCTATTTAAGGAAGGGGACTGCAATATCTATACTCAAAGATTCTGCAAGATACTATAGACTAGCCAGGGGCTGGAACAAGGACGGGATGTGTGTGGAGGAAATGGGATTAATCCCAGATCAAATGTTGGGTGGAATCCCAGCTGTTGCAGCTGCTGAGGGCTTAACCAGCTGTTCCCTGGGCAGCTGCAATGTTCACCCCAGGCATGGCTCTTAGGGTGACAGCTCTATCTCCACTCGTGGCCCTCAACTCCAAGCTAAACCAAGGGTCTGCTGAATGGATCACTGGAAATCAAAAGGGAATAACAGAGAAGAAGTACCCAGTTCAAAGGACTTCTGTTGGACATCGTGTGGTTTGAAATCAGACAACTGTGTTCTGAAGTTATACAGTCCCAAGGAGAGAAGTTGAGACATAGTTTAGGTTTCTGAGAGAAGCAAAGCCAGGCCTGGTGGTATCACCTTCAATTCTGTTCCTATCCTAGTCTATCCTATCCAGCTCCAATTTCCTTACACTGTTCCCACCATCTGTTCTCATAACACACTCCGTGTAGGAGTGGGAGCATTTCCTATTTGTGACTGAAACTAGAGCAAGGATATTCAAATACTCAAATGAAGACCAATCTACACAGGGATAAAGGCTATCTAAAAAGTCCTATCTGGCCGGATGCAGTGGCTCACTCCTGTAATCCCAGCACTTTGGGAGGCTGATGTGGGTGGATCACCTGAGGTTGGGAGTTCAAGACCAGCCTTACCAACATGGTGAAACCCTGTCTCTACTAAAAATACAAAATTAGGTTGGCATGATGATGCATGCCTGTAATCCCAACTACTTGGGAGGCTGAGGCAGGAGAATTGCTTGAACCTGGGAGGTAGAGGTTGCAGTGAGCCGAGATCACGCCATTGCACTCCATCCTGGGCAATAAGAGCAAAAATGCCCCATCTAAAAAAATCACAAATAAATAAATAAGTACTATCCAATTGCTAGTTTCCCATTTTTTTGTTGTGGGGGGGTGTTGCTACAAGTTACTCAGCAGGTTAAGGCAGGAGGCTGGCTTGAGCTCAGGCATTCCAGGCTTCAGTGAGCTATGGTGGCACTACTGCACTCCAGCCTGCGAAGTGCAAGACCCAGATCTCATCGCCCTCTAGCTATACTAAACTTGCTGGTGCTCCCTTGATGCTCCTCAGTTTCAGCTTACTTTTACTCCCCAAATCCAGGACTTTGCACATGCTGTTCCCTCTTGGACAACTCACACTCATCTTTCAGGTCTCACACCTAGAATCCTAGCAATTTGGGAGGCCGAGGCGGGTGGATTAAGAGGTCAGGAGTTCAAGACTCAGCCTGGCCAAGATGGTGAAACCCTGTCTCTACTAAAAATACACAAATTAGCCAGGTGTGGTGGCGGGCGCCTATAATCCCAGCTACTTGGGAGACTGAGGCAGAGAATTGCTTGAACCCAGGTGGCAGAGGGTGCAGTGAGCCGAGATCATGCTGCTGGACTCCAGCCTGGGTGACAGAGCGAGACTCCATCTCAAACAACAACGACAACCTCTAACCATTTATGCCTGTCTTGCCAGATGAATTCTAAGAGCCATGGGGAGAAGGGATGGTGTCCCTGCCTGTCTCTATTGTCCTAGCTCCATCACATAGCGCAATACTTGACGAATAGTAGTCACTCATGAAATCTTACTGAACTGAAAATAACCTCCTCTCAGGGAGATGCTTATTTGAATACATCCACCAAGTCACATACAGAGACAACAACAATGACAATGTGCTAATTGGCCACAAAATTACTTGCAGGGAAATAGACCCTGACCACCTTCTTTCCCGTGATAGCTGCCTCAGTCTTCCAGCCAAAGAGGAAAGTTCCCTCCAATATTACACAGACTACAAAGCACACTCAAAAATAAACATGTAGGCAGGGCCTGGTGACTCACGCCTATGGTACCAACACTTTGGGAGGCGAAGGTAGGAGGATCACTTGAATTCAGGAATTTGAGACCAACCTGGGCAACGTAACAAGACCCCATCCCCCCCCCCCTTTTTTTTTTGAGATGGAGTCTTGCTCTGTCACCCAGGCTCAAGTGCAATGGCACAATCTTGGTTTACTGCAGCCTCCGCCTCCTGTGTTCAAGCAATTCTCCTGCCTCAGCCTTTTGAGTAGCTGGGACTACAAGTGCCTGCCACCACACCCAGCTTAATTTTTGTATTTTTAGTAGAGATGGGGTTTCATCATTTGGCCAAGTTGGTCTCAAACTCCTGACCTTGTGATCCACCTCCCTTGGTCTCTCAAAGTGCTGGGATTACAGGTGTAAACCACTGCACCTGGCCTTTTTTTTTTTTTTTTTTTCCCGAGACAGAGTTTTGCTCTTGTTGCCCAGGTTGGAGTACAATGGTGAGATATCAGCTCACCACAACCTCCACCTCCTGGATTCAAAAAATTCTCCTGCCTCTGCCTCCCAAGTAGCTGGGATTACAGGCATGCAGCACCATGCCAGCTAATTTTGTATTTTTAGTAGAGACAAGTTTTCTCCATGTTGGTTAGGCTTGTCTCAAACTCCTGACCTCAGATGATCCACCCACCTCGTCCTCCCAACGCGCTGGGATTACAGGTGTGAGCCACTGTGCCCAGCTGACCCCATCCCTTTTTAAAAAAAAATTAAAATAAAATAAACATGTAGGCCAGGTGCAGTGACTCATGACTGTAATCCCAGCACTTTGGGAGGCCAAGGTGGGAGAATTGCTTGGAGGCCAGGAGTTTGAAACCAAGCATGGACAACATAGTGAGACCCTGTCTCTACAAAAAATACATAAATTAGCCAGGTGTGGTGGCACACACCTGTAGTCCTAGCTACTCAGAAGGCTCAGGTGGGAGGATCGTTTGAGCCTGGGAGGTCGAGGCTGCCGTGATTCATGACTGTGCCCCTGCACTTCAGCCTGGGCAACATAATGAGACTCTCAACAAATAAATAATTAGCTGGGTGCAGTGGCTCCCACCTGTAATCCCAGCACTTTGGGAGTCTTAGGTGTGAGGATCACTTGAGCTCGGGAGTTCTAGACCAGCCTCTACAACATAGTGAGACCTCATCTCTACCAGAAAAATGAGGCAGGAGGATCTCTTGAGCCTGAGAGGTTAAGGCTGCAATGAGCCGAGATCATGCAACTGCACTTCCACCTGGGTGATGGGAACGAGACCCTGTCTCAAAATAGATAAATAAATATTAAAAAAAAAAAAAAAGTCCAGGCGAGGTGGCTCACACCTGTAATCCCAGCACTTTGGAAGGCTGAGGTGGGGATTACTTGAGGTCAGGAGTTCAAAACCAACCTGGCCAACATGGTGAAACCCAGTCTCTACTAAAAATACAAAAAAAAAAAAAAAAAAAAAAATTAGTTGGGCGTGATGGCAGCAGCCTGTAATCCCAGATACTACTAGAGAGGCTGAGGCAGGAGAATCACTTGAACCCAGGAGGCTGAGGTTGCAGTGAGCCTAGACCTCGCCACTACACTCCAGCCTGGGCGACAGAGTGAGACTCCATCTCTTAATTCAGTTAAGTTAATTCATTAACTGAATTAAGTTAAATTAAATAACCATGTGAAGTTTCTAAGTCAGAAATGCTCATTTTTTTGGCCAGGTGCGGTGGCCCACGCTTTTAATCCCAACACTTTGGAAAGACGAGGTGGGCAGATCGTGTGAGGTCAAGAATTCGAGGCCAGCCCGGCTAACATGGTGAAACCCCATCTCTACTAAAAATACAAAAATTAGCTGGGCATGGTGGCACATGCCTGTAATCCCAGCTACTTGGGAGGCTGAGGTAGGAGAATCACTTGAACTCGGGAGGTGGAGGTTAAAGTGAGCCGAGATCACGCCACTGCACTCCAGCCTGGGTAGCAAGAGTGAAACTCCTCCGTCTCAAAGAAAAAAAAAATGCTCATTTTTCAAGGACAGCTGATTACTTTCACTATGTAGAGACCCTGTCTCAGCAATGGCCTCTTTCTACTCCAAATATTTCTGAAAGCTTGAACTAGGTTGCTAGAGTTGCCATAACAAAATACCACAGACTAGGTGGCTTAAATAACAGAAATTTGTTTTCTCACAGTTCTGGAGGTTAGAAGTCCAAGATCAAGGTTCTAGCTGATGTGCCTTCTGGGTAGGGCTCTCTGCCTGTCTTGTAGACAGCCACCTTCTCACTATGTCCTCACCTGGCCTTTCCTCAGTGCATGTGGTAGGGGGAGTACCCAAGCACTCTGCTGTCTTTTTTTTTTTTTTTTTTGAGACAGAATCTCACTTTGTCATCCAGGCTGAAGTGCAGTGGTGTGGTTTTGGCTCACTGCAACCTCTGCCTCCCAGGTTCATGCTCCCAGGGTCAAGTGATTCTTCTGCCTCAGTAGCTGAGACTGCATGTGTGTGCCACCACACCCGGCTAATTTTTGTATTTTTGGTAGAGATGGGGTTTCATTATGTTGGCCAGGCTAGTCTCCAACTCCTGACTTTGTGTTCCGCCTTCCTCGGCCTCCTGAAGTGCTGAGATTACTGGCATGAGCCACCATGCTTGGCCTGCTGTCTCTTCTTATAAGAGCACTAATCCTATAGGATCAGGGCCCTAACCTTATAACCTCATTTAACCTTAATTACCTCTGGTCAGGCTCGGTGGCTCATGCCTGTAATCCCAGCACTTTGGGAGGCCAAAGCAGGAGGATCTCGAGGTCAGGAGATTGAGACCATCCTGGCCAACATGGTGAAACCTGGTCTCTACTAAAATACAAAAAATTAGCCAGGTGTGGTGGCATGTACCTGTAGTCCTAGTTACTCAGGAGGCTAAGGCAGGGGAATCCCTTGAACCCAGGAGGCAGAGGTTGCAGTGAGCTGAGACTATGCCACTCACTCCAGCCTGGCAACAGAGCAAGACTCCATCTCAAAAAACAAAACAAACACCTTAATTACTTCCTTAGATTCCCCATCTTCAAATACAGACACAGTAGGGGTTAAGGCTTCAATATATGAATTTGAGCTGTGAGGAGGAGACACGAACATTTAGTCCATAACAAAGTTCAATTTTCCCTCTCCTTCTCTAGTCCAAAAAGAGTTAAGGGTCTTCTTATGCTTTTGGTGTTAGCATACCAGCCTGCTGCAGATTCCTGCCAGAAAGCTATATCAATATACGTATTTCCTTAACTGGATGGCTAGATAGCTTCAGTTAGGGAGCCAAGGAAAATGAGAGAGAAATAACTGTCAGAAAGGGGAGAACTTTACAGTGATTCAGTGAAGGGAAGGAGCAAAAGCGAAAAACAGCTTAAGGTCCAACAAAATGCGGCCCCATTCATCAAGGTGGTCTTATTTCTTTTGTATTTATTTGATTATTTTGAGCTCTTGCTCTGTCACCCAGGCTGGAGTGCAGTGGTGTGATCATAGTTCACGGCAACTTCGAATTCCTGGGCTGATGTGATCCTCCCATCTCAGCCCCCCAGATAGCTGGGACTACAGGCACGAACCACCACACCTGGCTAATTTTTTAAATTATTTTTTGTAGAGACCAGATCTCACTATGTTGTCCAGTCTGATTTTTTTTCTTTTTCTTTTTTCCTTTTTTGAGACAGAATCTCACTTCGTTACCCAGGCTGGAGTACAGTGGTTCGATCTCAGCTCACTGCAACCTCCGCCGTCCAGGTTCAAGTGACTCTCCTGCCTCAGCCTCCAGTGTAGCTGGGATTACAGGCGCCCACCACCATGCCTGGCTAATTTTGTATTTTTAGTAGAGACAGAGTTTCACCATGTTGGCCAGGCTGGTCTCGAACTCCTGACCTCAAGTGATCTGCCTACCTTGGCTTCCCAAAGTGCTGGGATTACAGGCATGAGCCACCGCACCTGGCCCAAGTCTTAGTTCTGTTACTCCTGCTTCATTTTGCCACTTACTGGCTGTGGTGACTTAGGCATATTACCAGCCTGGGCAACAAGAGTGAAACTCTGCCTCAAAAAAAAAAAAAAAGAAGACAATGCAGGTAAAATATCAGAGCAGGGCCTAGCATATCTTAAATTCTCAGGAACCATTAGCTACATATTGTTACACTCCCAGGCTTTTGCTCCAAATAAGTTGCACATCTTCATCTCAGATTCCGAGTCCTTGCTCATGATGTCCTGCCTGGAATGCCCTTTCCAGCCTCTTCCGCCTACACACGCTTCAGCATCCTAGTCAGGCCCTCCTTTCTCCACAGGGCCTTCTCTGTACTAATATGGCATTTATCACCTGTTCATCTCATCCCAATTAAGTAACAATGTTAAATATTTTCTGGGTTTATGTCTACTTTTCCAGGGAAGAAGCTGTTTCTTAACCGTTTTTGTTTTTTAGTTCGGAATACAGGGCTACACTGCATATGTTCAGTAAATCCTGCTTGAAGAAAGGAAAGAAGGAATAAAAGACTGGATTCTGGGCAGATAAACAAGTCACCCGAACCTTTTAGGCCGTGGTTCTCAACTCTGATTTCTTAGTATGCGGAGAGATATTGCCAGGGTGATCACAAAATGCTTCATAGATTCTCAAAACAAGATCATTTTTAACCATACTTCTTCAGAAAAGTAGTCTCACGCATTACCCAGAACCCCATTATGCTTTCACCTCCTTGACTACTGAGCTCAAGGGTCACAAAGGTAAGGGACGGCCGGGCACAGTGGCTCACGCCTGGCCAACATGATGAAACCTTGTCTCTACTAAAAATGCAAAAATTAGCTGGGCATGGTGGCACACGCCTGTACTCCCAGCTACTCAGGAGGCTGAGGCAAAAGAATTGCTTGAACCCAGGAGGCGGAGGTTGCAATGAGCTGAGATCATGCCACTCAGCCATGCAGCCTGGTGACAGAGCGAGACTCCGTCTCAGAAAAAAAAAGAAAAAAAAAACAAAGGTGAGGAACATGAAGAAGCAACTATGATATGTAAGGAAATCTGATCTGGACTACTCCAGATATGCTACTACTATGCCTCCAGCTTCAGGAAGTCCTGTGACACAATCCCAGAAAGTTTGCACTGCTGATGCTTCTAGTGGAGTGGTGAGGAAAGAAACAATAAGGAAGCAAAGTCAGTGAGAAATGGCCAATGAATAAGAAACATTTACTGAGTGCCTATTCCATATCGAGCACAACCCTTGTCAACCATCCTGTCAGGGAGGTATCATTGTCCCCAGATGGATCTGACTTCTAAGCCGAATCCTCACTGCCTATTTTGTTGTTGGCAAAAGATGCTGCAACTGGGAGGTGTTTGCGTGGCCAAGTGAATATGCCCACCTGCTGCACAGAGATGGTGCGCTTTGCTGCCTGAAGGCAAGTGATGGCTTTTTTTTTTTTTTTTTTTGAGAGCCAAGAGGGACCTCAAAGGAATAAAGATAATAAAGGGAGGAAGTGAGGGTTTAGAGGTAAGCCTCAAGCCTAGAAAATTACTTACAGGATGTAGTTTAAGGGAAAACAATGAGTTCTCCTTGTCCTGAAATAGCTCCCTAGCTAACATATTACCGTGCTTGGAACCATCACCATTATGATTTTATGGTTAAAGGTTAATACTGTAAGATATATGTATTACTGCTGGGCACAGTGGCTCACACCTGTAATTCTAGCACTTTGGGGAGCAAAGGCAGGAGCCCAGGAGTTCAAGACCAGCCTGGGCAACACAGCAAGACTCTGTCTCTACAAAAAATACAGACATTAGCCAGGCATAGCGGCATGCACCTGTAGTCCCTCCCAACTACTCCAGAGGCTGAGGTGGGAGGATCACTTGAGCCCAGGAGGTTGGGAGCCAAGTTTGCACCACTGCACTCCAGCATGGGCGACAGAGCAAGATCCTGTCTCTTTAAAAACTACATGTAGGCCGGGGGCAGTGGCTCAAGCCTGTAATCCCAGCACTTTAGGAGGCCGAGGCCGGTGGATCACGAGGTCAAGATATCAAGACCATCCTGGTCAACATGGTGAAACCCTGTCTCTTCTAAAGATACAAAAAAAAAAAAAAAAATTAGCTGGGCATGGTGGCGCGTGCCTGTAATCCCAGCTACTCAGGAGGCTGAGGCAGGAGAATTGCCTGAACCCAGGAGGCGGAGGTTGCGGTGAGCTGAGATCGCGCCATTGCACTCCAGCCTAGGTAACAAGAGGGAAACTCCGTCTCAAAAAAAAAAAAAAAAAAGCTACATGTATTCCCTGATTACCTGGGAAGGGCAGTAAAACCAAGGAGCCCATCAACATAGGAAAACTAATTTGTTTATCGGATTAGTCATTACCCATGGTGACATGACAGGAAGGCATCAGATCTGATAAAAAGAGACAAGGGCAGGTTTAGAAAGTAGGAAAGGTCCACAGCTTGGGATGTACTTCTGAGACACGGAAAACAAAGGTGGCAACAGACACCCAGTGTGGGTTGAGGGCAATGGTGGTTGGAAGGACACCAAGGGTAAATAAACTTGGCCTGCTTTCAAATATTGCCTTTATCAAGCACTACCTGGAACCCTATTATGCTTTCACCACCTTGACAACTGGACTCAAAGGTCATGAGGGTGAGGGACATGAGGCAGCAACTTTGATATGTAAGGAAGTCTGGACTACTACAGGTATACTACTAGGACATCTGCGCTTTCAGGAGCCACAGAGCTAAACTAGGCCGGAGGGATGTAAAAGTGCCATGGTTTGGAAGGGCTTTCCCAAGGAGAAGCAGGTGGACTCTTGACAGCTCCTGGTATGTGTGGCTCAGCGCTGGCAGCTTAACAAGGCCCACCCATCATCACTCCCCTCCTGCGAGCGGGCTCTTTTGCGCATGTCCAGTACACCCTTCCATGTGTGAGACCACTTTCCGTCTTAGAGATATACGTAGGCCTAGAATTATCTTGAAGGCCACCAGAGGGCGGTGTATAGCAACGACCCTTGTGCGGTAGTAGCGCACAGCTGCTACTGGCAAGGGCGAGCTCCGCGTATACCAACAACCCCCGACTACTTCCCCTCACCCGCCTTAACGCCGCCCACGATATTTCCCTTCTGGAGCAGCCCAGCTTCCTCCAGAGCTTCCCTTCCTAACTCAGGGTCACCTGCCTACCTGGATTACAGGTGCCTACTGCGTTAGAACTTTTGACACCCAGGCTAGGGAAGCAGAATTGGTGATAATGGAAGAGGGAGAAGGAGGGCAGACCAGGCCAGTAGAAACACCACCAGGGCCAGCGGTCAGGAGGGGAGCTTGGATTGTAATGCTGTTATGTCCTTATTCCCTCACATACATTCAGGCTGAACACATTCTCTCTCTCTGAGCAGCCCTTCAGTAAGGAAATATTCCAGCCCCCTACCGAACCCCCCTTCTTTTCTCTGGCCACGAGTATGTGAGGACGGCAAATTATTAGCCAGGTTTCCCATGGGTCATCAGTTGGCCCAGTGGCATCTCAGAAAAGAACATCCACCCCATCCAGACTCTGCCACCAGAGTAGGATGGGACCAGGACTACTGGCTAACAATAGGGGACTAGATGCTTTGAGTATCAGTACTAATAGGGGCCTGAGCCTCTGCTGGAGCCCCTATAAACAGAGAAGGGATGCTCACGGTCTTTCCCGCCCCGGACAACCCTGGCCCCTCCAGTCAGTATGCAGCCGCGGGAGCAAAACATGTGGTCCTCTCTGGGTGGGAGATGGAAACAGCAGCCTGGAAAAGGGCATGACTCTTGTGGGCTCTGTTGCTGACGGATTGGGATGCCCCCTCTGAAGGGAGAAATAGGGTACCAAAGACCCTGCTGAGGAAGGAGGGAGAGCCGGAAGTAAGCAGTTAACTCAGGTTGGTCGCCTTTCTCCCTCTCTCTAGAGGTGAATCACCCTCTGAATGGAGGTGTTTTCCGGTAAGCTCCTGAAAGCCTTCCTTTTATTAGCCCACCTGTAGGAAGACGTCAGATGTCAGACTGGCTGGCTGTGTCACACAATGTTCATGCCATGCCCCAGCCCCTCACCTTGGGAGGTTGGGCATGGGGAGCATTATATTACAATTTATAAATAAGAAATAAAATTATCGGGTGGGGCTGAGGCACTGGAGAAGAGGCTAAATAGTCCTCCTTAAGGAGTGCGCACCAGATCAGACCTGGGATCACCTCCTCTCAGTTTGAGGTTGCCCCTAAGCCAGGCAGTTTCCATATTGCCCCATTTTCTCCCTCCTCCTCCCTCTCTTTCCCTCCCAATCGGCTCCCGCTGCTGCCCACACCCCCACATCTCACCCAGCAGGCCCCTGTTTCCTTGGCGCCTCGAGGTTTCTATGCCTGGGACGCTCAGCCCAGCAGCTCCTCTGCCAAGCGGTAGAGGAGCCGAGAGTACCAGTGCATGCCAGTCGGCTGGACAGCCCCGCCGGGGAGCAGCGCCCCGAGCGCGTGCAGCAGGCGCAAGGGGGCAAAAGCGCGGTGTGCCCACTGGTGACTCTCCAGAACCGCGTAGCACGAGGCCAGGACATCGTTGACCAGCAGCGTCCCGTGCGCGGTGAGCGGCGCGAACACGCCCACGGCTTCCTCCCGCGCCACGCGGGCCACGCGCGCCGGCCGAAGCGCGTCCCCGCCTGGCGCCAGCACCGAGTCCCCAGCGCGTAGCCGGCGCGCGAACACTGGTGCAAAGTCGCCTGGCGCGGGCGCCGGCCCTCGAGCAGCAAACACCAGGTGCCAGGGCGTGAGCAACAGTTTGCGTGGAGGCCGCTCGGTCTCCACAGCCACAAATGAAGCCCGGCGCTGCAAGTCCCGGTCCAGGAAGAGCAGAACCGGCGTGGGCACCACCCGGCCTGACGCATCGGCCGCCAAAACCCAGTCTCCGCGATGCAGTTCCCGCAGCCCCTTCCGCTCGCCGCTCCGCAGGCGCACCGTGGCATTTCCCGGAAAGCAGCCGCCCGCCCGGACCGCCAGTGAGTTATCTGCAGGGAACAACCACAGGAAGGGTTGAATCAAGACCCGCAGTTCCAGAATGATGGTACCGATTCTCAAGGCCAGCGCAGACCTCGCCAGTCCTGGACGACACAATTTCCCACTAATCTGGCCCCAAAGGAAGGGTGGTTTTCTTTCTTCTCTTTCTTATTTATTTAGAGACAAGGTCTGGCTCTGTCTCCCAGGCTGGAGTTCAGTGGCGCCATCTGGGCTCACTGCAACCTCCAACTCCCGGGTTCAAGCGATTCTCGTGTCTCAGCCTCCCGAGTAGCTGGGATTACAGGCATGCGCCACCACGCCCGTCTAATTTTTGTATTTATAGCAGAGACGGGATTTCACCATGTTGGCCAGGCTAGTCTGGAACTCCTGACCTCAAGTGATTCGCCCGCCTTGGCCTCCCAAAGTGCTGGGATTACAGGCATGAGGCACCGCCCCGGCATGGACAAGTGGTTTTCAACACTAAAGCCCGCTCGGTCTCCCCTAGGGTGGCAACAGGACTACTGCAGACTCAGTTTCTCGGAGGGAGCCCCCTTTTGGCGGATTTTACCACCCTCCCCCTACTGTACCAGCTTTGACCGACACGTGGACGTGGTTGCGGGACTCGTAGTAGACCCAGTCGAACCCGGCTTCCACTGCGAGGCGCGCCAGCAACCCATACTTGTTGCGGTCGCGGTCAGACGTGGTGATGTCCAAAGCACGGCCTTCGTAGTGGAGTGAATCCTGAGCGTGGTGGCCGTCCTCGTCCCAGCCCTCAGTCACTCGTAGGCGCACTCCGGGCCACATGTTCATCACGGCAATGGCCAACGCGTTTACTCTCTCCTTACAACGCTGGCGGGGAATAAAGGAGTCAGTCTCCCCACCACCACTACCACCACCCTCCGGGAGAAAGGGATCTAGATAGCAGGGTTGATTCATTATTATTCCAGCCCCACTCCTCCCTCTCCCAGCTTTTGAGTGTGCTGGAGAAAGGAGAGTCTGAGTAGATGGTGTCGCCAATCTGCATTCCGTTCCCAGGGCGTCGTTGGAGAACTGTGGGGTCACCTCTGCGGTTGAGACGGGGTGCCCATACCTAGCTCTTTCCCCATTTTTAATGCCCGTCCCTCACCCTATTTGCTCTGGGACAGTGTGGCTCAACCTGGGAGAAGGCCAGAGTTGGGAGGGCAAATGGAAGCGTGGTCAGGGAGGGCTTCGTTGCTCCCGAGGAGCCCCTGTTTGAGCCTGGCCCCCGCCCCAGGCCCCGGCTCCCCTCCCTCCGCCTGATTCATCTTTTGTTTCATTGCCTTCCCTGGCACCGGGCATCGCTTCCTTCCTTCCTTCCTCCTCCTCCTTTCGGCCCCTAGCATTAACCCCTTCGTGCTCTGGGTGCCCCCCCACAGAGGTGCCCAAGAAGAGCCGTGCGGGATCAAGGCTGCTGGAAAAAGGACTGGGGTGGCGGGGGTTGCGCGAAGTACAATGGCCATTCTCCGGGATGACTTAACCGAGCGAGAATCCTGAGCCTAGGCCGGGGATACGCTGGGAGAAGCGGACTCAGCAGCTCCCGCCACAAAGGCGCTTTTCAGCCGCCCCGGCTCAGGGAGAGGAAAGGGCAGAAAGCCGCGCCCCCGATCCCTGCTCCGGCCTGCTAGGTCCCCTCCCCCAGCGAAGCCAGTTTTCCCAGTTCCAACTAAGGCTCTGTCAGTCCGGAGAGCCCCCATCTCTCCATCTCTGCTCCCGATGCCGCCCAGAAGGGCCTGGGAGTAGCACCTGAGAATAACGCGATCCTTGCGCGGATCTGGGGAGCCCCCTGCAGGGTGAGAGTGGAAAAGAGGAAAAGAAGCTGCGGCTGGAAGCTTGCACCCGGGGGAGTGAGACCACAGTTATCTTGGCCGCTCCAGTCTGGGAGCGGGAGACCTTGGCGCGCACCATAGCAGGGACACTGCGGGAGGAGGCGCAGAGAGGGACAGCTTCCTTTTTTTCTTTCCCCTCTGATCTCTCACCTCGGACTTGGTTTTCTCTTAACAGAAAGACACTTTTCCCCTTTCCTTCTCTAGTCGCCTCCACCTCCGCAGAGTTGGGGGGTGGGGAGAATACAGGAAAAGTGGTAGCTCCTTCCAACTTTGTCATTTCGTCCCCTAAGGAGGCCCCGAGGCCCTGACCTGCGGGGGCAGCAGCCCAGTGCAGAGCCAACTCAATGAAGGCCTTTTGCAGTCAGGGTGTGGGAGATAAGTAAGACTGAGGGGGCTCCCAGGCCTGTCGGAGTTCCTCTTGAGCCTGTCCCTTGTTCTGCCCACTCTGCTGCAGGTGACAGCCAGAGGAAAGGGCCAAAATGTTCCATGGCCAAGGAGGAGAGAAGGAATGTCCCCTTTCCAATCTCTGGGTAGGAGGAAGCCTTCAGGGCAGAAGCAAAAGGAATTCTTTCTCCTCTGGACAGGTTTTCCTAACAAAGTAACCTGGAAAACTATGGCAATTAATCAGAGGAAATCCGTACCCCTCCCTCTCCCCCCACCTCCCCACTCCATACACAATTAGGTGGTGTAATGGAAAGCATATAGGGCTTAGAATCAGGAGTCCTGAATTCTAGTCCCAGCCATGCCACTAATTAGTTGTGAGACTTTAAATTGCTTTTCCTTCTGGTGAAAGTCCAGTTCTCGGATGTAAAATGGGGGTGGCTGTGGGGGTAGGGAGGGTTAGAGGAATGTGACCTCCAAGTTTTCTTTCAATTCTAACATTCAATATCACTGGCCAGGCTGGATGCAGTGGCTCACACCTGTAATCCCAGCACTTCCGGAGGCCAAGGTGGGAGGATCCTTTGAGCTCAGAAGTTCAAGACTAGCCTAGGCAACATAGCAAGTTCCCACCTCTACAAAAAATTTAAAAAATCACTGGCCAGAGGTGATACTTCTCTTCCAAGGCATTGCCCACCCCACTCTAGGTTCATTTAGTTTCAATGCTCAAAAATGGTAGTTGAATTTACCTTAATTATGTAATTTCAAGGAAAGCTCCAGACATAAGCGGAGCTTGGAAGACTTAGGAGCCCTCTGATTCTCAGGTGGGCCCATCTGTTATTCTCACTGAGGATGACTATTTACCCCAAGATTGTCATTCAGACCCTAGGACAGCCCTAGAATAGGCGTATCCTGGTTCTAGGACATGTTTCCCATGCCAAAAGCAATTTCTGCTCAGCCCCTCCTCAGGTAGACAGTCTGGTGACCTGACCCTTAGTCACCCCTTTCCCAGCCCTCTTCAGTCTCTTCTTTTTGGCCCACAGAACTTTTCTACAATCAGGTCAGGAGCCAGGCTAAGGGTAAAACCTGTCTGCTGCCTTGCCAGCTCCTGGCCCCCAGCTCACCCCAGCCCTTCCTGCCTGGCTGGGTGGCTGACCCCGGGTCCACGCCTCAGCCATTTCCCGTCTCGCCTGCCGCCATCCTCCTTTCCCCGCCCTTGCTGCCTCTCCCAGCTTCACTCTCACTAGTCAGTCCCCCTCCCCTCCTCATCTCAGACTCTTCCCGTCGGGATCCCTCCTTAACCACTCTGTCCAGCCAGCAAGGATTTTCTTTTTCATTGTTTCTTTCTTTTTTTTCTTTTTTTTTTTTTTCTGGGGCAGGGGGCTGGTGACAAGGGAGATCTTTAAGGCTAAAGTCTCTGTAGGTGAAACTAGACTCACCCTCCTGGGCTGCCATAAGAAAACGGAGGAGCTGGCAGGGCCCTGGCGCAGGTGGGGAGAGGCCCTCCTTACCTCGGTCATCAGGCGGTCGGCGCCACTGTTCTCCTCATCCTTGAAGATGATGTCAGGGTTGTAGTTGGGCACCAGGTCTCGGAAGCGCTCGGAGCCCCTTGCCACCCTTCCCTCGGCTGGCCCACTGGCACCCAGGGTCCGCTCGGGCACGCCGGGCACAAATTGCTTGTACAGTAGCGGCACGAGCTGCTTGCGCACATAGCGGCGCCGGCCAACCGGCCCCCGGCCCGGCCCGCAGCTCTGGGCCGGCAGCGCCAGAAGTGCCAAGCAGCACAGGGGCAGCAGGTTGGCCAGCAGAGCCATGGATACAGCAGACGTGGGCCAAAAGGGAGCGTTCTTGTCCTCACTAACTCTCCTGTCAGTTAGGCATCTCCACAGGCACCAGAGAGGGCAGCAGGCAGAGCTGCCCCCAGAGTGCCCTAGAGCTCTTGTGGTTCCCCGCACCTGCCTGCTGCTAGCTCTGCCCACGTGCCCCCGGGGGGTCTAGGACCTGCTACTGACGGACCATCATAGGAGGGAAGGGGGGTCGTGGGTGAGTGCCAGCCCTGCCCGTCTCTGCTGCAGGACTCTGGTGCTGCCAGAACGCCGGGACTCCGGACTCCGCCTTAAGTGGCCCCTGGCCCCGCCCCCCGCCCTTCTCCCAAGACCGTCCCACCCCCTCCCACCCGGGCAGAGGATCTGACCGGTCACTGTTGGTCCATTTTGCGACTGAAGTGTGTCCCATCCTGGAAACCAGGCAGACACCTGCCTAGGAAATCCTTGTAGCTTTACAGTCCTTGGCTACCTAGATAAACATCCTTTTACCTCCAAGCCTAAACTTGGAACCAAACCACCCTCCTCTGATACTTGGATTGGAATTTTTGCTCTCTCAAAGCCTACCCTGGCAGGCCATGCCCTCCCCTGTCATCCAGGAAGTATGGGTTCCAATTTCTGCTGAAGACCAGCCAAGCCCTTTGGGCATACAACCAGAACCTCCCTTCTCTATGGTCCTTCCCAGACCTCCCCCATTTCCATCTCTCCTCACATTCAGCAGTAACAAGGACTGGGAGGTGAGGATACCAAGGGCCCATTAACTTTACAGTTACAACTCTACAGTCTCTAGAACTCAATTAACTTTACAGTCTCCATTGGAACTCCCCCAGAACCAGGAACAGACCTTGGTACTTAGAGTCTGGTTTAGGACTTCCAACTTTTTCCCCTTCTCTTCTTTGCCAGTCATCTAATAGCTGCTTCTTTTCAAATGAATAACTTGTCAGTTGGAAGCTGCTGAAGGGCAGTGGACACTCAGTCTTCTCAAGAGGTAAGGCTCATTTCCCTTAACCTTCCATCTAGGCACCTCCCCAGCTTTCTCCCTCTCTGGACTCCCGGGGCTCTATTTTCAGCCACTCAGCTCTCAGAGGCACCACATCCAATTTCTATTGTTTAGAAATCATTTCTTCTGGCCTGGTGCAGTGGCTCACATCTGTAATCCCAGCACGTTGGGAGGCTGAGGTGGGCAGATCACGAGGTCAAGAGATCGAGACCATCCTGGCCAACATGGCGAAACCCCCTCTCTACTAAAAATACAAAAATCGGCTGGGCGTGGTGGCGCATGCCTGTAATCCCAGCTACTCGGGAGGCTGAGGCAGGAGAATTGCCTGAACCCGGGAAGCGGAGGTTGCGGTGAGCCAAGATTGCGCCATTACACTCCAGCCTGAGTAACGAGCGAGACTCTGTCTGAAAAAAAAAGTTTTTTTCTTTTTGCAATTCTCCTGCCTCAGCCTCCCAAGTAGCTGGGATTACAGGCACACGCCACCACGCCCAGCTGATTTCTGTATTTTTAGTAGAGACGGGGTTTCGCCATGTTGACCAGGACGGTCTCGATCTCTTGACCTCGTAAGCCACCTCGCCCGGCCATGAAAAAACCATTTCTTCTAAGAAGACTTCTGTCCCAACACTGCCCACCTGTGTTCCCTCGGGAACCAGTACTTAACTGCAGTAGTAGAACAGTATTAGACTTATCTGGCACCTTACTAGATGAAGCAGTCTTAAAAATACACATATTGTGTATCTCTAAGGCTAAGTGCCTACTCTACAGAAGGGTGCTCTGCAAGTATTTGTGGAATCTACACTTCTTTCATACTCACCCTCCCCTCACTGAGCTGTATGGCTAGCACTTACAGCAACTCTGTGTACATTAGCAAAAAACAGGCCAGGAACAGTGACTCACTCCTGTAATCCCAAAACTTTGGGAGGCTGAAGCAAAAATTGCTTAAGGCCATGAGTTCCAGACCAACCTGGTCAACGTAGTAGGACCCCGTTTCAAAAAAAAATGTTTTTTAATTAGTAGGGGGTGGTGGTACATGCCTGTAGTCTTAGGTACTCAGGAGGCTGAGGCATGAGGATCACTTGGGTACAACAGTTCAAGGTTGCAGTGAGCTAAGATCATGCTACTGCACTCTCGCCTGGGTGATAGACCCCCCTCCAAAAAAAGATGGCTGGGTGCCATGGCTCACCCCTGTAATCCCATCACTTTGGGAGGCCAAAGCAGGCGGATCGCTTGACCTCAGGAGTTCAGGACCAGTCTAGGCAACATGGCAAAACCCCATCTCTACTAAAAATACAAAAATTAGCCAGGCATGGTGGCATGCGTCTGTAGTCCTAGCTATTCTGGAGCCTGGAGCGGAAGAATGGCTTGAGCCCAGATTTCAGAGGTTGCAGTGAGCTGAGATCACACCACAGCACTCCAGCCGGTGATAGAGCCAGATCTTGTCTCGAAAGCACCCCCCCCACCACTTTTTTTTTTTACATCAGTGAAGATTTACAAGAAAACTATCATCCTAACTATCATCACAATGACTATGAGGCGAACAGTGTCCCTGGAAGTTGTGCAATGCAAAATCTATATAAACCGACGTTTTGAGCCCCTACCCCCAACATAGCACATGGGCTCTTCAAGAAACTGATGGCCTCTAGTAAAAAGCTAGGTTCTTCTCTCAGGTAGGAACTGAAAATCCTTGTCAGCCAGCCCCTTATTTTACTCTATATCTACCAGTTAAGCCAGGGAGAACAGGGCTGAAGGTGTGAGTGTACAGGGAGAGGTTATCCTACTCCTATGCCCACGTCCTACCCCCAATACTCAAGGTACAGAAACAAGGCCATGGATATGAGTAGTCAGGGGACAAGCAAGCTTTAAGCAAGGCTGAGGAAGGAGGAGTTTCCACTGCCAAAATGCATGGCCTAACACCCAATCCAAGTCCCCAAAGGATGCTAATATAGATGAAGGGGTAGGAAAAAGATGGTGGGCAGGACCCCTCTTATTTTCTTACTGGGCAGACTCAGGACTAGAAGGAGCAAGGCTGTTCAAATACACACAGAGACAGGTTCTTTAAAAAAACAAAGCAAACCCTGCGATCAACTTTATTGCTGATGGGTGAAGCCTCCTTCTCCTCCCTATGCCCTTGGTCTTTCTGGTGGTCCAAAGCCCCTCCAGGATAGCACAGTGCTTAGGCTCTGCTGGGCCAGAGGCAAGCGAGACAATCCACCCCCACAAGCCTGCCCTGGCCCAGTCCTTCCCCTGCCCCCTCCCACCCTATTGCACATCAGATCATGTAAACATGGCTATGGGCACAGCCCAGAACAGCAATGAGGCAGATTGATGTGTAAACGGATTTGGGACCAGGGCCAGACCCAGTCACCCAGCCCTACCCCATGCTGAGGCCACAGTTAAATATGGAAAAGCAGGGAGTCCTGGTCCTAAACTCTGGCTCAGATTATGCAACAGTGCAGATGGCTCAGTTCCCCTCTGCCACCCACCCTCTCAGATTCCAGGTCCTGAGGCCCAACTACCCTTGGGCTTCCCTCCAGGCCTAGGCAGCAGATGGCAGTGTCCAGCTTTTTCCCTCCCACCCCCAGCTGGAGGTCATTGGTGCTGGGTCTTCCTAGATGCCCGGGGGAAACCGGAGACAGGCAGCGGCAGTCTGTCCAGCCCTGGAGAAGAGAAGGAGATGGGCAGTCAAAAGCAGGTTAAAGGTCCATCCAGTCCATTAGGGACCAGACAACCAAGCCACAGAATGTGTGGATGAGGTACGTTACCCACAAAGCTGGAAGCATACCCTCTCCCCTGCTGAGATGACTCATGATCCAGAGTGTCCTAGATAACTACCACCCCACCACCCTGCACCCTTTCTCCCTCTCACCAAAGGCCCGGATCAGCTCTGCTCGCACAGCGGCAGTGAAGGTCTTCACCAGACAGAGTGTGGTGAGGCCTGCAAAGGCTGCGTTGTAGAGGAACACAATGTAGAAATTGCCCAGCCAGTTGAAGCGTCCAAAGTCACCCAGCAGGTCAAAGCGAGTGAGCCCTGAAGGACAAAGGCCAGGATGAGAGGTGGGCTCCCCAGGCCCTTTTCTGCTACCAGCCCAACTTACTGCTGCCTCCTGGTGGTCATATCTCAACATTGCAACTGATGGGTTGGTCTCTCCCAATTCTACCATTCAAAGCTATCTCAAGTGCAGTACCGGACAGTTCAAAGTGTCAGCAGCTAGGCCTGCTTCAACTTCACTTCCAGAGTCTGCCATCTTCTCCAGAGAGGCCTCCTCTGGCTCCTGGTGTTCCCGGGATCTCCCAGGGCCTACTACTTGTTCCTGGGCCTGGAACAAGCAGGTCATCAACTTTTTTTTTAGTAGACAGACCAGTGTGGTTGCTAAGCACTCAGACTGATCAGGCTGCTTTGGTTCATATCCCAACTCCACCCCTAAATAGCTGTGTGATCTGGGAAAATTCCTTAAATTTTCTGTGCCTCAGTTTCCTAAGAATTAAATGAGACAACACACATAAAGCACTGTCTGTGCCAGGCACTATTCTAACATTTACTGGGCCCTTCATAATAATAATATCATAAATCAAAAAACTCTGCTCCCCACCTTTAAATATTTTTACCTGCATCCAACCTAAAGGAACTAACTGGATGACCCACAAGCCAACTTTCTTACAGATTCCCCCGGCATAACTACAAACGGTAGAGTGTAAAGAATATAACATTAAGAATGAAATAGAGCTGTTTTTTGTTTAATTTGGTTTTGTTTTGAGACAGGGTCTTGCTCTGTTGCCCAGGCTGAAGTGCAGTGGCACAATCTTAGCTCCCTGTAGCCTCAAAGTCCTGGGCCCAAGCAGTCCTCTTGCCTCAGTCTCATACATAGCTAGGACAACAGATGTGTGCTACCACACCTGGCTAATTAAAAAAACTTTTTTTGTAGAGATAAGGTCTCACTATGTTGCTCAGGCTGGTCTAGGACCCCTGGCTTCAAGCAATCCTCCCACCTTGGCCTTCCAAAGTGCTGAGATTACAGGTTTAAGCCAACACGCCCAGCCGCTCTTGAACTTTTTAACCAGGTAATTCTAGATACAGCTCTAAAGGCAGGAAAAGGAATGAATGTATTATCTGACACCACAGTGTATAGAGTAAGCACTAGCCTGGGGTTCAGGAGACATTCTAGACTGACTTGACCTTGCCTCAAACTAGCTGTATAACTCTGGGTCAATCAGGTAGCTTCTCTGTTTATCATCTTTCAAATAGGAACATTTATTGGATTATTCACCCAGGGGAAAGACTTAGAAAAAAGTGTGCTCCCCGACCAAAAGGTAAAGTAAATGAGAGAGGCAGTGGGATGTAGCAAATGTAGAAAGTATGTACTTTGCAGCAACACTACCCTGAAGCTCAGTGTAGGCACTTCAAAGAGCCTCACTTTCCCCAACTGTATAATGGGGATAATACCGACTCTTGGGTTTGTTATGGGAATTAGAGAATGCATGTATATGAAGTGCCTGCTGGCTGGGCGCGGTGGCTCACACCTGTAATCCCAACACTTTGTGGGGCTGAGGCGGATGGATCACCTGAGGTTGGGAGTTTGAGACCAGCCTGACCAACATGGAGAAACCCTATCGCTACTAAAAAAATACAAAATTAGTTGGGCATGGTAGCGCACATCTGTAATCCCAGCTACTTGGGAGGCTGAAGCAGGAGAATTGCTTGAACCCGGAAGGTGGAAGTTGCAGTGAGCTGAAATAGTGCCACTGCACTCCAGCCTGGGCAACAAGAGCAAAACACTGTTTCAGAAAATAAAATAGAATAAAATGCCTGCTTTGCATCAGTAAGTACTCAAAACAATCCAGTTCCCTTATCTCCTCCTTTCGAAACTTACCCAGGGTTCGAGAAAAGACAGGAAGTGCTGAGCTTAGGACCAGGAGACAGACACAGTTCCCAATTATCTGGGTGGAAGTAGGGAAAGGAGAGGTGAGTGTAGAAGAGCTGTGGGCATTGAGTGCCCATCCACACCCCCGGGGTGGCTTCCCCTCCTCTCTCCCAGCTACCTGTGTCATGGTGGTGTCATGCCATCTGGGCCGCAGGCTCCGGAAGAGGGGAGAGCTATAGAACCCCACAACTGAGGACACCATTAGGTAACTGCCACTGCATTAAGGAAGAACTGGCTGGCTTCTAAAGATTAACATCTCATCTCAAGGGGAACAGAGCTCTCTCCCAGCCCACGCTTTTTTTTTTTTTTGAGACAGGGTCTCACTTTGTCACCCAGGCTGGAGTGCAGTGGCACAATTTCAGCTCACTGCAGCCTTGACCTTCTAGGCTCAAGTAATCTTCCCACGTCAGCCTCCTGAGTAGCTGGGGATGTAAGCACGCACAACCACATCTGGCTAATTTTTTGTAAAGACCGGGTTTCATCATGTTGCTCAGGCTGGTCTTGAAATCCTAAACTCAAGCAATCCACCTGCCTTAGCCTCCCAAAGTGCTAGGATTACAGGTGTGAGCCACTGCACCCGGCCTCTTTTATTTTCTTCTGATGAGATTCTACTGAACCACCAGCCCTTCTTTCAAAATTAAGTCTTTTCCTTCTTTCTGAATTGGAGGCTGATGAAGACTTGCCCCATTTCCCATCACTGTTGTTGCTCAGAGTCCCAAAGGAGACAAAGTCCAAGAAGTGCTCTGTCTAGAGTCACAGGAGACAGGTTTGGTGAACAGAGGTAATGATGGGTTTCCAGAAGGATACAAGATGAGTACAACCTGAATAACGGCACCAAAGGAGCCCAGCTTGGAGAAGGAGACCTGGCCTAGGGAGGCACCCTGAGGAATGGAGCAGTGCCACTGTGAGCATTCCCCACCAACAGCAAGCACTACCCAGCACCCAGCCTTCCTGCTGTTCTCAGCTTCTGCCTCCTCTCCCCAGCTATTCTTAGGCCCTCCCCAAAGGATATGGTGGGAGGGCAGCCTGGTACCTGCATGCCTCGGGGCATGGCAGCCTCATCGATGAGCAGCTCCAGGATGTGGATGGCCACAATGAGTACAGACAGGCCCTGTGTGAGGCAAGGTTAGACTCCCATCCCACCCCAGACCATGGCTGGACCCAGAGCTGAAGAAATGGGCAGAGACTCTGGTCCAACATTCTCAGTTTCCAAGACTAGCTCTGCTTCCAAGTGAGCTATGTGGGACCTTGTCAAGGTTGTTATTAGCAGCAGAGTGCCTTCGAGGACATTATAAGATATAACCCTTCTACGTGGAAGGATTGCAAAAAGGCAGAATAGGAAAAGGTACTTCTCTTCAATAAGATCTATTCCTGAGTCCATGGGGGAATAGACTAAATTTCAGTGCTTATTCTCATCCCAGGGCAAACCTGCACAACTACTCCTTGGCCCTGTGTGACCTTGGGTAAGTCACTCAACTCTGTCTCTTCATCTACAAAATGAGGATTAATGTGCTAAGCATAGGCAGGACATAAAAGTAGGCACTCAGTGAGAGGCAACTATTATTAATGATAACCAGGTCCCCACATCGCCTCCCCTCTCCCTGAGAAGGCCTCAAGTACTGAGGGTCCACTCCCCACCTCTAGGGCTGGTATACCCACTGTCAACACCAGCAAGCACAGCATGGCCAGGGGGTAGCCCAGGTTCCGCTGCCAGGCTGAAGCCTTCCGCCGCTTCTCTGTGTAGGGATGGGAAGCTGTCAGCAAGCACCGAGAACCAGGGGCTACTCTCCTTGGGGAAACCCATGTATCCCAAGCCCTACCAACCCACATACCCAGCAGGACCCTCTGTGTCTGCAGAGCCAGGACCTGTCTGTGTAACAGCTCCATGTCTAAAGGCAGCCAGCAGGAAGTAGGATCTGAGGGCAGAGAAGACGGTGTTGCTCCCAAGTCCTGTAGTCTCTCCCCAGGCCAAGCCCACCACCCCAGCAGGGAAGAACTGCAACTCACTACAAATCCTGCGGGTCAGGGCTGCTTCTTCAAAGGCTGAGCAGTACAGCTGCTCCTCCAAGTCTTCCAGCAGCTAGGGGCAGGGGAAAGGAAGAGACTAACTGTCAGAGGCTCCCTGACCCAAAGGCCCCAGGAGAACCCTGTTCCTCCCAGGGCTCCATAGTCCCAGTCCTTCCCCAAAACCTCATTCACCACCTTGTGGCCGACAACTCTGCCCAATCCCTCCCAAATGCCTTGAGTTCTGCCCTGCATGTCTGGTGACCAGCTCTGGATGATAGGGGTACAGGATACAGGAACCAACAAAGGCTGTAGCCCTCTCCAAGTTGTGCACTATACAACCATAGAGTTGTTTCATTGTTTGCTCCAGTTCTGCAGGAAGCTCACCCTGCAGGATCAAAGACCAAGGAATACCACATACCCGGGGCTTGACCAGCAGCTTCCCAGTGACCGAGAACATTCGGGCAAGACCCAGTGGAGTACACACTGTGGGGACAAGAGTCAGTCACCTGCCAGACCCTGCGCTCCACCCCTTCCCTAACATGCCCCTCCATTCCCTCTCCTTCTAGCCTGGTTAGTCTGGCCCAAGGACCCTATCCATTCCCTCCCAGACCCTGTACACTCACCCAGGAGTAGAAGAACCCCAAGGAAGGAGATGCATGAGTAGAGGTAGGGGAGATAATACTCCCAGAAGTCTAAGGATAAAAAGAGAGGCATGTCAGCTCATTTCTCCTTGCTCACTGGGGGCTGACAGGCCTCAGAATCTAAACAAGGGCACAGTCCCCAAAGGGGTTAGGCAAGTAATATAAATGAAGAAAGCTGGCCAACATTAGCAGAAGAGCGAGAGGCAGGACCTATAGTAAACTGGAGATCCTAACCCCGAACAAAAGGGCACAACTGCTATTTGGCCCCCATCACCAGGGACTAATGTAGCCAGATCTTCTCCTTGTCAAGCATAGTTAGATATCGGCATATTAATGTGAAATCTCCCAATTTAAAATGTAAGTAACTAAATAATATATATTTCAAAAACCATTGCATGGGCCCAGTGAAACATTTCTGCAGGTTGGATTTGGCCAGAAGTCTATCAGCTTGAAAGTTCAGTCTTAAGGGAAAAGGTGCCACCTTCTCCACTTTAGAGGGTTACAGTCATTCCAGGCAGGGGGAGATAGGCCAACTGAAGAGTCACACAGCCTGGAGGAAGCTGGGCTGCTCACCATAGAGTGACTCTCTGCTGGCCTTGTTGTTGTCCACAATGGCTAATGCCACCCACACCATACCCAGCACCAGCAGTGTGAGGAGCATCAACATCACCACCGTCTCATAAACACGGCCCAGGACACCCTATGAGAGGAGGCAATAGATGAAGGGGAAAAGGAGGTTAACATCAGGGCAGCGTGGGGAAGGAAGGACATCGGAGATGGCGGATGGCCTGCAGGAACCAGAGATCTGGATTCAGGAGATAAGAGATGGTTTTCCTCTTATTCTGCTGTTGCTGTCTTCCCACTCCCCAGTTAAGGTCACCCCACATACTGGGTGTTCTTCATTTGCATCTCCTTTCCCCAGACCCATTCCTTATGCTCTCTGTTCTGGGAGGCTGACCTCTGAGGTCTGCATCCCACAAGCTCTTTGCCCTCTGGTTTGGCATCCAGGAGAATGGAAAGTAGAAAAGAGGTAAGGGTATGTTTCCTGTGCTTCCTCCCACCTTTGCCACCATGGTTTTGGTGGTGACTATCACTAAGATAACAGCTCCTCTCTGGGTAGCTTCACATCCCTGGCTTCAGCTATTGGGAGGTTCTAGAAACCATTTCCTCCCTTTGTCCCTAGAGGCCTAAAGGTGGAAATAACTTCCTGCTGTCACTAGAGCCTCAAACTTCCTTTAACTAAAACTCTGCAAATAGCCTCTTTATTAAAATCTCTTCAGTTGAACTATGTGAAAGGAATTCCATTTCCTGCCTGGATACATATCCCTACTTACCTTTCTGGAGCCAGCAAAGCCCTCGGACTCAGTGAAGAAATATGCAAAGGGCATAAGGAAGATGAGGGATAGGTTGGAGAAGAGAAAAACAAGGTTCCAGAGGCCTAGAACAAAAAAGGAAAAGAAGAGGTGATCAGTAAGGGGAGAGGCAACCCATAGGAGACTGACCATTTGCAGAAGCAGAAAGGTGTAACATATGACTGATTGACCCAGGACTGCCTGAGTCTATTCGCTCTCTGCTCCCTATCCCCACCCCAGGCCACCTCCAGGAACCACACACCATGGATGAGGGAGCCGTTGAGCCACTGGATGTAGTAGTTCCGAGGCAGGGAGAGCAGCACCTCATTGCTGATGATGGAGAAGGGCAGGAGCAGGACAGCACCCAGGGCAACTGCCAGGGTAAAGGTGCACAGCTCAAGCCTGGGCAGAGAAAGGGAGAGTGTCCTTGCTTAGCTCAGGACTCACTACCCTGTGCTGGAGAAGCCCCATTTGCCCTGAGGGCACCTGTGGCTTTGAGAACCAGCTATAGCAATGACAGAGCAATGGAAGGAGCTGTCCAGCTGGGGTTCTACCCACTGCCGCCCCTCCCTAGTCCTTTACCTCCAGGTAAGCCGGAGCACATGGGATGGGCAGAGCCTCAGGCATTCATGGGAACCTGGTCACCTGCCATGACACATGCCTAGGCTGTCCCAGGAATGTGGTCCTCCTATAGATGCCAGGTATGTAGGTTATGCCAGGTATGATTCCAAAGCTAGGGGGCCTGGCTTCTCTTCTTTGCTCAGGGATATGGATTTTTTTTTTTTTTTGAGATGGAGTCCCGCTCTGTCACCAGGCTGGAGTGCAGTGGCGCAATCTTGGCTCACTGCAACCTGTCTCCTGGGTTCAAGCAATTCTCCTGCCTCAGCCTCCCAAGTAGCTGGGACTACAGGTGCATATCACCACGCCCAGCTAATTTTTGTAATTTTAGTAGAGACAGCGTTTCACCATGTTGGCCAGGATGGTCTTGATCTCTTGACCTCATGATCGGCTCGCCTCAGCCTCCCAAAGTGCTGGGATTACAGGCGTGAGCCACCGTGCCCAGCCTAGGTATATGAATTTCTGAGCTTGCCTCTTTTAGACCAGATAAGCACAGGTTCATCCCATATGGCTATGCCCTGCACAAAGGCACGAGGGCAAAGGAGGAAAAGGAGAAACTGAAACCTATCTTCATAGCCAAGGCTATGCCCAGGGCTGCATCCACTGAAGAGGGGCACTTCTATCTCATTGGTCCATCAAGGGTGGAGGACCGCCTTCTGATCTATTGACTTGGAGGAGTCATCACTCTCTCATTCTCCGTATGTGCTAGTGAACATTAGCAGCCTGGAATGAGCCTTCCTCTCAGACCAAGCATGCCCCTCCCTCAGGGGTTCCCACCTTCCCCACACCCTGCTCTTTTTCCATCAATCTGCATCCCCACTCCATTCCCTCCCTACTGGCTGCTGGGAGTTGAAGCCAAGCTGGAGCCATTTTCAGTGACTCAGGCCCCAGCTGACGCTCCTGGCCATGAGTCTCCCAGAAGCTCCTGGCCTAACCAGGGAGACAGGAACAGCAGCTTTTCTGAGCGTCCCCAGGATGAGGTAAAGCCAGAAGAAGCAAGAAATGGGGTGGAAGCAGAAACTCTCTCTTCACTGTGTGTGACTTCCCTCTTCTCCCTCCAGCTCCAGGGCCTCCCTGGATCCCAGTTCCTAAAGACCACTGGTGTCAGTTGCTGAGGCAGGGACACTTACGCAATCTTGTTGACTGTGGCATCTTCATCATCCACTATAAGAGACAGAGGCATGGGGAAGAGGCAGGACATCAGTGGACACCTCTGAGGCCATCTGTATTACAATGTGCTCCCCACCCCATCCCTGCCCCCTGAAAGAAGGCAGAGCTAAACAGGAGGCTCCGGAAGGCCACACATTATGAACCCCATAGCCTGTTCTCCAGCCAAGGTGGCAGCTTAAAAAGCAGTGGTCCCAGGTGGAGAGAATATAGGCCAGATATTCCTATACGTCTTTCCTCCTCCCTAGATCTCATCCATCACAGGTTCCTCTTTATAGCTCAAAGTATTAATATAATAAACAATTATTGGCTTGTTATATCAGTGGCTGGGTCCAGGAAAGGGAAAAGAGAGGAAGGAGAAGGACAGATTCACAGAGAAAGTCCCCAGGGGAATTACTTTAGGGTAACTGCCTTGTTGAGTAGGGACTCATCCTGAGCCATCATGAGAGAAGGAAAGGCTGGGGCTAGGAAATGGGGCAAGTGTGCCCCCACTCCCAATTACACAATGTCCAGGGAAGGAAAGCTGCAATCTGAGCATACTCAGCCTCCCCATAAAGAGAAAGGCCACCATCACCAGGTGTCCCAGTCATCAGGGAGGTCTCTGGTCCCGGCTATGGGAACACCAGGAAAGGAGACGACATAGAACCTGTGCCCATAATGACATTCGCCTGGCAGTTGCCCACTTCAGGTTCACAAAGGGCTTTCACATTAACCGTCTCCTTTGGTCCACACAATGGAGTAGGTAGACATTGTAGTATAACACTGAGGATCAAAAATATTACATGACTTGCCCAGCAGACACTTCCACCTAGCTGCCCTCCCCAGTGACTGTGTAGGAAGGGACACTGAAGAGGCAAAGACTCCAGAACAGCCCCACTCAGCCGCTGCTCCTTTCCCAGTGGACACCATAGGCCCATTCCCCTGAGGCTGGCCCATGGCAACAAGGACTCTGGAAGAAGGGAGGGAAGTCACAGTACCTGTGGTGAATTCAGCAGGCTTCTTGAAGCGGGTCAGGAAGATATGGCAGAGGAGGTACAGTGTTGCAAACAGAAGTGTTGAGATCTGTGGCAGAATGTGAGCTAGGATGAGAAGCTCTAACCTTCAGCATACTCCACAGCCCCAAGAGCCTTTCTGTTAATTCCATGGCATCAATTCCTCAAGATAAGGCTCCATACTTCCAGGAGTTCCATCGGAGCCTTATCTTGAGGCTTTGATCCCAGAGATTTCCCAGGTACCTCCTTCTAGTCAGGGCCCCAGGGGCCTCTAAGACAGGCCAGACAGGGGCTGCCCCATGCACCTGGGGAAATAGCACCATACCCAGCCCTGCAAGGACTTTTCTGGGAGAAAACAGCTTCAGCCCAACTCTGGTTGGTAAATGGGTAAAAGAAAACTCCTAGATATGCACAATGCACACTTATCTAAAACCGGCTACAGAACCGGAGGGAATTTACTCTGAGCACACTATTGGAAAGGGAAGCAGGTGTGAGGGGAGGAAGATGTCTGAATTGTCCTGGCACCCCATTGCTACCACACCCTCCTACCTCCACCCACACTGCTGCCTTGACCCAAAGTAGGTGTCATGTTTCTAGACCAAGTCACAACTTCTATGCCATGCTTATCCAGGGACCCTGAAAGATCAGGTCTGCTCTGCACCAAACCAGAGCCTCATTTAATCCTCTACCCCTAAATGGGCTTTAGTTGGGGCCCAACATCTACAACGTTTCTAGAGCTGGCTGGACTGCCAAGTGACAGTGATGGCAGAACTTGGCCAGGTTAATCTGCATATTCATTCCTACCCTACCCCAGGTAAGCTGCTACTGCCCAGAGGAAGACCCATTGGCCAGCTTGGCTCTAATCAAGACCAGAGAATATTGGCCGGACATAGTGGCTCATGCCTGTAATCCCAGCACTTTGAGAGGCCAAGGCAGGTGGATCACTTGAGGTCAAGAGTTCGAGACAAGCCTGACCAACATGATGAAACCCTGTCTCTACTAAAAATATAAAAATTAGCTGGATGTGGTGGTGGAGGCCTGTAATCTCAGCTACTCGGGAGTCTGAAGCACGAGAATCACTAGAACCTGGGAGGTGGAGGTTGCAGTGAGCAGAGATCACACCACTGCACTCCAGCCTGGGTGACAGAGTGAGACTAGGTCTCAAAAAAAATCCAGAGAGTCTCAAGAAGAGAAGTTATTGTGTTTGAATAGGCCAAGAGGACAGGGTCAGTTTCATGGGTCTTCCCATCTCCAAAAAGGGCTGACCCCACAGGGAATCCACATACAGCTATCTACACAAGGAGGGAAGAATCCACAGAGACGCAGGAGAACCATCGACGTGGAACAAAGTCATAGCTTTTGACATTAAGGAAATAGAATAGAAGGAGCCACTCAGGGCAGGGCGCGATGGCTCACGCCTGTAATCCCAGCACTTTGGGAGGTCAAGGTAGGTGGATCACGAGGTCAGGAGTTTGAGACCAGCCTGGCCAATATGGTGAAACCCCATATCTACTAAAAATACAAAAATTAGCCAGGCATGGTGGTGTATGCCTATAGTCCCAGCTACTTGGGAGGATGAGGAAGAAGAATCGCTTGAACCTGGGAAGCAGAGGTTGCAGAGAGCTGAGATTGCACCACTGCACTCCAGCCTGGGCGACAGAGTGACAGACTGAGACTCCGTCTCAAAAATAAATGAATGAATAAATAAATAAATAAAGGAGCCACTCAGATTGTAGCTGCAGGATTAGCCTGTGTTCTGCCCTGGGCTTGCGTAATAGCTGGGAAGGTGGGAGGGCTCAAAAGGTCATGCTGAAGTTCCACGCAGTTACAGAGGAGGCTAAGTTGTTCTCTAGCCTCCTTATGAGAGCCAGGTGGGGGAGGCACCAGAAGTCTCCAGGCTGCCCTTAGCCAGCTCGAGGGACTAAAGGAATGGGGGAGACATCCAGGAGGCTGCTTCTGTCCAAGGTCTCATCCCTCCCTGTTCTCTAGGAATGTAAGCCTCTGGCCCAACACTGTCTCAAGGCCAAGGTGTGCCTCTGCAATATGCCCAACCCACCATGTGGACTGTCCACCAAGGAACACACGAGGAAGGCTTGCCAAAAGCATACTTCTACTAGAGTTGCACACGCAGACTAATATACTTTCCAGTCCTCACAGATAAGAGCAGACCTAATTATGTCCTGGCTCAATTTACCCCTCCTCCTATCAGGCTGCCCAGGGCTGGCTAGAGCCCAGCCTGAGAAAAATGAAGGGAATGACCCCAACACTGGGTTCCCCCACTTATTAATATTTCTTTCTGTTTTTCCAAACCAATCCCTTTCCATTTAGTATTTGGGGATGAGGGTTGCCCCGGGGAGCTCTGGGAAACGAAACAGAGAAGAAACCAGAGAAGTGAGAATTCAAAGCAAGGCTGAGGACTCCCTAAGCTCCACTGGGTACTCCTACCCCAGAAGTGGAGTCCACTTCTGTGCGGCAGGTTCAGCTGTCGCTTTAAGTGGCAGGGAGGGCGTAAGGAAGAGCAACCAGGTACCTTCTGAAGCACAGGGAGGACCACTGACCCGGGAAACCCTGGAATGGCTGGGAGGCTGGGAACCCAGTCTTGCAGGGTTTCAAACAAACACTAATGAGAAAGAAAAAAGACGGGGGGAGAACTTGGTTGTTCCTCATCTCTACATATTAGAATCTACCCCAGTAAGAGTCCTTTCTTCCAAAGCAGGAGACGACCCAATTCCCCAGATTTCTCACAGCTGCCATCCCTACGTCTCTCGTCTTTTCTGGAATCAAGCTCAATGTAACGACGTCTCCCCTTCGTCCAATGTCAGCTGGGTTTGCTCTCAATTCAGTCTGAGTGCAAGTAAAGTCATCCCTCCTCCAGTATCAGACTAGGGCGGACTCCGCAGGCCCTCAGACTCCGGAGACCCCCGACAGGAAGACGCGCGGGGTGAGTGGTGGGAGGGAAGGCCGGGGGAGGGGCGTGTGGGGAGGAACGGAAACGGCGGCCTTTGTTTACCGCGCAGGGACCCAGTCGATCCCATCTGGGGGTTCGCCAGCCGGGCACCCGCCCTTCTGCCCAGACTGAGGCCTCTGTCGCCCGCCGCTGGTCCAGGCAGAGTTTGACGGCGCTCTGAAGCTCGGACACCAACCCCCCTTCTCCCGCAACCGCCGCTTCTCCCCGCCGGGGTCCCGCACTCACAATGCACTCGCGGACCCTCTCGTGAAAGAGCTGTTCTCGCACCGATAGCACTTCGTAGTCAGCTGCTTCCATACTCTGCTCAGCATGACTGGAGTAGGGGTGCCTCCGGGCCCGGGGAGGACAAGCGGGGAGGAAGCCGCCGCCGCCGCCGCCGGACACCCGGACCCAGCCTAGGAGCCTTTCCTCGCAGCCTGCGACAGAAACTCGGAGCGGTCTGGGGCTCCGACACAGTCATCCACACGCCCCGCCCTTAAAGGGGCAGGCACCACCCGCCTCGTTTTAAGTGCTCGGGCGTCCTTTTGCTCCCTCCCCTTTAAGGTAGGTCCGCCATCAAGTTTCAACGCAAACACCCGCCGCTAGGCTCGCTACAGGGAAGCGCCGCTGAGGTTCCGTCTTTTTAAGAGATTGAGTGACGACACAAGAGATGGGCGGGTTCCTTCCAGGGGGAGGAACTCATTGGCTCCTGGAGAGCTGCCGCTCATCGCTGGAAGAGCGTTGATAGGCTCGCTCCGTGAAGGAAGGTGGGATCTTGTGAGCTTACGGCTGCTCATACTAAAATTGAGGCACTGCCTTTCTCATCTCGAAAAGTGACGGTTCCTGGGTTTCAGTAGCAGCTGGTATTTTAGTTTGACCTTGGTTAAATGAACCATTTGGATCAGTCCAGCCAGGCAGGATGTGAGGGCACCCTAGGGGTTCTGAAAAGTACCGCTGCCCAGTAACCCATGGTAGCAGTATTTTCTGTGTGTTTGTGTTGGGGTGCTCCTCCCCACACCCTCACTCTGCCTTTCTGCCGCCAGGAGTTTTCAATCATTTTTGTGGAAGGCCTAGTGTGTGCTAGATCAAATACTGAAAAATACTGGATAGAGATCTGCAGAAATATTCTGGAACTTTGTGAAGAAGTGCCCACAAGGATCGTTGAAGAGTGGGGCTGAGTCAAACATTAGCTAACCACTTGCTATATGCCATTCACCTTATAGTCTTTATCTCAGCCATGTTACCCAGGCTGATCTGGAACTCCTAGCATCAAAGTGTTGGCCCTCCCAAAGTACTGAGATCACAGGTGTGACCCACCCAGCCCATTATCTCATTTTTAACATGGCGACGACCCTTCAGAGGAAGGTATTGTGATTTGGCTTTTTTTTTTTTTTTTTTTTTTTTTTTTTTTGAGTCGGAGTTTTGCTCTTGTTGCCCAGATTGTAGTGCAATGTTGCAATCTCGGCTCACTGCAACCTCTGCCTCCTGGGTTCAAGTGATTCTCCTGTCCCAGCCTCCCGAAGAGCTGAGATTACAGGCATGCGCCACCATGGTCATCTAATTTTGTATTTTTAGTAGAGACAGGATTTCACCATGTTGATCAGGCTGGTCTCGAACTCCCGACCTCAGGTGATCCGCCTGTCTCGGCCTCCCAAAGTGCTGGGATTATAGGCGTGAGCCACCGCGCCCGGCCGTGATTTGACTTTTACTTATTCATGTTCTAGAGACATTTTTGCTGCATTGCCCAGGCTGTAGCACAGTGGCTATTCACAGGGGCAACCATGGCACACTGTAGTCTCCATCACCTGAACTCAAGCGATCCTCCTGCCAGGGCCTCCGGAGTAGCTGGGACTACACATGTGTGCTACCAATCCTGGCTTTGCACATGCCCAAGTTCACACATTTAAGGAATGCAAATTACCTTCCTGTGGCCTTGGTACCTGTACTGTTTAGGAAGTCCCACTGTCATGGAATTGAACCTTCTCTCTAAATTGGAGGGGATTATTGGAAAGAAGAAAAAAAATCCCCACTGATGCTTGAAAATAAAATTAAGTGGCCAGGCGTGGTGGCTCACGCCCATAATCCAAGCACTTTGGAGGCCAAGGCAGGCGGATCACCTGAGGTCGGGAGTTCAAGACCAGCCTGACCAACATGGTGAAACCCCGTCTTTAAAAAAATAAATAAATAAAATAGGCCGGGTGCGGTGGCTCAAGCCTGTAATCCCAGCACTTTGGGAGGCCGAGGTGGGTGGATCACGAGGTCAAGAGATCGAGACCATCCTGGTCAACATGGTGAAACCCCGTCTCTACTCAAAATACAAAAAATTAGCTGGGCATGGTGGCGCGTGCCTGTAATCCCAGCTACTCAGGAGGCTGAGGCAGGAGAATTGCCTGAACCCAGGAGGCGGAAGTTGCGGTGAGATCACGACATTGCACTCCAGCCTGGGTAACAAGAGCGAAACGCTGTCTCAAAATAAATAAATAAATAAATAAAATTAAGTTAATAAATACATAGGAGGGGAGCAGTGTATACACACATACATACATTATATACTCGTCTTTGATGACAGCAAGATAATGAGAGGACCTGAAGAGATTTTTTTCTCTTAGTAACCAGAACTAAGAGTGAACAGAACTCCTATGGGGAGAATGAGCAGACCCTCCTAAAGTGCTGGAATTACAGGCGTGAGCCGCCGTGCCAAGTAAACATAGCTAGCTGGGTCCTTGGCTGCACTGCAAGGAAGGAAAGGAGAACACAGGGAAGTGGCTTCGGCCAACTGAGTATGTTTTAGGAACAAACATGAATGGATCGAAGCTGTGATCTGGAGGAGCTTGCAGCTGGTTAGGGAAGGTCGCCCTGATGCTAAACCCTTCTAAGATACTTATTTCAACTATGAGAAGCCATGAGCTTCAGTGATTATTACTGAAACACATATCAAATCTTGTTAACTCCTCAAAACCCCTCAAAACACATTGCGCTTAAAAATTCACCTGCCTAAAATAAGCCTACAAGGCCCTCAGAGATTGCAAAATGGTGGCCTTTGGGCTGCATTGGACAGGCTGTTTGGTTTGGCTTACAGTATTTTTAAGCATTTGAACCAAGATTTAAAATTCAGAAGATGATACATTAAAAGTTCACATTCCCACCTCTCTTATTTTTTTATTTTTATTTTTTGAGACAAAGTTGCCCAGGCTGGTCTTAACCTCCTGGGCTCAAGCAATCCTCTCACCTCAGCCTCTCAAAGTGCTGGGATTATAAGCATGAGCCACTGCGCCCAGCCCGTATTCCTATCTCCTAAATAGAAGACATGGCAGAGTTGGGCAATAAGGACCTACAACTCTGTAGATGGGCCAGGATGTGCCCTAGGCTTCCACACCCGCATCACTCAGCTTTACGCTGTACAAGTTTTTCCATTTACATTGTCAGCCTAGCTATGTGTTTGAGTTTGTGGTCTGTGACCAAGTCCCTCTCTACTGCAACTTAGTATCACCTTCACTCTGGCCTTTTGTCAGTGCCTGGTAGACCCTGCCAAGTTCTTTCCCATCTCTGGATCCTGTCTCAAAAATAAATAACTTTTTTTTTTTTAATTAAAAAAAGACAGGGTTTCACCATGTTGGCCAGGCTGGTCTTGAACTTCTAACCTCAGATGATCCACCAGCCTTGGCCTCCCAAAGTGCTGGGATTACAAGCGTAAGCCACCATGCCCGGCCATAAATAACTTTTTATTTTTTGAGACGGAGTTTCGCTCTTGTTGCCCTGGCTGGAATGCAGTGGCACAATCTTGGTTCACCGCAACCTCCACCTCCCAGATTCAAGTGATTCTCCTGCCTCAGCCTCCCGAGTAGCTGGGATTACAGACATGCACCACCACACCTGGCTAATTTTGTATTTTTAGTAGAGACAGGGTTTCTCCATGTTGGTCAGGCTGGTCTTATCTCAAACTCCTGACCTCAGGTGATCTGCTTGCCTCAGCCTCCCAAAGTGCTGGAATTACAGGCATGAGCCACCTTGCCCAGCCAATAAATAATTTAAAAAAAGAATTTAGAGGAGGGGGAAATTCCTTCAGGATTGGAGAAAATATTTTTCTTTATTTTTTTGTGTGGTTGAGTCTTGGAAGCAGACGTGATTTAGACGATGGGAGATTTGTTTTTGTTTTTTTGCTTTAAGTTATTAATTTATTTATTTATCTTTCTTTCTTTTTTTTGAGACAGGGTCTCACCCTTTGCCCAGGCTGGAATGCGGTGGCACGATATTGGCTCACTGCAAACTCTGCCTCCCTGGGTTCAAGCAATTCTCCTGCCTCAGCCTCCCAATTAGCTGGGATTATAGGCACTTGCTAACATGCCCAGCTAATTTTTATATTTTTAGTAGAGACAGGGTTTCACCATGTTGGTCAGGCTGGTCTTGAACTCCTAACCTTGTGACTGGACCACCTCAGCCTCCCGAAGTGCTGTGATTACTGGCATGAGTGACTGTGCCCAGCCAACTTTATTTATTTTTGAGACAAGGTCTTACTCTGTCACCCAGGCTAGCTTGCAGTAGTGTGATCATGGCTCACTGCAGCCTCCAACTCCCAGGCTCAAGGGATTCTCCCATCTCACCCTCTTTTTTTTTTTTTTTTTAGACAGAATTTCGCTCTTGTTACCCAGGCTGGAGTGCAATGATGCAATGGCGCGATCTCGGCTCACTGCAACCTCCACCTCCTGGGTTCAGGCAATTCTCCTGCCTCAGCCTCCTGAGTAGCTGGGATTACAGGCATGTGCCACCGTGCCCAGCTAATTTTTTGTATCTTTAGTAGAGATGGGGTTTCACCATGTTGACCAGGATGGTCTCGATTTCTTGACCTTGTGATCCACCCGCCTCGGCCTCCCAAAGTGCTAAATTAAAGGTGTGACCCACTATGCCTGGCCCTGACCTCCTCTAAATTCTTCTTCTTTTTTTTTTTTTATTTTATTTTGAGGCAGAGTCTTGCTCTGTCACCCAGGCTGGAGTGCAATGGCATGATCTTGGCTCACTCCAAACTCTGCCTCTTGGGTTCAAGCGATTCACCTGCCTCAGCGTCCCAAGTAGCTGGGAATACAGGTGCCTACCACCACGCCTGGCTAATTTTTTGTATTTTTAGTAGACATGGGGTTTCACCATGCTAGCCAGAATGGCCTCGTTCTTCTGACCTCATGATCCACCCGCCTCGACCTCCCAAAGTGCTGGGATTACAGGCGTGAGCCACCATGCCCAGCCTAATCCTCTAAATTTTTTTTTTGAGACAGAGTCTCCCTCTGTAGCCCAGGCTGGAGTGTAATGGCACGTCGGTCACTGCAACCTCTGCCTCCCGGGTTAAAGGGATTCTCCTACCTCAGCCTCTCGAGTAACTTGGATTATAAGCATTTGCTACCATGCCCAGCTAATTTTTGTACTTTTAGTAGAGACTGGGTTTCACCACGTTAGTCAGGCATGGTGGCGCATGCCTGTAATCCCAGCTACTTAGGAGGCTGAGGCAGGAGAATCACTTGAACCCGGGAGGGAGGTTACAGTGAGCCTAGATCGAGCCATTTCACTCCACCCTGGACGACAAGAGCAAAATTACGTCTCAAAAAAAAATTGGCCATATATGCATTGTTTCATGATATTTGTTCTCATGAGCTGCTATTTAAATATTTTGTATTGTTTAACTTTACCTTCATTTATGTCTTTTCTCTTTTCCTCCTTTCCTTTTCTCTTCAAGGGTTAGAAACACATATTTGGCTTCTAATTTATGCTCCTTTTTTCTTCCCCAATACTTAACCCAGTGCAGTTCTCATAATAAACTCTTAAACAGGGCCGTGTGTGGTGGTTCTGTAATCGCAGCACTTTGGGAGGCCGAGGTGGGTGGATCACCTGAGGTCAGGAGTTGGAGACCAACCTGACCAACATGGTGAAACCCTGTCTCTACTAAAAAAAATATAAAAAATTGGCTGGGCACGGTGGATCACACCTATAATCACAGCACTTCGGGAGGCCGAGGTGGATGGATCACGAGGTCAAGAGATCGAGACCATCCTGGTCAACAAGGTGAAACCCTGTCTCTACTAAAAATACAAAAATTAGCTGGGCATGGTGGTGTGCACCTGTAGTCCCAGCTACTCAGGAGGCTGAGGCAGGAGAATTGCTTGAACCCAGAGGCAGAGGTTGCGGTGAGCCGAGATTGTGCCATTGCACTCCAGTCTGGGTAACAACAGCAAAACTCCATCTCAAAATATATATATATATATACACACATACATACATACATACATAAAAAATTAGCTGGGTGTGGTGGCGGGCACCTGTAATCAATCCCAGCTACTCAGGAGGCTGAGGCAGGAGAATCGCTTGAACCCAGGAGGTGGAGGTTGCAGCGAGCCAAGATCACACCATTGCACTCCAGCCTGGGCAACAGAGCAAGACTCCATCTCAAATAAACAAACAAACACTTAAACAATGTTTGTGAGGCCAAGAGCAGTGACTCCTGCCTGTAATTCCAATATTTTGGGTGGCAGCAAGCTAGGTTTGAGGCCAGGAGTTAAAGACCAGCCTGGGTAACACATGACCCTATCTCAAAAATAAACTTATAAAATTAGCCAGGCATGGTAACGTACCCCTGTAGTCCTGGCTACTCAGGAGGCCGAAGCAGGAGAATTACTTGAGCCTGAGAGATGGAGGCTGCAGTGAGCTGTCATGGGCACCACTGCATTCTAGCCTGGGTAACACAGTTTTTATAGAAAGAAAGAAGAAAGAGACCGGGCATGGTGGCTCACGCCTGGAATCCTAGCTCTTTGGGAGGCAGAGGTGGGTGGATCATATGAGGTCAAGTGTTCAAAACCGGCCTGGCCATCATGGTGAAACCTCATTTAAAAAAAAAAAGAGAAAAAAAGAGAGAGAAGGGAAGGAAGGAAGGAAGGGAGGGAGGGAGGGAGGGAGGGAGGGAGGGGGAAGCCAGGCACAGTTTCTCACACTTGTAACTACAGCACTTTGGTGTTGGGGTCCGGCACGTCTGCCGGGGGGCTACCGACCTGCGGGAGTCCCCGAGACCACCAACGTAGATGTCTCATTCAACCTGAGGGAGAGAGTGTGCAGAAGTGAAAGAAAATAGTAAAGCGGAGTCTGGAGGGCTGGCTTAGGCTATATCCAAGCAGCAATTTTATTTTTGCAATATGTTCCATTATATACTTTTCTGAAGTTAATGTTGTTTATGCCAGATCAACATACTTAAGTTACAGTAAGCAGGTTACGCCCACTACATTACGCCCAGTAAGTAAGTTACGGTAAGTTACGGTTATGCCCAGTAAGTTATGGTAAGTAAGTTACAGTTACACCCAGTAAGTTACGGTAAGTTACCAAGTGTAAATATTTAAGTTAATATTTTACAATGAAGGTAACAAGGGTCCAAAATGAACACAATCAAGCAATAAACCATAAGGAGCCGAAAGTGGACACAATGCCTTCCAAGTCCTCATATCCATAAAGTAATGTCTGTTAATTATTTTGAATAGCATAGTCCCTCTCTCGGTTCCTGCTTTCCCTCAGCTAGACTCCCCCAACCGGGGATCTGTGTCCGGGCTCAAGCTCACCGTATGGCGAGGCCCATTTCCTAGGGGCCTCACACGGGAGCGATCCCCACAGATCCCTCAGTTCCCCCTTTTGTTTTTAGATGCAACTCAAAAAGCTTGAGCCACAATTGTTGAAGGGAGGAGAACACAAGGCGAAAGAGTACCAGGAGAAGGACTATAAGAAGGAGTAAAACCACTCCAATACCAATTAGAGAGGAAAAGGACAGGAGATGAACTCCACGTACCCAGGAAGACAAGGTGTCCACAATATCACGGGCGAGTGTGTCATCCTCAGGCAGGTTTTGACGAGAAAAATCAGTGGCATGAATTTCCTGCTGAAGCTTGAAAACATCTAAAGATAAATTGTCATGAGTCCAAATTCCTTGTAAATGGGCCTTAACAAGAGGCCACTGCCATTTAGTGTCATTATAAGGAGTATTAGTAACACAAATATATTTATAATCAGCATGGCAATGAAGGGCCAGGCGGTTTTGAATATTATAAAGTTTATCACCAAGAATAGTAACAGTTTGTTCCAAAGCATTAAGTTTTTCATCAATTTTCTTATCAATATCCATTTGAGTTCCCATCGTAACAGAAATATTTTTTTGCAAGATGATTAACATAAGTAGCAGTTTGGACACTGTGAGAGAGGGATAAGCTTTGAGTGTAAATAGGAGTGCCCCAACCACCAGGTGTTTCATAACGAGCCATTATAGCAATAAACATAATAGTAGGAGAACGGGATTGTCCGGAAGATGCGACCAGGGCAGATGCTTCAGCAGTCAGACCACCTGCATCTGGGCCCACGTTGGCAGGGGGCTGTCCCGTTGCAGAGTCTGGGAGTTCACTGATCGAGCTGCTCGGTGAGTCCAGCAGCGTCGGCGAGGCGGAGGTGGCATCAGCCGGAGATGACGAAGACGGGGTAGCAGGTCGTTTGCACTGCCTGGTGGGGAATTCATGCTTGACCAGGTGTTCAGGAACCCAGATAGGTGAGGGGGCAGATCTAGGAAAGACACAAACGTAACCTCTGCCCCAAACTAACACTGTGTGTTCTCCAAAGCACTGTTTTTTTACTTCGGTTCCGATCCCTTTGTCCTGAGCTCCTCCATTTCCGGCTCCAGGTCCGACTCCGAGGGTGGAATCGGGCTCGTTTGGAGGATCACAAGGTGGTAAATTACAGCCGCCCCCTCCATCATCAGGGTTAGATTTGTAAAAGAAAGAAGAGGGATTAGAAGCAAGAGAAGCAGCAGGCAGGCAGACAGCGTGGCACAACTGCGGCCAAACCAAAAGTAACAGTTCTGCCTACGGGGAACATTGATGAGTGGCGGCGTATTCCTCAATCTTAGTTCCTATTTTACTCCAGGTAGATTCATCTAAGGATCCCCCCTCAGGGACCCACGGACACAATACATAGACAATCTCTAAAAACCTAGAAACACGTTTCATTTTTACATCAGCACCTCTATTTCTTAACATTTGATGCATCAACATTAAAAACATAGACTGATTTCTGGACTCACATTACTCCATCTTTACTTCAGATTAATTTTGAGTCCAGAACTACAAGAACCGCGGCTTTGCCTTGTCTCCTCTGATTTGGAGTGCATCACTGTACCTCTCATACTCAGGTTCCTGTTCAGGCGCCAGATGTTGGGATCCGGCACATCTGCCGGGGACTCCCGCAGGTTGGTAGCCCCCCGGCAGACGTGCCAGACCCCAACACTTTGGGAAGTCAAGGTGGGCAGATCACGAGGTCAGGAGTTCAAGACCAGCCTGGCCAACACACTGAAACCCTGTCTCTACTAAAAATACAAAAATTAGCTGGGTATGGTAGCAGGCGCCTGTGATCCCAGCTACTCTGGAGGCTGAGACAAGAGAATCACTTGAACCTGGGAGGTGGAGGTTGCAGTGAGCCGAGATCGCACCACTACACTCTAGTGTGGGTGACAGAGCTAGACTCTGTCTCAAAAAAAAAAAAAAAAAATAGAGGTAGATAAAAAAGAAAACTTCCTGCCTACTCTAAGACTACTTTCAGGGTGATTTTGTTTCCAGGACTTTCTGGGTCTTTGGAAAGAACTTTTTTTAGCTAACATTTTTCCCCCCTCTGTCACCTAGGCTGGAGTGTAGTGGCATGATCTCAGCTCACTGCAGCCTCCACCTCCCCGGTCCTGGTTCAAGCAATTCTCCTGTCTCAGCCTCCCAAGTAGCTGGGACTATAAGCATGCACCACCATGCCCAGCTAATTTTTGAATTTTTAATAGAGATGAGGTTTCACTGTTAAGGACAAGAAAACACCTTCCGCGCAGGCTGACCCCGTTCCCCTTCCAATTGCTCTGCAGCTGCATTCCTGAACCCCTACCTAGGTGCCACATAAAGGCTGCCAGATGTGCTACCATTAAGCAAAGCCTGATTATAGCCATCTGGGCAGCACGGGCAGCTTGAAAGACAGGGAAAACATATGTTGGTTAACTATACTTGTAAATTCCTGTCTGACACATATCTGTAAAAAAAACAAAACAAAACAAAACAAACCTCCTGGTTTCTTTCTTATTTAAAAAAGACTGCTGCCACAAAAATCACAGGATAATGTATTGTAGGTCAGTTAACAAACTATCTCTGTGCCTGTTACCAGCAGATAAATTACTTCAGTCCTAAAACCCCCTTATGCCCCTCTCACCCTATACAAACCGCTCGTTTTGTAAGCTCAGGGCTGCCTCCTCTAATTGTTATGGGGCAGCCCAGAAGGTTAATAAAACTTGCTTGCCTGACTTTGGGTCTATTCTCCTTTCTCTCTGCTACCCTTACATTCACCATGTTGGCCAGGTTGGTCTCAAACTCCTGACCTCATGATCCGCCTGCCTTGGCCTCCCAAAGTGCTGGGATTACAGGCGTGAGCCACTGTGCTTGGCCTCTTGTTCAGCTAAATATCATCAGTTCTCTGAGATACTCTGCCTAGTACTCCTTACCACTTCCCTCACCCCTTAGCAAAAACTCCATTGTCTATGTTCCTCTTGAATCAAGGTGCCCAAACTGGGTAAGAGATTACACAGGACCGGCATTGTAGCTCACGCCTGTAATCCTATCACTTTGGGAGGCCGAGGGAGGTGGATCATGAGGTGAGGAGTTCAAGAACACCCTGACCATATGGTGAAACCCCATCTCTATTAAAAATACAAAAATACAGCTGACCACCCTGACCATATAGTGAAACCCCATCTCTATTAAAAATACAAAAATTAGCCAGAATACAGCTGAGTAGCTGTAATCCCAGCTATTCAGGAGGCTGAGGCAGGAGAATTGCTTGAACCCAGGAGGCAGAGGTTGCAGTGAGCCGAGATCGCACCATCGCACTCTAATCTGGGTGATACAGTGAGACTCCATCTCAAAAAAAAAAAAAAAAAGCAAAGAAAGAAAGGAAAGGGGAAGGGGGAAGAGGAGAGGAGGGGAGGGGGAAGGGGCAGGCAGAAGGAGGGAGGGGAGAGGAGGGGAAGGGGGAGATTACACCAGCTAGCTAGGGGCGGTGGCTCATGCCTGTAATCCCAGCACTTTGGGAGGCTGAGATGGGCTGATCACGAGGTCAAGATATCGAGACCCTTCTGGCTAACACAGTGAAACCTTGTCTCTACTAAAAATATAAAAAAATAACTGGGCATGGTGGCATGTGCCTACAGTCCCAGCTGTTTGGGAGGCTGAGGCAGGAAAATCGCATGAAACCAGGAGACAGAGGTTGCAGTGAGCTGAGATTGTGCCACTGCACTCCAGCCTGGGAGACAGAGTCTGTCTTAAAAAAAGAGAGGGAGAGATTACACAGGCCAGGTGTGGTGGCTCACACCCAAAATCTCAGGACTTTGGGAGGCCAAGGTGGGTGGATAGCCTGAGCTCAGGAGTTGGAGATCAGTCTGGGCAACATGGCAAAGCCCTGTCTCTACAAAAAATATAAGAATTAGCTAGATATTGTGGCATGCCTGTAGTCCCAGCTACTTGGGAGGCTGAGGTGGGAGGATCAATCAAACCCAGGAGGTGGAGGCTGCAGTGAGCTGAGATTGTGCCACTGCACTCCAGCCTGGGCAACAGTGCAAGACTCTGTCTCAAAAAAAAAAAAAAAGACAATTTACATCAACGAATGGAGTAATCCTAAATTTAAATCGACTAAATCCCCCAATCAAAAGATACAGCCAAAACCTAACGGTATGCTGTATCCAGACCCATTTTATATGCAAAGATACACAAAGACTCAAAACAAAGGGTTGGAGAAAAATTTGCCAACCAAATGGAGAGCAAAAATAAATCAATAAACAAAAAGCAGGAGTTGCAATTCTTGCATTTGATAAAACAGATTTCAAAGCAACAAAGATACAGTGGTAAAAGGATCAATGCAACAATAAGAGCTAACGATCCTAACACCCAGATACATAAGACCCATAAAGAGATTTAGACTCAACGAGACAGAAAATTAATAAAGATATCCAGGACTTGAACACAGATCCGGAACAAGTAAACTTAATAAATATTTATAGAGCTCTCCACATTCTCCACTTTAAGTACACAAAATATTGATCGGCCATTATTAATACCCATCTTTAGAATAAAGCAATATTCCTGTTCTCTCTCCCTCTCTTTCTTCCTCTCCTTCTCTCCTTTTTTTTCTTTAAATAAATAAGTAAACAAATGATCAGCAAAAATAAATAAATAAAATAAAATAAAATAAAACAACACACACCGTTCCTCCTATCCCCCATCTGCTCCTTGGCTTGAGAGGTGGGAGCATGTAAAAACAAACAAACAAATAAATAAATAAAACCAACTTTATTTAGAAATGTATTGCAAATGTTAGGTTGTCCCATGACACAACTGGCACATAACAGGAACCAAGGATAACAAAAAAAAAAAAAAAAATGACAATAAAAAAATCAGCAACAACAACAAAGAGATTACACGGGGTGGCCAGTGAAGAGGATGGTGAGATTACTCACCTGCCCAGCTTTGAGCACTGTTATACAGAAAGAATATCTAGGATGATATCAGCCTATTCTGGCAGCTGGGTCACACCCCAGCTTGTGGCACACAATGATTTGGTCATAGTGAGGCAGCAGAAGTTTCTACATGCCAGTATCATGAGATGCTAGGTCCAGAGAGAGGCTGAGGGATCTTCTCTCTCTCTCTCTTTTTGTTTTTTGTTTTTGTTTTTATTTTGAGAGATCTTCTTGATGAAGAAGCTTTATTATTTTATTTTATTATTTTATTATTAATTTTTGAAATGGAGTCTCACTTCACACATGGGCTGGAGGGCAGTGGCACGATCTCAGCTCACTGCAGCCTCCACCTCCAGGGTTCAAGTGATTCTTCTGTGTCAGCCTCCCATATAGTTGGGACTACAGGCATTCCCCAGTACATCAGGCTAATTTTTGTATTTTTAGTAGAAACAGCGTTTCACCATATTGGCCAGGCTGGTCTTGAGCTCCTGACCTCAAGTATCAGCCTTCCAAAACGCTGGGATTGTAGGTGTAAACCACTTAGATGAAGAATCTTTAGAACAGAGAAGAAACACTTAAATGCCCATCGATGATAGACTGGACAGGGAAAATGTGGCACATATACACCATGGAATACTATGCAGCCATAAAAAACGATAAGTTAATGTCCTTTGTAGGGACAGGGATGAACCTGGAAACTATCATTCTCAGCAAACTGACACAGAACAGAAAAATCAAACACCGCATGTTCTCACTCATAGGTGGGTGTTGAACAATGAGAACACATGGACATAGGGAGGGGAGCATCACATACTGGGGTCTGTTGGGGGGAAATAGAGGAGGAACAGCTGGGGGTGGGGAGTTGGGGAGAGAGAGCATGGAGAAAAATGCCACATATAGGTGATGGGGAGGAAGGCAGCAAATTACACTGCCATGTGCGTACCTATGCAACCATCTTGCATGATTTTTACATGTACCCCAAAACCTAAAATGCAATTAAAAAAAAGAACAGAGAAGAAACCTTCCTATCCCCCTTGATTTGATGTCTCTATCCACCTTTCACTCTCTGCCTGAGGCTTCTTAAGCTTTGGGCCTGGGTTTAGTCTAAAAGTGGGGAGGAAGTAGATGGATACTCATCTCTAGCTTTCAGAGGTAAACATGTTTTTTGGTTTTTTCTCTCTTTTTTTTTTTTTTTTTGAGACAGGATCTTGGTCTGGCACCTAGGCTGGAATGCAGTGAAGCAATCTCAGCTCACTGTAGCCTTGACTTCCCAGGCTCAAGTGATCCTCCCACCTCAATCTCCCAGACAGCTGGGACCAAAAGCATGTACCACCACAGCAGACTAATTTTTAAATTATTTTTAGAGACAGGATCTCACTCTGTTGCTCAGACTGGTCGCGAACTCCTGTCCTCAAGTGATCTTCCTTCCTTGGCCTCTCAAAGTGCTGGTACTACAGGTCTGAGCCATTGTACCTGGCCCATTTGACTAGTCTTAGAAAACAGACAAATGAAAACTGTGGAGCATTTATCTAATGGATTTTTTTTTTTTAAATCCTAGAGGCTGGGCACAGTGTCTCATGCCTGTAATCTCAGCACTTTGAGAGACCAAAGCAGGAGAATTACTTAAGCTCATAATTTTGATACCAGCCTGGACAATATAATGAGACCCCATCTCCTTTTTAAAAATTATTTATCATTTTTTTATTAAAAAAAATTTTTTTAAAGATGGAGTTTCACCATTATGGCCAGGCTGATCTTGAACTCCTGACCTCAGGTAATCCACCCACCTCGGCCTCCCAAAGTGCTAGGATTATAGGCGAGAGCGACCACGCCTGGTCTAGTGAGACCCCATCTCTACAAAAAATTTAAAAATTAGCTGGGGGGTGAAGGTGAGTGCCTATAGTCCTAGCTACCCGAGAGGCTGAGCTGGGAGGATCACTTGAGCCCAGGAGGTCAAGGCTGCAGTGAGCCGAGAGATCAAACCACTACACTTTAGTCTGGACACAAGAGCTAGACCCTGTATCAAAAAAAAAAAAAAAAAAAGAAAGAAAGAAAGAAATCTGGTAGAGAAGAAATATATGAATTAAATAATCACATAAATATATATTTACAAAATATGATAAATGTGAGAAAAGTAGAGGTTCTATGAAAATATACAGTAGAAAATATGGCCTATTCTGACCTAGTCTCCAAGTCCTTGAAGAAATATCATTTGAGCTTTTTTCATTGAAGGGAGAGTATGAGTTAACTGGACAAGGGTGTTGGGGCTCTTACAGCTATAGAAGCTACCACAGACAGAGGAAAGAGTACGGTTTGAAGGCTCAGGTATGAGTGAGGTGATGAGCTTGATTCCGTCTATCTGGGCAGGATAACATACAGCAGGCTGTCAGCTGGGAGTGGGTAGGGTAGAGCATTTGGGTAGTTATTTTGGCTTATCAACCAGTTAGCAGAGAGGTGGAAGCTAGCTTAGCAATACAATGACATCAGTGTCTACATGATAATGCACACTGCACACATTGTCAGGTGGTTATTGACTTTGTATCAATAATTAATTTTTTTTTTTTGAGATGGAGCCTTGCTCTGTTGCCCAGGCTGGAGTTCAGTATTTTTAGAAGAGTCGGGGTTTCACCATGTTGGCCAGGCTGGTCTTGAACTCCTGACCTTGTAATCTGCCTACCTCAGCCTCCCAAAATACTGAGATTACAGGCACAAGCCACCTCTCCCGGCCTCAATATTGAGTTTAGATTAATGCAACAACATGCTCCTCCCTTACTACTGTTGCTCCCAAGGTGATTTTTTTTTTTTTTTTTTTTTTTGAGATGGAGTCTCATTCTGTTGCCAGGCTGGAGTGTAGTGATGTGATCTCGGCTCACTGCAACCTCCACTTCCCAGATTCAAGCCATTCTCCTGCCTCAGCCTCCTGAGTAGCTGGGATTACAGGTGCCTCCCACCACGCCCAGCTAATTTTTGTATTTTTAGTAGAGACGAAGTTTCACCATGTTGGCCAGGCTGGTCTCAAACTTCTGACCTCAAGTGATCCATCCTCCTTGGCTTCCCAAAGTGCTGGGATTACAGCCGTGAGCCACCACCCCTAGCCCAAGGCCATGTTTTTTTTTTTTGTTTCATATTGTTTTGTTGTTGTTGTTTTGTTTTGTTTTTGAGACAGTCTTGCTCTGTCACCTAGGCTGGAGTGCAATGGCGGTGATCTTGGCTCACTGCACCCTCTGCCTCCCAGGTTCAAGTGATTGTCCCTGCCTCAGCCTCTTGAACAGCTGCGATTATAGGCACCTGCCACTATACCTGGCTAATTTTTTTTGTGTTTTTAGTAGATGTGGAGTTTCGCCATGTTGGCCAGGCTGGTCTTGAACTCCTGACCTCAGGTGATCCACCCACTTCAGCCTCCCAAAGCTCAGGGATTACAGGTGTGAGTCACGTTTTTTTATACGCATGTTTTTATACAAATCCTACCTCAGGGAAGCACCCTAGAGGAAGGGGCTGAGGTCAAGAAACTCCTCGGTTGTGGTGTTTTGTATAGCCTCCTGATTCACATTGGCCTAGCATGAGGCCCAGCCTCCTCCAGTGATGGACGGAAGAAAAAGTGGCAAGTCTGTAAATGCTAGGGATGGCAGATCAGTCACTTCCGGTATGTTAGTCATCTTCTCAGTGCAGGTCCAAGGTGACAACAAGGGCAGAGTTCACAAATCTGAGCTTGGCTCGCCTGCCTGGAGAACTCCTTGTCAGTGGTGCCATCTGCAGGGCATTAAGGAATTTGCCAGAAGTTTGATGGGATTGGGAGGAGAAAATGGCATTTCCAGACAAAATGCTCTTCCCTCTTCCCTAGCTCAAGCCTCTTAGTCTAAGCACATCCCTAAATCCCAGCCTGGGTCCTTGGTAGAGCTGAAAGACCCATGTCCTTCTCATCTTGTGGCAGGCAGTATTTAAGTCTTCTAGTCCTACAAGGCTGTGGTATTGCTCCCCTCCTTTTCTACCAATTAAATCTGTCATCTTAAAATGAGGCACTGGGTTCTTCCCATTTTAACAGTGAACTCAAGGAGGGGATGAACACTAGGTTGTGAAGGCATTTAAGCATTCTGGTGTTAAAAAAAAAAAGAAGATATTTATGTAGTTAAGATTAGTTATCATGATTATTATCATCATCCTTTTCATCTCTAAGTAAACCCTCCTTGGGCTTTTAAAAATTCATATTTATTGGCCGGGTTTGGTGGCTCATGCCTGTAATCCCAGCACTCCGGAAGGCCGAGGCAGGCAGATCACCTGAGGTCAGGAGTTCAAGACCAGCCTGGCCAACGTGATGAAACCCTATCTCTACTAAAAATACAAACAAACAAACAAAAAAAGAATTAGCTGGGCATGGTGCTGGGTGCCTGTAACCCCAGCTACTCTGGAGGCTGAGGCAGGAGAATCACTTGAACCCAGGAGTTGGAGGTTGTAGTGAGCTGAGATTGTGTCACTGCACTCCAGCCTGGGCGAGAGTGAGATTCTGTCTCCGAAAAAATAAATAAAGAAATAAAATTGGCCAGGCGCGGTGGCTCATGCCTGTAATCCCAGCACTCTGGAAGGCCAAGGCAGACGGATCACCTGAGATCGGGAGTTCGAGACCAGCCTGACCAATATGGAGAAACACCGCCTCTACTAAAAATACAAAATTAGCTGGGCATGGTGGTGCCTGCCTGTAATCCCAGCTACTCGGGAGGCTGAGGCAGAAGAATCATTTGAACCTGTCCAGCCTGGGCAGCAAGAGCCAAACTCCACCTAAAAAAATAAAAAACAAAAAAAACATGTTGATTTATTTTCTGAATAAATGGCTTATTCTTCCGTAGTGGCTCTGGAGTATGGTTAAGCCGATATTTCAAGACCTGGGATGCACTGCCTCTCATCTCTCAAGCTTGGATGCACATCTCCAAGTTTACAGATCATTCCAGACTCCAAAGCCCTAATTGCTACCCACTCTGAGACAGGCAGAATGGAAATCTATAGTATAAAAGGAAAAATAGTCCCACAAAGTCAAGAGGTCCTGATTAGTGACAGAACTAAGGGGCTAACCAAGTATCTCTGTTCCCTAGGCCTCTCCCCTGAGACCTGATAAAGAAAGTGAATATTACAAAACCTTAGGGCTTAAAGTTTACATTGAGTAGAACAATAAAGAATCTGGCTTAAGAGAGAAGTTACCATTGTTTATTTCTGGTTCCCTAGAAACGTTGGATGGGCATTACCAGGCGCTGTGCTTGCTGCTGGGCAAATGTATAGATAAGACGGCTCCAGTGCCTCCTTAAAGGAAGGCTTGATGACATGTCCTGTCTGCCTGAGCATTTCATTCTAGCCACCCGCTTCATCATGGCCCACACACATTATTTCATTCAAAGCCTTAACTTATAATTATTAGTATTCATCTTGGCCTGGTGTGGTGGTTCACACTTGTAATCCCAGCAGTTTGGGAGGCAAAGGAGGGAGGATTTTTATATTTTTAGTAGAGATGTGGTTTCACCTAATTGGCCTGACTGGTCTTGAACTCCTGACCTCAGGAATCTGCCCACCTCGGGCTCTCAAAGTGATAGGATTACAGGCATGAGGTGCTGTGCCCGGCCCTCTCAGTTCTTTAAAGGTGTATGCTTTCCCTTGGAGCCTGTGATGGCTACATATGTGTTGCTATGCTAGCCCTACAGGCCCCCGACCAAAGCTCTTTCTCTAAAATGCTCATGCCAAATCAGATTCTCTTAGGCGCTGAGAGCTACAGTCATCCCTTAGTATCCCTGGGGGATACTAAAATCCATGAATGCTCAAATTCCTTATATAGAGAGCTCTAATGTTTGCATGTAACCTACACACATCTTCCTGTATACTTAAGTCATTTCTAGATTACTTATACCTAATACAATGTGAATGCTATGTAAATAATTGTTATACTGTATTGTTTAGAGAATAAAGGGGAAAAGTACATGTGCAGTTCAGACACAATTATCCATTTTTCCAAATATATATTTTAGATAGGGTCTCTCTCTGGCACCCAGGCAGGAATGAGGAATGCAGTAGCATGATCACACTGGCTAATTATTTTGTTTTGTAGTGACAGGGTTTACCTAGGTTGCCTAGGCTAGTCTCAAACTCCTGGGCTCAAGTGAACCTCCTGCTTTGGCCGAAGTGCTGATGTTACAGGCGTGAACCACCATGGCCAGTTGCTTCAAAATATTTTCAATCCAGTTAGTCAAATCTAGATATGGAACCCACAGATAGGGAAGGCCGACTACATTTTGTGAATTTATAGGATTTATGAGCAAAACAAACAACTGGGAAAATTGTAGTCTTCCTTTTTTTTTGAGACGGAGTTTCTCTCGTTACCCAGGCTGGAGTGCAATGGCGCAATCTCGGCTCACCGCAACCTCCGCCTCCTGGGTTCAGGCAATTCTCCTGCCTCAGCCTCCTGAGTAGCCAGGATTACAGGCACACGCCACCATGCCCAGCTAATTTTTTTTATATTTTTAGTAGAGACAGGGTTTCACCATGTTGAACAGGATGGTCTTGATCTCTTGACCTCGTGATCCACCCGCCTTGGCCTCCCGAAGTGCTGAGATTACAGGCGTGAGCCACCATGCCTGGCTTTTTTTTTTTTAAATCATATTCTTTCAGTCTTAAACCAAGAAGATATCAAGGTCTTCAGCAGCCATAATTGTTCTTGTGCTTTCTGGATTTGAAATCTACATTTTCTCATAGGTTAAATCCTCTATTTACATTCTCTGTGCCTACAAGTCCATTACGTGTATCCACAATACTTGAATATAAACCATGCCAAATGCTATAAACTTGTATCCTTTTACAAATGTTGCCACTTTATCTTCATGTACTGCAGACTTCTGCCACCAATGCATACAGCTTCTTGTCTGCTCGTTGACCACCGTGAATTCTGGTCCTACAACTTTTTCCTATCACAATAGGGCTGCAAATACTCCTACAGCCGTTTTCCCAGGACATTTGTCAACAAGGCTAGAGTGCAGTGTTGCAGTCACAGCTCACTGCAGCCTCAACCTCCTCAGCGTCTCAAATAGCTGGGATTATAGGTGCTTACCACCATGCCCAAATTTTTGTACATTTTTGTAGACAGGGTTTCATCATGTTGCCCAGGCTGGTCTGGAACGCCTGGGCTCAACTACCTGCCTTGTCCTTGTGCTAGGATTACAGGCGTTAGCCATCATGTCCTGCCAAGGATCACTCTTAAATTTCCTAATTACATTAACAAGGTTAGCCAGCCACTTTAAACAGCAATTTACATGATACTCAAAAATTACTTATACTTCCTATGCAAAACCCATTAGCAACTACCCATACTTTGAAAAGCTAAATGAGCTCTATAACTTTCATGTGTTTCCCCACCCCCTAAGCAAGGTTTGAGGTGGTAAACAGAATCTAGGGCTCCTGCCTTTCCAGTTCCCTGAGCTCCCTTTTCCCTACAGTGGTGCCTGCACAGAAGTAGGACCCTTGACATTACCAGAATATTGCAGACTCTTTACTCCAAGTGTAGATGAATCCCAAAAACTAAGGCACTTTTAGAAAAAACACAGGAGACAAAGCTTTTGAAGTTAATGACTTTACTTTGAGACATGATGGAAAAACTACAGGTACACATGGAAGACATGGTAACTGAGTGAAAACAATCTAACCAGAAAGCTTTAATGCCTGTCAGCTAAGTTGAAGCTGAAATTCTGGGAGCATGACATGCTGCAGGGCCAAAAGGAATGGATAATTAGTATTCTTCGCCTTCTTCTTCACCCTCTCCTTCAACAGAATCCACACCAACCTCCTCATAATCCTTCTCAAGGGCAGCCATGTCCTCACGGGCCTCTGAAAACTCTCCTTCCTCCATCCCCTCACCCACGTACCAGTGAACAAAGGCACGCTTGGCATACATCAGGTCAAACTTGTGGTCCAGGCGAGCCCAGGCCTCAGCAATGGCTGTGGTGTTGCTCAGCATGCACACAGCTCTCTGTACCTTGGCCAGGTCTCCACCAGGCACCACAGTGGGAGGCTGGTAGTTGATGCCAACCTTGAAGCCAGTGGGGCACCAATCCACAAACTGGATGCTGCGCTTGGTCTTGATGGTGGCGATGGCAGCATTGACATCTTTGGGAACCACGTCACCACGGTACAACAGGCAGCAAGCCATGTATTTACCATGGCGAGGGTCACATTTCACCATCTGGTTGGCTGGCTCAAAGCAAGCATTGGTGATCTCTGCTACAGAAAGCTGTTCATGGTAGGCTTTCTCAGCAGAGATGACAGGGGCATATGTGGCCAGAGGGAAGTGGATGCGGGGATAGGGCACCAGGTTGGTCTGGAATTCTGTCAGGTCAACATTCAGGGCTCCATCAAATCTCAGGGAAGCAGTGATGGAGGACACAATTTGGCTAATAAGGCGGTTAAGATTAGTGTAGGTTGGGCGCTCAATATCGAGGTTTCTACGACAGATGTCATAGATGGCCTCATTGTCTACCATGAAGGCACAATCAGAGTGCTCCAGGGTGGTGTGGGTGGTGAGGATGGAGTTGTAGGGCTCAACTACAGCCGTGGAAACCTGGGGCGCCGGGTAGATGGAGAACTCCAGCTTGGACTTCTTGCCATAATCAACTGAGAGCCGTTCCATGAGCAGGGAGGTGAACCCAGAACCAGTTCCCCCACCAAAGCTGTGGAAAACCAAGAAGCCCTGGAGACCGGTGCACTGGTCAGCCTATTACAAAAGAGAGGAACAGAGGAAAGATTAAGTTTTTGTTCTTCGTAGTACAGTCATAGTAAATATATTTTCATTTTTCACATATCTCCCAGGACTTAAATCTTATTTTAACAAATGCTTTTTAGAAAATTCTCATTAACATTTACAAAATGACACAAAATAGTTCATTTTAACTGAATTTTTAAAACCCCAAAGGAATAACTCATTCCACTCTTTACTAAAATAACAGTTCAATTCTGTGTTTAAAAAAAAGAACAAACAGCATTATGGCCGGGCGGGGTGGCTCATGCCTGTAATCCCAGCACTTTGGGAGGCCGAGGCGGGTAGATCACGAGGTCAAGAGATCAAGACCATCCTGGTCAACATGGTGAAACCCTGTCTCTACTAAAAATACAAAAAATTATCTGGGCACGGTGGCACGTGCCTGTAATCCCAGCTACTCAGGAGGCTGAGGCAGGAGAATTGCCTGAACCCAGGAGGCGGAGGTTGCAGTGAGCCGAGATCGCCCCATTGCACTCTGGCCTGGGTAACAAGAGCGAAACTCAGTCTCAAAAAACAAAAAAAATCCCCAACAAAACAGCATTATTTCAAATGTCCTTTTAAGGCAGATTAATTTACTTTATTCTTGAAACATACCAGTTTACGAATTCGGTCCAACACGAGGTCAATGATCTCCTTGCCGATGGTGTAGTGCCCTCGGGCATAGTTATTGGCAGCATCTTCCTTGCCTGTGATGAGCTGTTCAGGGTGGAAGAGCTGGCGGTAGGTGCCAGTGCGAACTTCATCTGGAGGAGGGACAGGAGGACAGAAGGACTGGGTGAGTGAGCGAGTAACCAGCAGATCCCCCAGGACAGACCTCCTGTCCCAGCACCCTGGGATCTCACTTGGGTTACCGAGGCCAACTCACCAATGACCGTGGGTTCCAGGTCTACAAACACTGCCCGGGGCACGTGCTTGCCAGCACCCGTCTCACTGAAGAAGGTGTTGAAGGAGTCATCTCCTCCCCCAATGGTCTTGTCACTTGGCATCTGGCCATCGGGCTGGATGCCATGTTCCAGGCAGTAGAGCTCCCAGCAGGCATTGCCAATCTGGACACCAGCCTGGCCAACGTGGATGGAGATGCACTCACGCTGTGGGAGAAAAAAATACATCACAACTTAATCTGTTGGTGACTGTCAAGTGAAACAAAATACTCATGCAATCTTTATTTTTAGTGATAAGTTCTGTTGCTTAGGTTTGAGTGCAGTGGTGCCGGTTCATCGCAGCCTCAACCTCCTGAGCTCAAGTCATCCCCCATGCAATCTTTATTTTTAGTGATAAGTTCTGTTGCTTAGGTTTGAGTGCAGTGGTGCCGTCCAGGTTCATCGCAGCCTCAACCTCCTGAGCTCAAGTCATCCCCCTACTCCAGCCTCCAGGGCAGCTGGGACCACAGGCACAGGCCACCACGGCTGGCTTATTTTTTCTTTTTTGGAGGAGATGAGTCTGGTTATGTTACCCAGGCTATCACATAATCTTAAAAAAATTTTTTTTTCTTTTTTAAAGCGACATAAGATGTATTACTCTTTTGAGAACAGCTACATTATAGGGTCTATATCGCTTTTAACGCATGTTACCTTCCCATTAATAAACGGGGAAGGCCTTCTTCCAGATCACGACAGCTTAGTCACAGCTTCCTCCTTTGGAGGACCAAGACAGGAGGGTGGGCATCCATCCAGCGCTCCGGCCCCAGAATCCCACTTTAGATTGAGTGGCCACATTTCCGGGCAGCTCCTAGCACAGGAAAAGCACGTGGCCAGACCAGCGCAGAAATGTCTGTCCGCAGGGACAAGGGGTGGGGCTATGCGGCACAGGATGAATGAGCAATTCAGGGCGCGCGCTCCCGCGCCCCCCGGGGGCGCTGCAGAGGCACGAAATGGCCACGTCTGCAAAGGCGCTGCCCAGGCTGCCCATCCTCCCTTGCCTGCCGGCATCGAGCTCAGCCTAACACCTCCACAGCAGTCTGAGCGCAGTAGGGGATTATCGGCGGCCCAGATCTGAACCAAGATCCGATTTCCGTTCCCTCAAAATCCCTCACTGGCACCACCTGCTCCCCAGAATTCCCAACGCAGCAGGGAGAGACAGGTGGCCTCTAAAGGCTGTTGTGAACTAAGTGTCCTAATACACTGGTGTAGTGCGGTACACTTCCTCACATTCCTCTTATTGCATTTTTTAATTTTTATTTTTTGAGATGGAGTCTGGCTCTGTCGCCCAGGCTGGATTGCAGTGGCACGACCTCTGCTCACTGCAACTTCCACCTCCCAGGTTCAAGCGATTCGCCTGCCTCAGCCTTCCGAGTAGCTGGGACTACAAGGCGTGCACTACCAAGTCCGGCCAATTTTTGCATTTTTAGTGGAGACAGGGCTTCACCATGTTGGCCAAGCTGATCTCAAACTCCTGACCTCAGGTGATCCACCCCGCCCGGCCCCTCTTACTGCTTCCATTTAAAAAAAAAACCCTCAGGTCAACAAGAGACACGCCCTGAAGCCGTAGTCGCGCCGCCACCAGCGCGCATGCGCAGACCGCAGTGGTGGTTTCCCGCCCTGCAGCGGCGGGAAGGTAACGGTCGCGCGTGCGCGCTTTTGTCTCCAGCGCCTTCCCACCCCCGCTTTTCGCGATCAAGAGGAAGTGAGGGCTAGAAGAGTCGGCGCGCGCGTCCACCCAAGGCGGGGGAAGGGCATGCGCTGTAAAGGACTGCTGGGACTCGAGGTGCCGCGCCCAGGACAGAGTTACGCGCTAAAAGAGAGCTCCGGATAAGGCGGAGGGCTGAGCCCTCCCATCCCTTCCAGAGTCTGAGAAGAAATCCTGGCGCCCCTCAACCTTTCCGGGCCCCCGCCATTTACAAAGACCGAGGTCTCACGACTCCGGATCTGGCATCTCGTCCCGCTTGCCGCCCTTCAAACGGACGGCTCTGGGGCCAGCCTTCCCCCGCTGTATACAGGCTCCCCCACACCCCGCCGACTCGCGTATCCCTGCTGCCCTGAAAGCGGCCGGCAGCCGCGCGGCCCACTCACCATAGTGGCTAGGGATTAGGAGGCGAAGGCGACAGGAGGAGACACCGGGTCCCGGTTACCGTCCCCGACAAGCTAAGAGTCGAGGTAAGTAACGCACTGGGGCGGGGCGAGCGCTGGAGCCTCTTAAGTAGTGGCTGCGGAGGGGCGGGCGGGCACAGGCGGTGCCGCGGCCGGGAGCCCCTCCTCCGGCCCGGCGCGCCCACTCGGCGCCAGGCCTGGCCGCCGCAAAGGCGGGCTCCAGCCCCGAGCCCCCTCCCCTCGCGTGGCCGCGGGGCGGGGTCCGCCGCGCCTGCGGGCCGCGCGCGCCAGTGCTGCAGTGTGCGGCGCATGGCTGCGAGGGCCTGGCGGGGGGGCGGGCGCGAGTCGGAAAGACACCGATCGCGGAATGGGCGAGGAGGCTTGCCTTAATTCGCAGGAAGCCTAGGACTTGGGAGAGCCATACAATTTGAAAGATGAGGCACCGTGAAATGCAGAAACTTGTGGTTCGGATAGCTCAGCTGATTAATTTCATGTTGCCACTGTTTGTGAGTTTTGCCTTTTTATTTTCTCAGTTCGTTCTGTGCTTACCTGATAATGTGAAAAACACGAGCTTTAGAAAACCGAGTAGGTGTACTTGGTTTACTGTAATGACTTGTTCTCGAAAGTTAGGGTACCAAACGCTGGAGGCAAATAATATTTCAGTCATTCGAAGAACAGTGCCCGAGCATTTAACATTGAAGCTGTTAAAAGGGCAGAGTAGGCCCGAATTTTGGATCGAAGCCATCAACTTTATGGAACAGTCCTAGGGGCTTTTTGAAAAGGAGATTTAAAAACACATTTCAGAGGTGATAGCCGAGTTAAGGAAGTGAGAAAAAACTTGGATAGGGAGGAAATAAATGGACACTGAAGGATGTTAGGAAGTAGGGATTCCTTGTGCAACTTAGAGTTTTGTAAATAAGACTGCTTGGCCTTATGTCAAGATACATCAGTTGGTTATAGCTTAGCGCTTGGAGGCCTACGTTATAGTAGACTAGTTCTCCCTCCGCCCCGCCCCTTGAAAATCTATTTCAAGACCATAAACCACATTGCTAATCCTTGGAAATGCAGAAGAAGGTGGTTAGGTTTAAAATGTGGCTTTAAAATGGTCCTAGCAGAAACCTATTGATGTTACTATTCAAAATATCTGCCCAGTATATAGGAAACAAAAAGGTAAAACCTAAAACACTAGAAATTCATAGTTCATCTTCAGTTATTAGCCTATTAAGATTTGGTAAAGCCTTCATCCTTCATTTCAGACAAATAAATTTATGTGGTTAATAAGTGTGTATTTTGTAATGAGTTATGTGTGTGTATGTGTGTGTGTGTGTGTCCACCCATCTGAACTTGACCTGCAAACCAGGAGGTTCTTGTTTATTTCTGGTAAATATTTTTGATAGTCTTATTAAAGGCATTTAATTCAAAAATCCAAATTTGCACACATTTTTCCAGCTGAGTAGAGAAGGCTGGAATGTTTGAATATTGAATATTCAATTCAATATTCAGTTCTCACTTATTTTTTCCTCTTATTCTTTAAAAAAAAAATTAAGCCAGTTAAATTTAGAAGTGGGGGGTTGTATACCAATTTTAGTGACACTAATGTTAATAAGTTCTGATAACCCACTCCCATTGGACCACCCCCATTGTTACTTTTTCTTAAAAGGAGTCTGAAAATAATTAGTTTGCTTTAACTGGAAGAACGAATGTTAGGGAACCACCCTGCTGAACTCCATTTTGCTGTCAGCTCTGGATAAAAGCTATTTTATCCAGAAAAGCTATCTCTGTGCAGAAATTTTGAATAGTTTAGGAACCAAAATAGGTTTCTAGACATTCTGAAGCCACCCTTCTACCCTAACCACCTTACGTATTTCCAAGGATTAGTGATGTAGTTTATGCTCTTGGAATAGATTTTTCTGGGGGAAGGGAGAACCTCCCTTGTAGCTCTCTGCAGATTATCAGAGTCACTACTGCAGGGATTTGCTCCTGTGGGCCTATATGTCTCCCTAGATACCTTTCTAAAATTATTAGCTTTGTTATCTCTGTATTCCCCTGTAGTGAATAAGGAAGTATTTTGTTTTTGTTTTTGTTTTGTCCTTAATAATACGTCAGATTTCACAGAATAATCAAAGTAAAAGAGAACTTTATTTTTTGACCGAAACTCTGTATCCAAAAAAAAAAAAAAAAACAAAAAACCATATGTTGTTATTCAGTATTTGAACATCTGAACATTTTGTTGTCTAAGGAGTTTGTTCTTGCCGGCATTATTAAACTGCTTCCTTAGCTGTGAACACTGTATGACTGTGGGTTGTGTCTGGAAAGGAATATGATTTGCTAGTTGTTTTTGTTTTTTTTTTAATTAGCTTCTCATTTTCTTATACTTGCCTCAGTTTCCTCATCTAGTTTTAATATGGAATTGATTTTGAAATTGTGTTACCCAAGCTCTTTTTTTTTTTTTGATAAGGATTCTCACTCTGTCGCCAGGCTGGAGTGCAGTCGTGCGATCTCAGCTCACTGCAACCTCCGCCTCTTGGGTTCAAGCGATTCTCCTGCCTCAGCATCCCGAGTAGCTGGGACTATAGGCATGTACCACCATGCCCAGCTAATTTTTGTATTTTTAGTAGAGACAGGGTTTCACCATGGTTGCCAGGATGGTCTCGAGCTCTTGACTTTGTGATCTGCCCATCTTGGCCTCCCAAAGTGCTGGAATTATGAGCTGTGGTGCCTGGCTTTTTTTTTTCTTTGAGACAGAGTTTCACTCTTGTTGCCAAGGTTGGAGTGCAGTGGAGTGATCTCGGCTCACTGTAACCTCCACCTCCTAGGTTCAAGCGATTCTCCTGCCTCAGCCTCCCAAGTAACAGGGATTACAAGCACCTGCTACCATGCCCAGCAAATTTTGATATTTTTAGCAGAGAGGGGGTTTTACCATGTTGGCCAGGCTAGTCTTGAGCTCAGGTGATCCTCCCACCTCGGCCTCCCAAAGTGCTGGGGTTACAGGCACGAGCCACCGTGCCTGGCCAAGTTACCCTAGCTCTTATGTTCCTGTTTCCCTAACATAATACCTCCTCTACTTATGAGAGAACTCCTAATATTAAGGGGAGATGAAGGTCATTTTTTGTAACTTCTTCCTGCTGAGAGTGGACATTGATCTTTGGGATAGGATTCTCTCATAAGGATTTGCAGTCAGCTTCACGATGTTCTGATGGTTCTTTTCTTTGTTCTTTTTTTTTTTTTTTTGGACAAAGTTTTGCTCTGTTGCCAGGCTAGAGTGCAGTGGCATGGTCTCAGCTCACTGCAACCTCCACCTCCCAGGTTCAAGGGATTTTCCTGCCTCACCTTTCTGAGCAGCTGAGAGTACAGGTACACACCGCCATGCCCAGCTGCTTTTTTTTTTTTTTTTGACACAGAGTCTTGCTCTGTCACCAGGCTGAAGTACAGTGGCGCAATCTCGGTTCACTGCAACCTCTGCTTCCTGGGTTCAAGTGATTCTTCTGCGTCAGCCTCCCAAGTAGCTGGGACCACAGACACGTGTCACCATGCCCAGCTAATTTTTGGATTTTTAGTAGAGACGGGTTTCACCATGTTGGCCGGGATGGTCTCGATCTCTTGACCTCGTGATCCGCCCACCTCAGCCTCCCAAAGTGCTGGGATTACAGGCGTGAGCCACCGCACCCAGCCTAATTTTTGTATTTTTAGTAGAGACAGGGTTTCACCATGTTGGCTGGGATGGTCTTGATCTCTTGACCTCGTGATCCACCCGCCTTAGCCTCCCAAAGTGCTAGGATTACAGGTGTGAGCCACCACACCTGGTGATGTTCTGATGATTCTGTGGGCATAGCCCTGCCCAGTATTGGAGAAGTAAAAATCTCTGGATGTCTGATCTGTGGTACCTAAAGGCAGGATGTCTGTATTTCTCAGGTTAGAAGATGGTATGGGTTGGAAGCCTTCTGCCAACATAATCTTTATGTGGGATTGTTGTAATCTAGTAGACACAAACTTCACCAAAGTGTTAAACAAGCAAGGGCCAAAGACTAGTAATAACAAGATAGCGATCAAAGGTCCTAGGAAGAGGAAAAACCAGTTGAGACTCAGGAGGGTGCTTTTTTTTCCTTTTTCTGTTTTTCTTTTCCCCCAGGTAGGGTCTTGCTATGTTGCCCAGGCTTGATTGAACTCCTGGCCTCAAGTGATTCTCCTGCCTTGGCCTCCCAAAGTGCTGAGATTACAGGCCTGAGCTACTGAGCCTTGTCTAACCTCTAAATCTCTACTTTTATAGGAGGTTTTTTTTTTTTTTTTTTTTTTTTTTGGAGACAGTGTCTTGCTCTGTGGCCTATGCTAGAGATGGAGAGCAGTGGTGTGATCATGGCTCACTGCAGCCTTGACCTCCTGGCTGAAGCTATCCTCCTACCTCAGCCTCCCAAGTAGCTTGGACTACAGGTGCCCAGCTAATTTTTGTATTTTTATAGAGGACAGCCATGTTTCCCAGGCTGGTCTCGAACTCTCCTTGCAGGCATTATTAAGCTGCTTCCTGTGGGGCACAGTGGCTCACACTTGTAATCCCAGCACTTTCGGAGGCCAAGGCGGATGGATCACCTGAGATCAGGAGTTCAAGACCAGCCTGGCCAACATGGTGAAACTCCATCTCTACTGAAAATACAGAAATTAAACAGGTGTGGTGGCAGGCACTTATACTCCCAGCTATTCAGGAGGCTGAGACAGGAGAATCACTTGAGCCGGGGAGGCAGAGGTTGCAGTGAGCCGAGATTGCACCACTGTATTCCAGCCTGGGTGACAAGAGCAAAACTCTGTCTCAAAAAAAAAAAAAAGCTACCTCCTTAGCTGTAGACATCTTTTGACCATGGATGATGGCTGGCAAGCAATGTACCTTGCTAGTTTTAAGATGGAATTGATTTTAAAATTATGTCATCCTGGCTCCCCTATACTTCTGTTTCTCTCTCTTTTTTTTTTTTTTTCTGAAACAGGGTCTCACTCTGTTGCCCAGGCTGGAGTGAGTGTGGCAGTGGGATCTCAACTCACTATAGCTCTACCTCCCCAACTTAAGGGATCTTCCCATCTCAGCCTCCCAAGTAGCTGGGACAATAGGCATTGCCACCACACCCCGCTAGTTTATTTATTTTTTTTGTAGTGATGGGGTTTCTCCATATTGCCCATGGACTCAAACTCCTGGACTCAAGCAATCCACCTGCCTTGGCCTCTCAAAGTGCTGGGATTATAGGTGTGAGCCACCACACCCAACTGTAACACATTTTAATGCCAGAAATATTGAATAACTTTATTTTGCCTCTTTTCTTTTTTTTTTTTTCTCAGACAGTCTTGCTGTGTTGCCCAAGCTGGAGTACAGTGGCACAATTTCAGTTCACTGAAACCTCTGCCTCCTAAGTTCAAACAGTTCTTGTGCCTCAGCCTCCCAAGTAGCTGGGATGTGCCACAACACCTGGCTAATTTTTATATCTTTAGTAGAAATGGGGTTTTGCCATGTTGCCCAGGCTGGTCTTGAACTCCTGCCTCAAGTGATTTGCCTGCCTTGGTCTCCCAAAGTGCTAAGATTACAGGCGTAAGCCACCATGCCTGGCCTGCCTCCTCTTTAGTACCTGAAAGGAAAGTATGACTTTTAAAAAAAATCTGTGGTTGGCTGGGCATGGTGGCTCATGCCTGTAATCCCAGCACTTTGGGAGGCCGAAGCAGGTGGATCACGAGGTCAGGAGTTCAAGACCAGCCTGGCCAAGATGTTGAAACCCCGTCTCTACTAAAAATACAAAATTAGCTGGGCGCGGTGGCACGTGCCTGTAATTCCAGCTACTCAGGAGGCTGAGGCAAGAGAATTGCTTGAATCCAGGAGGCGGAGGTTGCAGTGAGCCGAGATTGCACCACTGCACTCCACCCTGGGTGATAGAGTGAGACTCTGTCTCAAAAAAAAAAAAATCTGTGGTTAACCTACATAGGTCTTTTTTTTTTGAGGCAGAGTCTTGTTCTGTCACCTAGGCTGGAGTGCAGTGGAGCAATCTCAACTCACTGCAACCTCTGCCTCCTGGGTTGAAGTGATTCTCCTGCCTCAGCCTCCTGAGTAACTGGGACGACAGGTGCACTCCACTGCACCCAGTTAATTTTTTATGTTTTTAGTACAGATGGCTGTCACCATATTGGCCAGGTTGGTCTCAAACTATTCACCTCATGATCCACCTGCCTTGGTTTCCCAAAGTCCTGGGATTACAGGTGTGAGCCACCACTCCTGGCCTTTGTTTATCTTTAGAAATGGAGTCTCACTCTGTTGCCCAGGCTGGAGTGCAATTGTGTGATCTTGGCTTACTGCAGCCTCTGCCTCCCAGGTTCAAGTGATTCTCCTACCTTAGCCTCCTGAGCAGCCGGAATTACAGACATGCACCACTAAGCCGGGTTAATTTTTGTAAGTTAGTAGAGACTGGGTTTCACAATGTTGGCTAGGCTGGTCTCGAACTTCTGACCTCAAGTGATCCGCCCACTTTAGCCTCCCAAAGTTCTGGGATTACAGGCATGAGCCACCACGCCAGGCCTCTATTTGTTTTGATATTTGTGTGTGTGTGCGTGTGTATGTGTGTGTGTGTAGGTATGTACACACACGCACACACAATTGAATAGTATTTATCTATGTCTGGAACATAAACACAGTAGTATTTACTGTCTTGACATTTTTTTTCCTCCCCCAAGACAGGGTCTCACTCTGTTGCCTAGGCTGGACTACAGTGGCATGATCATGGCTCACTGCAGCCTCCATTTCTCAGGCTCAAACGATGCTCTCACCTCAGCCTCTTCAGTAGCTGGAACTACAGGCAAGCACCAATGTGCCTGGTTAATTTTTTGTAGAGGTGGGGTCTCATTATGTTACCCATGCTAATCTTGAACTCCTGGGTTTAGTCGATCCCACCTTGGCCTCCCAAAGTGCTGAGATTGCAGTATAGGCCACTGTGAGTAGTCTGTCTGCACATTTTAATTGATTATATAGGTCTTTCTTTTGTTGTACTCTTTCAGGCCTGTAACTGTTTGCTTTGAGTCTTTGGTGTAGTGGGAAACCCCTCTTATCTTTCCTACATAATATCATCACCATTTGCTACTGTTTTTTTTTTTTGACAGTTTCCATATTGTGGTTTAGACACAGAAGTTCACAAAATATTTTGTTCATTTCACTAACTCTACAAGTAAAAACAAACTACCAAATGGCAACAATTTACCAAGTGTTAACTATTTATAAATATTTGACCTCCATTCTTATTTATCCCAATGTTACAAATTTACATAAGACATTTTGGGTTCTGCTTTACCACAGATAGATGGTATTAGGGAAAGAAAATTAACTTTGGTGGGATGGCTCAGGCCTATAATCCCAGCACTTTGGGAGGCCAAGGCCCGAAGATCACTTGAGGCCAGTAGTTAGAGATCAGCCTGACCAACGTGGCGAAATTCTGTCTACTAAAAATACAAAAATTAGTTGGGCCTGGTGGCACGCATCTGTAATCCCAGCTACTTGGGAAGCCGAGGCACGAGAATCACTTGAGCCCAGGAGGTGGAGGTTGCAGTGAGCAGATATCATGCCACTGTACTCCAGCCTGGGTGACAGAATAAGACTCTGTCTCAAAAAAAAAAAAAAAAAAAAAAAAAAAAGGAGGGGGGAATAGAAAATTGACTTTGGTGGTGTCAGATAGGACTAGATTCAATTCTAGTTTTGTCAGTTAATAGTGGTATGACCTTAGACCCTTTATTTTTCCTGAGCCTCATTTATGAATGGCACTCATTATTAACTTGGAATCATCTTTTTCTCATACATTCAGTCCCATTAATTAAATGTTGTCATTTACCTTCAAAATATGCCCACTACATTTTATCACACCACTCTATTATTTCACAGCTCTTACAGAATCTGAAATTACCTTGTTTGCACATTTATTTACTTGTTGAAAGTTTCTTCCTTTAAGTAAACTCCATATCTCTTTTTGTGGAAGTCAATCTTGGTTGCCCTTGGAGAAGCTACCTTCTTCCATTCTTCATTGCTAAAAGAACCTCCTTTACCTGCCACTGTTTAAAGGATATTCGTGTGCTCAGTCCCAGGGGACAAATCAATGCAACCTTTTTTCCCTTTTGCCAGATACTTGCTTTCTCAGTTTCCTTCACGATTGGACCTGATTCTGGCCAATGGGACATAAAGAGGCAAGTCAGCTAAGGAGTTTCTGGTAATGGATTTCCTCTCTGATAAAAAGAGATTACCCCCTTGAGGAAATCCCTTTTGTTTCACCCCCTCCCTTTGCTTTCTGCCTTTGGAAATGTCCTTTGAAGATATGATGCCTAGAGCCAATTTAAAACCTTGAGGGTCTAATACAAAGAGAATCATAAAGATACCAGTTCAGTGCAGTGGTCTGATATTGTGAAACTATAGGCCCAACCTTAAACCAACCTATCTCCACATTTATTAATTAAATAATAAATTAAGGAAACTAAATATTAACCAATAAAGGAAACAGTAAATGTCCTTATAATGTAAGCTAATGCAAGCAGGCTTTATCTCTAGTGCCAAGAACAATACCTGGCACATAGTAGGTGCTTAATATATAATTTTTGTTGAATTTTTGAACTTTGTGATTGATTGGATGTGGGGTGTGAGGTAAAGTGAGGAATGGAGGTTATTTTGTAGGTTTCTCTTTTTTAATTAATTATTTATTTATTTTTGAGACAGAGTCTCACTCTGTCACCCAGGCTGGAGTGCAATGGAGCAATCTCTGCTCACTGCAACCTGTGCTGCCCGGTTTCAAGCGATTCTCCTGCCTTAGCTTCCCGAGTAACTGGGATTACAGGCCCCTGCCATTGTGCCCAGCTAATTCCTGTATTTTCAGTAGAGACAGGGTTTCACCATGTTGGCCAGGCTGCTCTTGAACTCCCGAACTTGTGATCCATCTGCCTCCCAAAGTGCTGGGATTATAGGTGTTAGCCACAGCGCCTGGGTGAAAGTGGTGCCTTTTTTTTTTTTTTTTTTTTTGAGACAGAGTCTTGCTGTTTCACTGTTTCATCAGGCTGGAGTGCGGTGGCATTATCTCAGGTCACTGCAACCTCTGCCTCCCGGGTTCAAGCGATTCTCCTGCTTCAGCCTCCCAAGTAGCTGGGAATACAGGCAGGCACCAGCAGCCCAGCTAATTTTTCTATTTTTAGTAGAGACGGGGTTTCCTGGGTTGGCCAGGATGATCTCGATTACTTGACCTCGTGATCCGCCCACCTTGGCCTCCCAAAGTGCTGGTATTACAGGCATGAGCTGAAAGTGGTGCTCTTTATAGAGAACCCTGAAGTATAGAGAACCTGGCCTTAGTGAGGAATTGAAAGAATGGGCCAGGCACGGTTGCATATATGCTTTGGAAGGCCGAGGTGGGCGGATCACCTGAGGTCGGGAGTTTGAGATCAGCCTGACCAACACGGAGAAACCCCATCTCTACGAAAAATACAAAATTAGGACGTGTTAGCACATGCCTGTAATCTCAGCTACCCAGGAGGCTGAGGCAGGAGAATCGCTGGAACCTGGGAGGCAGAGGTTTCAGTGAGCCCAGTTGGTACCATTGCACTCCAGTGTGGGCAACAAGAGCGGAAGAAAGGAAGGAGGGAGGGAGGGAGGAAAGGAGGGATGGAAGGAACGATCATATTTAAAGTAGAGAAAATGAGCTTATAAAAGGAGTCTGGGAGAAATGAAGAAAGGAAGAGAGAGAGAGAGAGAGAGATCATATTTAAAGTAGAGAAAATAAGCTTATGAAAGGAGTCTAGGCCAGGCACAGTGACTCATGCCTGTAGTCCTAGCACTTTGGGAGGATGAGATGGGCAAGTCACCTGAGGTCAGGAGTTCAAGACCAGCCTGGCCAAGATGGTGAAACCCTGTGTCTACTAAAATACAAAAATTAGCCAGGCATGGCCAGGCACAGTGTCTCAGGCCTATAGTCCTAGCACTTTGGGAGGCCAAGGTGGGTGGATCAACTGAGGTAAGGAGTTTGAGACTAGCCTGACCAACATGGTAAAACCCCATCTCTACTAAAAATAAAAAATTAGCTGGGTGTGGTGGCAGGTGCCTGTAGTCCCAGCTACTCTGGAGGCTGAGGCAGAAGAATCGCTTGAACCCCGGAGGTGGAGGTTGCAGTGAACTGAGACTGTGCCACTGCGCAGTGAGACTCAGTCTCTTAAAAAAAAAAAAAAAAAAAAAAAATTAGCTAGGCATGATGGCAGGTGCCTGTAATCCCAGTTACTTGGGCTGAGACAGGAGAATCACTTGAACCTGGGAGAAGGTAGTTGCAGAGTCAAGATCACACCGCTGCACTCCAGCCTGGGCAGCTGAGTGAGACTCCATCTCACAAATAAATAAATAAATACATATAAAAATAAAAGGAGTCTGATAAAGAATGATCAAAGAGGAAGAACTGGGAGTTTTACAATCCAAGTAAAGAGTTTTCAGAGAGTACAGTGTCCGATGCTGCAGAGAGGTTAAATAGGGTAAATATTAGAAAGGGTCCATTGTATTAAATATGTAGAAAACAATATGGTGTCTATTTTTATTTACTTATTGGACAATATTGAGAGGGTAGCATGCCAGGTACTCTTTATAAGTGTTGGATAGATGTAACAGTGAATAAAATAAGTCTCACTGGAGTGATGAGAAGGGACATGCTTGCCTCTTCCTAATCTTAGTGGGAAAGCTTCTAATTTCTCACTTTTAAGTATAATGTTAGTTGTAGGGATTTTGTAGATATTTTTGATCAAATCGAGAAAGTTCCCCTCTATCCTAGTTTACCAAGAGAGTTTATTATGAATGAGTGTTGGATTTTGTCAGATGCTTCTTCTGCATCTGTTGATATGATTATGTGATTTTTTTCTTTCAAGGAGTCTTGCTTTATCGCCCAGACTGGAGTGCAGTGGCACTATCTTGGCTCACTGCAACCTCCACCGCCTGGGTTCAAGTGATTCTCGTGCCTCCGCCACTGGAGTAGCTGGGATTACAGGTGCACGTCACAGAACCTGGTTATTTCTGTATTAGTAGAAACAGGGTTTTGCCATGTTGGCCAGGTTGGTCTTGACCTCTAACCTTAAGCCATCCACCTGCCTTGGCCTCCCAAAGTCCTGGGATTACAGGCGTGAGGCACCTCGCCCAGCCTTTTTCTTCTTTAGACTGCTGATCTGATGGATTATATTAATTGATTATTTTATTTTTTATTGAGATGGATCTCACCCTGTCACCTAGGCTGGAGTGCAGTGGCATGAACATAGCTCACTCCAGTATTGATCTCCTCGGCTCCAGCAATCCTCTCACCTCAGCCTCCTGAGTAGCTAGGACTGTAAGTATATGCCACCATACCCTGCTAATTTCTAAAATTTTTGTAGACATGGGGTCTTGCCATGTTGCCCAGGCTTGTCTTGAGCTCCTGAGCTGAAGTGATTGTGCCACTTCCGCCTCCCAGAGCGCTTGGGCTACAGGTGTGTGCCACTGCTCCTGGCCTTAGTCATTTTCAAATATTGAAGCAGCCTTATATACCTGGAATAAATTCCAGTTGGTCTTGGTATATAATTCTTTTTATACAATATTAGATTTCATTTTCTGATATTCAATTGAGGATTTTTGCATCTATATCTATGCAAATATTGGTCTGTAGGTTTTTTTTTTTGGTAATATCTCTCTGGTTTTGGTATTAGGGTGATATTGATCTCATAGAATGAGTTAGAGAATAATCCTTCTGCTTCTGTCTTCCTAAAGAGATGGTATAGAATTGGTATAATTTTTCCCCTAAAAGTTTGGTAGAATTCAAATTAGCTAGGCAGGGTGGCATACACCTGTACTCCCAGCTACTTGGGAGGTTGAAGCAGGAGAATCACCTAAACCCAGGAGGTAGAGGTTGCAGTGAGCCAAGATCACACTACTGCACTTCAGGCTCGGCAGCAGAGAGAGACTCTATCTCCAAATAAATAAATAAATAAATAGATAGATAAATAAGTAAACGTTTGGTAGAATTCATCAGTTAACTGATCTGGGTCTGGTGCTTTCTGTTTGGCAAGGTTGTTAATTATTGATTCAATTTTTTTTTTTTTGAGACAGAGTCTCACTCTGTCACCCAGGCTGGAGTGCAATGGCGTGATCTTGGCTCACTGCAACCCTTGCCTCCCAGGTTCAAGCAATTCTACTGCCTCAGTCTCCCAAGTAGCTGGGACCATGCCTGGGCAATTTTTTATTTTTAGTAGAGACGGGGTTTCACCATCTTAGCCAGAATGGTCTCCATCTCCTAACCTCATGATCTGCCTGCCTTGGCCTCCCAAAATGCTGAGATTAAGGCATGAGCCACTGTGCCTGGCTGATTCAGTCCTTTAATAGATACAGAGCAGTTCAAATTGTCTTTCCTCTTAGGTGAATTTGGCAGATTGTGTCTTTTAAGGAATTGGTCCATTTCACCTAGGTTATCAAATCTGTGTGCATACAGTTTTATTTTCCTTTTAATGTTCATGGAATTTGTAATGATATCCCCTCTTTTGTTTCTTTTTTCTGTTTTTTTGAGATAGAGTCTTGCTCTGTCACCTAGGCTGGTGTGCAGTGGTGCCATCTTGGCTCACTGCAACCTCCTCACAGGTTCAAGTAATGCTCCTGCTCAGCCTCCCGAGTAGCTGGCGCTAAAGGCATGCACCACCACGCCAAGCTAATTTTTGTATTTTCTTTTGGCAGAGATGGGGTTTTACCATGTTGGCCAGGCTGGTCCCGAACTCCTGGCTTAAAGTGATCCATCTGCCTCAGCCTCCCAAAGTGCTGGGATCATAGGCGTGAGCCACCACACCCAGTCTTTTATTTCTTTTTTGTAGAGATGGAGTCTCACTATGTTGCCCAGATTGGAGTGCAATGGCTATTCACAGATGTGATAATCATATACTACAGCCTTGAACTCCTGGGCTCAAGTGATCCTTCTGCCTCAGCTTCTAAAGTAGCTGGAACTATAGGTGTGCCACCTTGCCCAGCTCCTTCACTTTAAAAAAAAGTTTAATTTTGTAGGGATGAGGTCGTGCCATATTGCCAGACTGAACTCCTTGCCTTGAAATCCTTGCCTCTAGTGATCCTCCCACTACAGACATGAACTACTGTGCTCAGCCTCCTTTACTTTTTTGACCTAACTTCTACAGATCTATAAAGAGTTGTTGGCAGCTGTGGATGCACTGCCTATGACTTAGCCCTGCTCTGCATGGAGCAGTTAAAAAAAAAAAAGGAGCTGTTGATTTTTTTCAGTTTGTTCATCTTTTACTTGTTATCATGGATTGGTGACTTCCAGGATTCTTTTTTTTTTTTTGTTTGAGACGGAGTTTCGCTGTTGTTACCCAGACTGGAGTGCAATGGTACGATCTCGGCTCACCGCAACTTCCACCTTCTGAGTTCAAGCAATTCTCCTGCCTCAGCCTCCTGAGTAGCTGGGACTACAGGGATGCACCACGATGCCCAGCTAATTTTTGTATTTTTAGTAGAGACGGGTTTCACCTTGTTGACCAGGATGGTCTTGATCTCTTGACCTCGTGATCCACCCGCCTCGGCCTCCCAAAGTGCTGGGATTATAGGCGTGAGCCACTACGCTCGGCTGACTTCCAGGATTCTTTTATGCTTTACTGGAAACTGGATGTCTATATTTTTTTAAAGCAGTAACAAGAAGGTCACTGAGGCCGCATGCAGTGGCTTATGCCTGTAATCTCAGCAGTTTGGGAGGCCAAGGCGGGCAGATCACCTGAGGTTGGGAGTTTGAGACCAGCCTGACCAACATGGAGTAACTCTGTCTCTACTAAAAATACAAAATTAGCTGGGTGTGGTGGTGCATACCTGTAATCCTAGCTACTCGGGAGGCTGAGGCAGGAAAATCACTTTAACCCAGGAGGCAGAGGTTGCAGTGAGCTGAGATGGCATCATTGCACTCCAGCCTGGGCAACAAGAGCAAAACTCTGTTTCGAAAAAAAATAGTCAGTGAGGCCAGAGCAGAGTAAGTAAAGGGGAGAGTGTTATGAAATGAGATTGGAGAGGTAGCCAGGGTCTAGTTCATGTGATAGTGTTATTAGGCATGGAAAGATTTTGTGTTTTATTCTAAAAATGATGAGAAGCTATTAGATAGTTTTGAGCAAAGGTGTGACGTTCTATTTTAGATTGTAAGGGCATTGCTCTGGCTTTTGTGAGAGTAAACCACAGGAGTTTAAGAGTGGAAGAAAGAAGATGAATTAGAAGGGAATGGGCAGTAATGCAGGCAGGAGATGATAGTGGCTTGTATCAGGGTGGTATTATGGAGGTGGTAAGAAGTGGTAGATTTCTGAGTATAGTTTGAAGACAGAACTGACAGGATTTATTAATGAACTGGCTGTGTGAACGAGAGGAGTCAATCATGACCGCTAGATTTTTGGCATGAGCAACACTGCGGAATACTAAAAGGAGGAACAGGTATAGAGAAATTGAAAGAATCAGAAGTTCAGTTTTGGATACATTAATTTGGAGATGCAGTGGGTTAGATCTAAGTAGAGATGTTGATTAGGCAGCAATAGTTGGTTAAAAAGTGCAGAGAGGGTTGGGTACAGTGGCTCATGCCTGTAATCCCAGCACTTTGGGAAGCTGAGGTGGGCGGATCATGAGGTCAGGAGTTCAAGACCAGCCTGGCCAACATAGTGAAACCCCATCTCTACTAAAAATACAAAAATTAGCCAGGCATGGTAGCACATGCCTATAATCCCAGCGACTTGGGAGGCTGAGGCAGGAAATCACTTGAACCTGGGACGTGGAGGTTGTGGTGAGCTGAGATCATGCCACTGCACTCTAGCCTGGGCAATAGAGCGAGACTCCATCTAAAAAAAAAAAGAAGAAGTCATCTAAGGACTGAACCCCAGAGCATTCCAGTTTATAAAAATTAGGAAGAGATGGCTGGGCATGGTGCCTCACGCCTGTATGTAATCCCAGCACTTTGGGAGGCTGAGGTGCTTGGATCACGAGGTCAGGAGTTCGAGACTAGCCTGACCAACACGGAGAAACCTTGTCTCTACTAAAAATACAAAAATTAGCCAGGTGTTGTGGCGCATGCCTGTAATGCCAGCTACTCAGTAGGTTGAGGCAGGAGAATCACTTGAGCCCAAGAGGTGGAGGTTGTGGTGAGCCAAGATCTCACCACTGCATTCCAGCCTGGGCGACAGAGTAAGACTCTGTCTCAAAAAAAAAAAAAGTTAGGAAGAGGATCTAGTGTAAGGTGAAAAGGAGCAGACAGTGGTGTTGGAAGAAAATAATGGCCTGGATGCAGTGGTTCACACCTATAATACCAGCACTTGGGGAGGCCAAGGTGGGAGGATTGCTTGAGCCCAAGAGTTGGAGACCATCTCTGGCAACATAGGGAGATCCCTTCTCTACAACAAATACAAAAATTAGCCAGGTGTGGCCGTGTGCACCTGTCGTACCAGTTACTTCAGAGGCTGACATAGGAGCCCACGAGGTGAAAGCTGCAATAAGTAAGGTGCATGATTTCACCACTGCACCACTGCATTCCAGCCTGGATGACAGAGCAAGACTGTGTTTCAAAAAAAAAAACAGAAAAAAGAAAATAATGAAGAGTTTGGTATTCTGAAGACCAAATGAAGAAAGTGTTTCAAGCAGGACCAGGTGATAACTATGCTTTCTGAACTGTGCTTTCTGGGAGGCTGGGTAAGATGGGATCTGAGAATCAGCTGTTAGATTTCAGTAGAGACCTGGGCAAGAGTGGCTTCAGTGGAGCAATAGGGATGAATTAAGGCCTGATGAGGGTAAGTTCAAGAGAGAATTCATGACAAGGATGTGGAGGAAGGAGAATTTAAAACCTTTCTGAGGATTTTTGCTTTAAGGGATTAGAGAGAAGAGTAATAATTGGTAGGGCTGGATAGGGTTGTTCAATAAAAGGAGGGGTTTTGTTTTTGTTTCTACAATGGGAGATTTTTTAGCGTGTTTATTAGCTAATGAGAAAAAAACAAAAGGTAAAACCCATGTTGTAAGAAAAGGAGCAAAGCTTTAGAGTAGTGAAATGAGAAGGCACCCAGTGCACCATGGAGGGGTTCACCTTGGAAAGGAGCACAATATTATAATATGCATCCACTGACACACAGGAGGAAACCAGAATTCCAGGAGGGATTATCAGTTGGCAGTTAGATCTAGTGGTGGAACCTGTGGAATTTCTCTTCCGATTATTTCTTTTCATCTCTTCCACTCCAGCAAAACAAAAATAGGTAATTTCAGCGAGGGAGGGTGGCATACAGTGGCACCTTTCAGCTGCTTGGGAGGCTGAGGCAGGTGGATCCTTTGGGCCCAGGAGTTTGAGTCCAGCCTGGGCAACATAGCAAAACCTCATCTTTAAAAAAGAAGAAAAGGCTGGGTGCGGCAGCTCACACCTATAATCCCAGCACTTTGGGAGGCCGAGGTGGGTGGATCATGAGGTCAAGAGATCAAGACCGTCCTGGTCAATATGGTGAAACCCCATCTCTACTAAACGTACAAAAATTAGCTGGGCATGGTGGTGCATGCCAGTGGTCCCAGCTACTCAGGAGGCTGAGGCAGGAGAATTGCTTGAACTCAGGAGGTGGAGGTTGCAGTGAGCCCAGATCGCGCCATTGCACTCCAGTCTGGGTAATAAGAGCGAAACTCCGTCTCAAAATAAAAAAATAATAAAAAAGAAGAAGAACAAAATAGGTAATCTCTCCTAATTCTCCCATATTTTCTTAGTAACAGAACCCTGATTTCATTGGAAACAGGATGCCCAGCTTCTGTTCCAACTTCACTAGTGGTGTCCATGTGACTAAATTCTAGTGAAATGTTAGTGGAAGTTGTTTGGTGGGGTTTCTGTGAAAGTTTCTAAAACATGATTGCTAGGATTGATTGAGCTAATATTTGTCTTTGGCCCTTTCTTTTCTTTTTTGCTGAGAACATGGACAAGATGGTGGGAGTCCTATGGAGTCCTTAAGCCATATAATATGCAAAGGATGAAGGAAGATCAAGTCTAGGTGCCTGATGACAACATGGAGCTGTCACACAAGCCCTGGATTGCCTACCCTTGGACTTCTCATTATGGGAGAAAATGAAACAATTCTTTTAAGCCACATTGATCTTTCTTCCTATTTTTATTTTTCTTTTGTTGAGTGTGTGTTTGTGTCTGTTATTTACAGCTGATTGTAATTCATAACTGATGTGGTAGTGGGACTGTACAAGTTTTGTCTTCTGATGCTTTTCTTTTTCTTTTTTCTTCACTGAAACGGAGAGGGTGATCATTAGCTAAATGTAAGGATTGGGGAAGGAGTGTGGGAGGCTTGTGGAGAGAAGATGCGTGAAATAGTTATCTCTGAATGGTAGAGTAAATTAAGTAGGGAGATACAGTAGGTCATTCAGATATCTGTGGTTGTAAATATAAAATGAGATCAGTCATCTGGATTCTGTTTTTCTCTAGTCAGGTTTACCTGCTCAGGAGAAGGTATAAACTTGATAGTGATTGGACTTAACCAGGATTTATAATTTGCTAAAGCTATTGTGTCACCATTTATGAAATAGAAAAAGATACTGTACGATCACTGAGAAGACAGTTGACTGAATGGACTTATAAAAAACAGGTGACTGCTGGCCGGGCACGGTGGCTCATGCCTGTAATCCTAGCGCTTTGAGAGACCGAGATAGAGGATTTCCTGAGCTCAGGAGTTCAAGACCAGCCTGGGCAACACGGTGAAACCCGTCTCTACTGAAATACAAAAAATTAGCTGGGGGTGGTGGCATGTGTCTTTAAGCTACTTGGGAGGCCGAGGCTGAAGAATTGCTTGAACCGAGGAAGTGGAGGTTGCAGTGAGCTGAGATTGTTCCACTGCACTCCAGCCTGGGTGACAGAACGAGACTCATCTCAAAAAACAAAAACAAAACAAAACATGTAATTAATAAAAGCAGTAGACTTGAAAGTACAACTTACACATATTTTTTGAATGGGTAAAATTCCCATGGTTCAAACATTAAAGAGGTAAAAAGATACACAGGCACACCTTAGTTTATTGCACTTCACTTTATTGAACTTTTCTTTTTCTTTCTTGAGACAGTTTTGCTCTTGTTGCCCATACTGGCATACATGGGCAGTCCCACCACAACCTCTTCCTCCTGGGTTCAAGCGATTCTCCTGCCTCAGCTCCCGAGTAGCTGGGATTACAGGCATGCACCACCATGCCCAGCTAATCTTTGTATTTTTGGTAGAGATGGGGTTTCACCACATCGGCACGGCTGGTGTCGAACTCCTGACCCCAAGTGATTCGCCTGCCTCGGCCTCCCAAAGCACTGGGATTGCAGGCTTGAGCCACCTTGCCCAGCACTTTTTTTTTTTTTTAAAGACGGAATTTTGCTCTTGTTGCCCAGGCTAGAGTGTAATAGCACATCCTGGCTCCGCCTGCCTAATTTTTTTTTTTTTTTGAGATGAAGTCTTGCTCTGTAGCCCAGGCTGGAGTGCAGTGGTGCGATATGAGCTCACTGCAACCTCCACCTCCCAGGTTCAAGTGATTCTCCTGCCTCAGCCTCCCAAAGAGGTGGGACTACAGGTGTGTGCCAGCACGCCCAGCTAATTTTTTGTATTTTTTTTAGTAGAGACAGGGCTTCACCATGTTAGCCAGGATGGTCTTGAGCACCTGACCTCATGATCCTCCCACCTTGGCCTCCCAAAGTGCTGGGATTATAGGCATGAGCCACCATGCCCAGCCCACTTTACTGAACTTCATGAAGAATTAGGGTTTTTCTCTTTCATTTTTTTATAGACATATTGAAGGTTTATGGCAACTCTACATCAAGCAAGGTTGGCACCATTTTCCCAACAGCGTTTGCTCACTTCATGTCTCTGTATCACATTTTGGTAATTCTTATAATATAACTTTTTCATTACAGGCCACATGCAGTGGCTTACGCCTATATTCCTAGCATTTAGGGAGGCCAAAGCAGGTGGATCTCCTGAGGTCAGAAGTTCAAGACAAGCCTGGCCAACATGGCAAGACCCCGTCCCTACTAAAAATACAAAATTAGCCAGGTGTGGTGGCACACACCTATGATCCCAGCTACTTGGGAGGCTGAGGCAGGAGAATCCTTTGAACTCAGAAGGTGGAGGTTGCTATGAGCCGAGATTGCACCATTGCACTCCAGCCTGGGAGACAAAGCAAGATTCTGTCTCAAAAAAAAAAAAAAAGGAAAAAACAGCTTTTTTATTGTTATTGTATTTGTTATGGTGATCTGTGATTAGTAATCTTTGATGTTATTATTGTGATGGTTTTGGAGTGCCACAAACATAAGATCCCATATGCCATTGATCTTAATCTATAAATGTGTGTATTGTGATTGTGCCACTGACCAGCCATTTCCCATCTCCTCTCCTTAGGCTTCCCTGTTCAATTAGACACAACATTGAAATCAGACCAATTAACCCTACAGTAGTCTCTGAGAGAGGCTAAAAGTTAAGCCTCTGGTGCTAAACACCCAAATTGTGAGTGCAAAGGAAAAGTTCTTAAAGGAAATTAAAAGTGCTACTCCAGTGAACACATGAATGATAAGAAAGTGAAATAGGCCAGGCGTGGTGACTCATGCCTGTAATCCCAGCACTTTGGGAGGTTGAGGTGGGAGGATCACCTGAGGTCAGGAGTTCAGGACCAGCCTGGCCAACATGGTGAAACTCTTGTCTTCACTAAAAATACAAAAATTATCTGGGTATGGTGGGGCATACCTGTAATCCCAGCCACTTGGGAGGCTGAGGCAAGAGAGTCGCTTGAACCAGGAATGGGGAAGGGGAAGGCCCACTGAAAAAAAAAAAAGGAAAAAAGAACCAGGAGGTGGAGGTTGCAGTGAGCTGAGATTGTGCTGCTGAACTCCAGCCTTGTTAACAGAGGAAAACTCTCTCAAAAAACAACAACAGCAACAACAACAAAACCAGTCTTATTGCTGCTGAGAGGGAGAAAGTTTTAGTAGTCTGGATAGAAGATCAAACCAGCCACAACATTCCCTTAAACTAAAGCCTAATCCAGAGAAAAGCCTCAGTTCTGTTTAATTCTATGAAGGCTGAGAGAGGTGAAGAAGCTGCAGAAGAAAAGTTTGAAGCTAGCAGAGGTTGGCTTGTGAGGTTTAAGGAAAGAAGCCATCTCCGTAACATAAAAGTGCAAAGCAAAGCAACAGGTGCTGATGTAGAAGCTGCAGCAAGTGATCCAGAAGATCTAGCTAAGATCATTGATGAAGGTGGCTATATTAAACATTTTTGGCCAGGCACAGTGCCTCACATCTAATCCCAGCACTTCGTGAGGTTGAGGTGAGAGCATTGCTTGAGGCCAGCCTGAACAACAGAGCAAGGCTTTTTTTTTACTGAGTAGCTGGGATTACAGGTGCATGCCACTGTGTTAGCCTAACTTGTGCTAGCCTAACTGACTCCATCTTAGCTGTGAGCCTGACAAGCTCCATCTTAGCTTTCCCTCCCTGCTATGGCCCCCTCAGGGGCATTACTGGTTCATGCTGTACTCAGAACCTTGAACCATTGAGGTTTGGGTCACACTGTTCTCAGAACCTCCAACTGATGTAACCACATCCTGCTTGGCAAGCCCACCTGCTATTGTGAAAAACCCCCTCGGTGGTTGATTATATAGAAAGACCCCCTGCTACCCCCATTGGTGATTGTATGGAAATACCCTTGGTAACCAGCAACTATGGGAACCTCCTGCCTTCTGGTTATCAGCTTACTCCTAACTTACTTGTTCTGCTTCAGTAAAATTCCACTTTGCCACCCCCTCTTCTCTAAGCAAGGTATAAAAAGGAATCAGACCCCTTCTTCAGGGCTGAGAGAATTTTGAACATTAGCCGTCTCGGTCGCTGGCAATAAAGGACTCTCAATTGAAGCTCAGAGCATGGCACTTTCCTTACAACTCGCTTGGTTACCACACCACCATGCTCAACTAATTTTTTGTATTGGTACAAACGGGGTTTCACCATGTCGGTCAGGCTGGTCTTGAACTCCCAACCTCAGGTGATCCACCCACCTTGGCCTCCAAAGTGCTTGGATTACAGGTGTGAGCCACCATGTCCGGCCCCAGAACATTTTTTGTCTTCTCAAAAGAAACTCAGTGTCCATTAACAGTTACTCCCATTGCTGCCCTCCACCCAGCCTGGGCAACCACTAGTCTACTTTGTTTCCTTCCATTTCCCTATTCCAGACCTTTCATATAAATGGAATCATACAAAATATGCGGCTTATTATGGCTGACTTCTCTCACTTAGCTGATCTTTTCAAGGTTGATTCATGTTGTGGCATGTATCAGTACTTCATTTCTTTGTATTGCTAAACAATATTCCATTGGATGGATATACCACATTTTCCTTCCTTCCTTCCTTCCTTCCTTCCTTCCTTCCTTCCTTCCTTCCTTCCTTCCTTCCTTCCTTCCTTCCTTCCTTCCTTTTTTCTTTGAGATGGAGCCTTGCTCTGTCACCCATGCTGAAGTGCAGTGGCGTGATCTCGGCTCACTGCAACCTCCACTTCCCGGGCTCAAGCAATTCTCCTGCCTCAGCTGCCTAAGTAGCTGGAATTACAGGTGTGGGCCACCATGCCTGGCCAATTTTTGAATTTTTAGTAGAGACAGGGTTTCACCATGTTGGTCAGGCGGCTCTGGAACTTTTGGCCTCAGGTGATCTGCCCACCTAGGCCTCCCAAAGTGCTGAGATTATAGGTGTGAGCCACTGCACCCACCTACCACATTTTCTTTTTATTTATGTATTTATTTTTTGAGAGAGTTCCACTCTTGTTGCCCAGGCTGGGGTGCATTGGCACGATCTTGGCTCACTGCAATCTCTGCCTCCTGGGTTCAAGCAATTCTCCTGCCTCAGTCTCCCTAGTAGCTGGGATTACAGGTGGATGCCACAACACCCAGCTAATTTTTGTGTTTTTAGTAAAGACGGGGTTTCACCATGTTGGTCGGTCTGGTTTTGAACTCCTGACCTCAGGCAATCTGCCCGCCTCAGCCTCCCAGAGTGCTGGGATTACAAGCATAATCCCAACTGCACCCACTGTGCGACTGCACCCAACCCACATTTTCTTTTTCTTTCTTTCTTTGAGACAGAGTTTTCTTTTGCCCAGGCTGGAGTGCAATGGCTACCTCTGCTTACCAAAACCTCCGCCTCCTGGGTTCAAGTGATTTCTTCTGCCTCAGCCTCCCGAGTAGCTGGGATTACAGGCATGCATCACTTCGCCCGGCTAATTTTGTATTTTTAGTAAAACAGAGTTTCTCTGTGTTGGTCAGGCTGATCTCGAATTCCCGACCTCAGGTGACCTCAGGTGGCACATGCCACCACACCCAGCTAATTGTTTTTGTATTTTTAGTAGAGACGGGGTTTCATCATGTTGGCCAGGATGGTCTCAATCTCTTGACCTCATGATCCACCCGCCTCCGCCTCCCAAAGTGCTGGGATTACAGGCTTGAGCCACCGCACCCAGCCGACACTTGTCTTTTTTATGATGGTCCTCCTATTGGATATGAGGTGGTATCTCATTGAGTTTTTTGTTTGTTTGTTTTTGAGACAGTTTTGCTCTGTTGCCCAGGCTGGAGTGCAGTTGTATAATCTCAGCTCACTGCAACCTCAGCTCCCCAAGTAGCTGGGATTACAGGCACCTGCTACCATGGCAGGCTAATTTTTGTATCTTTAGTAGTGATGGGGTTTCACCATGTTGACCAGGCTGGTCTTGAACTCCCGACCTCAGGTGATCCACCCGCCTTGGCCTCCCAAAGTGCTGGGATTCCAGGTGTGAGCCACCATGCCCTGTCCTCACCGTGTTTTGATTAGCATTTCTCTGATGACCAATGGTTTTGGGCATTTTTTCATATGTTTATTGGTCATTTGCATTTCTTCTTTGGATAAATGTATATTCATATGATTTGCCTATTAAAAATTTTTAGTGTTGAGTTGTGTGAGTTCTTTATATATTCTGGACATAAGTCTCTTATCTGATATATGGTTTGCAAATATTTATTTCTTCCATCATGTGGGTTGTCTTACACTTTTATTCCCCCCCCTTTTGATAAAGAGCTGATTTTTTTTTTGAGTTGGGGTGTTGCTATGTTTCCCAGGTTGATCTTGAAATCCTGGGTGTAAGTGATCCTCCTGCCTCAGCCTCACAGAGTAGCTGAGATTGCAGGAGCATGCCACCATGCCTGGTTCGACACCTAAAAAAAAAAAAATTAAGACCAGGTACAGTGGCTCACACCTGTAATCCCAGCACTTTGGGAGGCTGAGGTGGTTGGGTCACCTGAAGTCGGGAGTTTGAGACCAGCCTGACCAATATGAAGAAACCCTGTCTCTACTAAAAATAAAAAATTAGCTGGGCGTGGTAGCACGAACCTGTAATCCCAGCTACTCAGGAGGCTGAGACAGGAGAATCGCTTAAACCCAAGATCATGCCACTGCACTCCAGCCTGGGCAACAAGAGCAAAGCTCCATCTAAAAACAAAGTCCGTCTTACCATTTTGTTTTTCTTTTGTTGTTTGTGCTTTTGGTGTCATATCTAAGAAAGCATTGCCTAATCAAAAGTAATTAAGATTTATCTCTGTTTTCTTCTGAGTTTTATGGCTTTAGCTCTTATATTTAGGTCTTTGATCCATTTTGAGTTAATTTTTGTGTATGGTCTGAGATAGGAGTCTGTATTAGTTTCACAGAGCTGCTTTTAAGCCACAACCTGAGTGGCTTAAAAGAACAGAAATGTATGACCTTATAGTTCTATAGGCTGGAAGTTTGAAATCAACGTGTTGGCAAATTTGGCTCCTTTTGGAGGCTCTGAGGGAGAATCCATTCCATGTCTCTCTCCTAGCTTCTGCTGGTTGCTGACAATCCTTGGAATTCCTTACCTTGCAGACATCACTACAATTTCTCTATCTGTTGCTACCGGGTATTTTCCCCATGTATCTGTGTCTTCACATGGCCTTCTTTTAAGGACAGTCATTAGATTTAGCGCCCACTCTAATCCAGTAATTCCTCATCTTAACTAACTACATTTGCAAAGATCCTATTTCTAAGGAGGGCCACATTCTGAGGTTGTAGGTGGACACTGAATGTCGGGTAGGGGGACACTTCACACAGCAGTCTAACTACATTCCTTTGCATGTGAATATCCAGTTGTCCCAGCATCATTTGTAGAAAAGACTTCTTTGGAGCACCTTGTTACAGCCTAGCATGGGTGAAAGTCTAGGCTCACCACTGTCTTGCCAGTATAGGTAGAGGTGGGGCCGTGTTTTTTTCTGTGGCATTTGGCTGGAGTAGAGGAGTTACTATTTAAAAGTTTGCTGTCTTGCTAGATCATCCCTTTCTTGGTTCTTTGGCTAGGAAGAGCAGACTCTTTTTCTTTTTTTTGGTCTCACCCTTTGGCATTTTTGGATTGTCAGCTTCTTCAGTTCCAAGGCTTTGAGATGTAAGGTAAAAAGAAAACCCAGGGAATTCATCACCATGTTGTTCTTGTTCCCAAGATCCCTAGCTCATCTGCTGTCTTCTCTCCATCTTTCAGTCTTCTTCTTCTTCTTTTTTCTTTTGAGACTTAGTCTCACTCTGTTGCCCAAGCTGGAGTTCAGTGGTTCAATCTTGGCTCATTGCAACCTCCACCTCCTGTATTCAAGCAATTCTTCTGCCTTATCATCCTGAGTAGCTGTGATTACAGGCCTGTGCCACCACGTCCAGCTAATTTTTGTATTTTAGTAGAGATGGGGCTTCACCATATTGGCCAGGCTGGTCGTGAACTCCTGACCTCAAGATATCCACCTGTCTCAGTCTTTCAAAGTGCTGGGATTACAGGCATAAGCCATCATGCCTGGCCTTTCTTTCAGTCTTCTTATGTTTGTTTTATATATAATGTCCAGGGTTTTTAGTTGTATTTAGTGGGAGGAATTTGGGAAGTATGTCTGCTCCACCTTCCTAGTGCACTGAATTTATAAGGCAATTTAAGTAGAATTAACATCTTTGTAATCTGGTACTTCCAAATAATGAATGTGATATATCTCAGTATATTAATCATAATATCTTCATAATATCTCTCAATAAAGATACTTTCTTGTAGGTGTCTTGTTCTTTTGTTGTTGTTGTGTGAAAGAAAATAGAATCTTGGGACCCCAAACTCACTATGCCAAAAGGAAGTTAAGCTTGGGAGCTGAATTACTGCATTCCTTTTGTTCCCAGATAGCTGTGATTTCACAATCCTGTGTCATATAGCCTCATTTTCTCTACTCCTTTTCACATGTAAAATGTCAATTTACCGAGGCTAATCAGAGCCTCACAAGAATGTAACCATTTGCCTCACTGCCTACCCTATCTCCCTTTTTCCCCCTTCTGCTTGCTCTTTCCCCTTTAAATAATGAAGTTCCCTGGTGGGTGTGGTGGCTCACACCTGTAATCCCAGCACTTTGGGAGGCCAAGGTGGGTGGACCTCCTGAGGTCAGGAGTTCGAGACCAGCCTGGCCAACATGATGAAACCCTATCTCTACTAAAAATTCTAAAATTAGCTGGAAGTGGTGGCATGCCCCTAGTCCCAGCTACTTGGAGGCTGAGGCAGGAGAATCGCTTGAACCTGGGGGGCAGAGGTTGTAGTGAGCCAAGATCACACCACTGCACTCCAGCCTAGCAGTGAGACTTAGTCTCAAAAAAAAAAAAAAAAAAAAAAGAAAAAGCACAGGTCACAGATGCTCCTACGACTAATATTTTTTCCTGGTTATGTTTTCAACTTGGCTAAATAAACCTGTATTGATTGAGGGTTTTGGTTTACATTTGATTTAATCATAGGTATTTGAATACATTTTTGGATGTTGTAAATGATGTCTTTGAAAACTTTATTTTCTGTTTTGTATGTACAGACATATAGTTTCTTTTTACATATTGATTTAGTACCTAGCAACAACCTTGCTAAGCTCTTAAATTATAATAGTTTATATGTAAATTTTGCAGACAATTTTTGCATGCATGTCATGATGTTACCAGTGGAGGGTGTCCAGGTCCTTGGCATTTTGAACAAAGAATTGGATAAAATGCACAAAGGAAAGAATCAAGCAACAAAGGCAGATATTTATTGAAAATGAAATTAAATTTCCACAGGGTGGGAGCAGGCCAAACAGGGGCTCAAGAGCTCAGTTACAGAATTTTCTGGGGTTTAAGGCATCGTGGCTCATGCCTGTAATCCCAGCACTTTGGGAGGCCACGGCAGGCAGATCACCTGAGATCAGGAGTTGAAGACCAGCCAGGCCAACACAGAGAAACCCGATCTCTACTAAAAAAACAAAAATTAGCCAGGTGTGGTGGTGGGCCCTTATAATCTCAGCTACTCAGGTGGCTGAGGCAGGAGAATCGCTTGAACCCAGGAGGCAGAGATTGCAGTTAACCAAGATTGTACCACTGCACTCCAGCCTGGGAGTCAGAGCAAGACTGTCTCAAAAAAAAAAAAAAAAAAAGAAAATTTCTGGGGTTTAAATACCCTCTAGAGGTTTCCACTGGTTACTTAGTGTATGCCCTAGGTAAATGAAGAGGATAGTTTCTGTTGTAGCTGAAGTGTTTCCATTTAATTTAGTTCTAGGAAGCCCTTAGTTCCCTGCCTCCAGGCCCTCTTCTCCTGCCACAGTTAGTGGTGCAAGGTTAGAGATAGCAGATTGTTGCATGTTGGCGTTTTTCCACAGTGTCAGGCTTTTACTGATGCTATTGAAATCACATAAGCCAGGAGCTACATGGAGTTCCCAAGGAGGCAATCTCCTTAGTACTGTTACAGGAGGTAGCTTGTCAGACATAAGCAGGGCAGGAGAGGGCTCCCCACACCCACCAGGAATGTCAGGTGACCATCAGGTGTTGGTCAGGCAGTTGTCACAATACCTATCTAAAATAATCAGTCACAGCCAGTGCCAGGGAAAGGCAGTTTCCCAGATAAAAACACCTGAAATTGGTAATCAGCAGCTTCCATTAGATCTAAGGAACTTGGTGAATAGGCTCAAGCATGCACATTAAGTGGAGGAGTATGACCTTCCAGGGCATTCCTGAAAAGTTTTCTTCCAGAAAAAGGAAGAAAACTTCAGGTGAGCATGTGTACAACTCCAGTAAACACAATGTGCATGCCCACCTCCCAGGCACTAGTAGGCCACCGGGCATGCAGGCAGCTCACCCTAAGGGAAGGATGAGAGTAAAGGGGCACAAAACACTAGAAGCAGGCCAGCTTATAAAATCCTAGGTCTGGGACAAGCACAGTGTCTCATGCCTGTAATTCCAGCACTTTGAGAGGCCGAGGAGCGTGGATCATTTGAGGTAAGGAGTTCAAGACCAGCCTGGCCAATATGGTGGAACCCTGTCTCTACTAAAAATACAAAAATTAGCTGGGTGCTACTGGCATGCACCTGTGATCCCAGCTACTCTTGAGGTTGAGGCAGGAGAATCACTTTAGCCTGGGAGGCAGAGGTTGCAGTGAGTTGAGATTGCTCCATTGCACTCCTGTCTGGGCAACAGAGTGAGACTCTGTCTCAAAAAAATATAAATAAATAAATAAAATCCTAGGTCCAAGGTCAAATGGGACACGTCCTTCAAGTTGCCTGCTTGGGCTCCTCTTCCAACTGCTCTTTTCTTCCTTTCATTCCTGCTGTAAAGCTCTTTAATAAACTTTTACTCCTGCGCTAAAACTTGCCTCAGTTTCTCCTTCTGCCCATGCCCTTCAGTGGAATTCTTTATTCTGAGGATGCAAGAATTGAGGTTGCTTCAGGCCTGTATGGATTTGCTGCCAATAATCTGGATACCTTCCACGACTAACAGTACTTTTTGTTCACTCAGTAGTCAGAGCTGTGGGCACACAGGCTCAAGCCACTCCGCAAGTCAATCAGTATTGCAAACCATACATAATAGTATATAATTAATAGATATACAAAGTAACATTTAACATCAAGAGGAGAAAGAGATAGGAGAAAGGGTTAAAGAACCAGTCCAGGGGAACAAAGAAGAAAAAGAGTTCTGCTTTGGGCCAGTTGTCTGTCAGTCTTGCAAGGAAGGGAGTTTGATATTGCCAAGCCTTCAGAGGCAGATGCCAAGTTCTTATCACAAGTGACGGACTGCTAGATGGTGTCAGTTAAAATGGTCATTTTGAGCTGCTGAAGGCCTGATCTTTTATAGTCACAGAGTCCTCTAGTGAGAACTGATAGTGGAAGAGTGTGCTTGTTTGTATCCTTATCTGGTTGGACACATCTTTTGTAAAAATTTGTTTATTTTTTATTTTTTTGAGATGGAGTTTCACTCTTGTCACCCAGGCTGGAGGGCAATGGCATGATCTCTGCTCACTGCAACCTCTACCTCTTGGGTTCAAGTGATTCTCCTGCCTCATCCTCCCCAGTAGCTGGGATTACAGGCACCCGCCATAGCTAATTTATTTTGTATTTTAGGTAGAGACAGGGTTTTGCCATGTTGGCCAGGCTGTTGTCGAACTCCTGGCCTCAAGTGATCTGCCTGCCTCGGCCTCCCAAAGTGCTGGGATTATAAATGTGAGCCACCACGCCCAGCCCTTTGTTTATTAAGCAAAGCATCTTATTCTTGTTGGCAAAGTGTTCTATTAAATAGAAAATAGAGGCTCATTCCTATAATCCCAGCACTTTGGGAGGCCAAGGCAGGCAGATCACGAGGTCAACAGATAGGGTCTTGCTCTAGGCTTGAGTGCAGTAATTCGATTATGGTTCACTGCAGCCTTGACCTTCTGGGTGTAAGCAATCCTCCCACCTCAGTCTCCTGAGTAGATGCAAGATTCAAGCCACCATGCCCAGCTAATTTAAAATTTTTTTGTAGATATGGGATCTTGCTATGTCGTCCAGGCTGGTCTCAAACTCCTGGGCTCAAGCAATCCTACCACCTTGGCCTCCCAAAGTGCTGGAATTGTAGGTGGGAGCCACCATGCCTGCCACAATATGCTTAAAATTACATTATTTTACACTACATCTCTATGTATTTATATAGATATTTAGATATCTCAAGAGGTCCTCCCACCTCAGCCTCCTGAGTAGCTGGGACTACAGGAAAAGCTACTCTTTTCTTATTTTTTTGTAGAGATGTGGTCTTACTGTGTTGCCCAGTAGATCTTCAACTCCTGGCCTCAAGTGATCCCCCTGCCTCAGCTTTTACCCTGTTTAAACTTAATTTGAAGAATTTTAGATATCAACTTAAAAACAACTAGAGTTACATAGTTAAAATTTTTTTTTTTAGGTGGTAAGCAAAAATGTGAAGACCACTGATACAGAGAAATGGTCACACAATCCAATTACATAAGAAAATACGTACACTCATCTAGTCTGATGGCTTTAAATATCATCTATATACTGGTATCTCCCAAATCTGTATCTTCTACCCAGGCCTATTTTCTGAAACACATATCCAGCTGCCTACTCCACATCTCTGATTGGATGCCTAATAGACATCCTAAATTTATCATGTCCAAAACAGAACTCTTGAACTCCACTCCACTCTACCCACTCACATACACACAACTGCACCTTTCTTCTCCCTGGATTCTCCATCTGAGTAAATGTTACCTTTATTCACACAGTTGCTTAGCCCAAAGACCTCTGGGTTATCCCTGACTTTCTCTTTCTCTGTCTCTCTCTCTCTCTCTCTCTCTCTCTCTCTCTCTCTCTCCTGCTCTAATATTTATCATGTAACACATCAGCAAATCCTGTCAGCTCTACTTAACAAAACATAACCTGAATGTTTGCCATCTTTCTCCCAGACACTAAAATAATCTACTTCTTACTCCTCTCCCTGTTTCTATTATTGCTGTCTCTTTTAAAAAGTGATCCTTTTAAAATATGTTTGATCAGGCCAGGTGCGGTAGTTCACACCTGTAATTCTAGCACTTTGGGAGGCCAAGGCAGGTGAATTACCTGAGGTCGAGAATTCAAGACCAGCCTGACCAACATGGAGAAACCCCATCTCTACTAAAAATACAAAAATTAGCCGGGCATGGTGGCACATGCCTGTAATCCCAGCTACTTGGGAGGCTGAGGCAGGAGAGTCGCTTGAACCCGGGAGGCGGAGGTTGCAATGAGCCGAGATCGCACCATTGCACTCCAACCTGGGCAATAAGAGCAAAAGTCTGTCTCAAAAAAAAAAAGTTTGATCATGTTTATTCCAGAGACTTTCTTTCGTTCTTAGAGTAATTTGCAATTCTTACATTGTTGTAGAATTTTCTACACTGCCTGGCTCCTGGCTATTTCTCCAGCGCTGTCTGATACCATTTACCCTTCACACATTCTCCTTCAGCTGCCCTGGCCTTCTTACAGTACTCTCAACACATAAAGCATGCATGCTAGTTTGTCTCAAGGCTCTCCACTTGTAATTTCCTTCTTCCTTTCCTCTCCCCCAAATACTCCCTTACTCCATTCAAATTTCTCTTTCAAAGAAAAACACAAAAAAATAATAGTAATAATTTTTTTTTTCTTGAGACAGAGTCCTTCTGTCACCCAGGCTGGAGTGCAGTGGCACAATCTCAGCTCACTGCAACCTCCACTTCCTGGGTTCAAGTGATTCTCCTGCCTTAGTTTTCTGTGTAGCTGGAATTACAGGCGTCTGCTACCATGCTGGGTTTATTTTCATATTTTTAGTAGAGACGAGGTTTCACCATATTGGCCAGGCTGGTCTCAAACTCCTGACCTCAAGTGATCTGCATACCTTGGCCTCCCAAATTGCTGGGATTACAGGCCAAAAACTTTTCTTAAGATAAATAAATTTTTTAAAAGGCTAGATGTGGGGTGGAGCACAATGGCTCACACCTGTAATCCCAGTACTTTGGGATGCCGTGATAGGCGGATCACCTGAGGTCAGGAGTTTGAGACCAGCCTGACCAACATGGAGAAACCCCATCTCTACTAAAAATACAAAATTAACTGGGCATGGTGGCGCATGCATGTAATCCCAGCTACTCAGGAGGCTGAGGCAGGAGAATTGCTTGAACCTGGGAGGCAGAGGTTTCCGTGAGCTGAGATCACGCCATTGCACTGCAGCCTGGGCAACGAAAGCAAAATTCTGTCTCAAAAAAAAAAAAAAAAAAGACTAGGTGTGGTGGCTCACACCTGTAATCCTAGAACTTTAGGAGGCTGGGCAAGAGAATTGTTTGAACCTGGTAAGCTGAAGTTGCAGTGAGCTGAGATCGCACCAGTGCACTCCAGCCTGGCAACAGAGCGAGACTCCATCTAAATAAATAAATAGGCATTCCAGTGGAACAAACATATTGGATTCCTGGTGAATCCAGAGAATATGTTTTGCAGTACAATAGTGTTTCTTCAGGGAAATGAAGACCAAACATAACTAAGAAATGTGGCCTATCATCATAGTATAGAGATTTAGTTGGCAATACTTCATAAATTGATATATAGAAAAAATATGGGAGTGACATCGAAAATTTAAATTGAGGAACCATCACAGATTAAAGTTTTTTGGTTGCCTTTATGACGAATATCTCTTGAAAACTTTGAAAAAGAACTGAAATACTTCATTTGTAATCACTACACTTTTTTTTTTTAACAATAGATAATATGCAGTTAAAGTAATGGAATAGCTACAAAACATTGTTGAAAGAAATTAAAGGCAGCTGGGCTTGGTGGCTCACACCTGTAATCCCAGCACTTTGGGAGGCTGAGGCGGGCAGATCACAAGGTCAGGAGATGGAGACCATCCTGGCTAACACGGTGAAACCCCGCCTATACTAAAAATATGAAAAATCAACCAGGTGTAGTGGCAGGCGCCTGTATTCCCAGCTACTTAGGAGACTGAGGCAGGAGGATTGCTTGAACCCGGGAGGCAGGGGTTTCAGTGAGCTGAGACTGCGCCACTCTAGCCTGGGCGACAGAGCAAGACTCCTTCTCAAAAAAAGAAAGGTGACCAAAATAAATGGAGACATTTCATGTTTAAGGATTCAGAGACTTAATATTCTCCAGTTGGCAATACTTCCTAAATTGATATATAGATGCTACAAAGTCCCCAGCTGACTTCCTTGCAAAAGTTACCAAGCTGATCCTAAAATTCATATGAAAATTCAAAGGACAAGCCGGGCACGGTAGCTCACACCTGTAATCCCCGTACTTTGGGAGCGGTTGAGGTGGGTGGATCACCTGAGGTCTGGAGTTCAAGACCAGCCTGGCTAACATGGTGAAACTCCATCTTTAAAAAAAAAAAAGAAAATTGAAAGGACCTAGAATGACCAACACAGTCTGGAAAGACAACAAAGAAGGTTCACACTTCCTGCTTTCAAAACTTTCTACAAAGCTGCAGTAATCAAGACTGTGTGGTGCTGGCATAAGGGTAGATATAATAGAATGAAACAGAATTTGAGTAGATGAAATAGAATTTGGAGTCCAGAAATAAACTTCACATTTATGGTCAATTAATTTTTTTACAAGAGTACTGAGACAGAACGATGAGAAAAGAATACCTTCTTTCTTTATTTCTCTCTCTCTCTCTTTCTTCCTTTCTTTTTTTTTTTTTTTTGAGACAGAGTCTCACTCGGTCACCCAAGCTGGAGTGCAGTGGCCTGATCTTGGCTCACTGCAACCTCCGCCTCCCGGGTTCAAGTGATTCTCCTGCCTCAGCTTCCCAAGTAGCTGGGATTACAAGTGTTCGCCACCACACCCAGCTAATTTTTTGTATTTTTAGTAGAGATGGGGTTTCACCATGTTGGCCAAGCTGGTCTTGAACTCCTGACCTCGTGATCCACCCGCCTCTGCCTCCCAAAGTGAGCCACTCTGAGGCATGAGCTACTGCACCTACCCTAGTCTTTTCAATATATAGTGTTGGAGATATATATATATATATATATATATATATATATATTTATACATATATATGTAGAAATATGATATATAGTGTTGCATATATATTGGATATATTTTGGATATACAACTGGATATACATATGCAAAAGAATGAAGTTGGTCCTGTGATAGTAAATTTTAGGTGTCAACTTGACTGGATTAAGGAGTACCCAGATCGCTAGTAAAGCATGATTTCTGAGTATGTCTGTGAGGGTATTTCCAGAAGAGATTGGCATTTGAATCAGTGGGCTGAGTAAGAAAGATCTACCTTCACCCAGTGTAACCATTCAATCATCTGAGGACCCAGATAGAACAAAAAGGCAGAGACCTTTTTCTCTCTTGCTGTCTCTTTTGGAGTTGGGATGCTCTTCTTCTCCTGCCCTTGGACGTTGGAACTTCAGGTTCTCTAGCCTTTGAACTGCAGGATTCACGCCAGCAGTACACCCGGGTTCTCAAGCCTTTGGCCTCAAACTGAGAATTACACCATCGGTTTCCCAGGTCCTCAGGCCTTTGGACTCGGACTGTGCCATGCTACTGACATCCCTGTTTTTCCAGCCTGCACACAGCCTATCATGGGATTTCTTAGCCTCCAACTGTGTGAGCCAATTCTTATAAAAATCCCCTCTCATATATACCTATCTATCTATCTATTATCTATCTATCTATCTATCTATCTATCATCTATCTATCTATCTGTCTGTCTGCCTGCCTGCCTGCCTATCATCTATCTATCTATCTATCTATCTATCTATCTATCTATCATCTATCATGTTTCTGTCTCCCTGGAGAATGCTTGCTAATACAGATTCTTTCCTCACACATACACAAAAATTAACTCAAAATTGGCCATAGATTTAATGTAATAGTTAAAATTATAAAATTCTTAGAAGATAATATAGAAGTAAATCTTTTTTTTTTTTTTTTTTTTTTGAGGAGTTTGAAACCAGCCTGGCCAACATGGTAAAACCCCATCTTTACTAAAAATACAAAAATTAGCCAGGCATGGTGGCAGGTGCCTGTAATCCCAGCTACTCGGGAGGCTGAAACACAAGAATCACTTGTGCCCAGGAGGTAGAGTTTGCAGTGAGCAAAGATGGCGCCACTGCACTCCAGCCTGGGCAACAAGAGTGAAACTCCATCTCAAAAAACAAAGAAACAAAAACAATTAAAAACTTCTTTGCTTCAAAGGACACACTATAAAGAAAGTAAAAAGACAACCCACAGAATGGTAGAAATTTTTGCAAATCATCTATCTGTGATGTTATGATATACATTGGTTTTGTCCATGATTCCTGGCTCATAACTTCCATATCCCTCGTTACAGTCTTTTGTTAGAATGTTGGGTGTGTTGGACCTCAGGGGCAAGACTCTGACCTCCTTCTGGCCTCTGTTCACTCTAATCTTCCCCAACCTTTTTTTTTTTTCTTTTAAATTTTTTTTCTTTTCTTTTCTTTTTTTTTTAAATTTTTGTGGCCCCACCCTGACCTTTATTTTTTTTCTTTAAAGACAGGGGCTCACTGTCATCCAGGCTGGAGTGCAGTGGTGTGATCTTGGCTCACTGCAACCTCTGCCTCCTGGATTTAAGCAATTCTCCTGCCTCAGCCTTGGGGCTGGGATTACAGGTGTGCACCATCACACCCGGCTAATTTTTTGTATGTGTTTTTAGTAGAGATGGGATTTCACTATGTTGGCCAGGCTGGTCTCGAACTCCTGAACTCAGGAGATCTGCCCACCTTAGCCTCCCAGAGTGCTGGGATTGCAGGTGTGAGCCACAGGGTCCAGCCTAATTTTCCCTGACATTTCTGATTGTGGGTCTTAATACCCTCCCATGACAGGGTCCCACCCTATAACCTGGGAGAAGGAATGCTGATGTCTTTAGGCTTCTGTAAAAACCCAAGAGGACAGGGCTCAGTGAACTTCCAGACAAAGGAACATGTGGAAGTTCCTAGAGAGTGGTGCGCCCAGGGAGGGCATGGAATCTCCACAACCCTTGCTCTATACCTTACCCTACCTACCTTCTTCATCTGTATCCTTTGCAATATTCTTTATAATAAACTGGTAAATGTGTTTCCCTGAGTGTTGTGAGCTGCTCCAGGAACCTAATTAAACCCAAAGAAGGGGTCATAGGAACCTCAACTTGAAGCTAGCTGGAAGTTCCTCAACTAGAAGTTCCAGAGACTGAAATTGTGACTGGTGTGTGTGGGGTTGGAGTGTTGCGGGGGGGCAGTCGGGGACTGAGCCCTCAACCTGTGGGATCTGACGCTATCTCTGAGTAGATAGTGTAGGAACTGAATTAGAGGACACCTGGCTGATATCTGCTACTTGGTGTGGGGGAAACCCTCCACACATTTGGTCACAGAAGTCTTCTGTTTGATGATTGTTGTGGTTGGAGAGTAGAGGAAAAACACAGTTTGAAGAGAATTTTTCTCTATACGCATATAAGATACTTGTATCTAGAATATATAAAAACTCTCACAAACAATAATAAAAAACAAATAATAAAATTTTAAGGCCAGGAGTGGTGGCTTACACCTGTAATCTCAGCACTTTGGGAGGCCAAGGCAGGTGGATCACCTGAAGTCAGGAGTTCAAGACCAGCCTGGCCAACATGGTGAAACCCTGTTAGTTTGTTTTTTAAATTTAAGCTGGGTGTAGTAGTTCATGTCTGTAATTCTAGCATTTGGGAGGCTGCAATGGGAGGATCACTTGAGCCCAGGAGTTTGAGACCAGCCTGGACAGCATAGAGAGACCTTATCTCTCTCTCTTTTTTTTTTTTTTTGCAGACAGAGGCTGCAAAAAAAAAAAAAAAAGAAAGAAAAAGCCTGTCGCCCAGGCTGGAGTGCAGTGGCAATGATCTCAGCTCACTGCACATCCTGGGCTCAAGTAATTCTCATGCCTCAGCCTCCCAAGTAGCTGAGATTACGGGTGCACACTGCTACGCCCAGCTAATTTTTGTATTTTAGTAGAGATGGAGTTTCATCATGTTGGCCAGGCTGGTCTTGAACTCCTGACCTCAGATGATCTGTCCGCCTCAGGCTCCCAAAGTTCTGGGATTACAGGCATAAGCTACTATACCCGGCCAAGAGCCCATTTCTATTTAAAAAGTAAAATAAAAATTTCAAATGGGCAAAGGATCTAAATATAGACTTCAGAAAAGATACACAAATGAGGGCCAGGCACGGTGGCTCACGCCTATAATCCCAGCACTTTGGGAGGCCAAGGTGGGCAGATCACCTGAGGTTGGGAGTTCGAGACCAGCCTGACCAACATGGTGAAACCCTGTCTCTACTAAAAATACAAAATTAGCTGGGTGTGGTGGTGCATGCATGTAATCTCAGCTACTCGGGAGGCTGAGGGAGGAGAATCACTTGAATCTGGGAGGCAGAGATTGCAGTGAGCCAAGATCATGCCACTGTACTCCAGCCTGGGCAACAAGAGTGAAACTCTGTCTAAAAAAAAAAATACAAAAATGGCCGATAAGCACATGAGAAGTTACTCAAGTCTTTAGCCATCAGAAAATGAAAATCAAAACCCCAATGAGATACCATTTCACACCCACTAGAATGGCTATAATTTTAAAAAGACAGAAAATAACAAGTCTTAGTGAGGATGTGGAAATATTGGACCTTCTTACATTACTAGTAGGAATGTAAATGATATAATCGCTTGGGAAAATAACTCGGTAGTTCCATGACATATTAAACAGAGCTATAGTAAGACCCAGCAATTCCAGTTCTAGGTATATACTCAAGAGAAATGAAAACATAGGCCTGCACCAAAACATGTACTCAAAAATTCACAGCAGCATTATTCATAGTAGACAAAAAATGGAAACAACCCATCAATTAATGAATAAAGAAAATGAATATCCATATAATGGAATATTATTTGGCAATAAATAGAAATGAAGTACTGATATATGCTACAACACAGAGAAACCTTGAAAACATTGTGCTCGGCCTGGCGCAGTGGCTCACACCTGTAATCCCAGCACTTTGGGAGGCCGAGGAGTATTTTAGTAGAGACAGAGTTTCATCATGTTGGCCAGGCTGGTCTTGAACTCCTGACCTCAGGTGATCTGCCCACCTCAGGCTCCCAAAGTGCTGGGATTACAGGCATAAGCCACTATGCCCGGCCAAGAGCCCATTTCTATTTAAAAAGGGGGGTAGATCACCTGAAGTCAGGAGTTCAAGACCAGCCTGGCCAATGTGGTGAAACCCCATCTCTACTAAAAATACAAAAATTAGGTGTACATGGTGACACATGCCTGTAATCTCAGCTACTCAGGAGGCTGAGGCAGGAGAATGGCTTGAATCTAGGAGGCAGAGGTTGCAGTGAGCTGAGATCACGACACTGCACTCCAGCCTGGGTGAAAGAGCGAGACTCAGTCTCAAAAAAAAAAAACACCTTTGTGCTAAGAGAAAGAAGCCCTATATTACATGATTCTATTTGTATAAAATGTCCAGAATAGGCAAATTCATAGGGACAGAAAATAGATTTGTGTTTGCCATGAGCTAGTGTGAGGAGACAATGGGGAGTGACTGCTAATGAGGGCAGAGTTTGAGCTTTTGATGAATGACAAAATTAAATTCTGGAATTAGATAATGGAAAGACAAATATAAAATTTTAAAGGGACAGATATTGCACAAGATGGCGAATATGCTAAAAACTTTAAAATTGTACACTAAAGGGTGAATTTTATGGTGTGTATATTATCTATCAATTAATAATACAAACAGATCATTATATTCTAAAATTTCATGCCATGGTGGTGTTTCTCATAACAATTTGAATCACTGAAATGGAAATATTTCCAAAATATATCTACTTGAATGGATTAAGAAAATAAGAAAAAAAAGAAAGAAGCTAGTTGTGAATGCCTGTATATTCTATGCTTCCTTCTATATGAAATGTCCAGAATAGGGAAATATATAGAGACAGAAACTAGATTAGTGGTTGCCTAGAGATAGTGGTTGCCTAGGTTACACAGTTTCTTTTTGGGGTGATGAAAATGTTCTAAAATTGTGGTGATGATCACACACCTCCAAATATACTAAAAGCCATTGAATTGTATACTTTAAATGGGTGAATTTTTGGACAGTATGTGAATTATATTTCAACAAAGTTGTCATGTTAGGAAAAGACAAAACAAGTGATAAATTGTGAGGGACTGAGTTAGCATTTGGGTAGGAAGAGTGACTATCAGCCTATCACTGTGCACTGATTTTAATGGCTCAGGATACTTAAAATAGCTACCCAAAATCGCATCTTTGGTGCTTGAAATTTTCTTCCTGGAGATTTCTTTAAAAGTCAAATCTTTAGTTTCTAAAAATTCCCTGTTTAAGTACCAATACTTCAGGGAAAAATAACATCTTGAACAATCAGCTCCATTTTTTTTTTTTTTAATCTTTCTCTGTTGCCTAAGCTGGAGTATAGTGGCACTATCACAGCTCACTGCAGCCTCTCCCTCCTGGCTCAACAGATCCTCCCACCTCAGCCTTCTTAGTAGCTGGGACTACAGGCATATGCCACTACACCTGGCTAATTTTTGTATTTTTTATAGTGACAGAGTTTTGCTATGTTGCTGGTCTCAAACTTCTGGCCTCAAGTGATCTACCTGCTTTGGCATCCTAAAGTGCTAGAATTCAGGCATGAGCCACCAAACCTGGTCAATACTATTAACATTTGATAAAGATCCTATTAGACATCTCTCCAGGCATATACACATATGTAATTTTATGTAAGTAGATTTATACTATATATTGTAGAAAAACAAGATTTGGTATTATGTTTGGTTATGAATCTCTTAGAGGTATTTCTTTTATTTATTTATAATTTGCAAGCTTGACAAGAGAAAACTAGATCCAGGATCTGTGATTTTTCTAAGAATTAGAGAATCTATATTATCATATATAAGTATTGGTTAAATTATTATTATTATTATTTGAGATGGAGTCTCGCTCTGTCACCTGGGCTAGAATGCAGTGGCAGGGTCTTGGCTCACTGCAACCTCTGCCTCCCAGGTTCAAGAGATTCTCTTGCCTCAGCCTCCCAAGTAGCTGGAATTACAAATGTGCACCACTGCGTCTGGTTAATTTTTGTATTTTTAGTAGAGACAGGGTTTTGTCATGTTGGCCAGGCTGGTCTCGAACTCCTGACCTCGTGATCTGCCTGCCTTGGCTTCCCAAAGTGCTGGGATCACCGGCCTGAGCCACTGCGCTAGCCAATTATTGGTTAAATTAATACAAAGCTAGTGAGTTCATCTTAATAGCTAATTTGAGGAATGCAGGTACAATTTACGAATTAACAAAAATCCCTGAATAGACATATGTATTACTCCCTTTAACTCTCCAAATCATATTATAAATGCTTTGTAGGTAACCCAAGTCTTGGAGTTAAGGGACTACATTCCAGAATACTAAAGACAGACTGAGTAGTAAAATAGTTTCACACACCCATGCAAACCTTATTTTTACATGATCTGCTAAGAAAATACAATGGAGAAGACCTGAAACTTGTCATAGAGAGAATAACAGTCAAATTTAATCTTACTTAAATCCTTTGCCTTAGCCTGATTAGTCAGATAAAAAGAATCCTTATTTAGCTCCCTGGGTTGTAAATATTCTCATCTTTCAGCTTTCTTAGCAGGACAGAGAAAGGCAATTTATAGCATAATGCCTAAATAAATAAAGTGCTTACACATATGATATGTACTCAAGTCTTAGAGTAATGAGGCTTGCTTTAGGTAGGTGAGCAAACATGCAAGCATTTTGCTTGTTCCATGATGCCATTATTCCCTATGTTGTGTAAAATGGCCTATCTGGTGTTGTGCTTTACATAATGTAATCCCAGCATTTTGGGAGGCTGAGGTGGGTGTGTTGCTTGAGGCCAGAAGTTCAAGACCAGCCTGGACAACATAGTGAGACTTTCTCTACAAAAAATAAAAAAATTAGCCAGGCATGCGGATGCACACCTGTGCTCTAGGCTACTCAGGAGGCTGAAGGGAAGGATCACTTGAGCACAGAAGGATCACTCAAGGCTGCAGTGAGCCGTGATTGCACCACTGCACTCCAGGCTGGGCAACAGAGTGAGACCTTGTCTCTAAATAAATAAAATGGTCCACAGGGACTTTTGTTTGCTGTGTGTAAAAAAACATCCAGCCAGGCACAGTGGCTTATGCCTGTAATCCCAGCACTTTGGTAGGCCAAGGCAGGCAGATCACCTAAGGTCAGAAGTTTGAGACCAGTCTAGCCAACATGGTAAAAAAACTCCATCTCTACTAAAAATACAAAACATAGCCAGGCATGGTGGTATGCTTCTATAATCTCAGCTACTCAGGAGGTTGAGGCAGAGGTTTCAGTGAGCCAAGATCACTCCATTGCACTCCAGCCTGGGCGACAGAGCAAGACTTCATCTCAAAAATAAACAGACAAACATCAAACCAAATCAAATCCAACCAAAAACATCCCCGATACTGGGTGAAGGCCTGTAATCCCAGAATTTTCAGAGGTGAGGTGGGAGGATCGCTTAAGGCTGGAATTTGAGACCAGCCTGAGCAACATAGCCAGATCCTGCCTCTAAAGAAAAGAAAAGAGCTAGGCATGGTGGCTCACACTTGTAGTCCCAGCTACTTCAGAGGCTGAGGTGGGAGGATGGCTTGAACCCAGAAGTTTGATAATGTAGTGAGCTATGATCATGCTACTACACTCCAGCCTAGATGACACAGTGAGATCCTGACTCTAAAAGAAAAAAAGATCTTCTAGTATGGTGCCATGTATGATACATGCTCAGTGTCAAGTACATGATTAGATGGCATGTGCACACACATATATACATACACACACAGTCTTTGGTTGGAATTGCATTGAATCTATAGATCAATTTGAGAAGAAATGCATTTTTATGAGGTGACTGTTACAACCTATGGACTAAGTACATAATATTTATTTTAGTGTGCTTTCATGTTTTTATAATGAAGAATTATCAAAATATATCTTGTACATTTTTAGGTTTTTCCTGAGGCACTTTATATACCTATTTTTTTACTATTATGAATGATATCCATTTTATTTTATTTATTTCTTTATTTTTGAGACAGAGTCTTGCTCTGTTGCCCGGCTGGAGTGCAGTGGTGCAATCTCAGCTCACTGCAACCTCTTTCTCCCAGGTTCAAGTGATTCTCCTGCCTCAGCCTCCAGAGTAGCTGGGACTAGAGGTGTACACCAAGACATCCGACGACTTTTTGTATTTTTAGTAGAGATAGGGTTTCACCATGTTGGCCAGGCTGGTCTCAAACTCCTGACCTCAGGTGATCTGCCTGCCTCAGCCTCCCAAAGTGCTGGGATTACAGGAGTGAGCCACCGTGCCCGGCATATCCATTTTAAAGTTAAATTTTCTAACCATCTTTGGTTTATAAAAATGCAGTTACTTTTGTATATTTTTGTATCCAGCTATCTATCTTTGAGACGAAGTCCTAACAATATATATCTATTTTTCTTTTTTGATGCTATCTCCAGATATCAATATATATTTTTAATCTATCTAGCAGTATGCTTTTTGAGACAGGGTCTCACTTTGTCACCCAGGCTGGAGTGCAGTGGTGCAGTCACGGCTCAGTGTCCTCCCAGGCTCAAGAGATTCCCCCATTCAGCCTTCAGAGTAGCTGGGACTACAGGCTCATGCCACCACTCTCAGTTAAATTTTAAAATTTTTGTAGATAGTGGATCTCAATATATTGACCAGGCTGGTCTCAAACTCCTGGGCTCAAGTAATCCTCCCACTTTGGCCTCCCAAAATGCTGGGATGACAGGCACGGGAGACACCACTTCAGAATTTCTGGAGTTTATTTCAGAAATTATTAGTTAATTCTTTGTTTGTTTGTTTGAGATGGAGTTTCCCCCTTATTGCCCAGGCTGGAGTGCAGTAGTGTGATCTCGGCTCACTGCAACCTCCGCCTCCCAGGTTCAAGCAATTCTCCTGCCTCAGCCGCTCAAGTAGCTGAGATTACAGGCCCCTGCCACCAAGCCTGGTTATTTTTTTCTGTATTTTTAGTAGAGATGGAGTTTTACGATATTCGCCAGGCTGATCTCAAACTCCTGACCTCCGGTGATCTGCCCGCCTTGGCCTCCCAAAGTGTTGGGATTACAGGTGTGAGCCACCACACCTGGCCAATTCCAGTATTCTTTTTTCTTTTCTTTTTTTAGAGACAGGGTTTCACCGTGTTGGCCCGGCTAGTCTCGAACTTCTGACCCGAAGTGATCCACCCGACTCTGCCTCCCAAAGTGCTGGGATTACCTGCGTGAGCTACCGTGTCCGGCCTTCCAGTATTCTTATATCCTCATGGATTAAATGGTGGGTTAAAAGTGTTCTAACATTGCCAGGTCATGGTGGCTCACACCTGTAATCCTAGCACTTTTGGAGGCTAAGATGGGCAAATCGTTTGAACCCAGGAGTTCGAGAACAGCTTGGTAAACATGGTAAGACTCTGTTTCCCCTAGAAACAACAAAAACAACAAATTAACTGGGAATGGTGGCTTGATCCTGTAGTTCCAGCTACTTGGGAGGCTGAAGTGGGAAGATCACCTGAGCCTGGGAAGTCTGCAGTAAGCTGAGATAGCATCACTGCCCTCTAGCCTAAGCAACGGAATGAGACTCTGTTTCAAAAACTATATATAAAAATAAAGTGTTTTGGCCCGGTGCAGCAGCCCACATCTGTAATCCCAGAATTTTGGAAGGCTGAGGCGGATGGATTACCTGAAGTCAGGAGTTCGAGACCAGCCTGGCCAACATGGCGAAACCTGTCTCTACTAAAAATACAAAACTTAGATGGGCATGGTAGTGGGCACCTGTAATCTCAGCTACTCAGGAGGCTGAGGCAGGAGAATCACTTGAACCCGGGAGGCGGAGGTTGCAGTGAACCGAGATCCCACCATTACCCTCCAGACTGGGTGATAAAAGCAAAACTCTGCCTCAAAATAAATAAATAAAGTGTTTTAACATTAACAACCCAATTTAAAATGGGCAGAGGACTTGAATAGGCATTTCTCTAAAGAAGATATACTAATGGGTAATAGGCAAATGAAAGCTGCTCAACATTACTAATCATCAGGGAAATGCAAATTAAAACTACAACCACTTCATATTAGAATGGCTTCTATTAAAACAAACAAACAAAAAACAGAAAGTAAACCTGGGGAACATAGTGAGACCTGTCACTACAAAAAATGCAAAAATTAGCCTGGTATGGTGGCATGCTTGTAGTCCTAGCTACTAAAGAGGCTGAGGCAGGAGCATCACTTGAGCCCTGGAGTTACATGTTGCAGTGAGCTATGATCCCACCACAGCACTCCAGCCTGGGTAACAGAGTAAGACTTCATTTCTTAAAAAGAAGTTTTGTAAGGTGGAAGAATTCTGGAGATTGGTTGCACAAGAAGTGAAAATATTTAGCAATATTGAACTGCACACTTCAAGAATGGTTAAGATGGCTGGTGCGGTCGCTCACCCCTGTAATCCAGCATTTTGGGAGGCTGAGGCAAGAGAATCACTTGAGCTCACGAAATGGAGACCAGCCTGGGCAACCTGGCAAAACTCTGTCTCTACAAAAAAATACAAAAATTAGCCAGGTATGATTGCTCTTAGACCTGTGGTCCCCAGCTACTCTGGAGGCTGAGGCAGGAGGATTGCTTGAATCTAGGAGGTAGAAGTTGCAACGAGCCAGACCATACCACTGCACTCCAGCCTGGGCAACAACAGAGTAAGGCCCTGTCAAAAAGAAAGGAAGGGAGGGGAAGAGAGGAGATGGCAGGGAAGAGAAGGGAAAAAGAAAAGGAAAAGAAAGAATTCCCTTTCTGCAGTTAAGACACCAACATGATATTTGGTTAGATTTTTTCATTTTGTTTTCCATTTTTAAGGAATTTTTTTCACCTTAATTCTCTCTTTAATAACATGGTTACATGTTTCTGTAGTCAAATGACACAACAAATGGGTCAGAAGTGCAGTTAGATCATGTGCTCTCCCCATCGGCAAACATTTTTTTGTAGTTCTTGACTTACTCTTCCATTGTTTGTTTGTTTCTAAAATTGTGGTAAGATGCATAAAACAGGCTGGGCGTGGTGGCTCACACCTATAATCCCAGCACTTTTAAGGTTAAGGTAGTAGAATCTCTTGAGTCCACGAGTTGGAGATGAGCCTGGGCAACATAGTGAGGCCCTGCGTCTACAAAATATACAAAAAAATTAGTATCTGATGGCATAGTCCCAGCTACTTGGGAGGCTGAGGTGGATTGCTTGAGCCTGAGGTTGCAGTGAGCTGCGATCTCACCACTGCACTCCAACCTGGATAACAGAGTGAGACTCTTGTCTCAAAATATATGTGTGTGTGTGTGTGTGTGTGTGTGTGTGTATAAAATTTCCAATTTTAACATAATTTTTCTTTGAGAAGGAGTCTCACTCTGTTTCCCAGGCTGGAGTGCGGTGGCATGATCTCAGCTCTCTGCAACCTCTGCCTCCTGTGTTCAAGTGATTCTCCTGCCTCAGCCTCGTGACTAGCTGGGACTACAGGTGCCCACCACCATGCCCAGCTAATTTTTGTATTTTTTTTTAGTAGAGACGGGGGTTTCACTATATTAGCCAGGCTGGTCTTGAACTCCTGACCTTGTGTTCTGCACCCGCCTCAGCCTCCCAAAGTGTTGGGATTACAGGCATGAGCCACCTCGCCTGGCTTACATAAGTTTTTTTTAGAGTCGGTGGTCAGAATCTCACTATGTTGCCCAGGCTGGAGTGCAGTGGCTATTTAAGGCACAATTAAAGCACATTACAACCGCAAAAATCCTAGTCTTAAGTGAGACTCATGAAATCTTCCTGCTGGAGTAGCTGATATTACAGTCTGGCACCATCATGCCTGTCCCATTTTAGCAATTTTTTTTTTTTGAGATGGGATTTCACCATGTTGGTCAGGCTGGCCTCAAACTCCTGACCAGGCGATCCACCCGTCTCAGCCTCCCAAAGTGCTGGAATTACAAGCATGAGCCACCATGCCCAGCCAGCAATTTATAAGTGTACAATTCAGTAGTAATATTAAGTACATTTGTATTGTGCAAGCATCACTATTAGCTATCTCCAGAACTTTTTCATTATCCCAAACTTAAACTCTGTATCCATTAAACAATAGCTATCTGCTGGGTATTGTGGCTCACGCCTGTAATCCCAGCACTTTGGAAGGCAAGGTTGGCAGATCACCTGAGGTCAGGAGTTTGAGACCAGCCTGTCCAAGATGGTGAAACCTCATCTCTAGTGAAAAATACAAAAATTAGGCCGGGCATGGTGACTCACCCCTGTAATCCCAGCACTTTGGGAGGCTGAGGTGGGCGGATCATGAGGTCAGGAGATTGAGACCATCCTGGCCAACATGGTGAAACCCCGTCTGTACTAAAAATACAAAAATTAGTTGGGCTTGGTGATGCATGCCTGTAGTCCCAGCTACTCGGGAGGCTGAGGCAGGAGAATTGCTTGAACCCGAGAGGTGGAGATTGCAGTGAGCCGAGATCATGCTATGGCACTCCAGCCTGGGTGACAAAGCGAGATTCCGTCTCAAACAACAACTAACTCTCTATTACCTCCTTCCTTCTAGCCTCTGGTAATCATTATTCTACTTTTTGTCTATGAATTTGACTCTAGGCACCTCATATAAGTGGAATCACACAATATTTATCCTTTCATTTCTGGCTCATTTCACATAGTGTAATGTTTTCAAGGTTCATTTATGTTGTACATGTGTCAGGATTTATTTTTTAAAGCTGAATAACATTTCATTGTATATATACACCACATTTGGGTTATTCATTTGTCCATTGATAGGGCTGTTTCCACTTTTTTTTCTTCTTTCTTTCTTTTTTTTTTAGAGATGGGGTTTCACCATGTTGGCCAGGATGGTCTCGATCTCGTGACCTCCTGATCTACCCGCCTCGACCTTCCAAAATGCTGGGATTACAGGTGTGAGCCACCGTGCCTGGCCTTCCACTTTTTAGCTATTGTGAATAATGCTACTATGAACATGGGCATACAAATATCTGTTTGAGTCTCTGCTTTCAGTTCTTTGGGATACATACATAGAGAATTGCTGGATCACGTGGTCATTCTATGTTTTATTTTTTGAGGAACTGCCACAGTGCTTTTCTTTGAAGGGGAAGATAAAGTCTCAATATTTTGCCCGGGCTGGGCTTTGAACTCTTGATCCTCCCACCTCAGCCACATAAGTAGCTAGGACCACAGCAACATGCCACCATACTCGCATATTTTACATTTTCTTTTTTAAAAAATTTATTTTTTAATTGAGGTGGAGCTTCCCTATGTTGCCCAGGCTGGTCTTGAACTCCTGAGCTCAAGGGATCTGCCTGCCTCAGCCTCCCAAAGTGCTGGGATTACAGGTGTGAGCCACCTTGCCTGGTGAGTATTTTATGTTTTCAATCCATTGCAGTCATCATTGTTTTCAGTGCTCGTGTTGTGTCATTAGTGAGAGCCCCTTCATGTTGGCTCCTGTATCCTTCTGATATGACTGTAATAGTCTGATATCTTCCTTTCTTTCTGGAATGACAAAATATTTGAGGCAGAACTTGTATATTTCCTGCATCAAGCTTGAAACCACTAATTTCTCTAAAATATTCCGGTTCCTTTAAGTGGGAACTGGCATAGAGACACCACTATCTGGGGGCTAGGGAGTATTCATTACTACATTGGTCCTAGGCCTTTTTAGTGGACAAAGTTAGAAAATCTGTTTTTTTTTCCCATTTTTTTCCTAGAATCAAAGGATCATAGGCCTTCTATTTAACTTATTTGGTTGTATACCTGTATCTCTTTTATCCTACATTTGGCTCATGTAACCAACAATCACTGTACACCCACCATATTCCTTATACTTTGCTAGGTGCTGGGAATGCACATCAAAATTTACATTTCATCTAGTTTCCATATTGTTTTTTATGTGAATTAGTGAGGCTTTTTACTTTTTGTGTTGGCTTGTAGTTAAAGCCGACGAGCATAATATTGGATTGGCTTGGCTTTGAGGTTAGTTTATCTTGATGTATTTCTTTTTTTTTCTTTTTCTTTTTTTTTTTTTTGAGACAGAGTCTCACTCTATTGCCCAAGCTGGAGTGCAGTGGCAAAATCTCAGCTCACTGCAACCTCCACCTCCCAGGCTCAAGCAATTCTCCCCGCTTCAACCTCTTGAGTAGCTGGAAGTACAGGTGTCCGCCATCACGCCTAGCTAATTTTGTATTTTTTAGAGATGGGATTTCGCCATGTTGGCCAGGCTGGTCTCAAACTCCTGACCTCAAGTGATCTGCCCACCTCGACCTACCAAAGTGCTGGGATTACAGGCGTGAGCCACAGTGCCAGGCCCATCTTGATGTATTTCTTTTTCTTTCCTTTTTTTGTTGAGATGGAGTCTCAGCCTATCGCCAGGCTGGAGTGCAGTGGCACAATCTCGGCTCACTGCAACCTCCGCCACCTCCCAGGTTCAAGCAATTCTCCTGTCTCAGCCTCCTGAGTAGCTGGGACTACAGGTGCCTGCCACTACGCCCCGCTAATTTTTTTTGTATTTTAGTAGAGATGGAGTTTCACCATGTTGGCCAGGATGGTCTCAATCTGCTGACCTCGTGAGCCGCCTGCCTCAGTTTCCCAAAGTGTTGGGATTACAGGCGTGAGCCACGGCGCCTGGCCCCAATGTATTTCTTATATAACATTGTTTCCATTAACTTACATGAACCACAGATTTCAGTAATTACAATACTATTATACCCCATAGTTGCCAGTGTCAAGGGAAAAACAGATTAAATAGGTCATTAATACCAAAAAAGGCCTTTCATTGCCATTGGGTATTACCCTGATATGTTTAGCGGTGTCCCCACTCAAATCTCATCTTGATTTGTAGTTCCCATAGTCCCCACGTGTGGTAAGAGGAACCCAGTGGGAGGCAATTGAATCATGGGGGCAGTTTCCACCAAGTTATCTTCATGATAGTAAATTCTTATAGATCTGATGGTTTCATAAGGTACTTTCTACTTGGCTTAGCGCTTATTCTCTCTTCTGCCACCATGTGAAGGATATTTGCTTCCCTTTCCGCCATGATTGTAAGGTTCCTGAGGCCTCCCCAGCCATGTGGACTGTGAGTCAAACTTCTTTCCATTATGAATTACCCAGTCTCGGTTACTTCTTCATAGCACTGAACTAATATGTATCCCAGAACCAGAAAATGTGAGAGTAGGAAGACAATTTACTGTGCTTGGGAACAGACTTTTGGTCAGTTGGACTGGGGCACAACTCTATTGTTGGACAAATCCTAATTCTAAAACATTTTCTGTGTTGGTGCTGATGCATACAATTGCACTATTAGGGTTTCCTCTGAAGTTATCGGCCCATATTAACTTGGAGTTAACATTCAGGTATGTAATTAACACATTAAAGTGAATAATGTACTAGGCTTTTCCAACATGACATTTAGCTTAAAATAGATTTGGGAAGAAGGTAAAGAACTAACTCTAGCATAAGGCCACTTGCATGGAGAGCAGATTTATTTTCGGAATCCTGGGCAAAGGAAGCATAATGGCATTAGACACATGCCAAGGAGCTGAAGGTACATGAAAAGGTGATGCATTTGCAACCTTCACCATTTTATGTTAGTTACATGAGATTCAGCAGCCAACCAGATTCTGGCTGTGCATTACCAACTTTCAACTCTAAAAAGTACTGGCAAGTTAAGTAACTTTATAATAATAATGAGGTTAAAACTTTAAGAATAGTATTAAAGAGGCAAGGTGGCTCATGCCTATTGTCCCAGCACTTTGGGAGGCTGAGGCCAGCAGATCACGGGAAGTCAAGAGTTTGACACCAGCCCAGCCAACATGGTGAAATCTCATCTCTACTAAAAATACACAAATTAGTCAGGTGGCGGGTAGCTGTAATCCCAACTACTCCAGAGGCTGAAGCAGGAGAATCTCTTGAACCCAGGAGGCCGAGGTGGCAGTAAGCCAAGATGGCGCCACAGCACTCCAGCCTGGGCAACAAAGCAAGACACCATCTCACACACACAAAAAAAAGGTATGTGATGCTCTATAATGGTAATCTTTAGATATGTATTTTATATTTTATAAATAAAAGTTTTAAATTACTAAGATACTTTAAAATAGAAACATCACTTCATAGGATATATATAAACCACAGGCAATACTTATTCTTTATTCTCAATGCACGGAATACATGACAAATTTCAGACACCCAGATAGAAAACACAGGACTGAATTCATTTAAGACAGGGAATACTTTATTCGAAACCCATCACAGAAATGGACAGCTTGGGTCTGTAACAAAGCATTCATGTTTTAGAGCATAGGTCAGTAATTGTATATAAGAGCATACACTGCTACATACAAATTAACTGATCAGACCACAACTTTTCATGTTTAAAACAGAATAAGCTTCCCTGTAAAAGCAGCACCTTTGTGACATTTTAATTTTAGTATTCCTCACCTTCTTCCTCGCCTTCTCCTTCAACAGAATCCACACCAACCTCCTCATAATCCTTCTCAAGGGCAGCCATATCCTCACGGGCCTCTGAAAACTCTCCTTCCTCCATCCCCTCACCCACGTACCAGTGAACAAAGGCACGCTTGGCATACATCAGGTCAAACTTGTGGTCCAGGCGAGCCCAGGCCTCAGCAATGGCTGTGGTGTTGCTCAGCATGCACACAGCTCTCTGTACCTTGGCCAGGTCTCCACCAGGCACCACAGTGGGAGGCTGGTAGTTGATGCCAACCTTGAAGCCAGTGGGGCACCAATCCACAAACTGGATGGTACGCTTGGTCTTGATGGTGGCGATGGCAGCATTGACATCTTTGGGAACCACATCACCACGGTACAACAGGCAGCAAGCCATGTATTTACCATGGCGAGGGTCACATTTCACCATCTGGTTGGCTGGCTCAAAGCAAGCATTGGTGATCTCTGCTACAGAAAGCTGTTCATGGTAGGCTTTCTCAGCAGAGATGACAGGGGCATATGTGGCCAGAGGGAAGTGGATGCGAGGATAGGGCACCAGGTTGGTCTGGAATTCTGTCAGGTCAACATTCAGGGCTCCATCAAATCTCAGGGAAGCAGTGATGGAGGACACAATTTGACCTATTAATCTATTCAGGTTAGTGTAGGTTGGGCGCTCAATATCGAGGTTTCTACGACAGATGTCATAGATGGCCTCATTGTCTACCATGAAGGCACAATCAGAGTGCTCCAGGGTGGTGTGGGTGGTGAGGATGGAGTTGTAGGGCTCAACTACAGCTGTGGAAACCTGGGGCGCCGGGTAGATGGAGAACTCCAGCTTGGACTTCTTGCCATAATCAACTGAGAGCCGTTCCATGAGCAGGGAGGTGAACCCAGAACCAGTTCCCCCACCAAAGCTGTGGAAAACCAAGAAGCCCTGGAGACCGGTGCACTGGTCAGCCTATTACAAAAGAGAGGAACAGAGAAAGATTAAGTTTTTGTTCTTCGTAGTACAGTCATAGTAAATATATTTTCATTTTTCACATATCTCCCAGGACTTAAATCTTATTTTAACAAATGCTTTTTAGAAAATTCTCATTAATATTTACAAAATGACACAAAATAGTTCATTTTAACTGAATTTTTAAAACCCCAAAGGAATAACTCATTCCCCTCTTTACTAAAATAACAGTTCAATTCTGTGTTTAAAAAAAAAAAAGCAGCATTACGGCCGGGCGGGGTGGCTCAAGCCTGTAATCCCAGCACTTTGTGAGGCCGAGGCGAGTAGATCACGAGGTCAAGAGATCAAGACCATCCTGGTCAACATGGTGAAACCCCGTCTCTACTAAAAATACAAAAAATTATCTGGGCACGGTGGCGCGTGCCTATAATCCCAGCTACTCAGGAGGCTGAGGCAGGAGAATTGCCTGAACCCAGGAGGCGGAGATTGCGGTGAGCCGAGATCACACCATTGCACTCCAGCTTGGGTAACAAGAGCAAAACTCTGTCTCAAAAAAAAAAAAAAAACCAGCATTATTTCAAATGTCCTTTTAAGGCAGATTAATTTACTTTATTCTTGAAAAGAAACATACCAGTTTACGAATTCGGTCCAACACAAGGTCAATGATCTCCTTGCCGATGGTGTAGTGCCCTCGGGCATAGTTATTGGCAGCATCTTCCTTGCCTGTGATGAGCTGTTCAGGGTGGAAGAGCTGGCGGTAGGTGCCAGTGCGAACTTCATCTGGAGGAGGAGGGAGAGAAGGACAGAGGGACTGGGCAAGTGAGCGAGTGACCAGCAGATCCCCCAGGACAGACCTCCTGTCCCAGCACCCTGGGATCTCACTTGGGTTACCGAGGCCAACTCACCAATGACCGTGGGTTCCAGGTCTACAAACACTGCCCGGGGCACGTGCTTGCCAGCACCCGTCTCACTGAAGAAGGTGTTGAAGGAGTCATCTCCTCCCCCAATGGTCTTGTCACTTGGCATCTGGCCATCGGGCTGGATGCCATGTTCCAGGCAGTAGAGCTCCCAGCAGGCATTGCCAATCTGGACACCAGCCTGGCCAACATGGATGGAGATGCACTCACGCTGTAGGAAGGAAAAGTGAAAAAAATTGTATAATTAAGCTGTATTAGCATTTCAAACTTTGAGTACATTTCTAAAAATATTTCTAATAACATACAGGTATTTTTCAAAATTATTTGAGGTCATATCCCCAGCATGCTACAAAGATTAAGGAAAATTATCTGCTACAAATGCTGCATATGGTGTGGTCTGAATAACAATGTCGCCTTGGCCCTGTTCAGCACATGGTACCAGCCCATTGTTCTTACTACCTTGCTTGAATAGTAGAAGACTTTTCATATTTAAAAAGTATTCCGCATTCGAAGCACAAATTTTGTAAAATAAAGTAAATCCAATCATGACTTAATTGGGATTAATTGTACTGCTTTGTTTGCTTTTAAATAAAGATTAAAGTTTCTTCTGAATAGGACTTGATATTGTAACAGGGACATCTGTACTGCCGCTGAGGCAAGAAGCCACACCCTTCCGCAGTCTGTCTGCAGAATCCATCAATACCAAGGGTTTAGAAGCTAGACAAGGTCTGCCTTCTGCATTGCTGCATTGCTGTATTTGCAGTGCCTGGTGCTAGCCTGTACTGTCTGCTACATTATTTAACAGAGCAAGCTCTATTTCCAGCAACTGCCTACATGATCTCATTGTGCTGTTTTGCCAGTTTTCCTCCTCTGACCCAGCCCAGGACCATGTGCCTGAATTGAAATGAATTAATGAAGATTCACTAGAACAAAGGACAACGGGATACAGAATATAATCCTTCTTTGTCTATAGCAATTTCATCACTTTTCTTTTTTAAAAAAGGTTTTTCCAGATCTTCTCCATTGTAAAAGCTGAAAAATTATCTGTATCTTAAAAAAAAAAAATACAAAAAGGTTCCTAAGTTAGAAAGAAGCATCACATAAGCTACCAAAGAATAAAAGCCCAGTGGAAGGATAATGAAATATTTATTTAAAAAAACAAAATAGTATTTTCATCTTGAGATTCTTCACCTACCACATAATATTAATATTCTTTGCATCCAATAGAGGTTTTCTTCCTCTGTGGTCTTTAGGGCTACCACTTCCATTGTCTATTCACTGACGTGGTGGGGGCTGGCGGCGGGGAAGGGCGTTTCCTAGATCCTGACTATCAGGGTAACCCGGGAGCTCACAAAGTGGGCTTTCTCTCTCGCTGAACATGCAGCCCAGACACCCAGACACCCAGACACACACACACACACACACACACACACACACGCTCTCTCTCGCTCTCTCTGTCTGTCTCCAGTCGGTCAGGGCAGACGTTGAAGAGCTTGCCAAGTGAATTGTGATTTTGCTCAAGAAAAAAAAAAGTCATCTAACATATAATAGTGAAGAACCCTTTTGGAGCCTACAGTTTCGCAATAACGAAAGGCGTTTCTTAAAGTCTGCGACTGACAGAGGAGGTTCAGTGAGGGCGAACCCCGCCCCGTGGCTCCATCGCCCTAGAAGCCAGAAACAAACAACTCCGCCCCTGCGCCTCCCTGACACCCGCTGCCGGGGGCTCCGGCAGAAACTCACTGTATTTTCCCGGGAAAAAACGCCAACGACCGCGAGGGGTCTTCCCACGCTAACCCCAGGCTGCGCTTTGTTCCCGTCCCCGCTCCCGCATCCCCCAGCTCCACGGTCCCCGCTCTTTTTGGACACCTCCTCCTCTCGCGGTCCTCAGAGAACGACGCGAGACGGAAGAGGCCCCTCGGGGGCAACGAAACCGGGCGCACAGCCACGGGGCCCAGCCGGGACGCCCCAGACCCCTCGGTCGCGGCAGACAGGCTGGGGCTGTCCTCAGCCCCGAAAGGCTCTCGGACGACACAGGCGCCCAGGCGCCGCCTTTGTCCCTCCCCAGCGCTTGGCTGAGCCCTGGGCGCAGTCCTTGCCTGGATCCTGCACCCCCACTGCGGCGGTGGCGGCGGGGCTTGAGGACTTGGGGCAGACAAAGCTAAAGCACACGACGATCCTCGCCCAGACAGCTTACGAAAGAAAAGTGCTTAAAAGTTTTCCAAGTAGACCCTGGGGGCGCTGACTCCACCCAACCGCCACAAAGAGCGGAAGCCGATTCTCACCATGGTTGCTGCTTCGCGGCTGCCGAGCAGATGGCGGAGACGAGGAGAAGTTGTTGCTTCTTACAGCGCGACTCTTAGGCGGTCGATGTAAGAGAACCTGAGGCACATGGGCGGATGCGGCTCCCTATATACAACTCGGTCGCCATGGGGATGGGCTGGGGCCTTTTCCTGTTGGTCCAGACCCCCAATCTGCCCAGAGAAGTCATGACAGGAGACTGGTGATTGGTGCAAACGACGTGGGATGAGGTAATCTCTCCCCCACCCTTTTTTCTCTAGCATCCATAGACTGTTTGCATCCTTTAGACAAAGAGACCGTGCAGAAGCAGTCTGCCGAGCATCCATTATGGGGTGGGGTTGGGGAGGGGCGGAAGGAGAAGAAAGGGGACTGGGTTGGAAGACTTTATATTGCTTGAATCTCAAACTGCGGTTAAAATTATCTATATGAGGGTTTTTTTACCCTACACTTAATAACAGAATTTGTGTTCAGATGCAATATTTAGAGGAAAATTACTGCCAGCCCCTCCTCGTAGTATATTAGACTTGACTACATTTTGTTTTGTTAGGGTTCAGCGTCTCTAATTGCTTTAAAAATAAAGTGGGAGAGAAAATGGGCGTGATTGCTGAAAATGGCTTGGGTAAATGTGATTTTTTTTAATTTAAAAAAATATTTATTAATACAATCATTCAAAATGGTTTCTCAGGTTCAACTAATTTATTTTCAGACCTTCTTTTGCAGGCACACGCACACCCAAATAGCTAAACAAAACTGGAAGATGGGCAGAATAACCATACTAAATAAAGAAGCGAACACATAGTTCTAATATGGCACTAAACAATAGCTAGTGAACGCAGAGTAGTTATAATAGTTTATTAGAGGTATTCCTTTATGAGAAGTCTATGTAACACATTTTGTGTGGTACATTGTCCTTGGAATGCATCATCTTTCCTGATATAGAATTGGGAAAATACAAGGAGAAATAATTGAGTTCACAAGTTAGTCCTACATGTGTGCAGTTATATTTATGCATTGTACTTTTGTCTGAAAAGTAGCAAACAAAATAATAATTACCAAGAAACCAAATTTAAAAGAAGAGAATAACATAATGTAAAAAGCAGACCATTTTGCTATGTTGCCTCCATCCACAGACAACGGTGAAACATCAGCTCAATAACTGCATTTCCTTTTTATGTAGTTCTTATGTCAATTTGGTAAATATCCTCCTGCAGGTGGATTCTAACTGTGGGAATTTTAGCCAGCCTCACACCCTTGCTATTCAACTAGAGACTCTGGTGGTTGCTCAGTTGCCTCTTGGGACAAAAAGGCTTTGCTTTCACCCATAGGAAATAAATTGTAGTAACATTCTCTTGCTATTTAGAAAGGCTTCATTCTCAGCAATGATGTGCTATGCAGAATAAGTCACTGGACTTCGTACCACCAGATATTGGTGATGAAATTTCAGAGGTAAATAAATAAGTTTGGCCACAGAAGCTGAAATTACATTTGTATTTTGACAAATAATTTTTCGTTTTGGTTTTTAGTGACAGATTTTTGGGGTCTGCAGCACTACTCCCACAGTACTCTGCGGAGACCATTCATTCCTGCTGGGCTGGCAGACTGAGCAGGGCGTGGGAGGGAGGGACTTGAGAATACAGCTGCTGCAGGTTGTGGTGTGACGATGGCGACCACAGATTTTTCTAGCCTGCCGTCCACAATTCTGCTTTACTTGTTCAATTTTGCTGCAGTAATATTCTCTGGAAAAAATGTTCAAAATGCAACATCATTTTGTCTAATTATTGTATATTTTCCAGGAAAAAAAAATCCTCAACATCATCTTATCTCCATCTCTTTAGCAAAAAAAATATATATACATATATATATTTATATATATATATGTATATATTTCAGTAAAGAGACAGGAGGATTAGATATTTGAATGCTTCAAGAATTCAATGGAGGCCGGGCGCGGTGGCTCAAGCCTGTAATCCCAGCACTTTGGGAGGCCGAGGCAGGTAGATCACGAGGTCAAGAGATCGAGACCATCTGGTCAACATGGTGAAACCCCGTCTCTACTAAAAATACAAAAAATTAGCTGGGCATGGTGGCGCGTGCCTGTAATCCCAGCTACTCGGGAGGCTGAGGCAGGAGAATTGCCTGAACCCAGGAGGTAGAGGTTGCAGTGAGCCGAGATTGCGCCATTGCACTCCAGCCTGGGTAACAAGAGCGAAACTCCGTCTCAAAAAAAGGAATTAAATGGAGTAAGGATGAATAAGTAGCCCATTCAAAATACTTCCACAATTTTAATAATAAAATATATCAGACACTATTGGACTATAGTAACATGTACAAGTCTTTTTGGAATGAGAAGCAGAGCTTTCAGTTATGCTCTTTACAATATAAAAAGATTAATTAAGAAATATGTCATTTACCCAATTGTCTCAGTTCTTTATGCAGTTTCCAGAGGTTTAAATAGAAGAGAGGAGGATTCACGCAGTTGAGTCTTTGTAATTCTATCTCAGAGCCATTGTGTTCCTTAGGTAAATGAGGGTTACTTCCTCCCCTTGGGCCTAAGTAACAACAAGATCTAGGTCAGAAATAGACTATTTGAGCATTGATAATCTCAAATATATAAACAAGAGATCAGGGGAAACAACCAATCTATAATTTTTGTTCCTTATTATCTGATTTAATAGCACTCAAACTGTGGAAAGCAAAAAAATATTTTTTACTAGTTTACCTCTTATTTTTACTGCCATTTAGAAAAATTGACATCAATATACATGTTCAAGTATTCTGCTAATGGATTCATTCTTGTACACAGTAAGGTTAGCATGAAACATTCTTCTTTCATAATATTTGTAGAATTTTAATCATTTATTTACATGTCTACATTTCTCCTCCATTAAAAAAAATGTAAGTCCTAGTTCCTGCCAAAATGCCTGACATACAGTAGATGTTATACACATGTTTGCTTAATTAAATGAACAGGTCTCTGTGCAGTTTCTTTTCTTTCTTTTTATTTTTTTGTGACGGAGTCTTACTCTGTCTCCCAGGCTGGAGTCCAGTGGCACGATCTCCGCTCACTGCACCCTCCATCTCCCAAATTCAAGTGATTCTCCTGCCTCAGCCTCCTGAGGAGCTGGAATTACAGGCGTGGGCTACCACGCCCACTAATTTTTGTGTTTTTAGTAGAGATGGGGTTACACCATGTTGGCCAGGCTGGTCTCGAACTCCTGACTTCAGGTGATTCACTCGCCTCAGCCTCCCAAAGTACTAGGATTATAGATGTGAGCCACCATGCATGGCCTGTGCAGATTTTCATTCCCTATTATCATGCTTAGTAATGTAAAGATATTAGCCGGAGTTGTGGTTTACTCCTGTAATCCCAGCATTTTGGGAGGCCAAGGCAGGCAGACCACCTGAGGTAAGGTGTTTGAGACTAGCCCAACATGGCAAAACCCTGTCTCTATCAAAAATACAAAAGTTAGCCCAGGTGTGGGGGCTTACACCTGTAATCCCAGTACTTTGGGAAGTCAAGGTGGAGGGTTAATTTGAGGTCAGGAGTTCAAGACCAGCATGGCAAACATGGTGAAACTCGATCTCTACTAAAAATAAAAGAAAATCAGGGCCGGGCGCGGTGGCTCACGTCTGTAATCCCAGCACTTTGGGAAGCTGAGGCGGGTGGATCACTAGGTCAAGAGATCGAGACCATCCTGGTCAACATGGTGAAGCCCTGTCTCTACTAAAAATACAAAAAATTAGCTGGGCATGGTGGCGCGTGCCTGTAATCCCAGCTATTCGGGAGGCTAAGGCAGGAGAATTGCCTGAACCCAGGAGGCGGAGGTTGCAGTGAGCCGAGATCTCGCCATTGCACTCCAGTCTGGGTAACAAGAGCGAAACTCCGTCTCAAAAAAAAAAAAGAAAGAAGAAAAAAAGAAAATCAGCCATGTGTAGTGGCTCCTACCTGTGATCCCAGCTACTGTGGAGGCTGAGGCATGAGAATCACTTGAACTTGGGGGGCAGAGGTTTCAGTGAACTGAGATCACACCACTGCAGTCCAGCCTGGGAGACAGAGGGAGACTCTAACTTAAAAAATCCCAGCACTTTGGGAGGCTGAGGCGGGTGGATCACGAGGTCAAGAGATTGAGACCATCCTGGTCAACATGGTGAAACCCCGTCTCTACTAAAAATACAAAAAATTAGCTGGGCATGGTGGCGCGTGCCTGTAATCCCAGCTACTCAGGAGGCTGAGGCAGGAGAATTGCCTGAACCCAGGAGGCGGAGATTGCGGTGAGCCGAGATTGCGCCATTGCACTCCAGCCTGAGTAACAAGAGTGAAACTCCGTCTCAAAAAAAATAAATAAATAAATAAACTAAAGTGTCTTCCTGCTTTTTTTTTTTCTATTCCTGTTTGTTTGTTGAGACGGAGTCTCACTCGAGTGCAGTGTTTTGATCAGCTCACTGCAGCCTCTGCCTCCTGGGTTCAAATGATTCTCCTGCCTTGCCTCTCAAGTAGCTGGGATTATAGGCACCCACCACTACACCCAGCTAACTCTGGTATTTTTACTGGAGATGAGGTTTCACCATGTTGTCCAGGCTGGTCTCAAACTCCTGGCCTCAAGTGACCAACTTGCTTCAGCCTCCCAAAGTGCTGGGATTAGAGGGGTAAGTCACCTCGCCTGGCCTATGCTTGTTGTTAAATCCACTGGACACATCTTAGTTTTTGTTGAGCTGTGACAGGCTGTGTCACAGTTGACTATTATCTCCCTCAAGACATTCTCTTCCCTTAGCTTCAAAAACTCTACATTTTCTGGGTTTCCCTCCCACATTTTTGTTTCCAGTCAGTCTCTGCTGGTTCCTTCTCCTCCTTTCCCTAATCTTCAAATGTTGGAATTTCTCAAGCTTCAGTCCTAGAGCTTTTCCTTATTTTATTCTATGTGGTCTCATACATTTTTAGTGGATGGCAAGTGCATTCATTCCCAAGGCTTCAAATCCTTTCTATATGCTGATGACTTCTTTTATTTATTTATTTTTACTTTTTTTTTTTTTTTTTTAGAGACAGGGTCTAACTATATTGCCTAGACTGGTCTCAAACTTCTGGCCTCAAGTGATCCTCCCACCTCAGCCTCCTTAGTATCTGGGATTACAGGTGGGAGCCACTGTGTCTGGTGCTGATGACTTCTTTTTTTTTTTTTTTTGAGATGGAATTTCACTTGTCACACAGGCTGGAGTGCAATAGCGTGATCTCAGCCCACTACAACCTTTGCCTCCTAGGTTCAAGTGATTTTTCTGCCTCAGCCTCCCGAGTAGCTGGGATTACAGGAGCCCACCACCACACCCAGCTAATTTTTGTATTTTTAGTAGACTGGGTTTCACCATGCTGGACAGGCTGTTCTTGAACTCCTGACCTCAGGTGATTCACCTGCCTCTGCCTCCCCAAGTGCAGGGATTACAGGTGTGAGCCACCGTGCCCAGCCTGATGACTTCTTGATATCTCTTCTTAGCCTCAGATCATATAGTAAATTTCCAGTCTCTGGCTTGTTTTCTCAGATATCTCAAATTGAACTAATGTTTATTTATTTATTCATTCATAATTTAATTATTTTTTTTGAAATGGAGTTTCACTCTTATTGCCCAGGCTGGGGTGCAATGGCACCATCTCAGCGAACTGCAACGTCCGCCTTCCGGGTTCAAGCACTTCTCCTACCTCAGCCTCCCAAGTAGCTAGGATGACAGGTGTGCGCCACCATGCCCAGCTAATTTTTGTGTTTTTAGTAGAGATGGGGTTTCACCATGTTGGTCAGGCTGGTCTTGAACTCCTGACCTCAGGTGATTTACCCGCCTTGGCCTCCCAAAGTGTTGGGATTACAGGTGTGAGCCACCGCGCCCACCCCTATTTGTTTATTCTTTGAGAGGGAGTCTCATTCTGTTGCCCAGGCTGGAGTGCAATGGCGCGATCTCGGTTCCTGCAACCTCTGCCTCCCGGGTTCAAGCAATTCTCCTGCCTCAGCCTCGAGAGTAGCTGGGGTTACAGGTTCATGCCACCACACTTGGCTAGTTTTTTGTATTTTAGTAGAGACAAGGTTTCACCATATTGCCCAGGCTGGTCTCAAACTCCTGAACTCAGACAATTCACCCACCTCAGCCTCCCAAAGTGTTAGGAGTACAGGCATGAGCCACGGTGCCCAACCTGAACTAATGTTTATAATGGAAGCTTTTATTAGGAATGGTGGCTCTTGAATAGAATGAGAGTGGAATAAATACTCTAAATGGAAAAAATAACATTAGAAAAGATACGGTATAATGATGATCTGTTGCCTGTATAAGGGAGGACAAAAAATTGGCTTGATTAGGGCATTCAAGGGTGGGCAGGTGATGTGTTATGTGAGGAGGGTGGAGCTAGTTAACAAAATGTTTTGAACTTCAGTCTGAAAGAGTTTGGGATTAAGTCCATACACAGTGTGAAGCCTTTTATATTCTTATCCAAAAGAGTGACAGGCCAGGCATAGTGGTTCATACCTGTAATCCCAGCACTTTGGAAGGTCGAGTTGGGTGGGTTGCTTGAGCCCAGGAGTTCTCGACCAGTCCAGGTGACATAGAAAGACCCCATTTCTACAAAAAAGATTGCTGGACCCTGGGAGGTCATGGCTGTGATGAGCTGTGATGATTGTGCCACTGCATTCCAGCTTGGGCAGCAGAGTGAGAGAGACCCTGTCTCCAAAAAAAAAAAAAAAAAAAAGAGTGACAAATTTATGAAAAGAACAGCATTTTCATAAAATTAATGTGACTGGTGGACGGCGTAGGAAAAGAGACTGGAAAATGAGACCAATACATTATTGCAGTAATCTAAGCAGAAGGTCTCAGGCCACCATAATCACAGCGAGGATGGATAGAAAGGGACAAACGAAGAGAAGAGAAGAGATCATTCAAAAGAAGAATCCTGGTGGTGATTGGTTGGACGGACATGTGGTAAAAAGGATGGAGTCAAAATCAACCCTTGAAGTATACTTTTCTTTTTCTTTTTCTTTTTTTTTTTTTGTTTTTTTGAGACAGTTTTGCTCGTTGCCCAGGCTGGAATACAGTGGCACCATCTCTTGTTGCCCAGGCTGGAATACAGTGGCACCAGTGGCATTCAAATGATCTTCCTGCCTCAGCCTCCTGAGTAGCTGGTATTACAGGCATGTGCCACCATGCCCGGCTAATTTTTTGTATTTTTAGTAGAGATGGGGTTTCACCATGTTGGCCAGGCTGGTCTCGAACTCCTGACCTAAAGTAATCTGCCCACCTTGGCCTCCCAAAGTGCAGGGATTACAGGCATGAGCCACTGCTCCCATCCTTCTCTTTTCTTTTATAGAGGCAGGGCCCAGGCTGGAGATCAGTGGTGTGATCATAGTTCACAGCAGTCTCAAATTTCTGGGTTCAAGTGATCCTCCCACCTCAGCCTCCCATGTAGCTGCGACTACAAGCCCACACTACCACAACTGTCTTTTTTTTTTTTTTTTTGTAGAGACGGGATCTCACTTTTCTTGCTCAGGCTAGTCTCAAATTCCTGGCCTCAAGCAGTCTTCCTACCCCAGCCTCCGAAAGTGCTGGGATCACAGGCACGAGCCACTGTGTCCTGTCTAACCCTTAAGGTTTTTAGCCTGAAATGAAATGGTAGTGGTGCTGTTAACAGAATAGGGAAGTTGAGAAGGGATGCAAGTCTAAGCAGAAAATGCATTTGTGTGTGTACTGCGGGAGGGTGTTGGGGGCGGGAAAGGTCAGTTCCTGTGATCTAACAAGCTGCATGCTACATCATTTTAGGTGATAGAGGAATGGAAGGGAAAGGTCAGGACTGGAGGGGATGGAGATGTGTATTTGGTGTCTAATGACAACAGCATGGTTATAAAGCTGGTGGCATAGTATGAGAATAGAATTCTCCAACTGTAACCCATAATTTCAAGTTATGTCACTGAATGGGAACAAGATAGATTTGTGGACTATTTAGGGATATTTAGGAGGCTGATTTACTAGACTTGATTTAATAAATTAAAAACAGGGTCGTGTGTGGTTGCTCACACCTGTAATCCCAGCACTTTGGAGGCTGAGGTGGGCAGATCAATCTGGGTCAGGAGTTTGAGACCAGCCTGGCCAACATGGTGAAACCTCATCTCTACTAAAAACACAAAAATTAGCTAGGCGGGATGGCAAGCACCTGTAATCCCAGCTACTCAGGAGGCTGAGGCAGGAGAATTGCTTGAACCCGAGAGGTGGAGGTTGTAGCAAGCCAAGATTGCACCACTGCACTCCAGCCTGGGTAACAAGAGCGAAACTTCGTCTCAAAAAAAAGTTAACTGGGTATGGTGGTGCATACCTATTGTTCCACCTACTTAGGAGGCTGACGTGGGAGGATCACTTAAGCCCAAGAGATCTAGGTTGCTGTGAGCTGTGATGGTGCCATTGCACTACAGCCTGAGTGACAGAGAGAGAATTGCTTGAACCCGGGAGGCGAAGGTTGCAGTGAGCCTAGTCATGCAATTGTACTCCAGTCTGGGTGACAAATGCGAAACTCTGCCTCAAAAAAAAAAAAAGAGGAAGGAGAGAGTGTCAAGAGAGGTGCTGAGTAATACCAAATACTGCAGAGGAGTTGTTAAGTAAGGACAGAAGAGTGCTCATTGAATTTAGTGACAAGGAAATCAGTATAAAGGAAGAGCTTGGCTTAAAAGACAAAAAAAAGTTTCCTGCCTCAGAGGAGCTCAAGGTGCAAGGAAGGAAACTGTTATTACAGTGTGAAGAGTGCTGTGAGACAGAGTTCAGCCTGGGAGCTGCCGCGCGGGCACAGAGATGAAGCTGGTGGTCCGGTTTTCCAGATGCTCTTGGTTCACATTTCCCAACTTCATTTCCCCGTGGTGTTACCTGTCTCACGCCACATCACTGCCTCTGCATCTTTTGTAAAATGAGCATACCTCTCCATGTCACATTGCCTCCTTAGAGCATGTTGGAGTGTAAATAGCTATATTCAAGCAACCAAATTTAAAGTTTCCCTTAAATTCTCTTGCTAAACACGATTCAAACTCTAAATGTAAACAAGGGAATGGACATGATTGTAATGATACATGGAGTTTAAGTTTATCTTCATTTTAGGGTTCAGTATGGATGAATATATTGAATGAATTGGCTCTCACTATGTGTGGCTATCCACGCAAAGACTATCCACTGAATTTGCCTTGGCCAAATTCCAACACTAACAATTTAGGTAAGAATATCGTTCCACATCTAGAATTCAGAATTTTATGTAGAGCTTAGCATTCTTTTTCTCAAGATCTGGTCAACAATGCAGTATTACTAAATAATAGCTTTTTTCCTGGGTAATTATGGTAAGAATTATCTGTGGTTATTTTGGTAACTGAGTTTTATCTTTTTGGGGAAGGATTTTTGTGTGTATAGCAGAGATAAATATTAATGGATTTCTATTCCAGAAGTAGGACTTATAAAATAACACAATAAATACCTGAACCCTGTAATATTAAAAATATATCTCTGGCACTAGAATGCAATGCTTTGAAGTAACTCATTAATGTTCATTTATTTACTGGAGCAGTCTTATTTTTTGATGTGTCAGAGTCTCACTCTGTTGCCCAGGCTGGAGATGGTGGTAAAAATCACAGCTCACTGCAGCCTTGACCACCTGGGCTCAAGCCATTCTCCCGCCTCAGCCTCAGAGTAGCTGGGACTACAGGCCTGCACCACCACACCTGGCTAATTTTTGTATTTTTTGTAGAGATGGGGTTTTGCCATGTTGCCCAAGCTGACCTTGAACACCTGGGCTCAAGCAATCAGCCCGCCTCAGCCTCCCAAAGTGCTGGGATTTCAGATGTCAGCCACCATGCCTCTGGACCACTCATTTAAACAAAATATTTATGTCCTGAGATACATATTTTAATTTGTAATTTTGCTCTGGTACATTGGGGTGGTGATTTAGTCACGCCTACTGATGAAATCTGACACTTGAGGAAAGGGGACAAACCTTGAAGAGGCTCAAAGGCATCTGGAGAAGACAAGAAAGAGAAGCAAACAGGAGACAATACATCATGTCAGTTTTCACAAAACACAATTTATAATTTGATTGCATTTTACACATCCTCACAAGAATGCACATCGAACCACCTCGGGCCCACCCCCTTCCTTCTCCAAAGCAGATGGAAATGAGGTGGCCGACTGGGAAGGTTGCCATGGTACACTGGCTACAGGGATTTAATTGTAATCAAAAGAGGCTCCAGGGTCCCCTCCCCCAACCTTCCAAATGTGGGTTTCCCTCTTTGCTCTCAAATCCCTGTCTTACTTCCATGCTGTAGATAAACTAGAATGAGATTGATTTACTTGTGAACAAAAAACCATTTAGTGCCTCCAAAAGTTTACAGATGCATTGATCTTGTTAGATATAAAACTCTGAGAAATCAGAACTGGTCCAGTTTTTTTGAGATACAGCTAGTCACACAAAAGTCAGAATTCACTTTTAAAGTGTCTTACACAACACACCTCCATCTTTGAGTCTTACATTTCTTACTGGTTTTATCCCCCAGATAACCTGCAGACATCTCAAATTCAATATATCTAAATGGAATTTATTTTTCTCCATCACTTGCCTCAGTATTTTCTATTCTCAGTGATCCTGTTTTCTTAATGTCAGTTAATTGTTGCCATCTTTCTGGTCTACCAAGCTAGATTAAAATGACAACCTCAGCCGGGCGTAGTGGCTCATTCCTGTAATCCCAGCATTTTGGGAGGCGGAGGCAGGTGAATCACTTGAGGTCAGGTGTTCAAAACCAGCCTGGCCAGCATGGTGAAACCCCATTTCTGCTAAAAATACAAAAATTAGCCGGGCGTGGTGGCTCACACCTATAATCCCAGCTATTAGGGAGGCTGAGGCATAAGAATCACTTCAACCTGGGAGGCAAAAGTTGCTATGACCTGAGATCACACCACTTCATTCCAACCTGGGCGACAGAGTGAGATTTTGTCTCAAAATAAATAAATAAATAATTTAAAAAATTAAATATATGTATATATATATAAAATAACCTCATGTAACACTGTGTTCTAGACACTACTGTAAGTACATTAATTCATTTAAATTAATCCTAACTGATCACTAAATTCTGTTAATTACAATCCAAAATTGTCTTAATAAACATTTGCAAATGAACAATTGAGGAGCCCCTTCTGAAGCTTGACCAGTTCTTTTTTTTTTTTTTTTTTTGAGATGGAGTTTTGTTCTTGTCACCCAGGCTGGAGTGTAGAGGTGTTATCTCGGACCACTACAACCTCTGCCTCCTGGGTTCAAGCAATTCTCTTGTCTCAGCCTCTAGGGTAGCTGGGATTACAGACATGTGCTACCATGCCCAGCAAAGGTTTATATTATTAGTAGAGATGGGTTTTACCATGTTGGCTAGACTGATCTTGAACTCCAGACTTCAGGTGGTCCACCCACCTCGGCCTCCTAAAGTGCTGGGATTACAGGCGTGAGCCACCATGCCCAGCCCATATTCCCTTTTAAAATGTTTTTTCTTTTTTTTTTTTTTTGAACTTCTTTGGAAATAATGCTGGATCCGTCTCCATTTAAATTTAGAAATAAATTGTGCATGGGCAAAAGAGAAGTTAGAAAAGGCTGCATTTTTCTTCATCTGCCTAGCCTAAAAGATCATTTAGGAAACATTTCTCCCTTTCCCTGTGGATGTAAACATTGATTATATATGTGTAGAAGAGAAAGGGTTAGAGAACGCTATGGGTTTTTTTCCTTCATCTGCCTATGTGAACAGCAATCTGTTATTCTAATACTGTCTACAGATTATAAGAGATGTAGAGGTTCTCACAAGGTTGAGAAAGACTTGTCAGAAAAAAAAAGAGATTTAGAGGTTCACTCAAGACAGGATAGCATGAAATAAGTCCCTTACATGGCAAGACTCTTTATGGATTTAGTATATTTTAATAAATAAGCCCACTATTAATCTTTTTTAAATGATTTCAGTATTTTTAGACTTGTAAGATCGACTTCACTCTCACCCCATGTTACTAAGCAACGTATTATACAGTTGCTAGGAGACAGACCAGCAAGGTCAGGGGTATTTCAAATTTCCCTTGTCACCTTGCCTATCACATGACTATACCCAAGAGAGTTTTACAGCCTTAGAGAAAAGAGAAGAAAGTTAATGGAACATAGAAAAGAAGGAAAGAGAGATGAGATTGAGGAAGAAAAGAATAGAATAAGGAAAATTGCAAGGTATTTGAGAAGAGTCTGTGAACTTGGCAGGGAAAGGCTATTATGCAATTTCCTTGAATGAGTCATGGAAAAACCTTAAATTGCCAGTGCTGTATTTCATATTCTGTGTGCTTCTACCTTTTCTAAAAATGAATTAGAGAATAAGCTTGGAGAAGATCTTTCAGATAGTTTTTCTGAAAATTTTCAAAAGGGCAGAAATCAATTATAACTCTTAAGGAAGACAGGCATTTACCAATGAGTTTTTCAAAGTCACATAATTTAAAATCCCGAAGTCAGATAAACAACCCTATTTCCTTCTATTTCTACCTCAAAATAGTAAAACACGACAGCACTGAGAGGAAGGTTAGAATCCAAGTGTTCTTAGACAAATTGAGACGCAAGATGGTCATGTAGGCTCTTGCGTAGTATGTGTTTCTGCACACAATTTTAAAAGTCTAACATGAAGGGGAGAAAGAAGAAGCCATTGTGCTCTATCTTGAGGACTCTGTATCTGAAATAAGAAACCAGGCTCCAGGTCTCATCGTGTGTATGTGAAAGGTTGAGTCTTTGTGTCATTGTGTCTCCATGGTATTTACTGTTGCTAGCAACCAGGAAGCTCCCTAGTGATTGTCACTAGATCCTCTGTGCTTCTGTCTGCATGAAACATTAGTCGATGTCAGAAACACCAGAGATAAAAATCATTGCAAAAAATCCAGCGCACATCATCCCCAGTGGTTTTCCAGCAAATGGTGCATCTCGTGTTCAGTGAAAATCTGTGTAAAATGGAGGCTTCACACAGAGCTCATCCCCAGCTTCCTCTTCATGAATGCCAGTCTCTCCGTGAAGAGCAGAGTGGACATTATGATGGTTTAATTAAAATAAGAATTATCCTAGCATCATCAACTTTAACTAAACGCATAATAAAAAAAAAATCAGACAGCTGGGCATGGTGTAATCCCAGCACTTTGGGAGGCTGAGGCAGGTGGATCACCTGAGGTTAGGAGTTCGAGACCAGCCTGACCAACATGGAGAAACCCCATCTCTACTAAAAATACAAAATTAGCCGGGCGTGGTGGCATATGCCTGTAATCCCAGCTACTCAGGAGGCTGAGGCCAGAGAATCGCTTGAACCCGGAAGGCAGAGGTTGTGGTGAGCCGAGGTTGCACTATTGCACTCCAGCCTGGGCAACAAGAATGAAACTCCATCAAAAATAAATAAATTTAAATAGTATGTATCTTTACAGCTGATAAGTAACAAAATGAAAATTCAAACCTGGGTCTATCTGGCTTTAGCGTTTGACTCTCAACCATTATTATTTTATTGATTTTTTATTTTTTTGAGATGGAGTCTCACTTTGTAATCCAGGATGGAATGCAGTGGTGCAATCTTGGCTCACTACAACCTTCGCCTCCCAGGTTCAAGCGATTCTTCTGCCTCACTCTCCTGAGTAGCTGGGATTACAGATGCACGCCACCACAACCCAGCTAGTTTTTGTATGTTTAGTAAAGATGGGGTTTCACCAGGTTGGTGGTGACACACACCTGTGATCCCAGCTACTTGGGAGGCTTAGTTGAAAGAATTGCTTGAACCCAGGAGGCGGGGTTGCTGTGAGCCAAAATTGTGCCACTGCACTCCAGCCTGGGCAACAGAGCAAGACTCTGTCTCAAGAAAGAGAGAGAGAGAGAGAGAGACAGAGAGAGAGAGAGAGAGAACTAAAATCCAAATAAAGTATGGACTTCAGTTAACAATAATGCATTGATATTGGCTCATTAATTGGGGAAAATATATCATACTAATGTAAGATACTAATAATAGAGTAAACTGGATATATGGAATTTCTCTGTATCTTTGCAATTTTTCTGTAAATTGAAAACTATTCTACAACAAAAACATGATTTTAAAAAACTATTTTCTACTAAAAAGAATCAGGACTTAAAAAAAAATCACAGCTTCTGGAAGAGAAAGAATCAGGGCTTTTTAGAGAAATTGCTAATTCCTGCTCTGAAGCATCAAATGTTCACAATGTGACTGGTACATCTTGTTATGCCAGAAAGCAAAGAAGTTATCCAAAAAATTAGTGGGATTGTCAAAAGGCTACAGGAGCCAACATGAAGAAACTACTATTGACCCCAAACAGGACACTGTAAGCATTCAGAAGAACAACGACTGCGATTGAAAGAGACACACTGATCATATTTTTCAGATCATGAACTCAAAATGAGATTTTTAAAGAGAGAAAACAAAAAACATTCATCAAAATATTCTGAAAATTGGCAATTTAAAGGGATGGAATTAAGCTTTATACTCTCTTTTCCATATTAACTACGTTTCAGGCAACCAAGTAGCACTTCTTTACAAAATCATTTTAGCTCATACATGTAGAAAAAAGTACAGAATTAGAAAATTACCACTTTGCACCCCTTAATAGCAAATAGTGGACTCAGGCAAAGGTCATCAAAGGAAGACAGCATTACAGGCAAGGTTGAGGCATTTTATAAGGCAGGCACCAGGCTGTCACACCTTGAATCTGCTGATGAGTCTTGGCATTTCTACCAGTTGGAGAACCGGAAACTGTGTGCCTTCTTATGTGACGCAGTGTGAGGTGCACAGCACAACCTGAGGTAGACCCTTGAATCTGGATCTAATGAAGCCTTTGAGCTACCTTCTTACAGGTAATATGGAGAATAGAGGGCAAATTAAATAAACCACTAAGAAGCAAATGAGCAAATTCTGAATGTAGACCATTTTAAAGACAACTGTGTTAGCCTGTTCTCGTATTGCTATAAAGAAACCCCCAAGGCAGGGTAATTTAAGCAGAAAAGGGGTTTAATTGACTCACATTCTGCAGGCTTTATGGGAAGCAAGGTGCTTACTTCTCGGCTTCTGGGGAGGCCTCAGGAAGCTTACAGTCATGGTGGCAGGCAAAGGGGGAGCCCCCAAATCACATGGTGAAAGCAAGGACAAGAGGGCGGGGAAGTGATACACACCTTTAAACAACCAGATCGCCTCAAGAGAACTCACTATGTGAAGACAGCACCAAGCCACCAGGGATCTGCCCCCATGACCCAAACACCTCCCACCAGGCCCCACCTCTGGCACTGGGATTACAATTCAGCATGAGATTTGTTTTCTTGTGTTTTTTTTGTGTGTGAGACAGTCTCACTCTGTCATCCAGGCTGGAGTGCAGTGGTGCAATCTCTGCTCACTGCAACCGCCTCCTCCCAGGTTCAAGTTATTCTCCTGCCACCGCCTCCCAAGTAGCTGGGACTACAGGTGCGTACCACCTCGCCCAGCTAATTTTTGTATTTTTAGTAGAGGCAGGGTTTCACCATGCTGGCCAGGCTGGTCTTGAACCCCTGACTTTGTGAGCTACCTGCCTCAGCCTCCCAAAGTGCTGGATTATAGGCGTAAGCCACCGCACCCTGCCCTAGATTTGGTTTTTTTTTTTTTTTGAGACGAAGTCTCACTCACTCTGTTGCCCAGAGTGCAGTGGTAAGATCTCAGCTCACTGCAACGTCCGCTTCCTAGGTTTAAGCAATTCTCCTGCCTCAGCCCCCTGAGTAGCTGGGATTACAGATGTGCACCACTACGCCTGGCTAATTTTTGTATTTTTAATAGAGATGGGGTGTTACCATGTTGGCCAGGCTGGTCTTGAACTCTTGACCTCAAGTGATCCACCTGCCCTGGCCTCCCAAGTGCTGGGATTACAGGTGTGAGCCACTGTGCCCAGCTGATTTTGTCTTTTTATCATTGTCTCTATAGATGCTACAATAAAAACCCTTTAAGAACAGAACATTCTACTAAAACTACAAAAAGCTAGCCGGGCATGGTGATGGGCACATGTAATTCCAGCTACTCAGGAGGCTGAGGCAGGAGAATCACTTGAACCTGGGAAGCGGAGGTTGCAGTGAACTAAGATTGTGCCACTGCACTCCAGCCTGGGCAACAAGAGCAAAACTCCGTCTCAAAAAAAAAAAAAAAAAAAAAAATTGAAAAGCAAGTTGCAGAAAACATACAGCAAGACTCCATTTTTACAGATTACACAGCCAATGTTATGGACACCAGATCCCTCTTTATTAGGGGGCTTGCTGTCCCTGCTGCTGGAGAGTTGTTGGCAGATGCCTGCAGCTGTCGGCCCCTGCAGGGACTTCCTCAGCTTCAAGGAGTTGTAATCAAGTTAAAATGAGGCCATTAGGGTGGGCCCCGCTCCACTATGACTGGCATTCTCATAAAAAGAGGAAAGTTGACCAGAGACACAGACCTGCACAGAAGGAAGATAGACACAGGGAGAAGGTGGCCATGGAGAAGCCAAGGAGAGAGGCCTGCAACAGATCCTTCCCTCACGGGTGCTCGGAACAAACCAATCCGGCCAGCCCTTGCTTTTGAACTTTTAGGCTCCAGAACTGAGACAATAAATTTCTGTTGTTTAAGGCACCCAGTTTGTGCTACTTTGTTATAGCAGCCATAGCAAACTAATACAGATGGCAAGCAAAACTAAACATCTTTGTCCAAGCATGCACACATATGTAGCCAAACCATCAAGAAAAGCAAGAGAATAAGCACTGATTCTTCCATGTAGGAGGAAAGGGCTGCATCCGGCAGGAAGCAGAGGAGCATCACCAAGAGTCCTTCATCACGTTGCGGTTCCTGACACGCCAGTTCTTGACCGGGTGGGAAGTTCATGGACACTGGTCCTATAATTATGATTTTAAAATTTTACATTATTTATATTCTTATTCATATATATAGAGAGAGAGAGAAAGAGAGACAGGGTCACTGTTGCTCAGCAGGAGTGCAGTGGTACAATCATTGCTCACTGCAGCCTTGGCCTCCTGTGCTCAAGCACTCCTCTAGACTCAGCCTCCCAAAGTGCTGAGATTATAGGCGTGAGCCACCCTGCCTGGCTTATAAATGTAGAAAACTCATCTGAATTGTGGCAATATGCGCCAAGTTCTCTCGCAGAGTTTGGCATTCTATTTCCTTTTATAGGGACCAGAGTTCAGATGGAAGAATCTCTTTGGGAATATTTGTATTTGGTCCTTCTGGGCCTCTTTCACGGCCTGTGGGATATAAGAGGCAAAAATTTGTACTTCAATTTTTAATGCCTCAGGAAACATACTGCTCATATAAACTCAATGATGAATCAGCTGAAGTGACTCATTTATGTAATTTTGAGAATGGATTCAGCCGATTTCTTTAATTCCAACATTGACTGCAGTAGAAAATAAATGTGCTTGACCTCATTCTCCAGCTTGGTGGAAAATAGGATTAATGTTTACCTCAGAACAGTCATAGGGGGCCTGATGTTTCAGAGATTTTTGATGAGAGGTGTTTAAGAAATCTAACCTGTTCGAACTGCCATCAAGGTTAACTACTTTCTTTCTTTCTTTTTTTTTTTTTTTTGAGATGGAGTCTCACTCTGTCACCCAGGCTGGAGTGCAGTGGCCCAATCTCAGCTCACTGCAACCTCCACCTTGCAGGTTCAAGCAATTCTCCTGCCTCAGCCTCCCGAATAGCTATCCCAGCTATTACAGGCATGTGCCACCACACCCGGCTAATTTTTGTGGTTTTTTTTTCAGTAGAGATGGGGTTTCACCATGTTGTCAGGCTGGTCTCAAACTCCTGACCTCATGATCTGCCTGCCTCGGCCTCCCAAAGTGCTGGGATTACATGTGTGAGCCACCACATCCCACCTAATTTTTGTATTTTTAGTAGAGACAGGGTTTCGCCATATTGTCCAGACTAGTCTCGAACTCCTGGGCTCAAGCCATCTGCCTACCTCAGCCTCCCAAAATGCTGAGATTACAGACGTGAGCCACTGCAACTAGCCTTGTTCTTTTAGTGCTGGTCTTGTGCCTGGTACTCCCCCAGGGGCCAACATCCTGGCCCTCTCGCCTTTTGGGGATAGTTATTAGAGTTCCTGAAGCCATGGCCAGGCAGATCACTGCCCCCACCCCTTGAGCAGTGTTATTCCAGGGAGGGTATGCCTTCCCTGCTGCTCAAAGAATCAACCCTTCCTTCCTCAGCTAACCCTTTCTATACAAGAGGATTACTTAGGGCTAGGCAGCTTCAAGAGGCAATTAGCATAAAGCAGGAAAGCAGTCCAGTCTCAGAACCTGGCAACTAAAGGGACTGTAACTCACATTACACATCTAAATGTTGGGAGTGGGAAACAATGAAAGGGAGCAATTGCTTCATGGACGTTTTAAAATTATACTCCTAAAGCAGCAGCCCTGTCTACCTTTTTTAACCCAAAGTAAAAGACATGGTTAAAAAGCTCTTCTCGGAAAGCAGGTGGGCTTGAAGAGATTTATTTATGACTTACTGGAAGCACAAAGAGAAGCTTTTATTGTTGATAGCTGGGCTGGGTAAGTGCCAGGAGACAGATCCCAGGAGAGCTGTGCTGCCAAGCACTGACACACAGAGAGCTGACCCAGTCCTTTTTTATGCTGACTGCTTGCTAAGAAATTATAGCAGAGGACTGCATGGAAAGACCCAGAGTGGTTTAGAACAATTATGGAGACTTTAGAGTGATCCTGATTGTAAGGAACCATTTGAAGGGAAATAGGCAGTATATTCATCAGCTTTGTGCAAGAGGTACTGTTCAGTTCGTTCAGTGAAACTGCCTTGAAATCACTCCACATGGCCACACATTCAGTGTCATCATCCTTCTTGTTTTTTTGAAACTACAGATTTAAATTTAAACTTTCAGCAAATGCCTATCAGAGACGTCCAGGTTAAAAAAATATAAAGAGCACATCATTGTAACTAGTAATATATTTAGGCTTGGGAATATTTTTTAGATTCTGATCAGAAATTCAGAGGAAGAGAGGGACAGGGGGTGCATACTGGTGGGAGAGAAGGAAAAGAGGGAGAAAGATTGATTTTTGAGGGAAATAGTAACCTGCAGCCCAGAATAATGTATAGATTTTGTTATGTATTTCATGACTCAACAGAGTCATGAAATGCTAGTGTGGAAAGAGCTTGAGTGATGGCAGCCCTGTCCCTCACTGGTCATCCTACTGACAAGGAACCTTAGACCAGAAAGTGGAGTGACCAGGTCAAAGACGTAGAGCCAGGTGGTGGCAGAACCACGCTGGAAGCCAGGTGTGCTCATTCTTCTCATGACACCCCAGGCCTCTGAGACCTCGAATCCCATTTGGCCTGATGACTGTGGCCCTTCTCCTTCACTTTTAGAGCTGGTGGACAAAGGGCTGGTAAAGCAAGTGGGATTGTGATTTGTGCAAAGGCCTCCTAGCCTCCAGGTCTTATATCTCCACATCCTGAGACAATACAATTCCATTTTCTAAGAAGCTCTTCTTTTTTTTTTTTTTTTTGAGGCGGTGTTTCACTGTTGTTACCAAGACCGGAGTGCAATGCCACGATCTCAGTTCATTGCAACCTCCATCTTCTGGGTTCAAGCAATTCTCCTGCCTCAGCCTCCCAAGTAGCTGGGATTACAGGCACCTGCCATCATGCCCGGCTAATTTTTGTATCTTAGTAGACACAGGGTTTCACCGTGTTGGCCAGGCTGGTCTTGAACTCCTGACCTCAGGTGATTTGCCTGCCTCAGCCTCCCAAAGTGCTAGGATCACATTCCAGCCTCTACAATCTTTGCTGTTGGTGTAAATCCCACACACGTCCCATGGCCATGCAGGTAGTGTCAGCTCTGCAGTCTCGTATTCCTCCCTGACAACAATTTGTTTTCTCCATAGAAACTTGAGCAACAAGGATTTTGCCACGATGCAGTCCAGGGACCACATGGGACTCAAGGCTTTAGCTGTTCCAGATAAGCTGGTTGATGCCATTTAGGTTGTAGAGTAGGGAGAGGGGCAAGCATGGTGATTGATAGAATATAAAATATAATAATAATGTATGGCAATTAGTTCTTTAATTACCTTCTTCTCTCCTTTATTTTTGTCTTGCACTCTGCTAGACATCTTGTTGCCTCAACTACCAACAGGCCAGTTCAGTAACTTATGTTTGTTTCTTTGAGGTACACGCATTCAAAAACAGAAAACTACACAAAAGAGGATTTTTGGTTTTTTTGAGAAAGGGTCTCACTCTGTCACTCAGGCTGGAGTGCAGTGACTGTAACCTTAGACTCCTAGACTCAAGTGATCCTCCATTCTCAGCCTCCAGAGTAGCTAGGATGGCAGGCATGCACCACCATGCTTGCTTAATTTTTTTATTTTTATTTTTTGTAGAGAGGGGGTTTCACTATGTTGCCCAGGCTGACCTCAAACTCCTGGCCTCAAGCCATCCTCCCGCCTCATATTTTGCTTTCTAATGCCTGGTGTCTTTATGAAGTGAGAGAGACAATCTTCTTGATTCCTCACCTGGGCTCCAGGGGGTGGGTAAGACATGGGGACAGTGGTGAGATGCTCCTCAAAAATGGGGAAGTAAGCCAGGTGTGGTGGCTTATGCCTGTAATCCCAGCACTTTGGGAGACTGAGGTGGGGGGGTCACCTGAGGTGGGGAGTTTGAGACCAGACTGACCAACATGGAGAAATCCCGTCTCTACTAAAAATACAAAAAATTAGCCAGGCGTGGTGGCGCATGCCTGAAATCCCGCTACTCAGGAGGCTGAGGCAGAAGAATCACTTGAACCTGGGAGGCGGAAGTTGTGGTAAGCTGAGATCACACCATTGCACTCCAGCCTGGGCAACAAGAGTAAAACTCCATCTCAAAAAAGAAAAAATTGGGAAATAAAATTGTCCTAATAAACATTTAAAAATAATAATTGTTGGCTGGTCCAAAGGTAATGAGTTATCTCGATTGTTCACAGTCAGTCACAGATCCAACTCCTCGTTCTACTCTTTCCCCCTTCTCACTACTGCACTTGACTAGTGTTTAAAAAAAAAAATTAAAAAATAAAAATTATTATTATTATATCTGTACAAATACACTTCTTTTTCCTCAACCTAAGAGTTTCTGATCTCTTAGGCATCTAAAAGAGACTTATATGCAACCTATTAACGCTTCAGCAAAAATTAGTTGTTAAGCATCCACTCAGTGTTTGCAGACATGTAAGCTATGTGAGAGATAATACTAGCTGGCCAGGGGGCAGTGGCTCATGCCTGTAATCCCAGCACTTTGGGAGGCCAAGGCAAGTGGATCACCTGAGATCCGGAGTTCGAGACCAGCCTGGCCAGCATGGTGAAACCCCATCTCCACTAAAAATACAAAAATTAGCCAGGCATGTAGCAGGTGCCTGTAATCTCAGCTACTTGGGAGGCTGAGGTGGGAGAATCACTTGAACCTGGGAGGTGAAGGTTTCAGTGAGCTGAGATCACTCCATTGCACTGCAGCCTGGGCAACAGAGCAAGACTTTGTCTCAAAAAAAGGAAAGAGAGAAAGAGGGAAGAAAAGGAAGGAAGGAAGGAAAGGAGGGAGGGAGGGAGGGAGGGGAAAATTAGGAACTAAGACATGGAGAAGTTAAGCCATCTGCCCAGTGCCACATAGCTAGCAAGTAGGAAAGCCAGGATCAGAGCATAGTCTGATTCCAGAACATATGATCTTAAAGAAGTCTAAATTATGGTTCCTGCCCTCAACAAATTTATAATTTAGTTGTGACTAGCACACATGAAAGCAGCAGTACATTATATAAGATGAGCATATATAATTAAGTGCTAAATTGAATGCTTCAGAAGTTCAGAGGGCACAGGAAGGCGTGGACCAGGCAGGCAGCCTTTCATGAGGAATAACCTTGAAGTTGAACTTTAAATGGTCCCTGAGATGTGCATAGGGAATGCACTGCTACAGATGAGGTGGTGGCAAAAGCGTTAGAAGCAGGAATGAACAAGACTTTGTCCTGGAGAATAGAGCAGCCAGCCTGGGTGGAGCTGATGGGAAGGGCTGGACCAACTAGGAAGGCCTTTAAAGCAAGGCACAGTTTAGGCTTGGTGCATTAGTGACAAGATAGTCATGAAAGGCCCTCGATCAATAAAGCAGTATAATGACAGATGTTATAAGATGTGTTTGGCAGGATACAGAGAATCTATCTTTCTTATTAAAATTGTAGATGATGGCCAGGCATGGTGGCTCACGCCTGTAACCCAGCACTTTTCCAGTACTTTGGGAGGCCGAGGCAGGCGGATAACCTGAGGTCAGGAGTTCGAGACCAGCCTGGATAACCTGGTGAAACCCCATCTCTACTAAAAATACAAAAATTAGCCGGGCATGGTAGCACATGCCTGTAGTCTCAGCTACTCAGGAGGCTGAGGCAGGAGAATTGCTTGAACCTGGGAGGTGGAGGTTGCAGTGAGCCAGGACCACACCACTGTACTCCAGCCTGAGTGACAGAGCAAGACTCTCTCGGGGAAAAAAAAATTGTAGATGACACAAAGTCTGAAAAAAACACGAAATGACTCTAAATTGTTATCTTAAATTCACTGCTTATTTTGATCGATCTTTAGGATTTATTTTTACATTTATTTCACATAAGCAAGTTCTGCCAAATCTTCCTCTCTAATCTTTTTCCATTTCATTAATTTCTCCACATTTCCCTTGCCATTACTTTGGTTCAGACACCAACCTAAGTGTGAGGGGAGGTGGCAGAGAAGCCTCCCTGGAAGAGATGACATTTTTCCACATTCCCGAATATTTAGCAAGAGCTAGCCAGGTACAAAGGGAGGGGCTTGAGGGGGAAAGAGAAAAGTGAGGAGATGGAAAAAAGAAGAGGGAAAGGATCAAATAATGGGCAGAAGAAGGCAAAAACAAATAATTTTTATTATTTTTTAATTTTTTATTGCATTTTAGGTTTTGGGGTACAGGTGAAGAACATACAAGATTGTTGCGTAGGTACATACATGGCAGTGTGATTTGCTGCCTTCCTCCCCAAAAAGATAGACTTTAATGCTACAATGAGGAAAATTAAACATGGCATTAACTTAGTGAAAAGGGTCACTGGTGGGTGGTGCAGGCCCAAAGGATCCAGACTAGAATGCTGATGATGCCTTGCTTGTGGTATCAAAACATTTGGTCGAAATGTCACTTCTTGTACCCTCGAGGGCAGACCACTCCCAGTGAAGTGGAAAGGAAAGGCCCTTGAAGAGGTGGCATGTAACCAGGGCCCTGAAAACACAGATTGGCCTTCTCAGTGGAAGGAACCATTTTGGCAAAGGCGCAGAGTCTGATGGTGCAGGGAGGAGAATCCTGACTTTCAGGGTTGAGCTCTGGGCAGATTAAACTGTCGACGGGGGTGCATAGAGCAGGGAAATGGACCCCAGTAGGGAGAACTAAGGGAGAAGACTCAGCTAAAGACTGCTCACCTCCTTTAGAGAAATGTTGGTGAATGGGGAAGGGAATTTTTTATTTTTATTTTTGAGACAGTATCTTTCATTCTGTTGTCCAGACTGGGGTGCAGCGGCACAATCTCGGCTCACTGCAGCCTTGACCTCCCAGGCTCAAGCCATTTTCCCACCTCAGCCTCCTGAGTAACTGGGTCTACAGGTGTGCGCCACCCTGCCTGGTTAATTTTTGTATTTTTTTAGAGATGGGGTTTCACCGCATTGCCCAGGCTGGTCTTGAACTCCTTAGCTTAAGTATCCACCTGCCTCCACTTCCCAAAATGCTGGGATTACAAGCATGAGCCACTGTGCCTGGCGAAAATTTTTCATTCTCTTTCAAAATCCAGTGAGAAGTAAGTGATAGATTTTAAAATGGCTTTATTGAGGTGAAAATCAGGTACTACAGCGATTCACCTATTGAAAGTACACAATTCAATTCTTTTTAGTGTATTCAGACTTTCACAGCCATCATCACAATCAATTTTAGAACCTTTTCATTACTCCCAAAAAATATCCTGTACACATTTCTATCCCTTCCTCCTAGCTCCTGGTAATTACCTACTCTGTCACCAAGGAGTTGCCAGATTGGGACATTTTATATAACTGGAATCATACAATATGTGATCTTTTGTGACTTACTTCTTTAATAAATGCTAGATATTGCAACTCCATAATCTTATTATGAAATAGCCAACGGTTAAACTACACATTTGCAAATATATTGGGAATAAATAATAGTAAATATTTAAAAAACAGTCAGTGGAGCAGTTTGCTAGTATAAGAATAAGGACTCTGAGCCAGGAGTAAGAAAGTTTGGTCAGCCAGGCACAATGGTTCACGCCTTGCCATTACTTTGGTTCACCAGGCATGGTGGCACATGCCTGTAATCCCAGCACTTTGGGAGGCCAAGGCGGGTGAATCACGAGGTCAAGAGATTAAGACCATCCTGGCCAACATGGTGAAACTCTGTCTCTACTAAAAATACAAAAATTAACTGGGTGTGGTAGCACGTGCCTGCAGTCCCAGCTACTCGGGAGGCTGAGGCAGGAGAATAGCTTGAACCCCAGTCTCTCTCTCTCTCTCTCTCTCTCTCTCTCTCTCTCTCTCACACACACACACACACACACACACACTCTGTCAGATTCTCTATCACACTCTGTCGCAACTCACCCAGGTTGGGGTGCAGTGGCACCATCATGGCTCACTGCAGCCTCTACCTCCCAGGCTTGGGTAATTCTCTGCCTTCAGACTCCCAAGTAGCTAGGACTACAGGCATGTGCCACTATGCCTGGCTTATTTATTTTTTGGTGGAGATGGGGGTCTTGCTAGGCCCAGGCTGGTCTTGAACTCCTGGGCTCAGGTAACCCTCCTGCCTTGGCCTTCCAAAGTGCTGGGAGTTCCAGTCTGCACCTGGGTGAGTTCCAGTCTTGATTCTGCTTTTAACTAGGTATGTGATTTTGGGCAAGCCAGCAGCCTCTCTGGGCCACAGGTTACCATCTGTAAAATAAGGAGAACAGGATTAGAACAGTGAATCTGTCTTTAATGCACAGTAGAATCGCCTGTGATAATTTCTGAAAAATATACAGCCCTGGGTCCCCACCCTAGAGACATTTTTAAAGCTCCTAAAGTGAATTTGTTGCTTACTGAAGTTTAGAAGTTTCAGGGCTGGCCGGGTGCGGTGGCTCACGCCTGTAATCCCAGCACTTTGGGAGGCTGAGGCAGGCGGATCACGGGGTCAAGAGATCGAGACCATCCTGGCCAACATGGTGAAACCCAGTCCCTACTAACCACGCTGAGCATGGTGGCGTGCGCCTGTAGTCCCAGCTACTCGGGAGGCTGAGGCAGGAGAATTGCTTGAACCTGGGAGGCGGAGGTTGCAGTGAGCCAAGATCACGCCACTGCACTCCAGGCTAGCACCTGGTGACAGAGCGAGACTGTCTCAAAAAAAAGAAGTTTCAGGGCTCAGCTGCTCTTTAGGCTCCCTTCCAGATCTGACAAATCCATTTACCAATGCATTTTGCCTAGAGCCACACCTGTGGTTTTTGCTCAAGTCCTTCAGTCTGTGGTTAGTTATTGCTTCAGCTGGGAGGAGTTTAGAACGATGTTCTGGATAGAGCAGTGGTCCTGAGACTGACTTGAACTCACTGTGAATCAGAGTAAGAACTAGGAAGTTTGAGCCAGGCGCAGTGGCTCACATCTGCAATCCTAGCACTTTGGGAGGCAGAGGCAGGTGGAAAACCTGAGGTCAGGAGTTCGACACCAGCCTGGCCAACATGGCAAAACCCCATCTCTACTAAAATACAGAAATTAGGTGGGCATGGTGGCAGGTGTCTGTAATCTCAGCTACTCGGAAGGCTGAGGCAGGAGAATTGCTTGAACCTGAGAGGCGGAGGTTGTGAGCTGAGACTGCACCATTGTACTCCAGCCTGGGCAATAAGAGCAAAACTCCTTCAAAAAAAAAAAAAAAAGGCCAGGCGCAGTGGCTCATGCCTGTAATCCCAGCAGCACTTTGGGAGACCAAGGCAGGTAGATCAACTGAGGTCAGGAGTTTGACACCAGCCTGGCCAACATGGTGAAACGCCGTCTCTACTAAAAATACAAAAAAATAGCTGGACGTGGTGGCAGGCACCTGTAATCCCAGCTACTCAGGAAGTTGAACCCGGGAGGTGGAAGTTGCAGTGAGCTGAGATTGTGCCATTGCACTCCAGCCTGGGCAACAAGAATGAAACTCCACCTCAAAAAAAGTAAAAGAACTAGGAAGTTTGCCTTAATCCTTCTCACTTTACAGAGGACAAAAATAACTGAAAATGAGGAACAAGCTATGTGAGTAAATAGCATGTATGTGGTGTACTGCTAAGTACTGAACTCTGACTCTGTGTGTGTGAGAGAGGGAGAGAGACAGAGAGAGAGAAAGAGAATGCTTGGCATTTTTTTAGCCCACTTCCCCATGGACAGCTGGTCAAATTCCTAACTTGTGAGACTGCTTGGATAGACATGGTTGAGTTTTATATAACAGAGTAATGCTTACTGAAAGCTTTGAACAAGATGGGAAGAGAGACAGACATTCTTTAAAAAGAGTCTTGAGCTCCCTCCCTAACTTTCTCTTCCATGGGAAATGCAGACATTTTGATCCTTCTCCTTCAGTACTAGCAATCCATTGTTCCTATACCTCGTTATCTGTCTTTAGCTGCCCAACATCTCAAAGTGGGAGGGGAGAGAAGCTTAGCCTCCACCCCTGGGCCTAGTGGCTCACACTTGTAATTCTAGCACTTTGGGAGGTCAAGGCAGGAGGATCGCTTGAGCTCAAGAGTTTGAGACCATCCTGGACAAAATAGTAAGACCTTGTGTCAAAAAAACACAAAATAGCCTGGCATGATGGTGCATGCCTGCAGCCCCAGCTACTCAGGAGGTTGAGGTAGGAGGATCACTTAAACCCAGCAGGTGGAGGTTGCAATGAGCTGTGACTGTGTCACTCCACTCCAGCCTGGGAAACAGAGTGAGACCCTGTCTTAAAAACAAAAAACAGCCCAGGCACAGTGGCTTACGCCTGTAATCCGAGCACTTTGGGAGACCAAGATGGGTGGATCAACTGAGGTCAGGAGTTTGAGACCAGCCTGGCCAACCTGGTGAAACCCCATCTCTGCTAAAAATACAAAAAGCTGGACTTGGTGGCAGGTGTCAGTAGTCCCAATGACTTGGGAGGCTGAGGCAAGAGAATCACTTGAACCCAGGAGGCAGAGGTTGCAGTGAGCCAAGAGCCATTGCACTCCAGCCTGGGCAACAGAGCGAGACACTGTCTCAAAAAATATATATATATATCTCTTTATATATATATTTCTCTCTCTCTCTCTCTTTATATATATATATAAAGGAAAAAATAGAGAAAGAAACATCACAGGTATAAATGAATTAACACTCACCATTACCAAATATACAGTTTCCAAACTAGCAGGGAGAGTTATTGATTAGAGGAGCTCTGCCCCCATCCCCAGGACTCTGTTTCTCTCCACTTTTCTGGGTTTTCCTCCATGTATTGGCTTTATTCTCTAACAGGCTTATCCCTTCAGTGTCAAAATGGCTACAGCAGCCCTGTCGCCAATTAACTCCATGTTCAGCAGGAAGAGAGAGAGACAGAGAGAGAAAGAGAGAGAGAGACTCCTCTTCCAGTAACTCTGGAGAAAGTCCCTAGATTTAATCTGATTGGGAAGGCTTAGAGCACATGCTTACCTCAAACCAATTAGTTAGGATAGACTGGCTGATTTAGGCCTAGGTCTTGTCCTTCACCCTGGGGCTAGAGGGTGAGGAAGCCCTAACCAGATCACAAAGACCGGAACCAGAGAATTCCCAGAAAAAAAATCAAGCCTGTTGTCAGAGTATAGGAAGAGAAACTGGGTGACAAGAAACAATGTCCACTGCACTTCAGTAGGACGAGAGTGAGGATATTACAGAAGAAACCACATCACATATTATATAAAAATGCAGTTAAAGAAGAGAAGAAAGGAAGACTAGCCTGGGTAACACAGCAAGACCCTTTCTCTACCAAAAAAAAAATAGGCTAGGCTCGGTGGCTCTCATCTGTAATCCCAGCACTTTGAGAGGCTGAGGCAGGTGGATCACGAGGCAGGAGTTCGAGACTAGCCTGACCAACACGGTGAAACCCTGTCTCGACTAAAAATACAAAAATTAGCCGGGCATGGTGGCACATGCCTGTAATCCCAGCTACTTGGGAGGCTGAGGCAGGAGAATGGCTTGAATCCAGGAGGTGGAGGTTGCGGTGAGCCGAGATCACGCCATTGCACTCCAGCCTGGGCAACAAGAGCAAAACTGTGTCTCAAAAAAAAAATAGTTTGGTGTGGTGACAGGTACTTGTAGTCCCAGCTACTCAGGAGGCCGAGATGGGAGGATCTCCTGAGCTCGGGAGGCCAAGGCTGCAGTGAGCTATAATTGCACCATTGCACTCTGGCCTGGGCAACAGAGTGAGATCCTGTCTCAAAAAAAAAAAGAGGCTGGGCGTGATCTTGGCTCACTGCAACTTCCTCCGCCCATGTTCAAGCAATTCTCCTGCCTCAGCCTCCCGAGTCACTGGGATTACAGGTGCATGCCACCACACCCGGCTAATTTTTTATTTTTAGTAGAGACGGGGTTTCACCATGTTGGCCAGGCTGGTCTCAAACATCTGACCTCAGGTATCTGCCCACCTCAGCCTCCCAAAGTGTTGGGATTACAGGTGTGAGCCACCCTGCCTGACATCTTTCTTTCTTTTTACTTTTTTATTTATTTAATTTTTTTGAGAAGGAGTTTTGCTCTTGTTACCCAGGCTGGAGTGCAATGGCGCGATCTCGGCTCACTGCAACATTCGCCTCCTGGGTTCAGGCAATTCTCCTGCCTCAGCCCCCTGAGTAGCTGGGATTACAGGCACGCACCACCATGCCCAGCTAATTTTTTGTATTTTTAGTAGAGATAGGGTTTCACCATGTTGACCAGGATGGTCTCGATCTCTTGACCTCGTGATCCACCCGCCTTGGCCTCCCAAAGTGCTGGCATTACAGGCGTGAGCCACCGTGCCCGGCCTCTTTTTACTTTTTTAAAGGAGGGGTCTCACTCTGTCACCCAAGCTGGAGTGCAGTGGTGTGCTCATGGTTCACTGTAGCCTCAACTGCCTGGGCTCAAGTGGTCTTCCCACATTAGCCTCGAAGTAGCTGGGACTACAGGCGTGCCACACCCAGCTTATTAAAGAAAAATTTTTGTAAAGGTGTTTTATTGTGTTGCCCAGGCTGATCTCAAACTCCTGGGCTCAAGCGATCCTCCCACCTCAGCTCCCCAAAGCGCTGGGATCACAGGTGTGAGCCACCGTGCTTGCCCAGAGCCTCACCTCTCCCCTCCCCTCCCCTCCCTTCCCCTTCCCTTCCCTTGTTTCCTTTTTTTTTTTTTTTTTTAGATGGAGTTTTGCTCTTGTTACCCAGGCTGGAGTGCAATGGCGCGATCTCAGCTCACCACAACCTCCGCCTCCTGGGTTCAAGCAATTCTCCTGCCTCAGCCTCCTGAGTAGCTGGGATTATAGGCACGCACCACCGTGCCCAGCTAATTTTTTGTATTTTTAGTAGAGATGGGGTTTCACCATGTTGACCAGGATGGTCTCAATCTCTTGACCTCGTGATCCACCTGCCGCGGCCTCCCAAAGTGCTGGGATTACAGGCGTGAGCCACCGCACCTGGCCCCCACTTTTTTTTTTAATTTGAACCCTTCCCTTGTTTTCTTTCCCTCCCTACAGGCCATCTTTCTTTTTTTTTTTTTTTTGCCAATCAGTTTGAGCTTATGAGGTTGCTCAGGTTAGCCTTGAACTGATGACCTCGCCTTCGCGAGCGCCATGACCTCCGGTGGGAGCCACTTTGGACCCCCATACAGGCCATCTTTCTAAAATGCAGTTTGGATCATGTTACTTCCTTGCTTGGAACTCTTCTGTAGTTCCCATGAGCTACCAAGAGAAAATCCATCTTTCTCCCCTTGTCTGTCACACAGTGTTTCCACTGATCTCTTTTCTTTCTTTGTTTTTTTTTGAATCATCCAGCCCAAAATAGCAGTTTCCATTAATCTCTACATAAATTCCCAATCTCATCTTTGGTGTCTCCCAAACTTCCTTTTTTCTGGCAAAATACCAGGCTCACTCTCCATCTGAACACCATGTACCTCCTCCCATCCACGGAAAATATCCCTTATTTCCCAAAGCTCAACTCAAGAATCACTTACTCAATGACATTTTTCTTTTTCTTTTTTTTTTTCTGAGACAAAGTCTCAGAAAAAAAGTCTCGCTCTGTCGCCCAGGCTGGTGGATCACGAGGTCAAGAGTGGTGTGACCTTGGCTCACTGCAGCCTCCACCTCTCAGGTTCAAGCAATTCTCCTGCCTCAGCCTTTCAATTTGCTGGGACTACAGGTGCCCGCCACCACACCTGGCTAATTTTTGTATTTTTAGTAGAGACAGGGTTTCACCATGTTGGCCAGGCTGGTCTTGATCTCCTGACCTCGTGATCTGCTTGCCTCAGCCTCCTAAAGTGCTGGGATTACAGGCATGAGCCACCGCATCTGGCCCCTCTATGACATTTTTCTGATTCCTTGAACCTCAACTAAGGAAAGCAGTATTCCCTCCTCCCACCATGGCCCCACAGTGCTCCCCTGCATGTTAAGTGTTGACACCACTGGCTCCTTGAGGCTGTGTCTTACTCTTTGGAGTAGCCTTATCAGCCTACAGGGCCTTAGCAAAGACTGAGCTTTTCGTAAATGCTTTTGAGTAGTTGAATGAACCGTACATGAATGGGTTTATATTATAATCCGGTAAACACCAAGTTTGTTCCAAGGAGAATTTCCTAATGGTCACTCCTGCTCACAGCTCTTGAGGCCATGGTCGTGGCCAGAGCTGGGTCAGGGACAGGGCCACTCCTATGTGACAGCAGGGCCCAAGCCTCCAGCCTGTTGAGGTCCATCCTGTACCTCTATAACAGTTGTGTGGCATTTAGTGACTCAGGTTCTAGTACAAAACCACTGGGTTCCCAGTAAACTCAATAAATTCAGGGAAGCATTTCTAGAAATATAGTCCTTTGACCGGGCGTGGTGGCTCATGCCTGTAATCCCAGCACTTCGGAAGGCTAAGGCGGGCAGATCTTAGGTCAGGAGTTCAAGACCAGCTTGGATAACATGGTGAAACCCCATCTCTTCTAAAAATACAAAAATTAGCCAGGTGTGGTGCACACCTAAAGTCCCAGCTACTGGGGAGGCTGAGGCAGGAGAATTGCTTGAACCTGGGAGGTGGAGGTTGCAGTGAGCTGAGATTAAGCCACTGCACTCCAGCCTGGGTGACAGAGTGAAACTCCATCTCAAAAAAAAATAAATAACAAGACCGGGCGCGGTGGCTCAAGCCTGTAATCCCAGCACTTTGGGAGGCCGAGGCAGGTGGATCACGAGGTCAAGAGATCGAGACCATCCCAGTCAACATGGTGAAACCCTGTCTCTACTAAAAATACAAAAAAATTAGCTGGGCACGGTGGTGTGTGCCTGTAATCCCAGCTACTCGGGATGCTGAGGCAGGAGAATTGCCTGAACCCAGGAGGCAGAGGTTGCGGTGAGCCGAGATCGCGCCATTGCACTCCAGCCTGGGTAACAAGAGCGAAACTCAGTCTCAAAAAATAAATAAATAAATAAATAAATAAATAAATAAATAACAAAAATAAAAATATAGTCCTGGCCAAGTAATCCCAGCACTTTGGGAGGCTGAGGTGGGCGGATCATGAGGTCAGGAGATTGAGACCATCCTGGCTAACACGGTGAAACCCCATCTCTACTAAAAATATAAAAAATTATCTGGGCACAGTGGCACATGCCTGTAGTCCCTATTAGACTAGATGATCTCTAAGATCACTTCCCATTCTATCATTTTATTGTCTGGTTCTTACCTAATACCAATATAATATGTGTTTGAGATGCTGAAGGTTCAAGAGTTATTGAACATTTCACAGATGGGAAACAGGGCAGCAGGGCACGGGGTTTGCTTCAAATCCGTGGCTCCTTCCTGAGCTCTACTTCATTAAGCGATCAATATTTCCTGGCTCCTGGGTGGAACTGCAGTTACATTTCCCTTTGGAAAAGCTGGTCTGTTTTTCTCAATAGGTCTGAAGTAAAACACCAGGGCCGGCCGGGCACAGTGGCTGACACCTGTAATCCCAGCACTTTAAGAGGCCGAGGCAGGCTGATCACCTGAGGTCAGGAGTTGGAGACCAGCCTGGTCAATATGGTGAAACCCTGTCTCTACTGAAAAATTATAAAAATTAGCCTGGTGTGGTGGCACATGCCTATAATCCCAACTACTTGGGAGGCTGAGGCAGGAGAATCCCTTGAACTTGGGACGCAGAGGTTGCAATCAGCTGAGATTGTGCCATTGCACTCCAGCCTGGGCAACAGAGCAAGACTGTCTCAAAAAGAAAAGAGGGGAAAAAACAGGACCAGAGTATTATTATGAAAAATATGGCAGCACCATTTATTCTACTTCCACAGCCTACCTAGGCTTTGAAGCCCACAGTATTGAGAGTAAGAATACTCAGAGTTGCTAAGATTGCCAGGAGGCATGTAGGAAAGAGGCTGGAGAAGAGGAACAGATCTGAAGCTGCTGAGGAGCAATTTCAGTGATCTGTGGACTAGGATGGAGGAGGGGGCGGGGACCTGATCCCAAGGGCATAATGACAAGGTCAGCCTCATCTCTTCTCTCTGTTCTTGGCAACAGCCAGTCTAGCCAGAAAGAGCAATCTGTCAAATCTAATTAGAGTAGAAGAAAGTGAACAATGGGCGCCCAGCTCTAAAACGACAGCCTGGTTCAATGGGGTGGAGGAGCTCGGGAGGGATGTGTGCTTTGTGTGCTTGGAATTAGATCCTTCAAGTGGATCCTTTCTGAACTCAAACTGCACAACATCTCTAACTGGATTCTTATTTACTTCACCAGGACTCTTAGGTCCCTGTGCCTTTTAACACATGTATATCCAGTAAAAGCAGAGGAGAACCTGGCTGTGATTCAAAGGTAAGGCTGTAATAGTAATGAAATGTAATAGTTTCATCATGCATGGCTTGGACATGGTACTGTGTGCATGCAACTGGTATTTATAAATTGGCTCCTATTTCTTGTTTTGTGTTTAATTATATTGGTGGCATTAGTGTTTCTCTTATTATTTATGCAGTCCTTTTTATTATAAGGCTTATTATTGGAATCTTGAAATTTCAAAACAGCCTGAAATTTTATTAGGACCACAAATAAACATATTTTATGATGCAAAACACTTTAATTATATTTTTGTCTTATACTTTAAATGGTTTCTCTGATTTGGATATTTTAGTTTTTGAATCAAAATTAGGTTGCATATGATAGAATATATTTGCTGGGAAGAATAAAAATAAATAAATAAATAAAGTGGGTTGCATAGGGAAGAGGCATATTTTATAAATGGAATCAAATGAGCATATCCCTTAAAATAAATGCATAAATACAGGCTATTGAAGCTTAAAAATCATGCATCTTTAGAATCTGAAATCTCAAATAACAGAAAATATTATGTATTATCAGAAAATTTGTACTAAAGACTAATGGTTTATTAATTTTACTATGCTTCAGTGTGGGATACTCAGACATCTTAAAGGTGTGAGAAAAAATAATTCTGTGAAGTGGGAGGAAGAGAATGGGAAGAGAGTAGGCGGTTGGCGCTAACACAATCTGCAAATTACAAGTGTCCGTCCCTCACGGTTGGATGGTCTTCCCTATGCCTTATCTCATTTAATCCTCAAGGCACCCTGTACAATATGTTACTATCCTCTCTACTCTGCAGATAAGAAAACCGAGGCCTTGAGAAACTAGCCCACAGTTACAGAGAAAGGTAGTTGGGCCTTGAACCCAGATGGTCTGCTTCCAAGTCTATCGAACTTCTCAGCAATATATTTCTGGTAGACACAGGAGACATCAAATTTTAAAAATCATTAAAGTGTGAATAATGTCAGCATGAGGACCCTCCTCTAATCTGTTGGTCATTCCCGGCCATGAAGGAGGCGGTGGATTTAGCCTGGTGCATTTGTATCACTTTCCCTACTTCACTGCATGTTGTAAACCCTTATTTTCTAACAGCATCACTTGTTTCTTTTTTGCTTGTTCATTCGTTCTTTCGTTCCTTTTTTCTTTCTTTCCCCATCATTCGAATAAATTATCTTGTAAAAAGACAAAGGAAAGTCTGCCAATACTGCTCACTTCACCCCAAACCCAGTCCTTTCCCCAGAGAAACCCCTGTTAGCAATTTAGGGTGTAACCAACTATTTCTTACCTGTTTGCATAGATATGTGTGTGTGTGTGTGTGTGTGTGTGCGCGCGCGCGCGTGCGCGCGCATCATATCATTTTGTGTGACTTTTTAAAAGATAAATGGTGCCATGCTGTGCTTTTTATTCTCAACTTGCTTTTTATCTATTTATTTTTATTTTATTTACTTTTTTTTAGACGGAGTCTTGCTCTGTTGCCCAAGCTGGAGTGCAATGATGCAGTCTTGGCTCACTGCAATCTCTGCCTCCTGGGTTCAAGCGATTCTCCTGCCTCAGCCTCCCGAGTAGCTGGGACTACAGGCGTGTGACACCACGCCCAGCTAATTTTAATTTTTGTATTTTTAGTAGAGATGTGGTTTCACCATGTTGGCCAGGCTGGCCTCAAACGCCTGACCTCATGATCCGCCCACTTCAGCCTCCCAAAGTGCTAGGATTACAGGTGTGAGCCACTGTACCCAGCCTTTTTTTTTTTTTTTTAAACAGTCTGTGCCTTGCGGAGATCTCTACCTGGCAGTATGTTTAAAGGTAACTCATTCTGTTTCACTCTTACGTAGCATTCTATGCAGCATGACTTGTACTGTTTTCTCTCTCATCTGTGCTTTTGAAATGGCTTAATGACATACTAGTCAACATTTAACCATATTTGTATTTATGGGGCAGGTAGAGACAGGCACAAGCTTTCTGACTGGCTGGAGTGCTCCTAACAACATAGGAGAGGAAGGAAAGGTGAGACATGCCCAGGTCAGCACTGTGAGCCCCAGTGAGAGGCCTGGGGCAGGCACAGTGTTATCAGTAGATTCGTTCCCTCTCTGCCTCTGAATATTTGAGCATTTACCTTTTCCTTGAGCCCAGCTATTTTCCAGACATTTATTCCTTATATATGAGATAACAGTAACATACTCCTCAGGGTGCTGTGGGGATTAAACTAGTCAACTCGAAGCAGAAGACATCACACCCAGGCATATCGCAAAATGTTCCGTTATGAATTGTGCCTGTGCTGGCCCTTTTCTCTCTCCTTCTCAAATCATGTATTTCATTTTACATTTTATTTGAGGTCATTTGCACTGAAGGACTATATATATATATTCACTTCATATATTAGGTTGCAAGGCTCAAAGCAGTGTGGGTAATAAATGGAGCTATGGAGATCATCATGAGATGCTCTGGCACAGGATTATGCCAGAAAGCATTGGAAACTGACTGACAGCTGGACTCAAGTCCTGATGCGGATACTTAGCGGTGTGACTTGTGTAATGCTTTGTCATCTGGAAAATAAGGGTAGTGCTAATAGTAATACTTAGTCTGTGGGGTGTGGTCAGGTGGAAATGGGATAATGTATCAAAGGAACTTAGTATAGTTTCTGGTATAGAGGAAGGTCAGCTGCTGTCATTAGTATTTAGAAAGGTTGCAACATCCCCACTTCCATTTTCTGGCTATACAGTATCACTCTCCAGTTTCCTCAGAAGTGACAATAAAAACAGGCTTAATCTCAAAGCACAGCTGTGTGCTGTTCCATTAGTCCATAGTTTTTAATTGTTATTTTTTTAGAGTCAGGGTCTCACTCTGTTGCCCAGGCTGGAGTGCAATGGTGCAATTATGGCTTACTGCAGCCTTAAACTCCTGGGCTCAAGTGATCTTCCTGTCTCAGGCTCCCAGGGAGCTGGAACTAACTATAGGCATACACCACCACTCCTGGCTAATTAAAAAAAATTTTTTTTGTAGACATAGGATCTTGTGTTGCTCAGACTGGTCTCAAACTCCTGGGCTCAAGCAATCCTCCTGCCTCAACCTCCCAAAGTGTTGGGATTACAGGCATGAGCCAGCACTAATTTATTTTTTAAGCAAATATTCCCTGAGTGACCACTACATATGTCATACCTTGCTGGGCACTGTGTGAAATATGAAGGAAGTGCCAGGTGTGGTGGTTCATGCCTGTAATCCCAGCACTTTGGGAGGCTGAGGTGAGTAGATCACCTGAGGTCAGGAGTTCAAGACCATCCTGGTCAAATGGTGAAACCCCATCTCTATTAAAAAAGAAAGAAAGAAAGAAAGAAATATAAAGGAAGTGTGAAACAGGGTTCTTGCCCTCAAAGTTACACTGAAGTTCCTTAACACTGGAGAGAACACAGCATAGTATTGTGAACATACGTACCACGGCTGTTTTTTTTAAATTTACGTCACTTTTAGATGGAGTCTTGCTATATTGACTAAGCTGGTCTTGAACTTCTGGCCTCAATTGATCCTCCCATCTCAGCCTCCCAAAGTGCTGAGATTACAGGCATGCACCACTGCACCGGCCTTCTGGTATTTTCAGAGGCATCTATAATTATTGGACACCTGCTCTTATGTTCTGTGTCTAGCTTCAGAATTATTGTAGAAGCTTGTCTGAGCGTCACCTATAGAACCTGAACCATTAGATCATCTATCCCTAACCGCTAATGCCGGGCTGGTTTCCTGGCTGGGGGCAGCTCTCACTTCCTCCTGAGAGCCTGAGAGAATGAGGAAAAGAGCCGGGTGGGAGGAGCTGTTCTCCAGGCCACCCAAAGCTTGCTCTCACAGAAACGCAGATAGTCCCTTGTTCTGGACACAATAGGAGCGGATAGTTAGCAGGCAGATGAAATCCAAAGAGAAGAATCTGAAAGGGCCTGAGGATGCTGTGTGAAGGGAATAAAATGATCTTATTTTGGTGATAAATTCCCAGGAAATAAACCTATAGTATTTACAAAATATCCGCCTAGTCCTCAGCTCAGTAAGCTTTCTCTGACCCACAGAACGCATTTTCTGTTTGGATGTGAACTCATTGCAGCCTGCCCAACATGAAATTCCAACTGGACATAAAAGGCCACTTCAGCTGTCAAGCCACGTGTGGATTTCGGTTTAAGACTCAGCCTGGGCAGCAGATGCTCCGAGTGCTTGGGGAGTGGCACCCCTATTCCTGATACAGAAACCAGGCACCCTTTGTCTTGATCCCTGACTTAAATCAGGGATAAGCAATTCCTATTTTTTTTAAATGGGCTATGTTAAATCCTTCTTATGAGAAAAAATATCACTTAGAAAGTAGAGGTTTCTCAGAGAGCTCTCCCTTTTACCGCAGAAGGGGTTTCTTAGCAAGCAAAGGTGTCTGCTCACTAAATTATACCTCTGTGAAGATGAGATTCCTAAGTGTAAGGTGTACGATTTGTCGTTTTGGGGTTAAGTACAATGTAGAACACTCTGTCTCCACCACGTTTTTTCTGGAGGTGTTCTTTTTATTTTATTTTGACAAACGGGGGCACATTTCTGAAATTTCTACTGGGAAACTCAGAATACAAACTTACCGGCATGTTAGAATTCTAAAAATAGTTTGACCCTGCATTTCAGAGCTCAGGGCTTCAAAACTCTGCTGTCCAAACATGATTGGTGATTAATTTATTTTGACCCCCTGCAAGAAGTGAAAGCAGCTGGTTTATGACATTTGAGAGAAAGCCCATTTTCCAAAGGAGAACAAAGAGAAAGTGGCCACACCCCCCTTCCCCCCCCCCCACCCCCACCCCGCCAGCCCGCTTTGCTTTGTTCGAGCGTACTCCCTCAAGAGACTGCCGCAGGGGAGGCTCAAAGCTGTGTCCTTGCGATTAGTTTGGTACACTTGGTTCAGCAGCCCCGGGAATGTGGGGAGTTGTGTGCCTGCACAATATCAACGTTATCAGCTGCCCGTTCATGTCGCCTTTCCCTGAAGACACTTTTATAACACAGTAACACTTAGGAGGACGTTCCCCTCCTTTACTTCTGTTTCTCTTCTGATAAACAAATGTCAGGCACCTTCCTGGATCCGGTCCCTGATTCAGTGAGTTACTGTATATCCATCCATTGCCCTTTTTTGTCCTCCAAACACTGAGCTTTCAGTGCTCTTCTGGCTGGATCCAGATTGTGAAGGTTACAGCCCAACTGGACCCTTTCAGGACTTGGGGGCACAACCTTCTGTCTCTGGGGCCTCAAGGAGCCTTCCATTCCGGATGGGTTCCTAATTACCGTGTTTCTGGTGCTACCAGACAAACGAGAAGGCCCTGTTTTGACCCAGAGCCCTATAGCTGTGCCCTAATGGGAGAAGGGAATCTTCATATCTGAGGACAGGGACCTCATCAATAGCGTTACTCCTAGACTGAGTGAACTGGTCCGTCCACGAGGCTTCATCACTAGCATAAAAACATAGATGGATGATTATGATGCTTGAACTTCTGCAAGTGGGAGGGTCCGGAAGGTTATTCCGGAACAGCTGGGCAAGGTGAAGGGCAAGGGCTGCGTAGGAAAAAGCGGCTGCTCAGTGCAGGGCAGCATAAACCCTGCAACATAAAAAGAGGGAAGCTGCGCTCTGGCATCATGTTGCGGGTTGCAGTTCCCAGCAACAGGGCTGGCTCCGGAGCAGAAGCGCAACCCGTCATCTTCCTGCAGGCCGCAGCCATAGGTGGAGAAAGGTGGTACCACAAGGCTCTCCCAGTGGATGGCGGTGACGCGCTCTAAGCAGACGATGGCAGAGGCTCCTATCAAATGGGTGCAGAGAAAAAGGAAGTGGGGAGAGGAGGAGGGACTAGAAATGGCACTGCAACGATCCTCGAATACAGTCAAATGATAAACGCCTCCACCTTGAAACGAAACCCCTAGCCCATTTTTCCAATGTGCCTCCGATAACTGCTTTTAATATGTTGTGAATCCCGGTAAAGCAGGATAGAATAAATTAAAGCAGTCCCCTACCAGGTCCTAATTTTCATTCTCCTTTAGGACTGTCTTAAATAACAAGGACAACCTAAAAATCAAGTCCACCCTGTTCAGCTGTGGCAAGCGCTAAAAACCGTTAAGCCCTTTGAAATACTGCTCTCCAAACCAGAGTGGGCATCCAGGTTTCTCTGCAGAGCAGAAAGGCGGCTGCGGTTGTGTCCATGACTTTGCTTCCTTGGTTAGGGCGGTGACGGGCAGCGCCGGGGCCTGGGCCCGGGCTCTCACCCGCGCAGCGCCGCAGCCCTGGCGAGCCCCAAACTCTCTGTCCTCTGACCAGCAGGCGGCGCTGTCTCGGGGCCGCGGTGCTGCCCCTCCCGCCACGAAGGCCACTTCCGCCGCCGCCCTGCTAGTGCGACCCCGCCACGCCCTGCTGTTTAGAAGCGGCCTTTCTTCACCCAGGGCTGCTTGGGGAAGTTTCTGTGCTCTTGTGACAATTAATACTGTTTGAAAACCTCCCTCTTGTGTCTCTTGGAAGAGTGGAAATCCTAAAAAAAAAAAAATTTTTTTTTTTGCTTTCGTTGCCCAGGCTGGAGTTTTGCTTTCGTTGCCGAGGCTGGAGTGCAGTGGCGCGACCTCCGCTCACAGCAACTTCCGCCTCCCGGGTTCCAGCGATTCTCCTGCCTCAGCCTCCGGAGTAGCTGGGATGACTGGCGCCGGCCACCATGCCTGGCTAATTTTTGTATTTTTAGTAGAGACGGTGTTTCACTATGTTGGCCAGGCTGGTCTCTATCCCCTGACCTCGTGATCTGCCCACCTCGGCCTCCCAAAGCGCCGGGATTACAGCTCGAGCCACCGCGCCCTGCCCTCCCCCCAAAATTGTTTTTTAAAATTTGGAATTGCATAATCAAAAAGTTTCTTAGACATCTAAAATGCATTTCAACTTATTCAAATAAAAAGGGCCCCTGACACGACAAAAAGGCAGTATAGATTGAAAATTAGAATGCTTAAAAAAAAAAAAAAAAAAAATCCCCTTCCTGTTTATTCCAGATTTTTCTACAGGCTTGGAGGCCAGCTCGCGAAAATTCGGCTCTGGCGCCATCTGCTGGACGCGCTGCGCCACTGCAGGGCCCTTTCTGGGAAGGTGTCGAGGTGGCAGGTGACGGCCCCATTTTTTTTGTTCATGAGAGACTACGGCACCAAGGTAGCATTCACAGGCAATCGGCTTCTCTACCAAGGCCTTCTCTGGAAGGCCGAGGCAGGTGGATCAGCTGAGGTCAGGAGTTTGAGACCAGCCTGGCCAACATGGTGAAACCCGGTCTCTACTAAAAATACAAAAATTAGCTGGGCGTGGTGGTGCGAACCGGTAGTCCCAGCTACTCAGGAGACTGAGGCAGGAAAATTGCTTGAACCTGGGAGGTGAAAGTTGCAGTGAGTTGAGATTGTGCCACAGCACTCTAGCCTGGGTGACAGAGCAAGACTCTGTCTCAAAAAAAAAAAACAACAACAACAAAAAGAGACCAGTCTGACTCTCTACAAGAAAGTGGCCTGTGTTGAGGAGCCCTTGGGCCTCAATGAGTCATCAATTGTTATATTGGTGGTCTCTGAGGAAAACCTGAGGCTTAGCTCATTTCATTTCCTCCACTGGCCCATGGGCATAGGGCTACAAACTAAAACTAGAGTTTCCATCAGTGCACACGGGGTTTCAGGGCCGGAAATCACAGTGTACTTGTTCTGAATGCTTCTGATTTTGCTGAATGGGAGGAGTTTCCAAGGTGAAGAGTGTAACAGAAATGAAATTAATCTGGGAGTAGAAAGATGTTAAACGTGGCCTGGGTCATGGTTTGATGTAAGATCGGAAAGCCCTGCCACAATTTTCCAAACTCCTCAGTCAGTTCTGATCCACTTGAAGATTTTTCTATTTAGAAGACTTCAGGCCCTTTCCACATGAGGTCTGAACCTATTAGCAAACACATTTATACATGTACCGCAGCAGAAGCCTGCATTCCCCAGTATTACACTTTGTGAAAGCCTATAATCAGAAAATGTTTCGAGAACTGGTAGAAAGCAGAATTTTAGAGCAGATTGCAGTTGGCCCACCCACCTGGAAAAATATGGTATGAGGGATAGGAAGCATTTGTCATGGAAACATGCTATCAAGCATAGTTCTGGCCCAGTAAAACTTGATGGTTACTTTCTAACAAAACTGAATTTTGTATTCAGAGATGAGCTTATGATGGTTTTCCTGAAAGAGATGAAGTAGCTTTATCAACAGTATAGCCTACTGGAGCCTCACTGTTTAAGTAGTCCTTGGGGTCCATGTCAAGTGACTTCCACATAAGTCAGGTGTCATTTAATGACTGATACTTTCTGAGAAATGCATCCTTAGGCAATTTCATCACTGTGCAGACATCAGAGTGAACATACACAAACTTAGATGGTAGTGTCTGCTATACTCCTGGGCTATGTGACATAGTCTATTGCTCCTAGGCTTCAAAACCTTATAGCATATACAGTATCCAGTATTCAGTAACTATACTGAATACTGTAAGCAGTTGTAACACCATGATAAGTATTTGTATATCTAAACATAGCTAAACATAGGAAAGGTACAGTAAAAATATGATTTTTTTTTTTTTTTTTTGAGACGGAGTTTTGCGTTTGTTACCCAGGCTGGAGTGCAATGGCGCGATCTCAGCTCATCGCAACCTCCGCCTCCTGGGTTCAAGCAATTCTCCCACCTCAGCCTCCCGAGTAGCTGGGACTACAGTCTCGCACCACCATGCCCAGCTAATTTTTGTTTTTTTTTTAGTAGAGACGGTGTTTCACCTTGTTGACCAGGATGGTCTTGATCTCTTGCCCTTGTGATCCACCCGCCTCGGCCTCCCAAAGTGCTGGGATTATAGGCGTGAGCCACCACGCCCGGCCTAAAATATGATATTATAATCTCATGAAACCACCATCATTAACGAGGTCCACCACTGACTGAAACATCATTATGCAAAGCGTGACTGTATAGTCAATGTTTTATAAGGGCATCCTTTGGTACTTCAATAACCAAGTCCTCATGAATGAGACCTGCTGATTCTACTATGATACTGATCATAGAGAAAATGTTAACTTTCTACATAGGTGCTTGAAGAAGATACTCAGACAACTAACAAAATGAGATGAAAAATAAGATAAAAATCTACCATGGGCTGGGCATGATGGCTCACACCTGTAATCCCAACACTTTGGGAGGCTGAGGCAGGAGGATCACTTGAATCCAGGAGTTTGAGACCAGCCTGGGCAACATAGTGAGCCCTCATCTCTATTAAAGGTTTTAGGCCAGGCTCGGTGGCTCACACCTATAATCCCAGCACTTTGGGAGGTCGAGGCAGGTGGATCACGAGGTCAAGAGATCGAGACCATCCTGGTCAACAAGGTGAAACCCCATCTCTACTAAAAATACAAAAATTAGCTGGGCATGGTGGTGCGCGCCTGTAGTTCCAGCTACTCGGGAGGCTGAGGCAGGAGAATTGCTTGAAGCCAGAAGGCAGAGGTTGCAGCGAGCCGAGATCGTGCCATTGCACTCCAGTCTGGGTAACAACAGCAAAACTCCATCTCAAAAAAAAAAAAAAAAGGTTTTAAAAATTATCTGGGCCAGGCATGCTGGCTCATGCCTGTAATCAAAGCACTTTGGAGGCCAAGGCGGGCGGATCACCTGAGGTTGGGAGTTCAAGAACAGCCTGACCAATATGGTGAAATCCCGTCTTTATAAAAAAGAAAAAAAAAATTAGCTGGGCATGGCTCATGCCTGTAATCCCAGCACTGTGGGAGGCTGAGGTGGGTGGATCACCTGAAGTTGGGAGTTCGAGACCAGACTGACCAACATGGAGAAACCCCCGTCTCTACTAAAAATACAAAATATCAATTCTAAGTCTTCTAGGATAAAAATATTTAAATTAAAAAAAAATTAGCCAGGTGTGGTGGCATATGCCTATAATCCCAGCTACTTGGGAGGCTGAGGCAGAAGATTCACTTGAACCCGGGAGTTGGAGGTTGTGGTAAGCCACATGGCACCATTGCACTCCAGCCTGGGCAACAAGAGTGAAACACTGTCTCAAAAAAAATAAATAAATAAAACGGGGCTGGGCACGGTGGCTCAAGCCTATAATCCCAGCACTTTGGGAGGCCAAGACCAGCCTAGCCAAGACAGTGAAACCCCAACTCTACTAAAAATAAAAATATTTAGCCAGGCATGGTGGCAGGGGCCTATAATCCCACCTACTCAGGAGGCTGAGGCAAAAGAATCACTTGAACCCGGGCGGCAGAGATTGCAGTGAGCTGAGATTGTGCCACTGCACTCCAGCCTGGGCAACAGAATGAGACTCTGTCTTTAAAAAAAAAAATAAATTAGCCACATGTGGTGGCACATGCCTGCAGTCCCAGCTACTTGGGAGGCCAAAGTGAGGGTATTCCTTGAGTCTAGGAGTTCAAGGGTGTAGTGAGCTATGATTGCACCACTGCACTCCAGCTGGGTGATAGAGAACCTGTCAAAAAAAAAAAGAGGAGTGGGGGAGGAAGGGAGGGAGGAAGGAAAGGACAAAGGAAAAGGAAGGGAGGGAAGGGGAAGGGAAGAAGCCAGGTGCAGTGGCTCACGCCTGTAATCCCAACACTTTGGGAGACTGAAGCTGGTGGATTACTTGAGGTCAGGAGTTTGAGACCAGCCTAGTCAACTTTGTGAAAACCCGTCTCTACTAAAAATCCAAAAATTAGTTGGGCATGGTGGCAGACACCTGTAATCCCAGCTACTCAAGAGGCTGAGGCAGGAGAATAGCTTGAACCTGGGAGGCAGAGGTTGCAGTGAGCCGAGATTGTGCCACTGCACTCCAGCCTGGGCGACAGAGCGAGATTCCATCTCAAAAAAAATCCACTCTGGCAATGCATGAATGGACTGTATTGGAAAATTAGTAAAACGGCCGAGCGTGGTGGCTCACACCTGTAATCCAAGCACTTTGGAGGCCAAGGCGGGCAGACCACCTGAAGGCGGGAGTTCAATACCAGCCTGACCAACATGGTGAAACCCTCTCTTTATAAAAAAAAAAGAAAAGAAAATTAGTAAAACTAAGTTATTGGGTATCAAATTGTGACCAATATAGGAAATACTGATGGCTAGTGCCGCATCTATTGTATCCCACAATTATTTATTTATTTATTTATTTTTTTATTGCATTTTAGGTTTTGTGTATCCCACAATTCTGCTAACACGAGAATGTATCAGAAAAAACTAACAGTTTCTCCTGTACTGTCACTCAACAATCAACACAGAATACTTCTATGACCTCTGGGCAGCAAAATGTGTGTGGGGATTTTTCCCCACCAAAAATCAGTCAATCAGTTCTTTTCTGCTGTGGATATACCAGGTGGGTGTTCTCTAATTCAATTCTCACACTACCTGGAGAGCCTCAGATCCCACAGGTTGAGGGCTGAGTCCCAAGAGACTGAGCAGCCCCCACAGCCCCCGCCACCCCGCCTTAGGATGCTGATTGCAAACCCCACGTGGTTTTTACCAGCTATAAATGAGGGTTCCCTCAACCTCCTCCCTGGAATCAATTAATTTGCTAGAATGGCTCACACAACTCAGGGAAGCACTTAATTGTGTTTACTGGTTTATTACAAAAAATATTCATTTAAAATTTTTTTTCCTATTTTTATACTTAAAAAATGTGTTTACAGACAAGGTCTCACTATGTTACCCAGGCTGGTTTTGAACTCCTGGGCTCAAACGTGAGCCACCGCACCTGACTATGGATATTTTCAAGGATGCAAATAAACAACCAGGTAGAGATATGCATAGGGTGAGGTACAGAGGAAGGGGCACCAAGCGTCCACGCTGTCCCTGGGTGCGCCACTTTCTGGGAACCGCCACTTGTTCCGCCTTCCAGAAGTTCGCTGAAACCTGACTTTTTGGGTTTTTATTGAGGCTTCATTACATAGGAATGATTGATTAAACCATTGGTCATTTGGTGATCAAGTTAACCATCAGCCCCTCTTCCCTCCCTGGAATTCCAGCCCTCTGGGAATGTAGCTGATTCCCTTGGCAACCAGACCCCATCCTGTGGCCATCCTGATTTTCACCTTATTAACGTAAACTCAGGTGTGGTTGAAGAGTCTAGTAAAAACAACAAAAGGTTTTCTGTCTTCCACTTTTATTACTCAAGCTTTTCCGGAGCTGCTTCAAGACTCAGGACAAAAGGACTTTAACAAAAGATATTGCTCTAGTCACTTAGGAAATGACAAGGTTTACAGGAGCTGAAAGCCAGGAATAGTGGAGGAAAACCAAAATATATACTCTTAACATCACATAATGTATTAATATTTGTAGAGTCGTCCAGGCACGTTGGTTTATTTCTGTAATTCAGCACTTTGGGAGGCTGAGGCGGGTGGATCACGAGGTCAGGAGTTCGAGACCAGCCTGGCCAACATGATGAAACTCCATCTCTACTAAAAATACAAAAATTAGCCAGACATGGTGGCAGGGGCCTATAATCCCACCTGCTCAGGAGGCTGAGGCAGGAAAATCACTTGAACCCAGGAGGTGGAGGTTGTAGTGAACTGAGATTGCGCCACTGCACTCTAGCCTGAGCGACAGAGCAAGACTCTGTCTCAAAAAGAAAAAGACAGAAAGAAATTGCCTGAAGCTGGGTGCAGCTGTGGTCCTGTAGTACCAGCTACTCAGGAGGCTGAGGCAGGAGGAGAGCGTGAGCCCAGGAGTTGGAGTCCAGCCTTGGCAACAGAGGGAGATGCTATCTCTTTTTGTTTGTTAGTTTAGGTGCTGTCTCTAAATAAATAAATAAAATAGCTTGATAACAAATCAGCACTGAACATTGGCATTAAGTAGAGACTCGAGCATGTCTCAGCGAAGGTTTTTTTCAAAGCCTCTGGCTTGGGACAGGACGAGGATTTTTTCAGGGCCTCTGGCTTGGGACAGAATGGGGGTAGAGTAGTGAAATCTTCCACTGTGTGGCACAAGGCAGTCCCTTGAAACTGTTTTCTCCTGTTGTTCTGCTGATTTCCATAACTTGTTTGCTAGGAGGGGGCCTCCACCCTCAGAGCACAGCTACACACACACACACCCTGCCACCTTCCCCACGGACATGCCAAGAGCATTTGCTGAGCACTATTTTTGGGGAAGCCAATATAAAAAGGTTGCCCATTCCCCTGGCAGTTGAGCTCAAGATTCAAATATTTACGTTTGGCAAAAAACAAGGGGAACATTTTTCTGGAGGTGACCTCTCTCTTGACTTTCAGCTTGTTCTATAATTGGGCTTTTGAGATTATGTGACTATTCTCTGGAAAAAAAGAAAAAAGAAACATTAAATTCAGTAGTTTCTATCTGGACCTTAGAGTTAAGAGTGTCCCTCACATTGAAATCCTGGTTCCACAGAGGAATTGCCTAAACAATAGCAATTGAATTCATTTTTGTTTTTTCAGTCCTTTTCTCTGCTCTCCCCACAAAATGTCAGGCTCATCAGAGTTCTTGGCTTTCTGGCCACAGTCCTGGACCCCCCAGGGTGCCTGCTGAGTTGGCAGCACCTCTTAGTTCCCCACTGTGGCTCTTTTTTTTTTTTTTTTAAATAAGACAGGGTTTCACCATGTTGGTCAGGCTGGTCTTGAACTCCTGACCTCAGATGATCCGCCTGCCCTAGCCTCCAAAGTGCTTGGATTACAGGCATGAGCCACCACTCCCAGCTGGCTCTTTTACCTACTAATTTTTTTTTTTTTTTGAGACAGGCTCTCTCTGTCACCCACGCTGGAGTGCAGTAGTGTGAACACCGCTCACTGCAACTTCAACCTTCTGGGCTCTAGTGATCCTTCTGTCTCAGCCTCCCGAGTAACTGGGACTACAGGCGTGCACTACCACACCGGCCTAATTTTTATTTTTTTGTAAAAACAGAGTCTCACCACGTTGCTCAGCTGGTCTTGAACTCCTGGGTTCAAGCAATCCTCCCACCTCAGCCTCACAAAGTGTTAGGATTACAGGCATCAGCACTGCTCCCAGCCCACATAGCTTTTTTTTTTTTTTTTGAGATAGAGTCTCACTCTGTTGCCCAGGCTGGAGGGCAGTGGTGAGATCTCGGCTCACTGCAACCTCTGCCTCCCGGGTTCAAGCGGTTCTCCCACATCAGCCTCCTGAGTAGCTGGGACTGCAGGCATACACCACCATGCCCAGGTAATTTTTGTAATTTAAGTAGAGATGGGGTTTCACCATGTTGACTAGGCTGGTCTTGAACTCCTGACCTCAGGTGATCCACCCACCTCAGCCTCCCAAAGTGCTGAGATTACAGGCGTGAGCCACTGTGCTCGGCCCTATCATAGCTCTTTTGTATTTTTTATTTTATTTTATTTTATTTTATTTTATTTTGAGACAGAGTTTCGCTCATTACCCAGGCTGGAGTGCAATGGCGCGATCTCGGCTCACCGCAACCTCCGCCTCCTGGGTTCAGGCAATTCTCCTGCCTCAGCCTCCTGAGTAGCTGGGATTACAGGCATGTGCCACCATGCCCAGCTAATTTTTTGTATTTTTAGTAGAGATGGGGTTTCACTATGTTGACCAGGATGGTCTCAATCTCTTGACCTCGTGATCCACCCACCTCGGCCTCCCAAAGTGCTGGGATTACAGGCTTGAGCCACCGCGCCCGGCCAGCTCTTTTTATTTTTATTTTTTAGACATTGCATTAATAGGAACCTATCGTAGCTCTTTTAATACCATATATAATATGATTTATCTGTGTCTCCCATACCAGACACTTAAATTTTATGAGAATGGGGCCAAGATTATCATGTTCATTTTGCATCCCCAGTGCCTAACCAGTGCCTCAGAACAGACAAATGTCAGGTAGGATTCAACACTGAGATGGGAGGGAAAGGTGTTTCCAGAGGAGGAACTGGCAGGATCATATACAAAGGTTTAGACCTGGAAGAGTGCCAAGGAGCATGACTGTGGTTTGCTTCAGCCTGAAGGGACTGACAGGAGGTAAGATGGGGTGATTATCATGTTGTGAGTGTGAGTTTAAGGCAGTGGTCAGCAGACCTTGAAATAGTTACAATTGATGCAATTTCTGGTATATGATAAATGCTTTATACATATTTTCTTTCTTTCTTTCTTTTTTGTTTTTGATGAAGTCGAGCTCTGTTGCCCAGGCTGGAGTGCAGTGGCATGATCTTGGCTCACTGCAACCTCCGCCTCCCGGGTTCAAGCAATTCTCCTGCCTCAGTCTCCTGAGTAGCTGGGACTACAGGCTCACGCCGCCATGCCCAGCTAATTTTTTGTAATTTAACAGAGACGGGGTTTTGTTGTGTTGCCCAGGCTGGTCGTGAACTCCTGAGCTTAGGGAATCGGCCCGCCTTGGCCCTCCAAAGTGCTGGGATTATAGGTGTGAGCCACTGTGACCGGCCTTTATACACACTTTCTTTTTTTTCCCCCCCACCAAAAGTGATTCAGTTCCAATGCATACATACACTTTTTTTTTTTTTTTTTTTTTTGAGACGGAGTTTCGCTCGTTACCCAGGCTGGAGTGCAATGGCGCGATCTCGGCTCACCACAACCTCCGCCTCCTGGGTTCAGGCAATTCTCCTGCCTCAGCCTCCTGAGTAGCTGGGATTACAGGCATGCACCACCATGCCCAGCTAATTTTTTTGTATTTTTAGTAGAGACGGGGTTTCACCATGTTGACCAGGATGGTCTCGATCTGTTGAACTCGTGATCCACCCGCCTTGGCCTCCCAAAGTGCTGGGATTACAGGCTTGAGCCACCACGCCCGGCCTATACATACACTTTCATCAAAAGCTTAGAGCCTCCTCCTCCTCCTTCTTCTTTTTTATTTTTATTTTTATTTTTTTTAAGACGGAGTTTCGCTCTTGTTGCCCAGGCTGGAGTGCAGTGAGGTGATTACTGCAACCTCCGCCTCCCGGGTATAAGTGATTCTCCTGCCTCAGCCTCCCAAGTAGCTGCGTTTACAGGCACCCACCACCACACCCAGCTAATTTTTTGTATTTTTGGTAGAGATGGGGTTTCACCATGTTAGCTAGGCTGGTTTTGAACTCCTGGCCTCAAGCAATCCACCTGTCTCAACCTCCCAAAGTGCTAGGATTATAGGTGTGAGCCATCGCACCCGGACAAAAGCTTAGAGCCTTCTTAGACAAGGTGGCATGAGGGAAAAAATGTGGTTTGGAGCCACAGATCCAGCTCATTCCATTTGTAGAAAATATTACTCAGCTGGCAAAACCAGTCCCCACGGCCAAACCAATCAGTCAAATGGACTTATTTTCTTTTTTTGTTTTGTGTTATGTGTTATTTTGTTTTGTTTTGAGACAGGGTCTTGCTCTGTTACTCAGGCTCAAGTGCAGTGGCACAATCCCACTCACTGCAGCCTCGACTCCCCGGGTTCAAGCGATCCTCCCACCTCAGCCTCCCCAGTAGCTGGGACTGTGAGTGCACACCACCACACCCAGCTAATTTCTTTTTTGTGTTATTTATACAGACAGGGTCTCCCTGTGTTGCCCAGGCTGGTCTCAAACTCCTAGGTTCAAGCAATCCTCCTGCCTCAGCCTCCCAAAGTGCGGGGGGGATTACAGGTGTGACCCACTGCACCTGGCTCATCTGTGACTTCTAATTCCTTTTGTTGTTGTTGTTTTAAGACAGGGTCTCACTTGTTGCCCAGGCTAGAGTGCAATGGCATGATCTTGGCTTACTGCAACCTCTGCCACCTGGGTTCAAGCCAATCCTCCCACCTCAGTGGCCTGAGTAGCTGGGACTACAGGCAGCCCATGCCCAGCTAATTTTTGGGTTTTTGTTTGGTTGTTTGTTTGTTTTGAGATAGAGTCTTGCTCTGTCTCCCAGGCTGAAGTGCAGTGGTGTGATCTTGGCTCACTGCAACCTCTACCTCCCAGGTTTAAGCCATTTTCCTGCCTCAGCCTCCCAAGTAGCTGGCACTACAGGCACGTGCCATGGTGGCTCATGCTTGTAATCCAGAACTTTGGGAGGCTGATGCGGGTGGATTGCCTGAGGTTGGGAGTTCAAGACCAGCCTGGCCAACATGGTGAAACCCTGTTTCTACTAAAAAAATACAAAAAATAGCTGGTGGTGTGCACTTAATCCCAGCTACTCATGAAGCTGAGGCAGGAGAATTACTTGAACCTGGGAGGTGAAGGTTGCAGTGAGCAGATTGCGCGACTGCACTCCAGCCTGGACGACAGAGTAAGACTCCGTCTCAAAAAAAAAAAAAGAATAAGCTGCTCCCTTGTCAGTGTTTCTTACTTGGCACTCCAGAGATCCTCCCTCATTCATGAGGCTTCTCCACTTATCCCTTTGCTGGGGAACATAGCATATAGCATAGTTCAGGATGGCTGAGGGATAGCTTTTTGTTTTTGATTTTTATTATCTATTTATTTACTTTGAGTGAGACAGTCTTGCTCTATTGCCCAGGCTGGAGTGCACTGGTGCATTCATGGTTCACTTAGCCTCAAACTGTTTGCTGTGAAGGCTAAGAGGACTTGGGAAGGTGAGGCTGGAAAAGAGAAATCAGCTCATTGCAAACCATTCTCAGGCAGATCCCTCTAAGGAAAGGGTACATTTGGTGGTTTGAAATCTGAAAATTGAGGCTGGGCATGGTGGTTCATGCCTGTAATCCCAGCACTTTAGAATGCCAAGGCAGGTAGATCACCTGTGGTCAGGAGTTTGAGACCAGCCTGACCAAGATGGTGAAACCTCATCTCTACTAAAAATATAAAAATTAGCCAGACATAGTGGCGGGCGCCTGTAATCCCAGCTACTCAGGAAGCTGAGGCAGGAGAATTGCTTGAACCCAGGACAAGGTTGCAGTGAGCCGAGATCGTGCCACTGCACTTCAGCCTGGGGGACAGGGTGAGACTCCTTCTCAAAAAAAAAATCTGGAAATTGAGCCCTGTAACACTATCTTGTTAAAAGAAAAACTTGGCCAGGCGTGGTGGCTCATGCCTGTAATCCCAGCACTTTGGGAGGCCGAGGTGGGCGGATCATGAGGTCAAGAGATCAAGACCATCCTGGTCAACATGGTGAACCCCAGTCTCTACTAAAAATACAAAAAATAGCTGGGCATGGTGGCACATGCCTGTAATCCCAGCTACTCAGGAGGCTGAGGCAGGAGAATTGCCTGAACCCAGGAGGCGGAGGTTGCGGTGAGCCGAGATCGCACCATTGCACTCCAGCCTGGGTAACAAGAGCGAAACTCTGTCTCAAAAAAAGAAAAAAAAGAAAAACTTGGCCGGTCACGGTGGCTCATGCCTGTAATCCCAGAATTTTGGGAGACCGAGGTGGGCGGATTACCCGAGGACAGGAGTTTGAGACTAGGCTGGCCAACATAGTGAAACCCCATCTCTATTAAAATTTAAAAATTGGGTGCGGTGGCTCACGCCTGTAGTCCCAGCACTTTGGGAGGCCGAGGCGGGTGGATCACAAGGTCAAGAGATCGAGACTATCCTGGTCAACATGGTGAAACCCCGTCTCTACTAAAAATACAAAAAATTAGCTGGGCATAATGGTGCATGCCTGTTATCCCAGCTACTCAGGAGGCTGAGGCAGGAGAATTGCCTGAACCCAGGAGGCGGAGGTTGCGGTGAGCCGAGATTGCACCATTGCACTCAAGCCTGGGTAATGAGCGAAACTCCGTCTCAAAAAAAATAAAAATAAAATAAAAAATATTTTTAAAAAAATGAGCCAGGTGTTGTGGCAGGCACCTGTAATCCCAGCTACTCAGAAGTCTGAGGCACAAGAATTGCTTGAACCCAGGAGTTAGAGGTTGCAGTGAGCCAAGATTGCACCACTGCACTCCAGCTGGGGCAACAAGAGTAAAACTCCATCTCAAAAAAAAAAAAAAAAAAAAAAAAAGAAAGAAAAAAATCTGTTTTAAAACATGTATTTCCTGCAGAAACAGCTGAATTTTCAGCAAGGCCCTAAATGGGGCGCTAAGTGGCCTCACCACTCACCACAACATTTTCTTTTTCAAATTCCACACATTGTTTGGTCATGTTTCTCCTTCTCTATCTTTTACCACACAAATGGATGTTTCCCTTCTGATTTGGGGGACTGAGTCTTCTTAGAATAAACATCTAAAAATGGGAAAGCTTCTGATTAAGAAGAATTTACATCTATAGTCCTGGTCTTTTGAAGATATCTACAATACAGTGGTTAAAGTGTCCAGGGAAGAAGGAAGTTGAGGGAAGCAATTTGAGTAGCTTCCCTATTTTTAGAAATTCTGTTGTGACCAAAATTTCCCAGAGAGGGATTATTTTTTTTTTGAGATGGAGTTTCATCGTGTTTCTTAGGGTAAAGTCCAAAGTCGCAATCCCAGAGAGGGATTCTTTGAAGTTCACAAAGAACATCATAATAAGCCATAATAAGGCATAATAACACAACTATGAAGTTGTGTCTAATGGATACAATCTCAAAGGGTTTTCATGATCTTATCCCTGCATTCCCACCAGTTATGTCTCCACTGTGTGTAAGGATGGAAAACAAGATCGAGGGCCATCCCAGACTCAGTCTGAACAGGAGCTCAGACCTCCTGACAAATACTATGTTGGGAAAGAACTCTGAAGCATCTTCCCAGATGCTTGCTCAGACCATACCTTATAATAACTTCATAATAACACCATAGGTATTGTTTTAGCTATTTAACAGAAAAAAAAAAAAACAAGACTTGGAGAAGATAAATATACTTGTTAAGTACACAGTGACTAAGTGGCAGAGCTGTAATTCAACTCAAGCCTATCTTACTCAGAGCCTGTTTTAGTGAATGGGAAGTAACTGATCATTTTTGATAAGACAGTTTCAGTACAGTGGTCAGGACAGATCATAAATTATGAGGGATTTATTCACTTATTCATCAAATGTTTATTGAGGAGGGTGAAACTTCCAGGTATGGCAATATGAAGAGGTGGGCAAATTCTTTCCCTAAAAGAATTACAAAAGTGGAAAAAAAATGACAAAAATGACCATTTTCAGCACTCTGGAAATTGACCAAAGGCATGTAATAATCTGATAAACAGCCAGGCATGGTGGCTTATACCTATAATCCCAGCACTTTGGGAGGCCAAGGTGGGAGGATCGCTTGAGGCCAGTAGTCTGAGACCAGCCTGGGCAACGTAATGAGACTCTCATCTCTACAAAAAAATACAAATAAAAACATTACCCAGGCGGTGGTGGCACATGCCTGTAGTCACAGCTACTTAGGAGGCTGAAGTAGGAGGATTACTTGAGGCTAGGAATTTGAAGCTGAATTGAGCTCTGATCACTGCACCCCAGCCTGGGTGGAAAAAATCTGAGCATTTATGTTTGAATAGCTGCTGAACTTTCATAGCAACAGTGGGAATCTGTGGCATCTTGCCTGGGGATGCTCCCATTCTCAGCTGTCCCCTCAGCTCCATCAGCATGGGGATTTTGCCAGGGTGGAGAATGCTGTAACAACCAGCCTTGCAGCTACATTCAAAGAGGACATGCTTGGTTTGGAGCAGGGGAGGACCAATGGTTCTACTAACCTGAGGTTATAGTTCTGGCTGGGGGAAGCATCTTCCTGGCTAAACTTGTACACATTTACAGCAGAGGGCCTAAGATTGCCACATATATTTTCTTCTTCTTCTTCTTTTTTTTCTGAGATGGGGTCTCTGTCACGGAGGCTAGAGTGCAGTGGCTCGATCTCAGCTCATTGCAAGCTCTTGGGTTCAAGCAATTCTCCTGCCTCAGCCTCCCGAGTAGCTGGAATTATAGGCATGCACTACCATGCCCAGCTAATTTTTGTATTTTTACATTTCACCATGTTGGGGTTTCACCATGTTGGCCAGGCTGGTCTCAAACTCCTGACCTCAGGTGATCTGCCCGCCTCGGCCACCCAAAGTGCTGGGATTATAGGCATGAGCCATCATGCCTGGCCTCTGATCTCCCCTCCCCTCCCTTCTCCTCCTGTACCCTCCTCTATCCCCTCCCTTCCCCTCCCCTTCTCTCTCTCTCTCTCTCTCTCTTTTTTTTTTTTTTTTAAAGATGGGGTTTCACCATGTTGGTCAGGTTCGTCTTGAATTCCCGACCTCAAGTGATCTGCCCGCCTTGGCCTCCAAAGTGCTTGGATTACAGGTAGGAGCCACCACGCCCGGCCGCTCTTTCTCTCTTTCTTTCTTGTCTTGCTGTTGCCAGGTTGGAGTTCCGTGGCAAGATCTCAGCTCACTGTAACCTCTGCCTCCCAAGTTCAAGCCATTCCCCTGCCTCAGCCTCCCAAGTAGCTGGGACTATAGGCTTGTGCCACCACGCCTGGCTAATTTTTTGAATTTAGTAGAGACAAGGTTTTAGCATGTTAGCCAGGATGATCTCAATCTCCTGATACCATGACCTGCCTGCCTCGACTTCCCAAAGTGCTGGGATTATAGGTGTGAGATACTGTGCCCGGCTGATTTTACTCTTTAAAGCCTGTTTTTTGCTGTGTTTGTGGGTTTGTCTTTGTTTTTTTGTCATTTGTTTTGAGACAGTCTTGCTCTGTCACCCAGGCTGGAATACAGTGGTGCAATCTCAGCTCACTGCAACCTTCACCTCCCAGGTTCAAGCAATTCTCCTGTCTCAGCCTCCCAAGTAGATGGGATTACAGGAGAGCACCACCATGCCCAGCTAATTTTTGTATATTTAGTAGAGACGGGGTTTCACCATGTTGGTCAGGCTGGTCTTGAATTCCTGACCTCAGGTGATCCACCTGCCTCAGCCTCCCAAAGTACTGGGATTACAAGCATGAGCCACTGTGCGCAGGGGTTTGTCTTTGTTTAGTGACTTGCCTGGGTTAAATCTATGAGGTCTGCTTCCCTCTGAGGTGTGTAGCTGCTGATCTCTGATCTCTTTCTCTACTGAAAATACAAAAAGTATCTGGGCATGGTGGTGGGTGCCTGTAATCCCATCTACTGAGGAGGCTGAGGCAGGAGAATCCATTGAACCTGGGAGGTGGAGATTACAGTGAGCCAAGACCCAGACATTGCACTCCAGCAGGGCAATGAGAGCGAGAGTCCATCTCAAAAAAAAAAAAAAAAAAAAAGTTAGAAATCATCAACAGAAAAAAATCTGGGAAATCCCTATGTATTTGGAAATAAAACAGACTTCTAAATAGCCCATAGGTCAAAAATCATATCACAAGGGGAATTTTAAAATATTTTGAACTGAGTAAAAATGAAAATACAACATATCAAAATTTATAGGAAGCAGCTAGAAGTGTTTAGAGGAAAACATATATATAAGAAGAAAAGAAAGGTCTCAAATCAAATTAAGTTTCTACCTTAAAAAAATAAAAAGGCCAGGTGCGATGGCTCACACCTGTAACCCCAGCACTTTGGGAGGTTAAGGCAAGCAGATCACCTGAGGTCAGGAGTTTGAGACCAGCCTGACCAACATGGAGAAACCCCATGTTGCTTTCTAAAATACAAAATTAGCTGGGCATGGTGGTGCATGCCTGTAATCCCAGCTCCTTGGGAAGCTGAGGCAGAAGAATCACCTGAACCTGGGAATTGGGGGTTGCAGTGAGTCAAGATTGCAACACTGTACTCCAGCCTAGGCAACAAGAGTGAAACTCTGTCTCAAAAAAAAAGAAATTGAAGATCAAACTAAACCCAAGGTAAGCAAAAAAGAGGAAAAAAGATTACAGCAGAAATCAAGGAAACAGAAAACAGTATGGAAAATCAACAAACCAAAAGTTGTTTCTTTGAAAAGATAACAATGGCTGGGCGTGGTGTCACGCCTAGCACTTTGGGAAGCAGAGGCAGGTGGATCACCTGAGTCCAGGAGTTGGAGACTAGTCTGGGTAACATGGTGAACACTGTCTCTACCAAAAAAATACAAAAATTAGCCAGTCATGGTAGCACGTGCCTGTAGTCCCAGCTACTCAGGTAGAAATTTGAAGGATTGCTTGAGCCTAGGAGATTGAAGCTGCAGTGAGCTGAGATTACACCACTGCACTCCAGCCTGGGCACCAGAGCAAGACCCTGTCAAAAAAAAAGATTAGCCAAGGGAAAAATTTAAAAAAATGTTTTAAAGGCTGGGCATGATGGCTCATGCCTGTAATTCTAGCACTTTGGCACTCTGGGAGTCTGAGGCAGGTGGATCACTTGATGTCAGGAGTTCAAGACCAGCCTGGCCTAATGTGGTAAAAGCTTATTTCTACTAAAAATACAAAAATTAGCTGGGTGTGGTGGCAGGCACCTATAATCCCAGTTACTCAGGGGCTGAGGCAGGAGAATCGCTTGAACCCAGGAGGTAGAAGGTTGCAGTGAGCCAAGATCGTGCCACTGCACTCCAGCCTGGGCAACAAAGTGAGACTCTATCTAAAAAATAATAATAGGCCAGGCGCGTGGCTCATGCCTGTAATCCCAGCACTTTGGGAGGCCAAGGAGGGTGGATCATTAGGTCAAGAGATCGAAACCATCCTGGTCAACATGGTGAAACCCGGTCTCTACTAAAAATACAAAAAATTAGCTGAGCATGGTGGTGCGTAATCCCTGTAATCCCAGCTACTCAGGAAGCTGAGGCAGGAGAATTTCCTGAACCCAGGAGGCAGAGGTTGCCGTGAGCCGAGATTGCGCCATTGCACTCCAGCCTGGGTAACAAAAGCGAAACTCCATCTCAAAAAAAAAAAAAAAGTAATAATAATAATTTTTTTAAAAAAAGAGAAGATACAAATTACTCATATCTAGAATGAAAGAGGGAACATCAATCTCTGCCCTATAAAAATTAACATTATAAAAGTACATCATGGGGCCAGGGGTAGTGGCTCATGACTATAATCTGAGCATTTTGGGAGGCTGAGGCGGGCAGATTGCTTGAGCCCAGGAGTTCCAGAACTGCCTGGGAAACATACATAGTAAAACCCCATCTCTACCATACACACACAAAAAGTATAATATGAACAACTTTACACCAGTAAATTAGGCAATTTAAATAAATGAAAAATCCCTAGAAAGGCGCAAATTATCAAGACTAACTCAAGAAGAAATAGGATATCTGAACATTCCTATATCAAGTGGTTAAAAAAAATTGATTTAAAAAACAGGCCAGGAGTGGTGGCTCATGCCTGTAGTCCCAGCACTCTGGAGGCCGAGGTTGGTGGATCACTAGGTCAGGAGTTCAAGATCAGCCTGGCCAAGATGGTGAAACCCCATTTCTACTAAAAATTCAAAAATTAGCTGGGCATGGTGGTGGGTGCCTGTTATCCCAGCTACTTGGGAGGCTGAGGCAGAGAACTGCCTGAACCCAAGAAGTGGAGGTTGCAGTGAGCCGAGATTGTGCAACTGCACTCTAGCCTGAGTGACAGAGCAAGACTCCGTCTCCAGAAAAAAAAGAAAAGAAAAGAGATTATAGGCCAGGCCTGGTGGCTCACCTCTGTAATCCCAGCCTTTAGGGAGGCCGAGGTTGATGGATCACTTGAGGTCAGCAGTGACTCAACTAGCCTGGCCAACATTGTGAAACCCCTGTCTCTACTACTGAAAATACAAAAATTAGCTGGGTGGTGGCAGGCACCTTTAATCACAGCTATTTGGGAGGCTGAGGCAGGAGAATCACTTGAGCCCAGAAGGTAGAAGTTGCCAAGACCGCACCACCGCGCTCCAACTTGGGCCACAGTCCCAGACTCGGTATTTAAAAAAAAAAAAAATTATACCTCATGACCAAGTTGCATTTATTCCAAGAATACATGGTTGGTTTAAATTCTAAAATCAATGAATGTAATATACAATATCAATAAAGGACAAAAGCTACATGATCATCTCAGTAGATGCAGAAAAAGTGTTTGACAAAATCTAACCCATTCATGATAAAAACTTAACAAACTAGGAATAGATGGGAATATCCTTAACCAGATAAAGGGCTTCCCAGAAAAACTAAAAACTAACAGCAAACATTCTGAGTCTGTCAGCTGGTGAGTGGGTAGACAAAATATGCTATATTCATACAATGCAATAATGTTCAGCAATAAGAAGGACTAAGGTACAGATACATGCTACCACATGGATTAACCTCCAGACATGATGCTAGGTGGCAGAAATCAGATGCACAGATCAGGATTTTTTTTTTTTTCTGTAAGGCATTAATCAGTTTTGTATCTATCTATAAATTTTTTTTTTTTTTTTTGGAAATGGAGTCTCCCTCTGTCACCCAGGCTGGAGTGCAGTGGTCTTGGCTCACTGCAACCTCCACCTCCTAATAGGTTCAAGTGATTCTCCTGCCTCAGCCTTTGAGTAGCTGGGACTACAGGTGTGTGCCACCATGCTCAGCTAATTTTTTTTTTTTTTTTTTTGTATTTTTAGTAGAGACTAGGTTTCACCATGTTGGCCAGCCTGGCCTCGAACTCTTGATGTCAGGTGATCTGCCTGCCTTGACCTTCCAAAGTGCTGAGATTACAGGGGAGAGCCACTGTGCCTGGCTTCGAAATTTTATTCTAATAAAAGTTGAATTCATTGGAACTGAGTCAAAAAAAGGAAAATATATTTTTTCTTTAAAAAATTTAAAAAGTTTAAGTGTCTTTCCTAATATGTAAACATGTAAACTCCTTTTTTTTTTTTTTTTTTTTTTTTTAAACAGAGTCTTGCTCTGTAGCCCAGGCTGAAATGCAGTGGCAAGATCTCGGCTCACTGCAACCTCTGCCTCCCGGATCCCAGTTCAAGCATTCTTCTGCCTCAGCCTCCTCAGTAGCTGGAATTACAGGCATACATCACCATGCCCAACTAATTTTTTTGGTATTTTTAATAGAGATGGGGGTTCACCATGTTGGCCAGGCTGGTCTTGAACTGCTGACCTCGTGATCCACCCACCTCAGCCTCCCAAAGTGCTGGGATTACAGGCCTGAGCCACCTCACCCAGCTTAAAATCTGTAAACTCCTGCTCTTCAAGTGCTCTTTTTACCAGCTTGACCATTTTACTGTTTCCTTTAGTTAATAAAACTTGGTGTTTATTCTATATGACAGTTTCTATAGAGAGACAGATATAGATATCTAGATAGATAGATAAGATTGTCATAGAATAAACATCAAGTTTTATTAATTAAAGGAAGCAGTAATGTGCCAGATAGATAGATAGATAGATAGATCAATCAATCTGTATCTATGACAGTTTATGACAGTCATAATCTTAACTTTTTCTTTTCTTTTTTTTTTTTTTGAGACAGAGTCTCACTCTGTCACCAGGCGCCAAGCTGGAGTGCAGTGGCACAATCTCAACTCACTGCAACCTCTGCCTCCCAGGTTCAAGCAATTCTCTTGCCTCAGCCTCCCAAGTAGCTGGGACTACAGGCGCACACCACCATGCCCAGCTAATTTTTGTATTTTTAGTAGAGACAGGGTTTCACCATGCTGGCCAGGATGGTCTCGATCTCTCGACCTCATGATCCGCCCGCCTCCGCCTCCCAAAGTGCTGGGATTACAGGCTTGAGCCACCACGCCCGGCCTTAACTTTTTCAAAATTGTATTTTAACAAGGAACACATAGCAGTAGAGGCTTGTGGACATTCTTTTCTGATTGCTTCTATTTTCTTAGTGAATACGGGTGAAAAGTCAAGAACTGAGAGTAAGAATAGGGAGAAGGTTTGGGGGAAGTTGAGGGTAGTGAAGAAGATATAAAAAAAGACTGGCCAGGCAGGGCATGGTGGTTCACACCTGAAATCCCAGCACTTAGGGAGGCTGAGGCAGGCGGATCATGAGGTCAAGAGATTGAGACCATCCTGGCCAACATGGTGAAACCCTGTCTCTACTAAAAATGCAAAAATTAGCCGGGCGTAGTGGCATGCGCCTGTGATTCCAGCTACTTGGGAGGCCAAGGAGGAAGAATTGTTTGAACCCAGGAGGTGGAGGTTGCCATGAGCTGAGATTGCGCCACTGCACTCCAGCCTGGTGACAGGGCAAGACTTCATCCCAAAAAAAAAAAAAAAAAAAAGACTGGCTAACATGGCGAAACCCCGTCTCTACTAAAAATACATAAATTAAGGCCAGGTACTATGGCTCAGGTTTGTAATCCCAGCACATTGGAAGACCAAGGCAAGTGGATCACCTGAGGTTAGGAGTTTGAGACCAGCCTAACATGGTGAAACACCTCTCTATTAAATTCAAAAAATTAGCAGGGCGTGGTGGGCGCCTGTAATCCAAGCTACTTGGGAGGCTGAGGCAGGAGAATCGCTTGAACCTGGGAGGCAGAGGTTGCAGTGAGCCCAGATCATGCCATTACACTCCAGCCTGGGGCAACAAGAGTGACACTCCGTCTCAAAAACAAAAACAAAAATTATCCAGGTGTAGTGGGTGCCTGTAATCCCAGCCATTTTGGGAGGCTGAAGCAGGAGAATTCCTTGAACCTGGAGGTGGAGGTTGCAGTGAGCCAAGATCACATCACTGCACTCCAGCCTGGGCGTCAGAGCCAGATTCCATCTTAAAAAACAACAACCAAAAAAAAAAACCACACACAGGCTTTTAGTAGAGTGGAAAAGTGAAAAATTAAGGGAAATTCCAGATGACTCCCTAGCAATGTAAGCCCACTGGAGGTTAGTAGTCATGAATTTTTTTTTTTTTGAGACGGAGTTTCACTCTTGTTACCCAGGCTCGGGTGCAATGGCAGGATCTCGGCTCACCGCAACCTCCGCCTCCTGGGTTCAAGCAATTCTCCTGCCTCAGCCTCCCGAGTAGCTGGGACTACAGGCGCACACTACCATGCCCAGCTAATTTTTGTATTTTTAGTAGAGACGGGGTTTCACCATGTTGACCAGGATGGTCTTGACCTCTGGACCTGTGATCCACCCACTTCGGCCTCCCAAAGTGCTGGGATTATAGGCGTGAGCCACCGGGCCCAGCCAGTAGTCATGAATTTTAAATGGAACTGTCAGCATACCACAGCCATGCCTGCAGGCATGGAGTAGGCAGAGTTAGATTTAATCAGGTTATTCAGTTTTGCTAAGTGAGCACAACCAAGAAAATGGAGCATGAGAGTTGGAGGCGTAAGCTGCAGTGGAAACTGTGGAAGGAGAGACCTGAAGATGTAGAGGAACAGAGGACAGTGAACAGATGGGAGTGTGATGTCTTATCAGTCCCAGTTATGTAGAAGGATTGTGGGTATTGATTTCCTAAAGCTAAAAAAGTAGGAGGTGGTGGTTGGATGGTGGAATGCTTAAAAATGAAATCATGAATGGAGGGGGCATGGGGATAGGATATTTATTTTATTTTTGAGAGAGGGTTTCACTCTGTTGCCCAGGCTGGAGTGGAGTGGCACCAACACAGCTCACTGCAGCTTTGAACTCTTGCACTCAAGCGACCCTCCCACCTCAGCCTCCCCGTAGCTGGGACTTCAGAGTCTCATTCTGTTGCCCAGGCTGGAGTGCAGTGGCACAATCATAGTTTACTGCTGCAGCCTCGAACTCTGGGGCTCAAGTGATCCTCCCATCTCGGCCTCCAAAGTAGCTGGGACTACAGGCATGCACCACCACACCTGGCTAATTTTTTTTTGTAGATATGAGGTCTTACTATGTTGCTCAGGCTGGTCTCCAACTCCTGACCTCAAGCAATCCTCCTGCTGTGGCCTCCAAAATCCTAGGATTACAGGTGTAAGCCACCACACCCAGCCTTTATTTTTAATTCATATATAGTGTCTGTTCCCCAAATGCAATATAAATTCCTTGATGGGTTTTATCTTGTCTTCAGTTCCTAGTACAGTGCTAAGTATACTCTAGGGGCCAAATATTTGTTGAATAAAAGAAAGAATAATATGATTTTGCATTTCTAGAAAATCTTACATTTTCAGAGTAGAAATGAATTTCAAGGTAGACTGAATTATACCAGGACACTTAGAGTTCATATTTTATCTTACAAATAATGAAACAAAGATTCACTCAGTCAATTATGAACTATAGCTAGAATCCTGAGTCTCTGAATCCCAGTCTAGTGATCCACGCTGGTTGTTTTAGTTTGTTTGTTATTTTTTTTAAGACGGAGTTTTGCTTTTGTTGCCCAGGCTGGAGTACAATGGCACAATCTCGGCTTACTGCAACCTTTGCCTCCTGGGTTCAAGTGATTCTTCTGTCTCAGCCTCCCAAGCAACTAGAATTACAGGCATGCACCACCACACCTGTCTAATTTTGTAATTTTCGTAGAGACAGGGTTTCACCATGCTAGTCAGGCTGGTCTCGAACTCGTGAGCTCAGGCCTCCCAAAGTCTTAGGATTACAGGCTTGAGCCACTGCACCTGGCCTCAGGCCATTTTAGAGCAAGTTTTATCCTCACCCAAAGTACAACTAGGGACCTTCCCAAAGGTTACTCTACTTAATCATACTATAAGCCAGAATTCCTAGTAATTATAATGGCTTGCAGAGTTTACAGTGAATAGTCTCTATTCAGGATTCTGTTATTCTAATCTTTGCTTGCTTTGCCCTGCAGTGTTTTTCCCTTTGTGTTTTATTTTGTCCTTGTCTTTAAAGGTCAAAATGATTCTGTTGCTTGCTAAGAAACCAACTACCACTTCCCCAGCAGCTGGACTTACCTTTTTAAAAATAAATAAATATATAAATTAAAATATATATTATATTTCTTTGCTAGAGGTCCTGCTATGTTGCTCAGGCTGGTCTCAAACTTCAGGACTCAAGCGACCCACCCACCTCATTCTTCCAAAGTGCTAGAATGAAAGGCATGGACCACTCTACCCTATAGATTTATCTCTTTTTTTTTTTTATTTTTATTTTGAGACTGAGTCTTGCTATATGGCCCAGGCTGGAGTGCAGTGGCGCAATCTCAGCTCACTGCAACCTCTGCCTCCTGCGTTCAAGGGATTCTCCCGCCTCAGCCTCCTGAGTAGCTGGAATTACAGGTGCGTGCCACCACACCTGGCTAATTTTTGTATTTTTAGTAAAGACGGGGTTACACCATGTTGGTCAGGCTGGTCTGGAACACCTTACCTCATGATCCACCCACCTTGGCCTCCCAGAATGCTGGGAGTCCAGATTTATCTTCTTAGGCTTCCATAGCTATGTGCTTGGGGCCAGGGCGTGGTAGCTGACATCTGCATTCCCAGCATTTGGGGAGGCTAAGGCCAGTGGGAGTGGTGGCACATGCCTGTAGTCGCAGCTACTTGGGAGGCTGAGGTGGGAGGATCACCTGAGCTTGGGAGGTTGCTGCTGCAGTGAGCGACAATGGCACCACTGCACTCCAGCCTAGGTGACAGAGTGAGATCCTGTCTCAAAAACGAACAATCAAACAACACTAAAACTAGTGTTTTAGTGCTTGGGGTAAGGTCCTCCTGGCCTTGACCAGAGGCCATGAAATCCTCCAATGCAACTGAACAAGCCAGCATCAGGAAAACAGGCTATGTAGCTTGTTAGGTGACCTCTATTCCAGGATAATTTTTTCTCCTCTGAAACAACTTTGGTTTACTATCAGTCATTTCATGCAGAGTTAAGAGAAAGAACAACGTGAATTTAAAACTTGTTTCTTTGTTTTGAACAAAATTCTTTCTTCGTTTTCCTTTCCACAGTGTATGAACCCAGCTCTGTCCCTTGGGTTCTGTACAAATAAATGGAGCAGCTGAGGGAACAGGATAAGAAGCTGATTTTGTAGTTACAAGCTGTTCCACATCATCCATTTACAAGGTCAGTGGGGACCGAAACTAACCAACACAGAGAACTATGTACTTTAAAACGAGGAAATCTTTATCTACCAGAAACACACAAAGACCTTTCCCAGGTTCTAAATGGCTTATATTCCATTGGAACAAAATATGCTGGAGGGTAAGGAAAAAAGTGTATGGATTAGAGGATCAAAATAGCAAACTGTTATAAAAACAGAGGCCTGCAACCCTTGTCTGTTAGAACCCTGTTCCAGCCTCCTTCTTTCACTGCATCTACTGAGGGGTTTGGGGACCATTTCAGATTTTGATGATTTGGGGAAATAAACATGTAATTAAAGTTGTAAACATAAAAGTGGTTCTATTTTTCCCCATAAATTAGTAGAAAAAGAATTTTAAAAAGTGGTTCTATATTAATGTTTTTGGAGAGAAAGTAGTTTAGAGGCTGGGCGCGGTGGCTCACACCTGCAATCCTACCACTTTAAGAGGCCAGGTGGATCACCTGAGGTCAGGAGTTCAAGACCAGCCTGGCCAACATGGTGAAACCCCGTCTCTACTAAATATACAAAAGTTAGCTGGGTGAGGGAGTGGGCGCCTGTAATCCCAGCTACTTGGGAGGCTGAGGCAGGAGAATCACTTGAACCCAGGAGGCAGAAGTTGCAGTGAGCCGAGATCATGCCACTGCACTCCAATCTAGGCAAAAGAGTGAAGCTCCATCTCAAAAAAAAAAAGACAGTGGTTTAGAAATGAAGGCCTTAAAGCTAACCTCCTGAGGGAAGGGTTGGGATTCCTGAGAGGAAGACTGGACTGAAGGCAGCATAGGCTGCTGTGTGATCTCAGGGAAGTTCCCAAGGCCAGGCCGCTTCAATTTCCTCTCCTGTAAAAGGGAGGTAACAGTAGTGTCTACCTCATAGGGTGATCATGAAGAATAAATAAATTAAAGCATTTAAACTCCTCAGTCCAAGGATGAAAACCTAGCATGCAGATACTGGTACTAGCAGTGGAGGGGCTGAGGAAAAAGGGCTGGAGGAGGTGTTTATTTATTTTTTTATTTTATATTTGCAGGCTAGGTGAGTTGGCTCAAACTTGCAATCCCAGGACTTTGGGAGGCCAAGGTGGGAGGATTGCTTGGGGCCAGGAGTTCGAGATAGCCTGGGCAACATAGCAATACTCTCTACAAAAAATTAGCCAGGCATGGTGGCACACACCTATAACCTCAGCTATTCAGGAAGCTGAGGTGAGAGGATTCCTTGAGCCTGGGAGTTTGAGGCTGCAGTGAGTCATGATCACACCAGTGTGCCCCAGCCTGGGTAACAGAGGGAGACCCTGTTTTTTTAAAACCACGTTGTACAGCTGTACAATGTGTTCGTGTTTTTTTCTCAGACGAAGTCTTGCTCTATTAGCAGGCTGCAGTGCAGTGGCACAATCTCGGCTCACTGCAACCTCCATTTCCTGGCTTTAAGCGGTTCTCCTGCCTCAGCCTCCCGAGTAGCTGGGATTACAGGCATGTGCCACCACACCCAGCTAATGTTTGTATATTTTAGCAGAGACGGGGTTCACCATGTTGACCAGGATGGTCTTGATCTCTTGACCTTGTGATCTACCTGCCTCAGCCTCCCAAGGTGCTGGGATTACAGGCCTGAGACACCGTGCCTAGCCATGTTTGTGTTTTAAGCTGTATTACAAGGGTCAAAAAGTTTAAAAACATAAAGTTTACAATTTTTCTTTTTTTTTTTTTGGAGACAGAGTCTCACTCTGTTGCCCAGGCTGGAGTGTAGTGGTATAGTCTTGGCTCACTGCAGCCTCTGCCTCCCAGGTTCCAGTGATTCAGCCTCCCAAGGAGCTGAGATTACAGGCACATGACACCTTGCCCAGCTAATTTTTGCATGTTTAGTAGAGATGGGCTCTCACCATGTTGGCCAGGCTGGTTGCAAACTTCTAACCTCAAGTGATTGCCTGCCTTGGCCTCCCAAAGTGCTAGGATTACAGGCCTGAGCCATCATTCCCAGCCTTACAAAATTTTAAAGTTACAGTAAGCTAAAGTTAATTTATTATTAAAGAAGGAAACATTTTTTCAACTTTAATGTAGCCTAAGTGTCAGTGTTTATAAAGTCTACAGTAGTATACAATAATGTTCTAGGTCAGCTGGGTGCAGGGGCTCCCACCTGTAATCCCAGCAGTTTGGTAGGCCCAGGCAGGAGCATCACTTGAGCCCAGGAGTTTGTGAAGAACCTAGGCAACATAGTGAGACCCTGTTTCTATAAAAATTATTTATGGTTTTTTGTTTTTTTTTTTGAGACAGAGTCTTGCTCTGTTGCCCAGGCTGGAATGCAGTGGCACAGTCTCAGCTCACTTTAGCTTTTGTCTCCCTAGTTCAAGTGATTCTCCTGCCTCAGCCTCACAAGTAGCTGGGACTACAGGCCCGCCACTATATACCTGGCTAATTTTTATATTTTTAGTAGAGATGGTTTTTACCATTTTGGCCAGGCTGGTCTTGAACTCCTGACCTCAGGTAATCTGCATGCCTCAGCCTCCCAAAATGCTAGGATTACAGGCGTGAGCTACCCCACCCAGCCATAAATAAATAAATAATTCAAAAATGAAACTGTTTTTGTTGTTTTTTGAGACAGTCTTGCTGTCACCCAGGCTGGAGTGCAGTGGCACAATCTCAGCTCACTGCAACCTCTGCCTCCTGGATTCAAGTGATTCTCCTGCCTCAGCCTCCCAAGCAGCTGGAATTACAGGCATGCACACGCACCACCACATCACACTGTTTTGTTTTTTTTTTTTTTTTTTTTTGTATTTTTAGTAGAGACCAGGTTTCACCAGGCCAGGCTGGTCTCAAACTCCTGACCTCAGATGATCCACCCACTTCGGCCTCCCAAAGTGTTGGAATTTTTTTTTTTTTTGAGACAGAGTCTCGCTGTTGCCCAGGCTGGATGCAGCAGCATTATCTTGGCTCGCTGCAACCTCCACCTCTTGGGTTCAAGTGACTCTCGTGCCTCAGCCTTCTGAGTACCTGGGATTACAGGCACATACCACCACGTCCAGCTAATTTTTGTACTTTTAATAGAGTCAAGGTTTCACCATGTTGGCTTGGCTGGTCTTGAATTCCTGTCCTGAAGTGATCTGCCTGCCTCAGCTTCCCAAAGTGCTAGAATTACAGGCGTAAGCCACCACACCCGGCCTAGATACAAATACTTACCATCTTCTTACAATTGCCTAAGTATTCAGCATAGTAGCAGACTACACAAGTTTCTAGCTTTGGAGCAATAGGCTAGGTTTGCATACATACACTCTGATGTTCCCACAATGACAAAACTGCCTGGGATGCATTTCTTAGAACAGATCCTGGTTGTTAAGTGACATATGACTGTACATGAGTAAAAGGAGACCGGTTTCACCTCTAAGTTTCCTAACTATAATTTATGCACTGATATTCTCTAGTATTCAGATTCTATTGCCTTAATTATGTAGGAAAAAACAATTACTTGGTGTACTTGATAATGGCTGGCTGTGTGTCCTGGGAGCAGGAGGAGGCAGGTGGAGATGCAGAAAAGTGAAAGGGAAAAGATTATCCTGAGATTCACAGTCCCTAAACAAATTCCCCAGTGTCTTGCTTGGTGGCAAGAAATTACAGTCACAGGGAAAGAAAACCTTCAGGGGCCTTCCACTTTGGACTGCCTGAGTACTTTTTTGGTACATGAATAAATTTATTAAATAAATGTTAGTATAAATAGAAAAGATTTCCAGACTCCATGATATAGTCCACTTAGTAGAAAAATAATGTAGATAATTGAAGAATGTGACTAGTTCCTTTTAATTTCCTCCAAGAGAATTTTATCTGTGTATCCTAAAAGAATGGGGGAGGGGAGAGGCCAAGGGAATGGCTGTTAATTCCAGGAAAGATTAGCAAGAGCTTGAGTAAGAAGCCTTGGCTGCAGGGATACAGGGTGGGAATACAGGGCAAAGGAACCGGTTCAAAGTTGTTCGTTAGTCACCAAGGAAGCGATGCCAAAGCACTGTATTTTTAGGAAATATAAAGCAGATCAAAACAAGCCAAATCTCAGTGGAAAGAAAATGTGAAATTTCAGAGATGAAACTCCATCTTCTATGGTAATCTCCCTGAATGGAGTTAGCATTTCACATACAAAGCCCAGCTGAAGGGGAAGTATACAGCTCAGATCAGGGAGGAAGAGAACTTCAAAAGAATTTGTAGGTAAGTTGTAAAGACTGCAAACATTTGTGGGATAAAAGAGAAATAAGTAAAAGTTAAAAGAGCTGAGGACTGTTTTTCCCGTAATAGAAAATAACAGTTTACCTAGAAAATAACGTCCTGCTATTCTGTATGTACAAGGCATAAAAAAGGAGGAAAAGTGCTCACTTCAGCAGCACATATACTAAAATTGGAACGATACAGAGAAGTAAATTAGCAAGGCCCCTGCACAAGGCTGACACGCAAATTAAAAAAAAATTTTTTTAATTAAAAAAAAAAAAGGAAAAAGGCCAGGCGCTGTGGCTCACGCCTGTAATCCTAGCACTTTGGGAGGCCGAGGTGGGTGGATCACCTGAGGTCAGGAGTTCAAGACCAGCCTGGCCATCATGGTGAAAGCCTATCTTATTAAAAAAATAAAATAAAAAAAAAAATAAAAGAGAAAGAAAAAAAGGAGAAAAAACAAAACTACCTTGAAAAGTTTTCCCCCCAGGCTGTAGTGCAGTTGCAGGATCTTGGCTTACTGCAGAACTTGACCTCTTGGGCTCAAGTGATCTTCCCACTAAAGCCTTCTGAGTAGCTGGACGACAGGCACACACCACCATGTCCAGCTAATTTTTTTTTTTTTTTTAATTTTCATCAAGACAGAGTTTTGCCATCTTGCCCCAGGCTGGTCTCGAACTCCTGGCCTTAAGTAATCTGCCCACTTTGACCTCCCAAAGTGCTGAGATTACACAAGTGAGCCACCTTACCTGGCTGAAATGCATAAATTTTAAAAATGCTTATTGTAGACTGGGTGTGGTGGTTCACGCCTGTCCTAGCTCTTTAGGAGGCTGATATGGTAGGGGGAATCACCTGAGGTCAAGAGTTTGAGACCAGCCTGGCCAATATGGCAAAGCCCTGTCTCTATTAAAAATACAAAAATTAGCCGGGCATGGTGGCGGGCACCTGTAATCCCGGCTCTGGAGGCTGAGGCAAAATAACTGCTTGAACCTGGGAGATGGAGGTTGCATCGAGCCAAGATAGTGCCATTGCACTCCAGCCTCTGACATGGTGATTCTCTGTCTCAAAAAAAAAAAAAAAAAAGGCAGGGCACAGTGGCTTACACTGTAATCTCATCACTTTGGGAGGCCGAGGCAGGAAGATCACCTGAGATCAGGCATTCAAGACCAGCCTGGCCAATATGGCGAACCTCCTCCCCCGACATCCCTAACCAAAATCCAAAAATTAGCTGGGTGTGGTGGTGGGCACCTGCACCTGTAATCCCAGCTCTGAAGGCTCTAGCAGGAGAATTGCTTGAACCCTGGAGGCAGAGCTTGCAGTGAGCTGAGACTGTACCACTGCATTCCAGCCTGGTTACAAGAGCTAAACCCCATCTCAAAAAAAAAATGCTTATTGCAAAGAAGTTGTTCAACTATAGAGTCTTAGCTGTCCTTTGGAGGTTTTAAAAGTAGGGGCTGGGCACGGTGGCTCATGCCTGTAATCCTAGCACTTTGGGAGGCGGAGGTGGGTGGATCACCTGAGGTCAGGAGTTCAAGACCAGCCTGGCCATCATGGTGAAACCCCACCTTAAAAAAAAAAGTAGAATAAATTCTTTTTTTTTCTTTTTATTCTTACATTAGTAGTAGCTTTGCCTTAGGACTACAGATTCAATAAATGACTTTTCTAGGACTTCCCTTTCCCTGTTCACTAGAGCCAATAACAGGCTGAGGAAGAATCTAGAATAAAATAACTGTAGGTATTTAATCTGAGTCCTACATCTTGTGGTTTGGGGTAAATTATTTCAAGTCTCAGGACTTTATTTTCCACAATTCCACAATAAATAGCTTTGTAAAAATTCATTTATAAAACTTCTACATGTTACTGGATGGAAAGTAAAAAAAAACAAACTTCTACCAAGGAAGTATTGCAGTAGAAAACATTTTGTTATAAATTGCTACATAAGCACAAGATATTCCCACATCATTAGTAATAACATGTAACATATAACTGAATACAAATAAATACTTTAGCATTTTCAGCAAAGAAAACAAGGAGTTAGGCTGAAAAGAAAATAAGGTTGAGTTTTATCTGAATTTTCTCTTTACTAATGTTTTGTGAACATGCTATATGATAATTTAAAGCCCAAGTTTCCCTAAACTGCAGTAGGTATGCACCACTTATTTCCCTAAAGCATTGACAATTCCAACAAAAGCCCCACCTGTAAATATTTATCTGATGTACTGGTGATTCTTCTGTCAAGATGTTTTCTCCTTTGCTCAGATTTGCAGAGCTCACATGAACCCCACAAACCTTGATTCACACATCACAGAATGTTAGGGCTGGAAGGGCCTTACAGAGGATCCTGTCCAATCTCCTCATACTGCACATTCAAAACCTGGATCCTGAGGAGGGGAAATGTCCATCCAAAGTTATATATTACTGGACAGGATAGCTCACGCCTGTGATTCCAGCACTTTGGGAGGCTGAGGAGGGTGGATCACGAGGTCAGGAGTTCAAGACCAGCCTGGCCAACATGGTGAAACTCTGTCTCTACTAAAAATACAAAAAATTAGCCAAGTGTGGTGGCGGATGCCTCTAATCCCAGCTACTCAGGAGGCTGAGGGAAGAGAAACACTTGATCCTGGGAGGTGGAGGTTGCAGTGAGCCGAGACCAAGCTACTGCACTCCAGCTTGGGCAACAGAGTGAGACCCCCATCTCAAAAAAAAAAAAAAAAAAAAATAGCCAGGTATAGTGGCACACACATGTAGTCCCAGCTACTTGGGAGGCTGAGGCAAGAGGATTGCTTGAACCCAGGAAGTCAAGGCTGCACCACTGCACTCCAGCCTGGGTGACAGAGTGAGACCCTGTCGCAAAAAAAAAAAAAAATAATAAAGGCTGATCACTGAACCATGTCTTCTGTCACCTTATTAATAATTTAGCATAGGCCAGGCGTAGTGGCTCATGCCTGTAATCCCAGCACTTTGGGAGGCTTTACCAGGTGAATCATCTGAGGTCAGGAGTTTGAGACCAGCCTGACCAACATGGTGAAACCCTGTCTCTACTACAAATACAATAATTAGCTGGGTATGGTGGCACATGCCCGTAATCCCAGCTACTTGGGAGGCTGAGACAGCAGAATCTCTTGAACCTGGGATGCAGAGGTGAGCCAATATTGCGCCATTGCATTCCAGCCTGGGCAACAGAGCTCAACTCCATCTCAAAATGATGATAATGATAATAATAATTTAGTATATTTTTGGTGAATCTGGAAACTGTCAACTAAAAAGCAAGATCAGTTTCTGTCTCTTCTTCCACAGTAATTTTTAGACTCATAAAGATGTTTACTTAAAGGTTAAATGTTTAACTGTCTACCCAGGAAAGATTTTTCTCCAAAAAATTTCAGCAGAGGACAGCAAATATAAATATGGATCCCAAATGCTTAAAATTAATTTAAAGTGTAAGAGAATTACTTTTTTTTTTTTTTTTCCCTGAGATGGAGTCTGTCGCCCAGGCTGGAGTGCAGTGGCATGATCTCTACTCACTGCAACCTCCACCTCCCAGGTTCAAGCAACTCTGCCTCAGCCTCTTGAGTAGCTGGGATTACAGGTGTGTGCTACCCTGCTCAGCTAATTTTCATATTTTTTGGTAGAAATGGGGTTTCACCATGTTGGCCAGGCTGGTCTCAAACTCCTGACTTCACGTGATCCGCCCGCCTTGGCCTCCCAAAGAGCTGGGATTGGGATTACAGGGGTGAGCCACCATGCCCAGCCTGTTCATTATTTTTCTTCACTATCTCACTCTAGCATATACTCTCCATGAGGCAGAGAGCCAGTTTTGCTTACAAACATATTCCTTAAGCACCTCGGATACTGTGCTAAATATATCTGGGGAATGAATGAAAAAGTTGAAAAGCTCTACTAAGACTAAAATCTCTACACATATGTTCCACAAGGGCCATTTTGTTTGTGTGAGTTGGAGTATATCTTGAGTTCTGCCTATTTTGTATCCAAAACTCATTTGTACTTTAATTTTGCCTTTCCTACTTCAGAAACAAGCTCTGTTATCCTATTCTGTAGAAAATTCACCTTCTCTTTCTTTTTTTTTCTTTTTTTTTTTTTTTTTGAGACAGCCTCTAGCTGGGCATGGTGGCCAGAGCCTGTAATCCTAGCACTTTGGGAGGCCAAGGTAGGAGGATCACTTGAAGTCAGGAGTTTGAGGCCAGCCTAGCCAACATGGTGAAACCCATCTCTACCAAAAAATATGAAAACTAGCCGAGCATGAGGAAGGAGAATCGCTTGAACCTGTGTGGTAGAGGTTGCAGTGAGCTGAAATCGCGCCATTACACTCCAGCCTGGGCAACAAGAGCGAAACTCCGTCTCAAAAAAATAAAAAGAAAAGAAAAGAAAGAAGAGACAATTTCTCTCCGTTGTCCAGGCTAGAGTGCAGTGGCCTGATCTCCGCTCACTGCAACCTCAACCTCCCGGGTTCAAGCTATTTTCCTGCTTCAGCCTCCCTAGTAGCTGGGATTACAGGCACGGGCCACGACGCCCAGCTAATTTTGTATTTTTAGTAAAGACGGAGTTTTGCCATGTTGGCCAGGCTGGTCTCGAACTCCTGACCTCAAGTGATCTGCCTGCTTCGGCCTCCCAAAGAGTTCGGGTTACAGGCGTGTTACTGTGCCCGGCCAGAAAATTCACTTTTGTTCCCTCAATATTTCCATAAACTCTGTATCTCCCAGAGATGGTCAAGGAATTCATGAGCTAAGATAACATGATAAAGTTGCAGAGAAATAAAAACAACAGAAATAAAGTAAAGGGCGCTTCTGAGAAACCTTGGCTGAGATGGTCAGAGGCACATTTACTACGAAGCAGCACAAGTTGGCGTTGAAGGGTTTAATTCCTCGAGCCCTACTTTCCTCATCTGTAAAATGGGGATAATAACTCACAGGGCTTGTCATACGGATGAAATGTGATCATGTGTATGAAAAGCCAACTACTCTGCATAGTTAGCAATAAAAAAATAGAAGGTATTCATTATCCTAATGAACTGAAAAAACTGCTTTTGCACCTTACCGGGAGGAGATTAGGTTAGGAGCCAAAGGCTCATTTAGAGAAGGTAAGGAAAAGCAGCCAGAAAGGTGGAAATCGAGTTTAAGGCGCGTTCCTGGTGAATCAGACCCGGAGTGGGAAGCAAGCCCCCTCTCTGAATAGCCCTCAGCGGCGAGGGGAGCGGGTTCCCGCGGGCCCAGCCAGAGTGCCCGGCAGTCAGGACTCAGAGGCGGAACCCGCAGCCCGGCCCTGGAGTCGACGCCTTCCAGGCGGCGTAGGGAGCGCAGCCCCGAGGACCCGAGGCCAGGCAGGGGCGCGGGGGCGGAGCGGGGAAGGACGGGCTTGGCTACTGGGCGCGGCCTTCCTCTTACCTGGCGCTTCCCCTCGCTGGGGTTTTGCTAACCTGACGCCTCCGCGCCCACTGGGGACCGCGCAGACGCCTCGCCTGCACCCTGCTCCCAGTGGCAGCCTCCACCCCAGCCCCGGCCCATTCTCCAGCCCCGGATCCCTTTTCTCCCTCCCCTTCCTTGCTTCCGGCTCCTTCTGTAGAGTTTGGTTTTTTGGTTGTTGGTTTTTTTTTTTTCCAGAGTTTGGTTTGAACTTTTGAATCCGCCAATCAGCGCCGCGCGCCCACCCTCCGTGGGTGCGGCCGGGGGCGGGGTCCGGAGCCAGCCCTCCCGACACGTAGCTGGAGGTTGGGTATATAGGGCCCCTTCGGGCTGACCACTGTTTCACTATTTCTCCCCCGGACTCCTTGATAGTCTGTTAGTGGGAGATCCTGTCTTCCTCCATTCGCCTCCTTCAGCGCCGCAGACCCCTTTAAGTTCCAGTCATGGTGAGTGGGGTCCCTCGCGGGTGGGCAAGAGTGCGCGTTCCAGGGGGCGGCGGGTCCCGGAATTACTGCCTGCACCTCAGGCCGGCCCAGGACGGCTCCCGACGGCTCCGGGTGCCTCCGGTTAACCTGGCTTTTGCTGGCAGGGCTTAGAAGGTCGAGTTCACCCGGCAGACACCAGTTCGGGCCCGGAGACCTGGCCCGGGCGCGGCCCTCGGTGGAAATCAAAGCCCTCTTGATCCTAGTGAGAGTTTCCCCCGAAGGGCTCGCTACTGTCCTAGGGAGGGAGGTCAGAGAGCCTGCCTGCTCATGGCCTCCAAGAACTTAAACTAAAAGTCCCTCCCCACGTTTTCCCAAGTGACCTCACCTTCTCACTGCGTGCGCTCCCGCATCGACGGTGCAGCACTTCCTGGCGCCCCCTCTCCAGCGCCCAGTGACTCGCTGCTGAGTCACCTGTGGCCCGGCCCTGGGGAGAGCTTCCAGCTGCGCCAGTCCACCTGAGGATGGAAGCGGGCCCCTCCTTGGAAGGGAATAATTAACTTTCACGTTGCCTAATCTTGCATTTCTGGTGTTAATCTAGTGGTAGGTTTACAGCTGAAGCTTTCTACTTAAGCCGGGTTTTAAAACACGTCTACAAAAGGATTTTTTCTTATAAAACCAGAGTTGGCCGGGCGCGGTGGCTCAAGCCTGTAATCCCAACACTTTGGGAGGCCGAAGCCGGCGGATCACCTGAGGCCAGGAGTTTGAGACCAGCCTGGCAACATAGTGAAACACCGTCTGTACTTAAAAAAAAAAAAAAAAAGCGGGGGGCGGGGGTCGTGGTGGCGCGCCTGTAATCCCAGCTACTTGCGAGTCTGAGGCAGAAGAATCGCTTGAACCCAGGAGGGGGAGGTTCCGCTGAGCCAAGATCGAGACACTGCACTCGATCCTGGGTTACAGACCAAATTCCGTCTCAAAAAAAAAAAAAAAAAAAAAAAAAACCCAAACCAGAGTAACCTGTACTCAGCATGTGTTCTTAGTTCAGTTTTCAAGAAAAGTGAAGTTATACATAAGTTGAGTGTTTTCTATAAAGCTTCCAGAAGTCTTGAAAACAACTATCTTTGGCCGGGCGTGTTGACCCATGTTTGTAATTTCAGCACTGTGGGAGGCAGAGGCGGGAGGAACGCTTGAGATCAGGAGGTCGAGACCACCCTGGGCAACATGCTGAAACTGTCTATACAAAAATTAGCTGGGCACCTATAGTCCCAGCTACTCGGGAGGCAGGGGTGGGAGGATATTCTGATCCCAGCATGTGGAAGCTGCAGTGAGCCAAGATCACACCACTACACTCCTGTGAAACCCTATCTCAAAATAAGTCATATGTAAATACTTGTATATGTATCACTGTAACAACCTGAGAGCTTTTCACCAAGCAGTACCAAAAAGATACTGAAAATTGTGATTCACAAAGTAGTGGGATCCTTTAAAAAGCAGGAGAGGCCGGGCGTGGTGGCCCACGCCTATAATCCAAGCACTTTGGAGGCCAAGACGGGCGGATCACCTGAGGCTGGGAGTTTGAGACCAGCCTGGCAACATGGTGAAACCCCGTGTTAAAAAATAAATGAATAAGCAGGAGAGCAGCAGCAGACTGGTTTAGGCGATCACTGGTTAATTTTAGAGGTAGGAGCTGCTTATCCAGTGAACGCTAGACCAGTTGACTCCACCTGTGCCTCAGTTTATCTCCCATGTGGCCAGGGGAGCATGGAGGGTAAGGCAGTGGCCACTGACATTGCTTGCTAAGCTTCAAGAAGGCAGTTTAGACTGAGCAATGAAAGAAAAAACTGTGGGCCCAAAATAGAAGCATTTAAACAGAAGCATTTTGTTAGAATGAGTGGATCTTCTCAGATACTTTATCTCCTTGGGCGGGGGGGCCATCATGATCAGATATCTGGTTATCTCCAGCTTTTGGGGCTTTGGGGTTTCCACAGTCCAGTTAAAGGTAAACATGATGCCTGGTGCAGTGGCTCAGGCTGGTCTTGAACTCCTAACCTCAGGTGATCCACCCACCATGGCCTCCCAAACTGCTGGTATGCCAGGTGTGGTGGTGGGCACGTGTAATCCCAGCTACTTGGGAGGCTGAGGCAGGAGAGTCACTTGAACCTGGGAGGCAGAGGTTTCAGTGAGCTGAGATTGTGCCACTGCACTCCAGCCTAGGTGACAGAGCAAGACTCCATCTCAAAATAAATAAATAAATAAATAAACATGCAATGGTAAGTAGTCATGGGCTCATTAAGACAAACTACTCCTATTCTTCCACAGCCTTGGAGCTGGGCAAGTAGACACAGATGATACTGAGCTTGCTGATGTGGTCAGGAGACGTGTTTCGTGGAGAGAGTAGGTGGGAAGGAGGTGATCATAAGTCAAAGGTTGTGAAATTAGGGTTTTTATTATCTCTTGGGTTATGGGACTAGGCCCTTTGAAAACTTAGTGTTCTGCCAGTCTCCAAAGTGGCTGATCTGACTTAGGATGAAATACCAAACACCCTTTTTGTTTTTCTGTTAAGTCTGTGCATACAGATTCTATGTTTAATTGCCTTATTTTACTAAGCAGGTGTGGGTTTGGTAACTTCTAACCATGTTCTTGAAATAAAGGAGAATATTTCCTCATGTTCTGCTTTGGCCCCTCTGGCCCCTCTAAATTAACTTGGCCCATACCATAAAATATATATAGAGAGAGAGAGACAGTGTCTTGTCTCATTTGCCCGGGCTGGAGTGCTGTGGCACACAATCTCTGCAACCTCCGCCTCCTGGGTTCAGGTGATTCTCATGCTTCAACTTCCCAAGTAGCTGGGACAACAAGTGCATGACACCACACCTGGCGAATTCTCATATTTTTAGTAGAGACAGGATTTCACCATGTTTTGGCCAGGCTGGTCTTGAACTCCTAACCTCAGGTCATCTGCACACCTCAGCCTCCCAAAGTGCTGGGATTACAGGCATGAGCCACCGTGCCCAGTCATAATTTTTTTTTTTTTTCATATTTTTAGTAGACAGTTTCATCATGTTGGCCAGGCTGGTTTCAAACTCCTGACCTCAACTGATCTGCTCACCTTGGACTCCCAAAGTTCTGGGATTGTGGATGAGCCAGCACTCCACCAGACACAACTAATTTACTGATAAGTAAAGTCTTGATAACACTTCTAACCTTATAGTACTATCTTTGCTCTCTCAGAGATGTTTTGATGGTGAAGGAAAAATGTTCTTCCTAAAGATTAGATTCTTTCACATGGTTAGAAAGCTGCCTCTGACCAGAGTTTTTAAAATACAGCTAACTGCTGCTTATCCAGCACTTTCTCCATGAGTCATATGGCTGTGGTTTGCTGGTTTAAGCTGGTTTTAAAGGAGAAAGGGAGAAGCTTTTGTTTCCTAAAGAATAGGATTAAAGCAGGACCAAAATGAGCTCAGTAGTTACACAATCATTCAGAGAATGAATCAGAGCTGGAATGGGGAATTTTGCCTTAGTTTAAGGAATTGTATCTACTGTGGCTACAAAGCAACCGTCTGGTCTTGCCTAGTAGTTCATGAACACCTCTTTGGTTTTCCAAGGCATTTTTGCTGAATTAGGTCTTCAGAGACTTTTGCTTTTGAAATTACAGTCCCTGAACAGGAGTGGCCTGCTGAAAAGTAGATATCTGTCTTTTGTTTTGTTTTGAGATGGGATCTCACTCTGTCAGTCAGGAGTGCAATGGTATGATCTCAGCTCACTGCGCCTCCAACTCCTGGGTTCAAGCGATTCTCCTGCTTCAGCCTCCTGAGTAGCTGGGACTACAGGTGTGCACCACCATGCCCCACTAATTTTTGTTTTTATTATTTTTAGTAGAGATGGGGTTTAGCCATGTTAGCCAGGCTGGTCTCAAACTCCCAACCTCAGGTGATCCACCTGCCTCACTCAGCCTCCCAAAGTGCTGGGATTATAGGTGTGAGCTACCATGCCCAGCCAGTTATCTGTCTTAAAGGTTAATTATTCATTAGGTGTGAATCATTCCTAAATGTCTCATCTGATATATCATATCCTGACATTTTCCTTTCTTCCTCTCACAGCGTGAGTGCATCTCCATCCACGTTGGCCAGGCTGGTGTCCAGATTGGCAATGCCTGCTGGGAGCTCTACTGCCTGGAACATGGCATCCAGCCCGATGGCCAGATGCCAAGTGACAAGACCATTGGGGGAGGAGATGACTCCTTCAACACCTTCTTCAGTGAGACGGGTGCTGGCAAGCACGTGCCCCGGGCAGTGTTTGTAGACCTGGAACCCACGGTCATTGGTGAGTTGGCCTCGGTAACCCAAGTGAGATCCCAGGGTGCTGGGACAGGAGGTCTGTCCTGGGGGCTCTGCTGGTCACTCGCTCACTCACCCAGTCCCTCTGTCCTTCTCTCCAGATGAAGTTCGCACTGGCACCTACCGCCAGCTCTTCCACCCTGAGCAGCTCATCACAGGCAAGGAAGATGCTGCCAATAACTATGCCCGAGGGCACTACACCATCGGCAAGGAGATCATTGACCTCGTGTTGGACCGAATTCGCAAGCTGGTAAATATAGTACTTTAAAATGGGGCGAGAGTTATTCTTGCAGTTCTGAGACCAAACTACAAGAAAATCATTCTTTGCAACTAAAATGCAACTTCTTGCCAAACTAATTGGATTTCTGAACCAGATGGTCCTGGGTTTTTGGGACAACGATGGGGTAGGGAGTGAGTGCTCTTTAGCCTGTTTAGCTTTAAGCTACTGAGTAGGTGGCTAACTCCTACTTGTAACGAATTGATCAGTCATTTTTTAAAATCTGGGCTGGTTCCTTCATGTTAATAAAGTTTAGAGAACAAGAAGGCCGATGTCACACTGACTGGAAACTTCCAGTTCAGCTGAAAGTGGAGTCAGGAGCCTCCTTATGCAGTTGGATCATGTTAACTAAGAGCCTGGCAATCAGATGACTCTTGCTCCTTAGGCATGTGGGCAGCTTGTAAGTAATTAACCAGAGATCAAGCCTGGGCAGAGTAACTTGTCAAGAAAATCACATTTTACTAAAAACCCAGCCACAACTGGTCCATTCTAAAAAAGAATGGCCTCATCATTCATGGCTTCATACTTTCCTCAGATGTTTACTTAGTCTTCCCAGCAAAACTGGACTGATGTTTCCTATGCTTAGAAACTAAGCTGTAGTTATAAGCACTGACCTGGAAATCAGGACCTGCCTTTAGGGACAAATAAACTTAGTAGCTATTTAGGATTCTGGAGTGAAGTTCATTGCCTACCAAGACAATTGCATTTGTCCTTGGCCTTACTGTGTTTACAGGAGGCTTAAAGGGTGTAATTGGTAGGCGAGGGTCTGCCTTGTGCATTGATCTCATGTAGTTTATGGACCCACAAATCTGAGGCTCATTACTTGGAGAAGCAAGAGTTGACTACAGAATACTTTATTTGAAAGGTCAAACTTACCCCTTCATAAAGTAGCAGTTTGCCGGCCAAAATAGCCCAGTTAGGTGGAAGAAATCGCCAACAATCTGAGGTCTCATGGAATTGTGGTTGTGTCACTTGACCCACAACGAATAGGCTTCTTGGTGCCTAGTATCATATAGTGGGTACTTAAACTGTGCCAAGCACTAACTACTATTCTTATTTAATCAATGGGAGAACTGAGAAATGAATGTGATCCTACAGTAAGGAACTGGTACAGCTGGATCCAGACCCAGCCCTGATTCCAGTTCCACCGTGTTAGAAATTGGCTATTCTGTAGTTCCACCTCCGAGAGCAGCTGCCAGATCTTTATAAAGCATCCCCTGGACTGGGCTGGTGGTCCTGGGCCTGTCCCTTGGGAGCTCTTCAGCTGATAAGAAGCTGCCCGGTTCTGTGGCCACAGCAAGGGAACCAGAAGCCGCTCTCATAGTTACCAAAGCTTGAGGCCTATATACAAGCCCAGACCTTGTGATTCTTCTGCCTGAGGAAATAGTTCATCTTAAAATAGTCTTTTTAGCAGAGGCTTTCCCCTCAAGGACTTGACTGTGAATATTTGCTCTGAATCACTTAGCGTTTTTTGAGACAGGGTCTGCTCTGTCATCCAGGCTGGAGTGCCGTGGCATGGTCATCAGTCTTGAACCCCTGGGCTTAAATGGTCCTCCCACCTTGGACTCCCAAAGTGTAATTACAGGCGTGAGCCACTGTGCCTGGCCCAGAAGAGTTTTAAAATTACAATTGGTGTAGCCATGGATTTATAGAAGTCCTCTGCAGGTTTCACCAAATGTCTTGCAACACTAAAATGAAATCTTTATTTTGCAGGCTGACCAGTGCACCGGTCTCCAGGGCTTCTTGGTTTTCCACAGCTTTGGTGGGGGAACTGGTTCTGGGTTCACCTCCCTGCTCATGGAACGGCTCTCAGTTGATTATGGCAAGAAGTCCAAGCTGGAGTTCTCCATCTACCCGGCGCCCCAGGTTTCCACAGCTGTAGTTGAGCCCTACAACTCCATCCTCACCACCCACACCACCCTGGAGCACTCTGATTGTGCCTTCATGGTAGACAATGAGGCCATCTATGACATCTGTCGTAGAAACCTCGATATTGAGCGCCCAACCTACACTAACCTTAACCGCCTTATTAGCCAGATCGTGTCCTCCATCACTGCTTCCCTGAGATTTGATGGAGCCCTGAATGTTGACCTGACAGAATTCCAGACCAACCTGGTGCCCTATCCTCGCATCCACTTCCCTCTGGCCACATATGCCCCTGTCATCTCTGCTGAGAAAGCCTACCATGAACAGCTTACTGTAGCAGAGATCACCAATGCTTGCTTTGAGCCAGCCAACCAAATGGTGAAATGTGACCCTCGCCATGGTAAATACATGGCTTGCTGCCTGTTGTACCGTGGTGATGTGGTTCCCAAAGATGTCAATGCTGCCATCGCCACCATCAAGACCAAGCGTACCATCCAGTTTGTGGATTGGTGCCCCACTGGCTTCAAGGTTGGCATCAACTACCAGCCTCCCACTGTGGTGCCTGGTGGAGACCTGGCCAAGGTACAGAGAGCTGTGTGCATGCTGAGCAACACCACAGCTGTTGCCGAGGCCTGGGCTCGCCTGGACCACAAGTTTGACCTGATGTATGCCAAGCGTGCCTTTGTTCACTGGTACGTGGGTGAGGGGATGGAGGAAGGAGAGTTTTCAGAGGCCCGTGAGGACATGGCTGCCCTTGAGAAGGATTATGAGGAGGTTGGAGCAGATAGTGCTGAGGGAGAGGATGAGGGTGAAGAGTATTAACTTGTATGCTGTATTTTGTACTCCATTGTCTTAGAATCGTTTTATTTTTGTTCTGTGGACCTGTCCATTATGGCCCTTAATTGTTAATAAAAGTGATGTTTTCATTTTTAAGTGTCCAGTTGACTTCTGTATCACAGTAAGTACTTGATCCACTTAAGACCAATTAGATTTACAGGGCTGGTAGATGAACCATCTGAGTTTAGAAGGGTCTTGCTCCGTCACCCAGGCTAGAGTGCAATGGCATGATCATAGCTCATTGCAGCCTCTACCTCCTGGGCTCATGTGATTCTCCTGCTTAAGCCTCCTGAGTAGCTGGGGACTGCAGGTGCATACCACCATGCTCCGCTATTTTCATTTCTTGTAGAGTTGGGGTCTTGTTATGCTGCCCAGGCTGGTCTTGAACTGACTTCAAGTGATCCTCTTGCCTCGACCTCTCAAAAGTTTTGATTATAGGCATGAGCCACTACCCGGCTTATTGGTTTGTCTGTTTAATTTGGGCCAGAATTGAGTGGTTATAAAATCATTTTGTAAGTGAGGAAATGTTCAGATTGAGCCAGTGTATCTCTAAAATAGATGAATCACCTGTAGATACTAAAATACAGGTTTGGGCCCCACCTGGTGGCTCATGCCTATAATCAATCCCACCCCAGCACTTTGAGAGGCTAAGTCAGGTGGATCACTTGAGCCTAGGACTTTAGACCAGCCTGGGCAACATGGTAAAACCCCATCTCTACAAAAACAAGATTTTGTGTGGTGTGATGGCACGTGCCTATGCTCCCAGCTACTTGGGAAGCTGAGGTGAGAGGATCACCTGAGCCCAAGGAGGTTGAGGCTACAGTGAGCCATGATTGCACCACTGCACTCCAAGCTGGGTGACAGAGGGAGACCTGGGTGACCCCCTGCTCCCAAATTCAAAAAATGTGGCCGGGCATGGTGGCTCATGTCTGTAATTTTAGCATTCTGGGAGGCTGAGGTGGGTGGATCACCTGAGTTTGGGAGTTCGAGACTAGTCTGACCAACATGGAGAAATCCTGTCTACTAAAAATACAAAATTAGCTGAGCGTGGCAGTGCATGCCTGTAATCCCAGCTGCTCGAGAGGCTGAGGCAGGAGAATTGCTTGAACCTGGGAGGTGGAGCTTGCGGTGAGCCAAGATTGTGCCATTGCACTCCAGCCTGGGCAACAAGAGCAAAACTCCAACTCAAAAAAACACCTTAAATAGTAAAACAAAATGCAGGTTCTAATTCTGTAGGTCTGAGGTGAGGCCTCAGGTACATTTTTTTTTTCCTTCGAGATGATCTCTGTTGCCCAGGCTGCAGTGCAATGGCACTATCATAGCTCACCACCATCTTGACCTGGGCTCAAGCCATCCTCCTACCTCAGCCTCCCAAGTAGCTGGGACTACAGGTGTGTGCCACCATTCCTGGATGATTCTTGTAATATTTTTTGGTGGAGATGGGGTTTTGCCATATTGCTTAGGCTGGTCTTGAACTCCTGTGCTCAGGCAATCCTGCCTCCGCGTTTTCAAAGTGCTGGGATTACAGGAATGAGCCACCATACCTGGTCCCTAGATACGTTTTTTAATAATCTCCCAAATGCTGGTCTGATGTGACCACATGTACAGCAGCAAAGGGTCAGATAATAGTAAACGCTGGAGCCAAAATTCAAGCATCCAGCCACACCACCAGGACTATTGCTGTCAGTCTTGTTTTTTTTCCCCACAGTGTAGTTTCACCCTTGTTGCCCAGGCTAGTGCAGTGGCACAATAGCTCACAACCTCCACCCCCCAGGTTCAAGTGATTCTCCTGCCTCAGGGCTCCCGAGTACCTGAGATTACAGGTGCCCACCACCATGCCCAGCTAACTTTTTTAATTTTTGGTAGAGATGGGATTTCATCATGTTGGCCAGATTGGTCTCGAACATCTGACCTCAAGTGACCCACCTGCCTTGCCATCCAAAGTACAGGCGTGAGCCATCGCACCTGGCCTGATCTCAGTCTTTAATATCGAATTAGTCACATGAGAAGGGCTTGGAATCCTGCTGGTTTATTCCATACTTAGCTAAAACCTACAATGGAAAAGATGGTTTGTACTAAAGGGGTTATTGCTTGGAGCAAGTGGAGCTGTCAGACAAAACAGTAGTCACCGGTTTTTCTCATATTGGTATTTGACCCAATTGTATGTAACGGAGATTAAGTAGGAACAATATGTATGTGTAGGAAAGATTGGAGAGGGGTGAGTTCTCTGATTTGGACTTTTTTTCAGGCACCTGTTGGAGGACTCTGGTTCTTAGAGGCAGAGAGGTGAAGGGGCATGAGTGTTACATGTCGCTGGAGAGCTTGGTGCCTGGTATTCAGTTGAACTGAGCAATGGGAAAAGGCAATGACCAAAAGGTCTGGCTTCATGCCGAAGGGAGGAATCCATTTTGGTGCTTGGGTGCTTGCCTGAGTGGGAATGCCTAATGAGTGGCAACAGATGGGCCCCAGGAAAGAGTTGGGCCCCTAGGCAGACGGGCCCCTAGGGGACAGAGTGAGACCCTGTCTCAAAAAAAAAAGCTTTTTAAATATGTATATTGTATCTCCATACATAGCATAGCATGCTTTTGCAGCCTGAGATGCCTCAACTATGTGCTCGGGGTGGTTTTATATAACATTTGTCGAGAGCAACCATGGGTTTGTTGTGTTGTGTTTTTTGAGATAGAGTCTCACTCTGTCACCCAGGCTCTAGTGCAGTGGCATGATCTTGGTTCACTGCAGCCTCCGCCTCCCAGGTTCAAGCGATTCTATTGCCTCAGCCTCCTGAGTAGCTGGGACTACAGGTGCACGCCACAATGCCTGGCTAATTTTTGTATTTTTAGTAGAGACGGGGTTTCACCATGTTGGCCAGGATGGTCTCGATCTCCTGACCTCATGATCCACCTGCCTTGGCCTCCCAAAGTGCTGGGATTACAGGCATGAGCCACTGCACCTGGCCGCAACCATGGTTTTATGTGGGCAAGGTAAGACTCCAGCACAAATTCAGCCACTGCTACTTCTCAGATGAGCCAGGTTCTTCCTGCAGCCTGGGCAGGAGAACAGGGTAGGATTCATGGAATGAAGGTGAACCTTGAAGAGGCCAGCCAGCCTCCCAGAGGGGATTTCGAGACCTTCCCAGTTCAGGAGATCTGCCGATTGCCATAGTGCTAGCACTGGAGGAAGTGGGATGTCAACGTATGGAAAGGAGCAGATAAATCACAAAGTTTAGGCGAGTGTGACACCCCACGATACCAGCATTTTCCAAGTAGGGTGCCCTTAGAATCAGATTCAAGGTGCCCATATAGGATCCTTTCTGCTTTTAGAACAACATGGTGGAGCCTAGAGAGCCTGACCCACCCATCCTCCCTGGGGCCAGTCAACCCTGGCCGGGAGCAGCCTCCTCCATTTACCTCTCTACGCCTTACAGATGAATTATTTTCTACACGTGCCAAGATGCGAAAAAGGCTGGAAAGCTTTAAGCAGCCGCAGAGGTCTGGGGTGAAAGAAGGTGAGAGAGGAGTTTAGCTGAGAAGAAATATTCCAGTAGAATAGAGCCCTGGGAATTAGAAGAGCAAAGTGCCAGTGGTTGGGGGGGCATTTGTCCTTGTAAAGATGATTTCCCCCTCCTGTGTTGGTGGGAGAGTGAATAGAAGTTAGCCTGCAGCAAGAACAAATATACCCCAAGGTCTAGGTCACTGCTTTGTGGCTGACAATCATCTGATCTGCCCTTGAGCACAAATGGAAAGTCTGGACCCAGAACTGCAGCTGATGCTGATGCTGAGACCGCTGAGGCTTGATGGGGATAAATGGACACAGCCTAAGAGGGTGCTGGCTCCTGAGGTTGGCGGCGGCCCCAGGTTCCGGCTGTCTGGACAGAGGGCTTAGACTGCCCTCACCTGACCTGGCCAGAGGAGCAACCTGCTTCCCCCACACAAAGGCTGCCAGCCACTGGGAGGTGAGTGTGTCTGTGAAGAGGTGCTTTGGGCTGGGATGAAGAGGAGGATAACGACTTTGAGGGGTCGAGGTCTTGCCTGTCCACCTGTCATTGTGTTTGGGAAGCAGCTGGCAAGTGAATTCTCCAGCAGGAATCTGTCGGGCCAGAAGAAAGCCAAGCGGGTTACAGAATTACAAATCTGTCTTCAGGCCTCTGACTGCTGGAAGGTTGTGTGGCAGCCCTGGGTGAAGCTGAGGTAGGGCAGGGGAGGCACTGTCAGGGTGGGAGGGAAAGGTGCCTTCACAGCTTCCACATCACCCTGGGAGGTGATGTTATTATACCCACTTCCATAGATCAGAGAAATTGAATATATAGCCTAAGCCTACAGAACAAGTGGCAGAACTGAAATTTGACCCCAGAGCTCTGGCTCCAAAGCCTAGGCTCACTCCACTCTGCTGTGCAGCCATTGAGGAGCCCCAGGGGAAATCAGCTTTGCACCTGGCAGCCTTTCCAGTCCCATTGGGTATGAAGCCAACAGGGGCCAGCCCTCCCATGAGCACCGGATGGAGCTGCAGTCACAGAGAAATCTCATTATGCCAGAGATTGTCAGAAAACCTCCCAGGAGCCCGTTCCTGAGCCCAGGTGGCAGCCTACCGACCTTAAATGGCAAAGCCAGCTGGTCCTCACTGTCTAGGCTGTAGCTTCTCTAGTGAGGGGGCATTTTTGTCCAGGCCTCCCTCTGAACTCAATTCTCAGTTCATGGGGAGATACAGTGTCCTTGCAGGATGGCTGTTGCCAACTGCCTGGTCTCCTGCCGACAGGGATACCAACAGAGGCACAGGCAGGACAGTGCACACCTGGAGCCTTGCTCCTCTACATCCTGGGGCCAGGGTGGTCAGTACCTGTCAGCTGAGGCTGCAAGGTGAAGCTGGCAGAGATGACCTGGGCAGATGGCTCCTGGGGCCCAAGGCCAGGGTTGCTGTATAGGAGACACAAGGCAGCAGAAGCTGAAGGGAAAATAGACCCTTGGGTGTGGGGGCTGTGGAGAAGGAGTGGGCCCTCACCCCATGGAATAGGTCCCCTTTGCTGACATCTCATTAGCTTGTCACTGCCCCATTCATGCCAAGAAACTAGTTCCCCTGAATTTATCAGCCCCCAGCAGGTTTTGGGAAAACAGTTCTTTCCTCCTCTACACTCCCTCAGAGTCTGCAGCAGGAGTGAAATAGTGAGAATCAATGAACCTTCTAGAACCTTCTAGAGACATGTCTGCTTTAGTTATAATACAAAAAATGCTTTTAAACACTTATCTCACCACTGGATTCTTTTTTTCTTTTTTTTTTTGAGACAGACTCTTGCTCTGTCACCAGGCTGGAGTGCAGTGGTGTGATCTTGGCTCACTGCAACCTCCACCTCCTGGGTTCAAGTGATTCTCCTGCCTCAGCCTCCCAAGTAGCTGGGACTACAGGCACATGCCACCACGCCCAGCTAATTTTTGTATTTTTAGTAGAGACAGGGTTTCACCACGTTGGCCAGGATGGTCTCAATCTCTTGACCTCATGATCTGCCCGCCTTGGCCTCCCAAAGTGTTGGGATTACAGCTGTGCGCCACTGCACCTGGCCTTTTTTTTAATCTTTTTAAAATTGGAACAAAAAAATAAAAAGAGAAAAGATGAAAAAAATACAAAAAAAATTGGAACAGATTATAAAGGTTTTACAGAATATAAAGGTTTCCTAATTACCCAAAGATTTTGTCTACAGAAATTAGTTTAACTCACAGAGGTGGGTGGGTATAAATTCAGCCTCATTCTGTCTCCCTTCACCCTCTCTGCACGTTCCTCTATTTTTATCAAATATCTGTTTTAGCGTCCAAGAGATGTCTAGTCCAAGAGTAAACTAATACTGAAATGCCCGTGGCAAAAGTAATCCAATTATACTATTCTGGCAATCATCTCCAGTTTTTGCTTGTTTTAGTTAAAAAAAAAAAAAAATGGGCCAGCTGCGGTGGCTCATGCCTGTAATCCAAGCACTTCAGGAGGCCAAAATGGGCAGATCACAAGGTCAGGAGTTTGAGACCAGCTGGCCAATGTAATAAAACCCCATCTCTACTAAAAATACAAAACTTAGTTGGGTGTGCTGGTAAGTGCCTGTAGGACCAGCTACTCGGGAGGCTGAGGCAGAAAAATTTCTTGAACCCAGGAGGTAAAGATTGCAGTGAGTCAAGATCGTGCCACTGTACTCCAGCCTGGGTGACAAAGCAAGCAAGACACCGTCTCAAATTAAAAAAAAAAAAAGCATGATACTTGCTAAGTTTTTTTTTTTTTTAAGAGACTGAGTCTGGCTATGTTGCCCAGGCTGACCTTGAACTCCTGGGCTCAAGCTCTCCTCCCACTTCAGCCTCCTGTGTAGCTGAGACAACAGCTCACTGTGCTGGGCTTCATTTTCAGTTTTCAGTTTTTATTTGTTCACTATTTTTAGAACACCTATTTGGTGCAAGTCACTGTACTGGGTACTAAAGGAAATATATTGAGTTTTTTGCCCCTCAGATTGTAGAGACAGACCACACATGTATAATCTCAATTTGAGGTAGTTAGTATATGCCACACGTCACAGAAGAGGCTGTCACAGGCAATAGCCACTGTTGCATAACTACTTCAAAGCTTGTTCCACCTGCCAACACAACCCAGTTCTGTCCCTGTGAGGGGTACCCTTGTGCATCAGAGGGGCTGGGCTTTACCACTAGGGTGAATCTTCCCCTAAACCAATCAAGGTAATTCTAGTTCTTTTGCCAGGGCCTGGTTAAGGAACCAGCATGTGATGTAATTATGGAAATGAGAGGTGAGGTAATGTCTGCTTGTTGGGGGTTGGAAGGAAGATATTCTTGCAAAAATTTCCTTGGTCTTAAAAAAGAACTCAAGGAAAGGATTTTCCTCTTGCTGCTCTGGGCATTATTGTGTGAGCGCACGGTGCCTGTGCTTGCGCCTGGTGCGTGAGGTTGCTGCAGCCGTCTTGTGACCAGAAGGGGACAAATACAAGGACAAAAGCTACAGTTGGGAGCAAGGCAACGCAGAAAGCTGAAAAGAGCCTGGGTCCCATCCTCATAGAGCGCTGAGCCCCTAAATTAACAAACCTTGACACCAAACCTTGCTCTGCTACCAAAGGTTTTAGGAGATTTTAAGTCCCTTTATTGTTTAGGAAATTTTGAGTTGGGTCTTTTATTGTTTCCTCTCAAAAGCATTCTAACTTATTTAGGTAACTGTTAACAGAAATTTTTTCTTTGTTTTCTGCTGGGCGCAGTGGCTCATATCTGTGATCCCAGCACTTTCAGAGGCTGAGGAGCGCAGACCCCCCCTGAGGTCAGGAGTTTGAGACCAGCCTGGGCAACAGAGAAAACCTGTCTCTACAAATAATAATAATAATAGAAGCAGCCAGGTATAGTGGCATGCGCCTCTGGGCTCAGTGTTATGAATAAAACTTCGATGCCTCAAAAGAAATAGCACTTGAAGATAAATCCTCTCATCAAGGCAATTTACTACTAAAGAAGGGTGCGGCTAATGGATGGAGCAATGGTGGTAGCACGCTTGGACAATGGAGGAGGGGTACTTATGCCTGAGGGGGTTGTCTCTACTGCTGTCATTCCCCTTCGGCTAGGGTTAGACCACACAAGCTAGACTAATCCTAACTGGCTATTTCAAAGAGAGCAGGGGTCCGAGCTAGAGTGGCAGGGCAGGTGTTTTGCTGGGAAGGATGGTTATGGGTGGGTCAGAGCAGGTAGCCAGGGGTGACCTAGCTCAATGAAGGTGACCAGAGCAGGTGACCGGAGCAGGTGACCGGGATGAGTCAGGATGGAGCCAGGGGCCAGGGGAACAGATGTGAACTACTAATTAGAACTGGTGTAGAAGGTTGTTTACTGGAATTATAAGGAAGTTAAACTTTAAAATAGAGAATTAAAGAATAAGAGAGCTGAACATACTGACATAGTGATTCTGTGAAGAAAAGCTTGGGGTTCACTATAACACCAGCTACTCCAGAGGCTGAGGTAAGAGGGCTTGAGCTGAGCCCAGGATGCAGTGAGCCATGACTGCACCACTGCACTTCAGCCTGGGTGAAAGAGCAAGACCCTGGCACAAAAAAAAAAGAAGAGGGGAAAAAAAAGAATTTTTTTCTACATTTTCTTCTTCTTCCTCCTCCTCATCCTCCTTCTTCCTCTTCTTTGTTTGTAATAGAAACAGGGTTTTGGCTGGGCATGGTGGCTCACGCCTGTAATCCCAGCACTTTGGGAGGGGGAGGTGGGCAGATCACTGGAGGTCAGGAGTTTGAGACCAGCCTGGTCAACATGGTAAAACCCCATCTCTATCAGATATGGTGGCACATGCCTGTAATCCCAGCTACTCAGGAGGCTGAGGCAGTAGAATCACTTGAACTGAGGAGGTAGAGGCTGCAGTGAGCCAAGATCACACCATTGCACTGCACTGCAGTCTGGGCTACAGAGCAAGATTCTGTCTCAAAAAAGAAAGAAAGAGAGAGAGAGAGAGAAAGAAGGAAGGAAGGAGAAGGAAGGAAGGAAAGAAGGAAGGAAGGAAGGAAGGAAAGAAAAAAGAAAGAAAGAGAAAGAAAGAAAGAAAGAAAGAAAGAAAGAAAGAAAGAAAGAAAGAAAGAAAGAAAGAAAAAGAAAGGAGAGAAAGAAAGAAACAGGATGTCACCATGTTGCTCAAGCTAGTCTCAAACTCCTGGACTCAAGCAATTCACCTTCCTCAGACTCCCAAAGTGCTGGGATTACAGGTATGAGCCACTATACCTGGCCAGAAATTTGTAGTAAAAGAATTAATAATAAAAATATGAAGGCCCTGCTTATTTTTTTATTTTTTGTTTCAAGCCCACCATGAACATCAAACCTGCTTTTATTCAGGTTAAAAAATATTAAGGCCCAGCTGGGAATGGTAGCTCACGCCTATAATCCCAGCATTTTGGGAGGCCAAGACAGGTGGATCGCAAGATCAAGAGGCTAACATGGTGAAACCCCATCTCTACTAAAAATACAAAAATTAACTGGGCATAGTGGTGCGTGCCTGTAGTCCCAGCTACTTGGGAGGCTGAGGCAGGAGAATCAGTTGAGCCCAGGAGGTGGAGGTTGCAGTGAGCCAATATCATGCCACTGCACTCCAGCCTGGTGACAGAGTGAGACTCCATCTAAAAAACAAAAGAAAAAAAAAATTAAGGCCCTTTTGAATTTGCAGTACCCCTTTGACAGTGCAAACCTTGCCTTGGGCGAGTGAAGATCCTGTCCCATTTCCCTTTCCTCCTATGTTGCCTTATTCCACCTGCAGTTCCTGGTCCACAAAACAGATCTGCTTTTTCCTTCCAGTCTTCCCAGTTGCGTTGGCCAAACTCAAACCATAAATAAAAAGAAACAGAGACCAGGCATGGTTGCTTTTGCTGTAATCCCAGCGCTTTGTGAGGCTGAGGAGGGAGGATTGCTGGAGGCTAGGAATTCAAGATCAGCCTAGCAACATAGTGAGACCCTGTCTCTACACAAAATTTAAAAATTACCCCGGCACTGTAGCACACACCTGTAGTCCCAGCTACTGTGGATGATGAGTTAGGAGGATTCCTTTTTTCCAGTTTTCTTTCTTTGACATTAACATTTTTCATATTTTTAGTGGAGACAGGGTTTCGCCATGTTGGCCAGGCTGCTCTCGAACTCCTGACCTCGGGTGATCCACCTGCTTTGGCTTTCCAAGTGCTGGGATTACAGGCACCTGCCCTTGACGTTAATTTTTTTTTTTTTTTTTTGAGACAGAATCTCGCTGTGTTGCCCAGGCTGGAGTGCAGTGGTGCAATCTTGGCTCGCTGCAACCTCTGTCTCCTAGGTTCAAGCAATTCTCCTGTCTCAGCCTCCAAAGAAGCTGGGATTACAGGTGCCCTCCCACCACGCCTGACTAATTTTTTCATATTTTTAATATAGACGAGGTTTCACCATGTTGGCCAGGCTGGTCTCCAACTCCTGACCTCAAATGATCTGTTCACCTCAGCCTCACAAAGTGCTAGGATTACAGGCATGAGCCACCGCGCCAGGCCGACATTAACTTTTTAAAGAGTCTAGGAGCAGTTGTCTTACAGAATGTCACAACTCTGAAATTATCTTCAGATTGACTTTTTAAAATCATAAATCAGATTAAGTCATTCCCTGTTTCAAATCCTCCAGTGGATTTTCATTGCATTTAAAATCAGCTATTTACTCTGATTTACAAAGTTCTGTGATCTCTGACTCCTTTTCATGCCTCTAACCTCACCTTTCCCACTCTCCTTCCTCATCTGCCTTGTGCCAGCCTCACTGACCTTTCTTTAATTCCTCAAACATGCCAAGCTCATCCCAGCCTTACCCCTCTGCTCAGGTAATGACTGAATACAATTCATGATTTTAAAATCCTAGATTGCACGGAAATAGCTACAAAGAATGTTATTGGGCAACTGAGGGAATTTGAATATGGGCTGTGTATTAGATAATATTGTTATATCAGTGTTAAATTTCTTTTTTGTTAAAAAAAATTTTTTTTTGAGATGGAGTCTTGCTTGCCCTGTCACTGAGGCTGGAGTGCAGTGGTATGATCTCGGCTCACCGCAACCTACACCTCCCGGATTCAAGCAATTCTCTGTCTCAGCCTCCCAAGTAAAGTAGCTGGGATTACAGGCACCCACCACCATGCCAGACTAAATTTTGTATTTTTAGTAGAGACAGGGTTTCATCATCTTGCCCAGGCTGGTTTTGAACTCCTGACCTCATGATCCACCTGCCTTGGCCTCCCAAAGTGTTGGAGATTACTGGCGTGAGCCACTGTGCTGGGCCAAAAAAATTTTTTACATGAATAAAACAAAGGCAGATCAATGTTAAATGTCTTTAGTGGGCTAATCCTACTGTGGTTATGTAGGAAAATATTTTTGTTCTTGGAGATACATGCTAAAGTATTCAGAGATTAAATACGATGACTTCTGACACTGCCAGAGGAATTGTGGCAAAATATTGATAACTGGTAAATCCAAGAGAAGGGTACACTGGTGTTCATAGCAGCATTCTTTCAACGTCATCCTAGGTTTGTTTTTCAAAATAAAATGGAGTAAAAGGTGGACAATTTAAAGAAAAATACCTTAATCCAGGAATACTTAAAAATCACTAGGGCATTTATCAAAATGCACATTCTAAAGATTTGGAAGATCTGGACGGGACCCAGGAGTCTGCATTTTCACGGCCCTGGTGACCCTCAGGCAGCTGCTCAGGCCACACCTTGAGCAGGTCACTGAGCATCTGCCCTCTGAGTGTGGCTTGCTGGCACAGCCCTTTCTTTCCCATTCTCCAGCTGAGGAGTGGCTGGCTAAAAGCTCAGGCAGGCAGATGGAGATGTGATTTTACAGTGAGGGTGGAACTGGAGTTTGTGGGCATAGCAGAGAATGGCAGGCAGTTGAGGAAAGATTTTGTCTTCCTGCCCTGTCTTTTGGCTTCTGGAGGAACAGAGGAGGCTCCTAGAACCCAGGGGAAGAATGGAGTAGGGGCTCTAAACTCCTAATACCACTGCTTCTCTGACTCTATTTCACATCCCCTTGGATAAACATCATCTTTAAACAAACAACAAAAAGAGGTCACAGTAAATTTTGAAGTATTCCCCAAATTCCAGTGTTCCTGGATCCTTGAGTTTTGAACTCAACGTAGATGCAGACTGAACCTGTCACCATGTCATTCTGACTTCTGACCAGAAGGTGGCAGCAACACACCTCACTTTATTTTAGGGGCCACCAAACGAGATTTTTCAGGTGCCTCACACACATTTGGTTGACCTAGGTCCCTCCCCAGACACCATGGACAAAAAGATGAGTAAGATCTGATCGCTGCCCCCAAAGATCATATTGTCAGAGAGTGGGGAGGCAGAGTCAGAGAGGTAAACAGATTGCTAGTTACAAGCTGTGTGACCTTAAGCAAATTTGCTTAATCTCTCTGTGCCTCAGTTGCTTCAACTGTGAAGTGGGAATAGTAATAGTACCTATGTCACAGGATTACTGTGAGGAGTAGGAGTGATTAAATGTGTTAGACATAACAAGGGGTGGCCATTACTATGTGATACAGTGAGAGAAGGGATGAGCAGGCAGAGATGCCCACAGTGCTCCCTAACTGGGAGCAGTGGAGATAATGGGAAAGAGTTCTACTCTGGTCAAGCCACTCTGTCAGTGGGGACCCTGCAGCCAACCTGGGCTGGGAGAGTCTGCCTTCAAAAGTGGGTGCTGGATCCCTTCCAGCTGAGGCTCACCTTGGGTCCCGCAGGCACAGAGCACAGAATGCCAGCAGGGCCACCCAGGGCCTGATCAACCAGGATGTGCCCTCCCAGAGAGAAAACCACCACTAACAGTGCAAGTGCAGACCAGCAACTTGGTCCCTCTGAGCCTTGGGTCCTACCTTGGGGAAATGGGACCACCGGAACCAAGGAACAGTGCTGAGTTCCACATCTGGGACATCATAAGAGCAACTATAAAGTCAGGCAATTCAGGGGCAGCAGGGACTTGGAGCCAGGGACTTCAAAATAAAGCTGGGGGCTGGGTGTGATGGCTCATGCCTGTAATCCAAGCACTTTCGGAGGCTGAGGCAGGTGGATCACAAGGTGAGTGATTGAGACCATCCTGGCCCACATATTGAAACCCTGTCTCTACTAAACTACAAAAAATTTGCCACGTCTGGTGGTGCGAGCCTGTAGTCCCAGCTACTCAGGAAGCTGAGGCCGGGGAATTGCTTGAACCCAGGAGGTGGAGATTGCAGTGAGCCAAGATCGTGCCACTGCACTCCAGCCTGGGGACCCGGTGAGACTCAGTCTCAAAAAAAAAAAGAAAAAAGAAAACAAACAAACAAAAAGCTAAGGCCATGCACAACAGCTCACACCTATAATCCAGCACTTTGGGAGGCCGAGGTGGGTGGATTGCCTGAGCTCAGTAGTTTGAGATCAGCCTGGGCAACATGGTGAAACCCCATCTCTACCAAAAATACAAAAAATCAGCCAGGGGTGGTGGTGCTCTCTACTCTGGGACTGAGGCAGGAGGATAGTTTGAGCCCGGGAGGCGGAAGTTGCAGTGAGCTGAGATTGTGCTACTGCATTCCAATGTGGGTGACAGAGACCCCATCTCAAAAATAAAAATAAAATAAATAAAGCTGGGAAGACAAAGGAATCCTGGAGAGGACATTGGACTTCACTCAGAATGTGGAGTGGAAAAAAGCCTGAAGCTTTTTAAATTTTTATTTTGGTTATTTATTTAGAGACAGGGTCTCACTTGGTCACTGGGGCTGGAGTACAGTGGTGCAGTCACAGCTCACAGCAGCCTTGACCTCCTGGGCACAGGTGATACTCCCACCTCAGTCTCCCAAGCAACTGGTACTACAGGCGCATGCCACCATGCCTGGCTAATTTTTGAGTATGTTTTGTAGAGATGGGGCTTTGCCATGTTGCCCAGGCTGGTCTTGAACTTCCAGATCAAGAGATCTGCTCACCTTGGCCTCCCAAAGTGCTAGGATTACAGGTGTGAGTCACCTTGCCTGGCCTGGAGTGGAGGTTTGGGTCAATCCTAGACCTCGAGAGGCAAGGAGACCCCAGCTGACACTTAGTTGCAAGTTTTTTGTTTGTTTGTTTGTTTTGCTCTGTCACCCAGGCTGGAGTGCAGTGGTGTGATCTCCGCTCACTGCAACCTCTATCTCCTGGGTTCAAGCAATTCTCCTGCCTCAGCCTCCCGAGTAACTGGGACTACAGGTGTGTGGCACCACAGCCAGCTAATTTTTTGTATTTTTAGTAGAGACAAGGTTTCACCAGACATATTAGTAGAGACGGGGTTTCACCAGACGTGTTAGCCAGGTTGGTTTCGATCTCCTGACTTGGTGATTTGCCCATCTCAGCCTCCCAATGTGCTGGGATTCCAGGCGTGAGCCACCGCACCCGGCCGGCACTGTTCTTTGGCCAGCCATGGATCTCTTTACTCTCCCATGTCTTGCCTACATGCCCTCCTAATCCAGCTTTGAGTCTATGGCTTAGCATTTAATAGCACTCTTGCCAGTAACCTAAATGTCATCGCTCACCTTCCCTGCAAACCCCTGAACACATATAATCGTCGTTTCTCTTCCAGCCTTCATCAGAACAGTCAAGGGAGGCAGGAGAAGGAGGGGCGATGAGAATACTGGCAAATACTTCTGCAGCGCGTACTAGGTGCCAAGCACTAAGTGCTTCACGGAGGGTAACTCGATTAATCCTCCCACACCATGAGGTAAGTACTGTTATTAAGATCCCCATTTGTGTATAAAGAAAATGGGGTGAATAGAGGTTAAGTCACTCAGAAAACCCAAAGCACACAGCTAATTAAGGTGAGCAGCCATGATGGAACCTGCGCTGTCTGCAGGTCCCGGTTCACCAGGAGAGGATGAGGCCACGGAGGACTCGGCTTCTTCCGCCTTGGTTACATCACTGCTCTCAGCCACCAGACACACAGACCAAAAGAAGCCCAGACCCTCCCTGCTCTTGGGGCTGACAGTATCACTCCAGAAGTTAACAATAACAATAGTAATAATAAAACCAGCTTTGGGCTTTAAGATGCGTGTCCGAAGCACTGCACATGTATTTATTCCTTTAGTCTTTCCAACAACACTATGAGGTAGAAGCTACCTTTTTATCTCCCTTTTCCTGAGGGACGTGAAGGGACGTAGCGATGAGCCTAAATTCTACAAGAGAGAGTGGTGGATCAGATGGGAAGTGTGGCGGCTGGATGCCAGAGCCTGGCTCTTAACCCAGACTCTTTGCCTACCTTTGCTTTGCGGGGAGTCTCTGGCCTGCTCCTTCTGCGTAAGGGGAGGAGCCTCTTCTGCCTTGCAGTTCCCCACCCAGGCCTGATCCACAGCTCCAGAGCCCTGCTGTGGCAGCCCTCTGTCCCCTCCCCACCAACACACAGACTGCTTAAGCAGGGTGGGGACAGGAACTCCATTTAGAACTCCCCAGGACCAGCCCAGCCCCAACAGCCTCTACTCTCAGAGGCCGGGATTCTCCACCAGCTCCCTGTAGACAGGGCCTGAGCTGGTCCTCCTCAGGCCTTGCCCACCTCTCCCTGTGCAGTGCAGTCTCCCTGCTCCCGGAGGGTGGGGCTGAGTCATGGATGGATGGGGCTCAATGCCCAGGGCTGCGGCAGAAAGCACCAAGGCTTCCCTAGCCCCCTTGTCACACCCACCAAGCCTCCCAGCCCTATCCCAGGTGGGGCCCTACTCCTCCCCATTCCCAAGAGTTAGGGGAGGCCAAGCTCTCATTTATTTGTCCTGTCCCATCTCTCCCTCCCTCCCGCTTCCCACTCCCCTGGCAACCAAACCAGACCCATCAAGGAGAAGGAACTGGCAGCTGTGCCGGGAGAGACTAATGGCCCGGAAGGAAGGAGGGGCCTGGAGAGGAGATGAAGGCGGTAGGGAGGAGAGCAGGGCGTTGGCCCTGGTCCTTCTCAGAGGACAGACAAAGGGGGGAGGGGGCTGCTGCCCTGAAATACTGAGGAGCTGGCCAGCCAGGGAGTAGCCCTCCTCACCCCCAGCCAGAGATCCAGCCTGGAGCCTCAAACCTGCTTCCCAGCCGAATTCTCTTGTCCTGAGGTCCTATCTGAGGCAGACCCTCTCTAGGAGAGTGCTGGAGTCCCCGGAGCAGCAGCAGCCCAAGCCCTGTGGTTCCTGGCAAACCCAGCAGACCTCCGCAACCCAGCTCCTGCAGACCATCTGAGCTGCCTCTGTCTACTGGGCAGCCTGCGCTTACGTTCTGGAAGCTGTTTGACATACAAAGGCCAGATATCAGCCTTCCCGCTAACTCTGGGGTAGGGGAGGGTATGGTGCGGCGTGCGATTGTGCATTTGTGTATATGTAACATGTGTGCACACAGGCATACAAGGCTATGTGTATGCATCTGTTTGTGTGCACAGGTTTGTGGACCCGTTCTGGGACTTTCTCTCTCTTTCAGACTGCTGGGGGTGGCACCTTCTCTTTCCCCATCTCTTCCCCATCCAGCCCCACCCATCCCTGGTACCTGCAACTCATCAATACTGGAAACTGGCTCCTGCTAGTCCATCCATCTCTCAGCCTTGGCAGCAGCTGTCACCCCTCAGCCCCCTCCCCTTCCCACCTCAGGAATCACTCTGGTTCCGGTAAAGCCCATGACTGAGCCGAAGTTGGTGTGGGGTTGGGGGGAGGGAGAATCCAGTAAATCTGGACCGAATACAAGAGGCCCACTCAGCCCAGCCTCTGGCATGGGGCAGACCCCCCCCAAGTGGGATCCAGAGCTGGGTCCAGCCACCCTCAGCCCCCTATGATGTACCCACCTCATTGGGGCTCATTGAGGGTTAGGTCTGGGTTTGGGGGCTGTGTCTTTAAGGCTGAAACATCAGCAGACAATCTCTACTGGACCGTGTTCAGGAGAGGGGGAGGGGGCTGGTCAGTCCATTAGCAACAGAGCTGGCGCCAGGCACCAGCCCTTCACAGGGCCCTGGGGATTAGGGAGAGTAGCTCTTTCCTAGCCCACCCTGCCTCTGAGCTCCTGCCTCCTATTCCTCTCTGGATGTGGTAAAGGAGGGATAGCTGAGAGCAGGTGAAAAAAGAGGCTGGCTTTCAGGGGGCAAGTCAAGGCACCAGCTATGGTGCCTAAGCCAGGGCAGCTCTCCCTCCAGTTGGCCTCCCTACTCCTGTGCCAGAGGCCTGCCCTTTCACTTCCCGTCCTCCTACCCCGAAATTTCCAGGGACCCTAGTTCAAATCAGGCCCTCCCACCCTAGGTTCTAGCTTTGGGTGCTTGTTCAGAGGTAATGACCCCCACCCCAGCGGCAATAGGGGGCAATCAAGTGGGCAGAGGCCTGCAACCAGGGAAAAGAGGGGAAGGCGCTCCTGCTGTTCCGAAGGGGTGGGGCATCCCCCTCCCCACACAACCCCCCTCCAGCGGGCCATCAGGACAGTGGGAGGAGCTGCCCGTTCCCCCCCTGAGACCGAAGGGCTATAAAGCCGCTTCGCAGCGGTCTGCGGCTCCTTCCCAGCCCCCGGCCTAGCTCTGCGAACGGTGACTGCCCATCCTCGGCCACAATGAGCCACCACCCGGCGGGCCTCCGGGCCGGCTTCAGCTCCACCTCATACCGCCGCACCTTCGGGCCACCGCCCTCACTATCCCCCGGGGCCTTCTCCTACTCGTCCAGCTCCCGCTTCTCCAGCAGCCGCCTGCTGGGCTCCGCTTCCCCAAGCCACTCGGTGCGCCTGGGCAGCTTCCGTGGCCCCCGGGCGGGAGCGGGCGCCCTCCTGCGCCTGCCCTCGGAGCGCCTCGACTTCTCCATGGCCGAGGCCCTCAACCAGGAGTTCCTGGCCACGCGCAGCAACGAGAAGCAGGAGCTGCAGGAGCTCAATGACCGCTTCGCCAACTTCATTGAGAAGGTGCGCTTTCTGGAGCAGCAGAACGCGGTCCTGCGCGGGGAGCTGAGCCAAGCCCGGGGCCAGGAGCCGGCGCGCGCGGACCAGTTGTGCCAGCAGGAGCTGCGCGAGCTGCGGCGAGAGCTGGAGCTGTTGGGCCGCGAGCGTGACCGGGTGCAGGTGGAGCGCGACGGGCTGGCGGAGGACCTGGCGGCACTCAAGCAGAGGTCAGGGGGCAGGGCTGGGCGGCGGCCGTCGAAGCGGCTGCTCTTCTCTCCCCTCCCTTCCCCTCTCCATCAGCAGCCCAAGGGTGTGGATCCCCTTCCTTACCAACCCAGGTGTGTGCGGGCAGCATCCTTACTCGTGGGCTCTAAGTGGTCCCGCCTCCCACTTTGCTCTGAGTGTCTGGGGAGGTGGGAGAAGTAGGTATCTATGCCTACCCTTAGTAATGAGGGAACCTCCTTTTCAGCTCCCAGCCCATTAGAGAGAAAGTGGCGCAATTCCATCAGGCAGCCTCAGCCCTCCATTTAGAGTCCTGGGCAGCAGCAACAGCCTCTGACCGGATCCCGGGAGGGGGTGGGGCGCGGTCTGGGGTGCGAGCTGGGCTGCGACCCCGCAGTTCAGCCTCTGCACACGCTTCCCGTCAGGTTGGAGGAGGAGACACGCAAGCGGGAGGACGCGGAGCACAACCTCGTGCTCTTCCGCAAGGTGAGCCCGAACCCCACTTCGAGTTCAGCCTCTCCACCCCTACCCCCTGACCTCAGTATCCAGAGGTGACATCAGTGGGCGCGGGGAGAGGGGGGGCAACCAGACGCCTCCCGAGGCAGGCAGGGAAGGCCCGGTTCTTCCTCGGCCTGCACAACCCCTAACTTCTCTTGAACCTCCACTGCCACCCCTCGAAGGATGTGGACGACGCCACCCTGTCCCGCCTGGAACTAGAGCGCAAGATTGAGTCTCTGATGGATGAGATTGAGTTCCTCAAGAAGCTGCACGAGGAGGTAGGTGGGCCTGGTATCAGGGGAGGCTTCCGAGGCCTTCCTGGAGCTGGCGGGCGGAGCGTCGCCCTGGGGATCCGTGAGGTTCGCTGCGTAGACGCAGTCTCTCCACCCCAGTCTACAGGTGGTTAGACTCCCACCCTTGCGCCACCTGGCGGCGGGCTGCAGGGCTGTATCTCCGAAACGGGGCCTCGTGTCTTGTGCCCGCGGGGGCGCAAGGCTGTGCCCCCCCGCCCTCCCTGGCGCCTCATTCTGTTCGTTCAAGCGTTTTTTCTCTTTTCTGTGCGCATACTGCGCGGCCCGCATGGATTTATCCCTCTGTCCATCCTCTGCCTGCTCACGGCCATAGGAGCTGCGAGACCTGCAGGTGAGCGTGGAGAACCAGCAGGTGCAGCAGGTGGAGGTGGAAGCCACGGTGAAGCCGGAGCTGACGGCAGCGCTGAGGGACATCCGCGCGCAGTACGAGAGCATCGCAGCGAAGAACCTGCAGGAGGCGGAGGAGTGGTACAAGTCCAAGGTGAGAGCGCCGGGAGAGCCTGCGAGGCGGGGCGATGGGGTGGTGTCGCGTGTCCCAGCCGGCTCAAGCGTGGGTTACCCCACTTCGCAGTACGCGGACCTGTCCGATGCTGCCAACCGGAACCACGAGGCCCTGCGCCAGGCCAAGCAGGAGATGAACGAGTCCCGACGCCAGATCCAGAGTCTAACATGCGAGGTGGATGGGCTGCGCGGCACGGTGAGTACGAAGCTGCGCGCCGGGGCCCGGGCAGCAGACGATGAAACGTTCCTCAACTGGCCCCTTCCATTCCCCTACCCCAGAACGAGGCCCTGCTCAGGCAGTTGAGGGAGCTGGAGGAGCAGTTCGCCCTGGAGGCAGGGGGCTACCAGGCGGGCGCGGCGCGGCTCGAGGAGGAGTTGCGACAGCTAAAGGAGGAGATGGCGCGGCACCTGCGGGAGTACCAGGAGCTCCTCAACGTCAAGATGGCCCTGGATATCGAGATCGCCACCTACCGCAAGCTGCTTGAGGGCGAGGAGAGCCGGTGAGGACTGGGCTGCTAGGGCGGGGCAGGGAGGGGCAAGAACTGGGCGGGGCTGGGCGGGGCTGGGCGGGGCCTGGGCAGGGGCGCTGACAGCTTGCTTCGCCTGCAGGATCTCCGTGCCCGTCCATTCTTTTGCCTCCTTAAGTATAAAAGCGACTGGTGAGTCCTCCACGTCTGGCTTGCAGCCTGTACCTCTCCTTGTCCACTTCTGCCCTCCTCGGGCTCCTGCTGTGGCTCACCTCAGGGATCTGTTCTCTCCACGGAACTTCTGGGTCCTGGCTTGCACCCGCCCCTACTCCTGGCACCCCACCCCTCCCCTGCCCTCAGGGATGGGAGTGGGAGCCTAAGAGGAGAGATTCCCAAGCTTTCCCCCTTGTACCCCTCATCCTACTTTCTCCAGTGCCTGAGGTGGAGCCTCCCCAGGACAGCCACAGCCGGAAGACGGTTCTGATCAAGACCATTGAGACCCGGGATGGGGAGGTGAGGCAGGTCCCCTAATCCCAGGACTCCATCATTTCCCATATTGTTTCTGAGCCCTAGCCTGGCTGCTCCATATCTTACTTGGGGTGGGTAGTTCTTGGGGAGAGACAGAGGAGGAGACAGAAAAGGTGGATGGATGGACAGGCGCCTTTGCTGGTTACCCCAAGGAGTGGGGCTCTATGATCCAAAGGAGGAGGATGGAGGGTGGCGCTGAATGGCTTGTGCCAATCATGTGCCCTATCCTCAGCAGGTGGTGACAGAGTCCCAGAAGGAGCAGCGCAGTGAGCTGGACAAGTCTTCTGCCCACAGTTACTGAACCTCTTGGTCCAGGGCCTTGAACTCTGCCCTAGGCCTATGCTAAGCCCAAACCCTAAGGCCACTCCTGAATCAGTCTCCTCTCCCTCTGCATGTGTCTAAAAGGTGGTATCAGGCATCCCTCTCCTGGCTCATAGCCAAGCCCTACCCGGCCAGCAGTTGCTGGGCCTCTCCCTTCCCTGACACTTGATGTGACCTATGTATGTGCTTTCCTTTTCATGTCCCGATAAGAAGTCAATGACTCCCCCAGGACAAATCTACTCCAGCCACGATCCCATGAGAAGTGGGTGAGCCAGGGGCTGAGTTTCATGTTTGAATCAAATAAAATGCTGTCAAGAGAAAACTGTAACTCTCCAGTGCATTTGTGTCTGTGGAAGTGTGTGTGTGAGGTGCCTGAGGGGAGGAGCCTTGGCGGTGTTGCCTTGGCGGTGTTCTCCCTTTGTCTCAAGTCATTTATCTAGCTCTCACTCTTTTGGCATCAGTATGCCCTTCTGGGTTTTCTACCTCTATCCATTCATTCTCAGCTTTTGTTCCTCACCTGCAGCCTGGAGTGCCCAGCCATCTGCTGGGTGCCTCATAGGCCACTCAAACTAAATCTCAGGAATTCTCCTCCCACCTCAGCCTACTGAGTAGCTGGGACTACGGGTGCATGACACCACACCTGGCTAATTTTTGTATTTTTTGTGTGGGCTTTTGCCATGTTGTACAGGCTGGTCTCAAACTCCTGGGGTCAACTGATCCTCCCACCTGGGCCTCCCAAAGTGCTGAAATTACAGGCATGAGCCACCATGACTGGCCTAAAATTCACTTTTTGTCTTTGATTATGGCTAAAAAAAAAATTGAAAGAGACCAGAAATGAACATGTTTAATGCTGGAGAGAATGTTAAACAATCAAGTTGTCATGAGTGATATTGGAAATAGATGCTTGGTACCACAAACAAAAATTAGCACTGAGACAAAGGATCTTTCAGCAATGCAATTTTTACTTCTTGGACTGCAAGAAGGGTACTCTCCCTAGCCATTTTGCCATAAGAGTACAATGAACAAAGGAACGCACACAAATTCATCCCTTACGCATTTGGGGTGGTCCTTACTGCTGTGTCTGATCTCCATTGGCTGGAGCCAGATCTCACAATCTAAACTAAAACCCGATTGGCTAACAACTTAAAACTTTTCCAAACAGGAAAAAACAATGGAGAGCTGGGACATGCCTGTGAGCACATCCAGCACAGATATTTTGGTTAAAGTACAAGTAGAATGTACTACAGGCCAGTAAGCACGATATGTCTAACAACTACATAGGATAGGGCTTAATACAGTTATTAGCACACTTATTCTTTAACAAGAAAGGAAACTTTAAAAAGGAACTTTTCTACTTCCCACAGGTGAGCCCAGCCATCTGTTAAAATGATATAACCTCAGACTTGGATGTGATTGAAAAAGTTTAGGAAAACTAAAAATCCAATTCTAATCAAGGTGATCCGATTTTATTTTATTTTTTATTATTTATTTATTTATTTTGAGACAGAGTCTTGCTCTGTTGCCCAGGCTGGAGTGCAGTGGCACGATCTTGGCTCGCTGCAACCTCCAATTCCCAGGTTCAGGCAACTCTCGTGCCTCAGCTTCCCAAGTAGCTGGAACTACAGGTATGTGCCACCATGCCTGGCTAATTTTGTATTTTTAATAGAGACAGGGTTTCACCATGTTGGCCAGGCTCGTCTTGAACTCCTGACCTCAAGTGATCCACCCACCTCGGCCTCCCAAAGTACTGGGATTAAGGTGTAAGCCACTGTGCCTGGCCATGATCTGATTTTAACCTCAAGAAGACAGGGCCTGAAATTAAGAATGCTTATGCCACATTGATTTTATTCTACTCTGCCTGTTGGAAGAAGCTTAACTGAAAGAAGATAGTTTCTTTTTTTTTTTTTTTTTTCAAGATCGGGTTTTACCATGTTGGTCTTGAACTCCCGACCTCAGGTGATCGGCCCACCTTGGCCTCCAAAGTGCTTGGATTACAGACATGAGCCACCACGCCCGGCCAGGAGATAGTTTCATGTATCTATAAAAAGTTCATTTCAAAAGTAAGGATGTGGCCAGGTGTGGGGTAGTCCCAGCTACCTGGGAGGCGGGTAGATTCCTTGAGCCCAGGAGGTCGAGGCTGCAGTGAGCCATGATCCTGCTGTTGCACTCTATCCAGCCTGGCCAAAAGAGTGAGACTCTGTCTCAAAAAAATAAATAAATAGATAAATAAATAAATATAAAAAAATTAAAATGGAAGGATTTGGCCACATTTATTTAGTACTGTTCCTAGAGATAACTGGGCTGTCCTTACCACATGTATCATGGGCCCCAACAAGATTCCCACTGTTATAGTAGGGATAACTCATCAGGGACCACCTGCAGTCAAGGGAAGAGGGAGTTCAGTTAATTGGGATGCAAAGATATCTCAGGCAAGGGGGAATTAATTGTCAGGTTAGATATGGAAACAGAGGCAGGGTGCAGTGGCTCACGCCTGTAATCCCAGCACATTGGGAGGTTGAGGTGGGCGGATCACTTGAGGTCAGGAGTTAGAGACCAGCTTGGCCAACATGGCGAAACCCCATCTCTACTTAATATATAAAAATTAGCAGGAGAACGATCCAAGATGGCCGATCGCTAACATCCCGAGATTGCAGCTCTCAGGGAAGGCGCGGAGAACTAGAGGACACCACACTTTCAGACAAATTCTGGTCGCTCACGGAGCAGAAGATCCCCCAGTGGAGGAAACACACGGGTGGCCAGCGTCTCGTGGCCAGCGCAGCAGTTCCGCCGGCACCTCAGCGTGGCAGCTCTGGGAGCAGAGTAAACAGGTTCGGAGGACCCGCAGGGGCCCCCAGCATGACACCAGAGCCCTGCGCAGCGGCTGTGACGGCACCTCCGCGTGGCAGTGCTCGGCGCAGAGTAAACGGGACCGGTTCCCCTTCTGACCAAGGTTTGGAGTCCTGGGAAGGCAGAGTCGCCTACTATGGACACAAGAAGGAAGCCAGAGAGGAGAATCGTGGGCAGAAAAGCACCATCAGTTTTAACGCCACTGCTCTGGCCCTGGGAACTAACAGCCTGGACGTCCACTCAAGAGACCTAATCTGAAAGTTGGTAATTTCAAAGACGACAGGAGGATAAATTTACAATGACGGGAAGAAACCAGCATAAAAAAGCTGAGAATACTCAAAGTCAGAACGCCTCTCCCTCTAAAGATGATCACAGTTCCACATCGACAATGGAACAAGGCTTGATGGAGAACGAGCGCATCCTGATGACAGAATCACTCTTCAAGGAATGGATAATAACAGACTTCGGTGAGTTAAAAGAACATGTTGTAGCCCAACGTAAAGAAACTAGGAATTTTGAAAAAAGGTTTGATGAAATCCTATTGAGAATAGACAACTTAGAGAGGAGTATGAGTGAATTAATGGAACTGAAGAATACAATACAGGAACTCCGAGAAGTATGCACAGGTTTAAAAACTCGAATTGTTCAAGCAGAAGAAGGGATATCAGAGGTCAAAGTCCAACTTAATGAAATAAAACGTGAAGAAAAGATTAGAGAAAAAAGGATAAAAAGGAATGAGCAAAGTCTCCAAGAAATGTGGGACTATGTGAAAAGACCAAATTTACGTTTGATAGGTGTACCTGAATGCTACGGAGAGAATGAATCCAAGCTGGAAAATACCCTTCAGGATATTATTCAGGAAAATTTTCCTAAACTAGCAAAGCAGGTCAACATTCAACCCCAGGTAATACAGAGAACACCACAAAGATATTCCTCAAGAAGAGCAACCCCAAGGCACATAATTGTTAGATTCACCAGGGTTGAAATGAGGGAGAAAATACTAAGGGCAGCCAGAGAGAAAGGTCAGGTTACCCACAAAGGCAAGCCTATCAGACTTACAGCATATCTCTCAGCAGAAACTCTACAAGCCAGAAGAGAGTGGGGGCCAATATTCAACATCCTCAAAGAACAGAACCTTCAGCCCAGAATTTCATATCCAGCCAAACTAAGCTTCATAACTGAAGGAAAAATAAAATCTTTTATGAACAAGCAAGAACTCAGAGATTTTATTACCACCAGGCCTGCTTTACAAGAGCTTCTGAAAGAAGCATTATACACAGAAAGAAACAACCAGTATTAGCCTTTCTAAAAATACACCAAAAAGTAAAGAGCACCAACATGAAGAATTTACACCAACGAATGAATAAAACAGCCAGTCAACATCAAATGGCAGTAACCCTAAATTTAAATTGACTAAATCCCCCAATCAAAAGACACAGCCAAAACCCAATGGCGTGTTACATCCAGACCTGTTTCACATGCAAGGATACACAAAGACTCAAAACAAAGGGATGGAGAAAGATTTACCAACCAAATGGAGAGCAAAAATAAATAATAAATAAATAAAAAGCAGGAGTTGCAATTCTCATATCGGATAAAATAGATTTTAAAGCAACAAAGATATAGTGATAAAAGGATCAATGCAACAATAAGAGCTAACAATCCTAACACCCAGATACGAGACTTAGATTCAATGAGACAGAAAATTAATAAGGATATCAAGGACTCAAACTCAGATCCGGAACAAGTAAACTTAATAAATATTTATAGAGCTCTCCACTTCAAATACACAAAATATACATTCTTGTCAATACCACATCACACCTACCCATAAGTTTAAATGAAACATTGATTGGCCATTATTAATACCCAATTTTTTTCAAAATAAAGCAATATTTCCATTTACTCTCCCTCTTTCTTCCTCTCCTTTACTTATTTTTTTTTTCTTTCCTTCTCTCAAAAAAAAAAAAAAAAAGAAATCAACTTGTAAACCTCTAGATCCAGGTCGGCAATGTCTCTCTCATTGCTTGATTTCCTTCCTTCCCTTCCCTCCCTCCCTCCCTCCCCGCTTCCTCCCTTCCTTCCTTCCTTCCTTCATCCCTTCCTTCCTCCCTACCGTCCTTCTTCCCTCCCTTCCTGCCTTCCTCCCCCCCCCCAAAAAAAAAATTAGCCTGGCGTGGTAATAGGGCCTGTAATCCCAGCTACCCAGGAGGCTGAGTCAGAAGAACCACTTGAACCTGGGAGGCTGAGGTTGCAGTGAGCCAGATAGCACCAATGCACTCCAGCCTGCACCACAGACCAAGACTGTCTCAGAAAAAAAAAAAAAAAAAAAAGGCTGAGTTCAGTGGCTCATGGCAGTAATCCCAGCACTTTGGGAGGTCGTGGCGGGCGAATCATGAGGTCAGGAGTTTGAGACCAGCCTGGCCAACATGGTGAAACCCCATCTCTACTAAAAATACAAAAAAAATTAGCTGGGTGTAATGGCGGTCATCTGTAATCCCAGCTAGTCAGGAGGCTGAGACAGGAGAATCTCTTGAACCCGGGAAGCAGAGGTTGCAGTGATCCAATATCGTGCAACTGCACTCCAGCCCAGGTGACATTGGGAGACTCCGTCTCAAAGTGAAAAAAAAAAAAAAAAAAGATATGGAAATCTGACTTGTTCCTGTAATCCCAGCAACTTGGGAGGCTGAGGCAGGAAGACTGCTTGAGGAATGGCATTTGAGACTAGGCTGGGCAACATAGCAAGACCCTGTCTCTAAAAAAAAAAAAGTACAACATTCTTTACAGGAAGAATGAGTCCACTTGGGCCTTCCAGGGAGATGACCAGGTGTCCCCTTAGCAGCAGGGGCACACTGTTCCCTCACCTAGGGTTCAACTTCTTTGCTCCTGTCACAATGAGCAAATGACCTCGCTCTGGTGTTTGCTTATCCAGTTTCTTCCTACTCATGGCTTTGACTGCCCACAGCTTCCATGGCCTAGTAGCAACTGCACACTGATTTCTGGGGCTTTCTCTCACTTTCTATCACAGAAGATGCCCACTTCATCAATCTTATCAAATGGATTGATACTCTCCACCCCCACTACGAGACATCATTCCTACCTGATATCCAAAACATGCCGAGCTCTTGAGACAGCTGCGCTAGTTCCCTGTGCACTCTGGCTCCCGCAGGTTGCGTAAACAAATGTTAAATGCATAACATACAACTAGGATGCAAATGCAGGTGTGCCTTCAAGATCCTAATTTTCTTTTCTTTCTTTACTTCCTTCCTTCCTTCCTTCCCTCCCTCCCTCCCTCCCCCCCACCCCCTTTCTTTCTTTTGGAGACAGAATCTCACTCTGTCATCCAGGTTGGAGTACAATGTCGTGATCTCAGCTCACTGCAACCTCCGCCTCCTGGGTTCAAGTGATTCTCCCTGCCTCAGCCTCCCAAGTAGCTGGAGTTACAAGCAGGCGCCATCATGCCCGGCTAATTTTTGTATTTTTAGTAGAGACAGGGTTTCACCATGTTGGCCAGGCTGGTCTTGAACTCCTGATGTCGGGTGATCCACCCACCTCGGCCTCCCAAAGTTCTGGGATTACAGGCATGAGCCACTGTGTCTAGCCAGAGATCCTAATTTTCTTTCCTTTAGGTATATACTAAGTAGTGGGACTGCTGAATCATACGATAGTTCTACTTCTAATTTTTTGAGGGACCTCCACTGGTTTTCATAATAGTTGTACCAATTTATAGTTCTACCAGCAAATGTAGAAGAGTCTCCTTTTCTCTACATCTTGCCACACATCTTTTGTCTTTTTGATAATAGCCATTCTGACAGGTGTGAGATGATATCTCATTGTGGTTTTGATTTACATTTCTCTGATGATTAGTAATGTTGATTTAAAAAATATACATATGTTAGCTGAATGCAGTGGGTCATGCCTGCAATCCCAGCACTTTGGGAGGCCAAGGTGGGCAGATCATAAGGTCGGGAATTTGAGACCAGCCTGGCCAACATGGTGAAACCCCACCTCTACAGAACATACAGAAGAAAAAAAAAAAAAAGCCAAGTGTGGTGGCATGCACCTGCAATCCCAGCTACTCCCAAGGCATAGGTGGGAGGACCGCTTGAGCCCAGGAGGTTGAAGGTGCAGTGAGCCAAGATTGTGCCACTGCACTCAAGCCTGGGCCGTGTAGTGAGACCCTGTCTCAAAATAAAATAAAATAAAAATTAATGTATCTGTTGCTAATTTTTATATCTTTCTTTGGGAAATCACTACTGAGGTCCTTTGACCATTTAAATAAATCAGGATTTGTTTTTTGTTTTTACTATTGAGTTGTTTGAATAACTTATATATTCTGGATATTAACCCCTTCTCAGATGTATGGTTTGAAACTGTTTTCTCCCCTTTCGTAGGTTATTTCTTCATTCTGTTGATAGTTTCTTTTGCTGTGCACAAGTCTTTTAGTTGGATGCAATTCCATCTATCTTTGCTTTTATTGCCTGTGCTTTTAGGTTCATTTTCAAAAAGAAAAAAAAATCATTACCCAGACTAATGTCATGAAGCTTTTTTTTTTTTGAGACAGAGTCTCGCTCTGTTGCCAGGAGCCAGGCTGGAGTGCAGTGGTGCGATCTCAGCTCACCGCAACCTCCACCTCCTGGGTTCAAGCAATTCTCCTGCCTTAGCCTCACTAGTAGCTGTTACTACAGGCTCATGCCACCATGTCCAGCTAATTTTTTTGTATTTTAATAGAGAAGAGTTTTCACCATGTTGGCCAGGATGGTCTTAATCTCTTGACCTCATGATCCGCCCGCCTCAGCCTCTCAAAGTGCTGGGATTATAGGTGTGAGCCACCGTGCCTGGCCAAAGCTTTCTTCTTTTTGCTCAAAATTAATTTGGCTAGTTGGGGTCCTTTGTAATTCCATATGAATTTTTGGATTTTTTTTAATTGTGTGAAAAATGCCATTGGAATTTTGATAGAGTTTGCTTGAATTTGTAGACCATTTACGGTAGTATGAACATTTTAACAATATTAATTCTTCTAATCTATTTGTATTTTCTTAAATCTTTTTCATTAACTTTTTACTGTTTTCAGGCCTCTATTGTTATGATAAAGGGGTCAGTTCATCAACAGGATGTAACATTTGTAAATATATATGCACCCAACATTAGAATAAGTATATGTAGTAAATATATGAAGCAAATATTAACCTACCTGAAGGGGGAAATAGCAACATAATAATAGTAGGGAACTTCAATATCCCACTTTCCACAGTAGATAGACCATCCAGACAGAAAATCAATAAGGAAATGACAGTCTTGAACAACACTATAGGCAAAATGAACCTAACAGACATATACAGAATATTCCATCTAACATCAGCGAATACACACTTCTCAAGTGCACACAGAAGTCTCCAGGACAGATGATTCATTTGGCCACAAAACAAGTCTTGACATATTCAAGAAGACTAAAACCACATCAAGTATCTTTTTTGACCATAGTGGATAAAACTAGAAATCAATAGGAGAAAAACCAGAAAAATCACACATGTGTGGAAATTAAACAACACACTCCTGAACACCTAATGGGCCAAAGAAGAAATCAAAAAAATAACTTGAGGCTACTTTGGGAGACTGAGGTGGGCAGATCACTGGACATCAGAAGTTTGAGACCAGCCTGGCCAACATGGCAAAATCCTGTCTACTAAAAATACAAAAATTAGCTGGGTGTGATGGCAGGTGCCTGTAGTCCTAGCTAGTCAGGAGGCCAAGGCACAAGAATGGTTTGAACCCGGGAGGTAGAGGTTGCAGTGAGCCAAGATTGTGCCATGGCACTGCAGCCTGGGTGACAGAGAGAGGCTCTATCTCAAAAAATAAATAAATAACAATTAAAAAAAATAATTCGAGGCAAATGAAAATGGGAAAATAGAAACACAACATACCAAAATTTATGGAATGTAGCAAAAGCAGTTCTAAGAAGCATGTTTATAGCAATTTGTGCCTACATTAAGGAAAAAAGAAAAAAATCAAATAACCTCAAAGAACGAAAAAAAGAACAAGCTAAGCCCAAAGTTAGGCAAAAGGAGAAAATAATAATCTTTGCAGAAATATTTAAAAAAGAGATTAGGAAAACAACAAAAAAAATCAATGAAATGATTTTTTTGAAAAGATAAATAAAATTAATAAAACTTTAGCTAAACTAAGAAAAAAGAGAGAAGACAAAAATAAAATTATAAACGAAAGAGAAGGCATAATGACCGACACCACAGAAATACAAAAGGTGATAAGAGACTACTACAAACAATTATATGCCAGCAAATTGAACAACCTAGAAGAAATAGGTGGATTTCTAGAAACATACAGCCTAACAAGATAAAATCATGAAGAATAGAAAATCTGAACAGATCAATGATGAGCAAGCAGATTGAATCAATAATCAAAAATGTCCCAGCAAAGAAAATACAAGAACCTGTTGGCTTCACTGGTGAATTCTACCAACGAGTTGGAAAAAAAGGAGCTGGGGCCAGTCACAGTGGCTCACACCTGTAATCTCAACACTTTGGGAGGCCGATGCAGGCAGATCACTTTGAGCTCACCAGTTCGAGACCAGCCTAGGCAACATAATGGAATTCTGTCTCTACAACAAAACAAAACAAAAATTAACTAGGTAGGTGTGGTGATCCATACCTGTAGTCCCAGCTACTCGGGAAGGTGAGGCTGTAGAATTGCTTGAACCCAGGAGGCAGAGGTTGCAGTGAGTTGAGATTGCACCACTGCACTCCAGCCTGGGAAACAGAGTGAAACTCCATCAGAAAGAGAGAGAGAGAGAGAGAGAGAGAGAGAGATACACGGAGCGAGCGAGCCGGGTGTGGTGGCACGCCGCTGTGATCCCAGCTAGGCTGAGGTGGGAGGATCCCTTGAGCCCAAGAATTTGAGACCAGCCTTGGTAACATAACAAGGACTCTGCCCCCAAAAGAAAAAATAACACCAGTCCTTCTCAAATTCTTTCAAAAAACTGAAGAGAAGGCAACACTTTCAAACTCATTTTATGAGGCCAGCATTACCTTGATACCAAAGCCAGGCAAGGAAACAAGAAGAAAAGAAAATTACAGGTAGAATATATCTCCCAGCTCTGTCCACTGAGAGGGCCTGGGAGCAGTAACACCCTAATAGCAGTGAGCACAGCTAGTGTCCAGATTTTGGTTTTTTTGGTTTCTTTTCTTTCCTTTCTCTTTTTTTTGGGGGGTGGAGGGGGTGGGGGATGGAGTCTCGCTCTGTCCTAGGCTAGAGTGCAATAGAGCCATCTCGGCTCACTGCAACCTCTGCTTCCTGGGTTCAAGCAACTCTCTTGCCTCAGCCTCCTAAGTAGCTGGGATTACAGACGTGTACCACCACGCCTGATTTTTCTGTTTTTAGTAGAGAAATTCCAGCACTTTGGGAGGCCAAGGCAGGAGGATCACTTGAGCCCAGGAGGCCAAGACCAGCTGGGCAACATGGTGACACCCCTTCTCTACAAAAAAATACAAAAATTAGCTGGATATGGTGGCGTGCACCTGTGGTCTCAGCTACTTGGCAGGCTGAGATGGGAGGATTATTTGAGCCTGGGAGATAAAGGTTGCAGTGAGCCAAGATTGTACCACTGCACTCCAGCCTGGGCAGCAGGTGAAATTCCATCCCAAAAGATAGCAAAAAAGGAACCAGAGCTCCTTGGAGAAATGACCTATTCCAGAGCTGATGCAGGGAACATATAAATAGGTTCTGAAATATGTTGCTATGCCAGAATGTAAGAATGCTTAAAAGTGATGAGGTTATGTTAAAAGTATACAGTAAACAACTTGAAAGGACTCCCACTGACTAAATCAGAGAAAATTTATGTCTCAAAATAAACAATATTAGTAATTGAATAGTAGTCCACTGAATAGGAATTTATGAGTTCATAATGATATAATTCAAAAAGCGAAAGTTTGATGAGGAATAGAATATTTACACAATATCAAAGTATCCCCCCCACACACACACAATTTTTTTTTTTGTCTTTTTTTTTTTTTTTTTTTGGGACAGAGTCTCATTCCATCACCAGGCACCAGGCTGGAGTGCAGTGGCGCGACCTTGGCTCACTGCAACCTCCACCTCCCAGGTTCAAGCAATTCTCCTGCCTCAGCCTCCTGAGTAGCTGGGACTACAGGCATGCACCACCACGCCCAGCTAATTTTTTGTATTTTTAGTAGAGATGGGGTTTCACCATGTTGGCCAGGATGGAAAAAAACTTCTTAATTACAAAGGTGAAGAGTAATTTACAGTGGAGAAACTTGGCAGATACCACTTTTTTTTTTTTTTTTTTTTTTTTAAATGCAGGATCTCTCTCTGTCTCTGAGGCTGGAGTGCAGTGACAAGATCATGGCTCACTACAGCCTCAAACTTTCAGCTCATGTGATCCTCTTGCTTCAGACTCCCGAGTGTTTTGGACTACAGGTATGCACCAGCATGCCCAGCTAATTTTTAAAAAAATTTTTGTAGAGACAGGGTGTCACCATGTTGCCCAGGCTGATCTCCAGCTCTTGGACTCAAGCGATCCTCCTGCCTCAGCCTCCCAAAGTGCCGGGTATACAGTTGTAAGCCACCACACCTGGGTAGCAGATACCACTTGAATCAAATAATCAAAGTAACAGGACACATTGAAACAGGAGCCACCTGATAGGATGCAGTAGGAAGAAAACAGCCTAACTTCTGTGACAGTCCTGACAAAGATTATACCATGAGTCTAATCATAAGAAAATATCAGACAAACCCAAACAGAGGGAAATTCTACAAAATAACTGGCCTGTAATCCTCAAAAACGTGAGGTTATGAAAGTAAAAAATGAAGAACTGTTTTTATTTTTATTTTTAATTCACCTGGGTGCAGGTGGGCTAAGGTTGAAAAGAGCGTTAGCCTGAAAAACTGTTTTATACTGAAGAAGACTAAAGAGATATGACAACTAAATGCAACACATGAATCTGGACTAGATCCTTTTTCTATAAAGGACATCACGGAGAAAACTGGTGAAACTTGAATTGGTTCTGTATTAAGGTTCTTCAGAGAGACATAACCAACTAGATACATGAAAGGGGATTTATCAGGGAACTGGCCACATGATCACAGAGGCAAAATCCCATATACGCTCTTTTCAGGCTGGAGAACCAGAGAAGCTGGTAGCATGGCTCAGTCCAACTCCAGAAGCTTCAGGGCCCAGGGAAGGCAACAGTGCAATCCCCTAGTCGGAGGCCAAACGCCTGAAAAACCCTGAGAGGCTGCTGGTGCAAGTCCCAAAGTTTAAAAGCTGAATAACCTGGAGTCTGTTGTCCAAGGGCAGGAGAAAAAGCAGATTGCTCTGGAGGGGGAGTTTGAGAACTCCCCCACTTCTGCCTGTTTGTCCAAACCCACCCCAAGCAGTTAGATGATATCCACCCACGCTGAAGGCGTGTCTTCCTCTCTCAGTTCAAGGCCTCACAGCCAATCTCCTCTGCAACATCTATACAGACATATGCACAAACAATGCTTCACCAGCCTTCTAGGCATCTCTCAATCCAGTCAAGTTGACACCTGAAGTTAACCATTCCAGGGCCTGAGGGTTAGGTGGTCAAAATGTATCAGGGTTGGGCTAGGCTCAGTGGCTCACGCCTGTAATCCCAGCACTTTGGGAAGCCAAGGTGCAGATCACCTGAGGTCAGGAGTTCGAGACCAGCCTGGCCAACATGGTGAAACCCCTGTCTCTACAAAAATTAGCTGGGCATGGTGGCGGCCGCCTGTAATCTCCGCTACTCAAGAGGCTGAGACAGGAGAATCACTTGAACCCAGGAGGTGGAGGTTGGGGTGAGCCAAGATCACACCACTGTACTCCAGCCTGGGCGACAAAGACTCCCTCTCAAAAAAAAATTTTTTTAATTAAAAAAAAATGCACACTGAAATATTTGAGGCAATATATTGTTAGTTTGCTCTCAAATGGTTGAGAAAAAATGCTATGTGTATTCTTGCAAATGTTCTATAAGTTTAAAATTGTTTCACAAAAACAGAGAAAGAAGTTACTCTTTTGAGTAGAAGCTTTAGATGGTTTCCTACAAGTCAAGGTTGCTCCAGCACTGTTGCTGTTAATATAATATTGAACAATTTCTGTGATAATGTAAGAAAAAGAAATCAACAAAATTAGGGCCAAGTGTGGTGGCTCACGCTTGTAATCCCAGCACTTTGGGAGGCTGAGATGGGTGGATCACTGGAGGTCAGGAGCTCAAGACCAGTCTTACCAATATAGTAAAAACCCGGGGTCGGGCACAGTGGCTCAAGCCTGTAATCCTAGCACTTTGGGAGGCTGAGGCGGGTGGATCACGAGGTCAAGAGATCGAGACCATCCTGGTCAACATGGTAAAACCCCATCTCTACTAAAAATACAAAAATTAGCTGGGCATGGTGGCACGTGCCTGTAATCCCAGCTACTCAGGAGGCTGAGGCAGGAGAATTGCTTGAACCCAGGAGGTGGAGGTTGCAGTGAGCCGAGATCGCGCCATTGCACTCCAGCCTGGGTAACAAGAACGAAACTCTGTCTCAAAAAAAAAAAAAAAAAAAAAACCCTATCTCTACTAAAAATACAAAAGTAGCTGGGTGTGGTGGTGCATGGCTGTAATCCCAGCTGTTTGGGAGGCTGAGGCAGGAGAATCGCTTGAACCCAGGAGGTGAATGAGATTGAGTCATTTTACTCGCCTGGGCAACAAAAGCGAAACTCCGTCTAAAAAAAAAATTAAAAAAGAATAACAAAAAATCCAACAAGATGTAAAGATTGAAAGGGAATATGTAAAACTGTTTTGTTTACAGTGGACATAATTATCTTTGTAGAAAACCTAGTAGAATCAGTAGAAAACCTAGCAGAATCAATGAAAAACCAAGAAGAGTTCATTAAGATTGCTGGATAGAAAATAAATTATATTCCCCCACTAAGAAAATATTTGCAATGTTTAAAGTGGATATGGGTTCCAGACACAGTGGCTCACACCTGTAATCCCAGTACTTTGGGAGGCCAAGGTGGGGGGCATCACCTGAGGTCAAGAGTTGAAGATCAGCTTGGCCAACATGGTGAAACTGTATTGAAAATACAAAACTTAGCTGGACCTGGTGGTGCACACCTGTAGACCCAGCGACTTGGGAGGCTGAGGCAGAATTGCTTGAACTTGCAATAAGCCAAGATCGAGCCACTGCACTTCAGCCTAGGCGACAGAGCAAGACTCTATCACAAAATAATAAATAAATAAAGTGCATACGGGGCTGGATGCAGTGGCTCACTCCTGTAATACCAGCAGTTTGGGAGGCCGAGGCAGGTGGATGACCTGAGGTCAGGAGTTCTAAACCCACCTAGCCAACATGGTGAAACCCCGTCTCTACTAAAAAATACAAAAATTAGCCAGGCATGGCCAGGTGCAATAGCTCACACTTGTAAGCCCGGCACTTTGGGAGGCTGAGGTGGGCAATCATCTGAGGTCAGGAATTTGAGACTAGCCTGGCCAACATGGTGAAACACTGTCTCTACTAAAAATACAAAAATGAGCCAGGCATGATGGCGGGCGCCTGTAATCCCAGCTACTTGAAAGGCTGAGGCTGAAGAATTCCTGAACCCAGGAAGCAGAGGTTTCAGTGGGCCAAGATCGAGCCACTGTACTCCATCTTGGGTGACAGAGCGAGACTCTTTCTCAAAAAAAAAAAAAAAAAAAAAAAAAGGTGGCTCACGCCTGTAATCCCAGCACTTTGGGAGGCTTAAGGCAGGTGGATCACGAGGTCAGGAGATCCAGACCATCCTGGACAACATGGTGAAACCCTGTCTCTACTAAAAATACAAAAATTAGCTGGGTGTGGTGGCAGGTGCCTGTAATCCCAGCTACTTGGGAGGCTGAGGCAGGAGAATCACTTGAACCTGGGAGGTGTGAGGTTTCAGTGAGCCAAGATCCAGCCTCTGTATTCCAGTAAGGGCAACAGAGCAAGACTCCATCTCAAAAAGTAATAATAATAAAATAAGCCGGGCATGGTGGCTCACACCTGTAATCCTAGCACTTTGGGAGGCTTAGGTGGGTGGATCACCTGAGGTCAGGAGTTCAAGACCAGCCTGCCATCATGGTGAAACCCCATCTTTAAAAATAATAAAAAATAAATAAATAAAATAAAATAAAACAATTTTTTAAATGTGAGTGTGGGATTAATATGCATAATATACTGTTCCTTATGAAGGAACAAAAGTAAAGACAGGAATACAAAGTTTAAAAATGCACAAAAGGCCGGGAGCGGTGGCTCACGCCTGTAATACCAGCACTTTGGGAGCCCAAGGTGGGCAGATCAGGAGGTCAAGAGTCTTAGACCCCCTGGCCAATATGGTAAAACCCTGTCTCTACTAAAAATACAAAAGTTAGCTGCATGTGGTGGTGGGTGCTTGTAATCCCAGACACTTGGGAGGCTGAGGCAGGAGAATTGTTTGAACCCAAGAGGCAGAGGTTGCAGTGAGTGGAGATCACACCATTGCTCTCCAGCCTGGGCAAGAGAGCAAGACTCGGTCTCAAAAAAAAAAAAAAAAGTGGCAGGGCGCGGTGGCTCACACCTATAATCCCAGCACTTTGGGAGGCCGAGGCAGGTGGATCACGAGGTCAAGAGATCGAGACCATCCTGGTCAACAAGGTGAAATCCCGTCTCTACTAAAAATACAAAAAAATCAGCTGGGCATGGTGGTGCGCGCCTGTAGTCCCAGTTACTCAGGAGGCCGAGGCAGAAGAATTGCTTGAACCCAGGAGGCAGAGGTTGCGGTGAGCCGAGATTGCGTCATTGCACTCCAGCCTGGGTAACAAGAGCGAAACTCCATCTCAAAAAAAAAAAAGGATATGAATAGGCATTTCAGAGAGGGTGAAGTTCTGTTGGCTAATAAGAACATGAAATAACTTTCAAACTCACTAGTAGAGAAATGCAATTTAAAATAACAGAGTACACTTAATATACCCATTAGAATTGTAAATATTAGAGAGTTGTATAATATTAACTGTTGGAAAGGGTATGAGGTAATAAGAACTTTCAATAATAGGCCAGGCGTGGTGGCTCACACCTGTAATCCAAGCACTTTGGAGGCCAAGGCGGGCGGATCACCTGAGGTCCGGAGTTCAAGACCAGCCTGACCAACATGGTGAAACCCTGTCTTTAAAAAAAAGAATTTTCAATAATAATGCTGAGACTGTAAACAGCTACAGACCTGGGTTTTCTTGTTCAGTTTTAGTTTTCGGGCTTTTTTGTTAGTGTCTATGTTATCAAGGCTGGACTCAAACTCCTGGGCCCAGGCAATCCTCCCACCTGAGCCTTCTGAGAAGCTGAGACTACAAGTGTGTGCCATGCCCAGTTTACAGCTACAGACTTTCTGAAAAATAATCTGGTGCTACTTAGTAAAATTGAGTATGCATATACTTATCACAGAAATTCCATTAAGAGGAATATGTTCCAGAGAAATTCTTGAACTGCCTGACAGGGGACTATGTAAGAGATAACTGCCTAGCCTTGTGTGTAGAAGTCAGGAATGGGTAAGTATAATGGATGCCTACCATGGAATGCTATGCTATGTAGCAGCTATAAGCAATGAATTAGATTATATGTAGCAATAAGGATGAATCCTGAAAACTGAGTTGATGAAGAAAAGTAAACTAAACCCATCGGCCACAGTGGCTCACGCCTGTAATCCCAGCACTTTGAGAGGCCAAGACCGGCAGATTACCTGAGGTCGGGAGTTCAAGACCAGCCTGACCAACATGGAGAAACCCTGTCGCTACTAAAAAAAAAATACAAAATTAGCCAGGTGTGGTAATCTCAGCTATTTATAGAGACAGGCTCTCACTACATTGTCTAGGCTGGTCTGGAACTCCTGGCCTCAAGCGATCTTCCCAACTGGGGCATCCAAAGTGCTGTGAAGGACCCCTGTAACCCTAAGCTGGACAATGTAGCTAGATCCTGTCTCTAAAAAAAAAAAATACAAAAACTAGATGGTGGCAGGTGCCTGTAGTCCCAGCTACTTGAGAGGATGGGATGGGAGGTTCCTTGAGTCAGGGGGCTGAGGCTGCAGTGAGCTGAGATCGCACCACTGCACTCCAACCTGGGTGACACTGAGACCCTGTCTCAAAAATGAATAAATAGTAAAATTAGTAAGAGTGAATGAGATCTGGGATATGTAAAGGGATGGGGAGGAGTTAAGGAGTAACTCCTAGGTTTCTGGCTTGTGTAAAGAACCCCTGTGAATGAGGGGGAAATTTTACCAGCGTTCTGTAAACTTGAAAGTGTTTTTCTCCAGGCACCGTGGCTCACGCCTGTAATCCTAGCACTTTGGGAGCCTGAGGTGGGCGGATCACCTGAGGTCAGGAGTTCAAGACCAGCCTAACCAATATGGTGAAACCCGGTCTTTAAAAAAAAAAACAAAGTGTTTTTCATTTCCTGTCCCCCCCATTAGGGGTTGCTCCTTTCATCTTAAGGAGGATATTCTAGGATCTCTCAGCCTCCCAGCCCTGCCCACCAATAATCATCAGGTGAGCCCTCTCTCCCAAGACCTCTAGATCGGCAAAAGGCAACCTGGAGGCAAGGAAACCCCCAGCTGTGAGTAGCCATTCAATTCTGGTGCTGTGGTAACTGAGTTTAAAAACAATTAGTTTTGTTTCCTCTCCGTGAAATGAAGAAAACCTCACCAGACACCTCACTGGGTTCTGAGGCTCCAAGGAGCACATGTTGTTAGGCTCAGTTGGATTCCCTCCAGCCTTCTCTGCCCATTTGAAGGCAGTTCCTTATCCTGGAGACAACGTGAAGATGTTCTCTTTGTTTGTTTATTTGTTTATTTTAAAGACAGGGTCTCTCTCTCTCTTTCTGTTGACCAGGCTGGAGCGCAGTGGCGCGACCACAGCTCACTGCAGCCTCAACTTCCTGGGCTCAAAACAATCCTCCTGCCTCAACGTCCAGAGCAGCTGGAACTACAAGCGCACACTACTGCACTGGGACTATTATTACTTTGTTATTATATTTATTATTATTATAGAGACACGGGTGGGGGTGGTCTCACTATGTTGCCCAGGCTGGTCTCGAACTTATAGCTCAAGAGATCCTCCCGCCTTGGCGTCCCAAAGTGCTGGGATTACAGGACCAACGCGCGCGGACGCAGAGGTTTTCTATGAGCCTCTGGAATGGCGTTCCCAAAGCTTGGCGCCATGCCTTGGTCAAACCGGGTCGGGGGCTCGGGCCAGCCTGCAGCACCGTTAGCTGCAATCAGAACGATCAACTGTTCCCCTAATGCTGCGATGGCCCTTTGCTGCCAATAGTCGGCCCCTCGCCGGTCCCGAAGCATCGCGAGAACACAACCGCTCCGGCGGACTACTCTACTCAGAGGGCTACGCCTTTCCCGGCCTCAGAACAGCCCCATCCTTCCTCTTTCCCCGCCTTCCAGCCGCGCTCCGCTTTCGGATTGGCTGATTGAGCCGAGGCAGTTTTTTTTCCTGGCCAGAAAGTGGTTCGACAACTGGTCCTTCTTTTGGCCCTTCCTGCGAAGCCCGCGGATTGGACGGCTGATTCCGGCTACACGCGCCTCCGAGGGAGCGCGGCCGGGCCAATCAGGAGCTTGGCGTATTTTACAAACTGGGGAAGTAGCTGTAGCCTGCAGTAGCTGAAAGTCGAGGGAAAAGCTGAGAAGGCTGAGTCGGCTCTGAGGGGCTCTCGAGAAGGTGAGGCACAGGGTTCTTTGAGAGAACGAGGGCTGCTGGGCTCAGAGGGAGGAGGGCAGTTCGGGACCCGAGGGCGAAACAGTAGGCTCGGGGTGTCTGGAGGTAGCGCCCATTAGAGCGGTCTTGCAAGGGCCGGAGGCTTGTGGGAGCGGGGATTAGGGCAGAGGTATCAGGGATGGCAGGACAGGTGCCCCGAGGACTGGTTGATCTTTGATCTCCGATTCTGCCTGCCTTCTTCCCTGTCTCAATTGTAGCCATCATGACCACCCTGCAAGCCACGAAGGATCCCCTCCTCCGGGGTGTATCTCCTACCCCTAGCAAGATTCCGGTACTCTCTCAGAGACGCACGCCTTTACCCACTGTTACATCGCGCGTCTTGGACCAGGAGAACCAAGATCCAAGGGTAAGAGGGGCCTAGTAGGGGAAGACGATAGTCACACCAGTAATGTGCCCTAATTCTAAACCCCACCTTTTTGTCCCCCCTCCCTTCCCTAGAGATGGGTGCAGAAACAACCGCTCAATATTCAACACCCCCACGTTGATTCAGCAGGCTCCAGGCCGAAAGCCAAGCACCAAGCAGAGACATCACGAAGATTGGTGGGGACCACTCAGCATCGAAACCCCTTGGAGGAGCTCAGGCCTAGTCCCGGGGGTCAAAATGTGGGGCCTGGGCCCCCTGCCCAGACAGGTACCTGTTGGAGCCCTGGGACCACAGCCTCCATGGCTGAGTAGGGAACTAGGAAGAGTAAAAGTGGGGTTTTGGGATTTTGCACTCACTCCTGCTTACTGTAATAGTCCTGGTCCCAGTTCCTGGAAAGCTCTTTGCTCTTATAAGGCCTCGCTTTCCTCCAGCAAAATGTCATCTTGCCAGGTGTGATGGCTTGTGGCTGTAATCACAGCTACTCAGGAGGCTGAAGCTGATGGATCACTGGAGGCCAGGAGTGAGACCAGCCTGGGAGACAGAGGGAGATCCCATCTCTTAAAAAAAAAGAGTCAGCCGGGCGCGGGGGCTCAAGCCTGTAATCCTAGCACTTTGGGAGGCCGAGGCGGGTGGATCACTAGGTCAAGAGATCAAGACCATCCTGGTCAACATGGTGAAACCCCGTCTCTACCAAAAATACAAAAAATTAGCTGGGCATAGTGGCACATGCCTGTAATCCCAGCTACTCAGGAGGCTGAGGCAGGAGAATTGCCTGAACCCAGGAGGCAGAGGTTGCAGTGAGCCGAGATAGCGCCATTGCACTCCAGCCTGGGTAAGGAGCGAAACTCCGTATCAAAAAAAAAAGTCATTTCTTCTGAAGAGTTTTCCAGTTCCCCACATCATAATCAGTTGCTCTGTGTTCTCTTAATACTTTGCAGTACTTCTTTTATAACATGTATATACCTTGGCTTGAGTGTTATCAGTCTATAGTTTGATGATAGCTTCTTGAGGATAGGGGCTTTGTCTTATTCTTTTGGGGCCCCAGTGCTTAGAATAATGTCTTATGTAACATTTTACAAACATTTGGTGGCGAGGTGTGGTAGCTCACGCTGTAATTCCAACACTTTGAGAGGTCGAGGCAGTAAGATCACTTGAGCTCAGGAGTTTGAGTCCAACCTGGGCAACATAGTGAGACCCTAACTCTATTTTCTCTCTTCTCTTCTCGAGATAGTTTCACTCTATTCCTCAAGCTAGAGTGCCGTGGTGAAATCTGAGCTTACTGCAACCTCTGCCTTCCAGGTTTAAGCGATTCTCATGTCTCAGCCTCCCCTGAGTACCTGCCACCATGCCTGGCTAATTTTTGTTTTTTGTTGTTTTTTATTTTTCTGAGATGGAGTCTCACTGTCACCCAAGCTAGAGTGCATTGGCACTGTGTCAGCTCACTGCAAACACCGTCTCCTGGGTTCAATCAATTCTCCTGCCTCAGCCTCCAGAGTTGCTTGGATTACGGGTACCTACCACTCGCAGTTAATTTTTTTTTTTTTTTTGAAATGGAGTCTCTCTCTGTTGACCAGGCTGGAGTGCAGTGGCGCAATCGCGACTCACTGCAACCTCTGCCTCCCGGGTTCAAGCAATTCTCTGCCTCAGCCTCCCAAGTAGCTGGGATTACAGATGCCCACCACTACACCCAACTAATTTTTGTATTTTCACCATCTTGGCCAGGCTGGTTTTGAACTCCTAACTTCGTGATCCACCCCCTCGGCCTCCCAAAGTGCTGGGGTTACAGGCGTGAGCTATTGCACCAGCCAATTTTTATATTTTTAGTAGAGACTGGGTTTTACCATGTTGGCCAGGCTGGTCTTGAACTTCTGAACTCAGGTAATCTTCCTGCTTTGGCCTCCCAAAATGCTGGGATTACAGGTGTGAGCCACTGCACCCAGCCATCTATTTCTAAAAAAAAAAAAATGCCAAAATCAAGGTGAGTTTGCTAGGGTCCCTCTGCCCTCCCCTTTCTGTTCTTTCTCACCTTTCCTTCTCCTCTTTCCTTGCAGAGGCTGCAGGGGCCATAGAGTTTGTGGCTGATCCTGCAGCCCTGGCCACCATCCTGTCAGGTGAGGGTGTGAAGAGCTGTCACCTGGGGCGCCAGCCTAGTCTGGCTAAGAGAGTACTGATTCGAGGAAATCAGGGAGGCACCACCCAGAGGGGCCAGGTAATGAAACACGATGTGAGGGGACCAGGCTGGGGGCTCTTAGGGGGGCATCCTGAGCTGTGCTCATGGTCCCTGTTGGCGTCCCAGGGTGTTCGGGCCTCTGCATATTTGGCCCCCAGAACGCCCACCCACCGACTGGACCCTGCCAGGGCTTCCTGCTTCTCAAGGCTGGAGGGACCAGGACCTCGAGGCCAGACTTTGTGCCCCCAGAGGCTACAGGCTCTGGTGAGTGCCCTTGAGGGATTGATACTTGGTGCTTCTGGGAGCTTCTTCCAGGGACAAAGCTGGGCTCTGGGAGAGGAGGTACCTCATGATGAGGCAGGGGATCCTATGCGGGGAGATGGGGTTGGTGGTGAGGCCTGAGGGTTTGGGGTCCACCTCTGATTCTGCTTTCGTCTCTTGCTCCTGTGGATCAGATTTCACCTTCAGGAACTTCCTTTCACCCTTCCACTCGTCCCAGTTTCCAGGAGCTAAGAAGGGAGACAGCTGGCAGCAGCCGGTGAGAAAGGAGAAGGTTTGGGAGAAGGTTATCTGGAAAAGAATGAACCAGTGTCTGATACAGGGGTCCCCCAGAGTTGGGGCCTTCTAGTAGCTTTAGGACTGCCCACCAACTCAGGAGGGGAAGCAAGGAACCTGTGACTGCCCGGGATGAGCTCTTGGAATAGGTTTCAGGCCTTCACAGCCAGGCCTCAGTGTGACATTAGTTTCCTCAAGTCATGGGGGGACAGGGAGGACAGAAATGTGCTATCTCTTTTGTTTAGTGGCTAGAGTATAGACTGTGGCAATAAATGGGATTTGGGCTTAAATCCTAACTCTTACCACTTTTACTTGTTGTGCAAGCTTGTCTTCACCTCTCTGAGCTTTGGTTTCTTTGTCAAGTGAGAATAACATTTGTACCATCATTAGAGGTTGTCATGAGAATGAAATGAGACGATGTTTGTAAAGCGCTTAGCACTTGCGCAGCTTATGCTGGCTACTGTCCTTATTGTCATCAGGACTTCCGTGAGCCAGGCCTCAGGATTGCTCCTGGAGACCCCAGTCCAGCCTGGTGAGTGTGTCTGGCTGTGGGGACAGCACAGTGGCAGGTGGGCTACCTGAAGCAGGGAACAAGACCAGAGAAAGCTCAGCAGGCTAGGAGGGGGCAGGAGGAAGTGGGAGGCGGCGAGACTAGGTCAGAAGGAGAAGAAGAGACTTTCTAGATGGGCCAGAAGTTGGCACAGTTGCACTTGTGTCAAAGGAGATGGTCTCCATTTCTGCCCTCTCTCTGCTACTTCCTTCAAGATTTATCTTCCACTCACTGTTTATCCCCAGTCCCTAAGTGCCATCACCACAATCCCAGCCTACACAGACATTCAGATTAATAAGTGTTTACTGAGATAGTGTTGGGTGTTGAGGGGCTGCTGGATGGGTTCCAGCCCCTAATAGTGCAATGGGGGCTATTAAACTAGTATACCCTCTTCAGAAGTTGCAGAACCCTGTGCCAAACTTTGGTGGGTGTTCTAGACTCTACAACAAATGTCCCGTTTCTTCCTAGCTTTCTCTCTCCCTAAAGGAGAACATGAGATTGTCACTCGCTCAGATGAAGGAAGTGTGTCCTCCCTTGGTCTGGCCCAGAGGGTACCATTAAGAAAAAAACAAGAAATGACACATTGCAGGGTAATACGTGACTCTCCTGGGCTGAGGGATGGGAGGTGTGGGAAGTGCCTGGGAGAATTTCTCAGCAGCAGCCAACACCGAGGGTTGTATGTAGATCCAGGCAGTCTTGGGCCTTGGGATGCTCTTGGGTGGGTTTATCCCAGTCCCTCTCCAACGTGAGACTGACCTCTCTTTATCAGATGTCTGGGGTCTGAGGTGAAAGCTCACAGGCTGGTATGTATTTTTGTCACCATCATATCAGTGCTAAGGGTGAGACAGATCTGACACTTGTCAGCCATAAGCATTCATCCCTTCGCTCCACAAATATTTGCTGAGTAGTACCACCCTACTGAGTGCCAGGCACTGTTCAAGGCTCTAGACATACAGCAATAAAGAAATTCATATTCTAGAAGGGGGAGACAAGAAATAAACACATGTATAAAATAAATAGTATGTCGGTGATAAGTTCTCTCTTAATAGTAAAAAGGCAATAAAGGGGAATTGGGAGCAGGGGAGTTGGTATTGCAATTTAAAATAGATCGGTTGCCAGGTGCGATGGCTTATGCCTGTAATCCCAGCATCTTGGAAGGCTGAGATGGGCAGATCACGAGGTCAGGAGTTCAAGACCAGCCTGGCCAACATAGTGAAACCTCATCTCTACTAAAAATACAAAAATTAGCTGGGCATGGTGGCACGTGCCTGTAGTCCCAGCTACTTGGAAGCTGAGGCAGGAGAATCACTTGAACTTGGGAGGCAGAGGTCATAGTGAGTCAAGATCGTGCCACTGCACTTCAGCCTGGGCAACAGAGCGAGACTCCATCTCAAAAAAAAAATAGATTGGTCAGGGAACTGTTTTGTTTGTTTGTTTTTGTTTGTTTTTGAGACAGTTTCATTCTTGTTGCCCAGGCTGGAGTGCAATGGCGCGATCTTGGCTCACTGCAACCTCTGCCTTCTGGGTTCAAGCCATTCTCCTGCTTCAGCCTCCCAAGTAGCTGGGATTACAGGCACCTGCCACCATGCCCAGCTAATTTTTGTATTTTTAGTAGAGATGGGGTTTCACCATGTTGGCCAGGCTGGTCTTGAACTCCTGACCTCGTGATCCTCCCATCTCGGCCTCCCAAAGTACTGGGATTACAGGCGTGAGCTACCATGCCCGGCCAGGGTCAGAGAACTCTTATTGAGAAGGTGGTGTTTAAGTGAAGACGGGTTGGAGGAGTGAGACATGTTGATATCTGGGGGAACATTCCAGGCTAAGAGAACTAAAGAGGCAAAGGCCCTGGGGAGAGAATGTACCTGGTGTGTTTGAGGATCAGCAAAAAGAAGACAGTGAGATTGAAGCAGAGTAAGGAGAGCGGTAGGAGATAAGGTTTTAGTGACAACACGGTCAGATTGGATAAGGACTTGTACACCAGTGTAAGTCCTTGGCTTTTCTTGGAATGAGTGGAAAGCCATGGGGAGAGGGGATGATCAAGAAAGTGACACGATTTGACTTAGGTCTTAAAAGAAGCACACTGGCTGCTGTAGTGAAAACAAGATTTAGGAAGACAAAGGGGGCAGGGGTCACTCTTCCACCTTTTTCTTCTTCACAGGACAGCCTTGACTACCACCTGATGCCCTCCCCTGCCCATGTGGCCCAGCCCTTGCCTGGCCATACAGTGCCATGTCCATCACCCTTTGGACGGGCTCAGCGTGTACCTTCCCCAGGCCCTCCATCTCTGGTTTGTGTCAACAACTCAGGGCAGGCAGGGGCAGAACAGTCTGGCTGGAGATCCTTGCTAGGTCTGGGTTTTCCCTGCTCATCCACCCACATCTCTCCCCAGAACTCATATTCAGTGTTGCAGCATCTCACCCTTCAACCTAAAACCCGGTTCACACCTGTGCCATCAACCCCCAGAGTTCAGCAGGTAAGAGAGGGCATGGGAAAGTGGCTGGCATAAGCCACGGCTAGGGGAGAGAGGAGATGGATGGGTACAAGAGAGAGGAGACAGAAGCAAGAGGAGGTTGAGTGCCATTTGTGGATGTCCAGCCTTGCTGACATCTTACTTCTGTGTCAGGCCCAGTGGCTGAGTGGTGTCTCCCCTCAGTCCTGCTCTGAAGATCCTGCCTTGTCCTGGGTAAGTATCAGAAGCCTCCCCATACTGAGATCCCTTGCCCTGTGCTGCCAGCTTGGAGGCCCAGGAGTTTGAGGCACGTGTGCCTTCTGGGCCAGTCATGGGATCACACCTGTAATCTCAGCACTTCAGGAGGCTGAGTTGGGAGGACTGCTTGAGCCCAGATCTTTGAGACCAGCTTGGGCAACCTAGCAAGACCCTGTCTCTACTAAAAATTTAAAAAAATTAGAAAGTGCTCTCTGGAAAAGCTGACTAACCCTCCCTGCTTCTCAGTGCCCCTCCTAATGTATGTCTAGGGCCTCTCAGGGGCTTCGATCCATTCCTCATGAGGGTGGGACTCATGCTGGTCTTTTTCCTGCCCCAGCCTGGCTTTCTTGTCTGCCTTGTTCTTTGGTGACAGGAGCAGGTTGCAGTCCAGTTATTTGAACAGGAGAGTTCTATAAGATCGCTGGAGGGGTCAGGGAAACCACCTGTGGCCACTCCTTCTGGATCCTTCTCTAACAGAACCCCCAGCCTCCAGGAGGTGAAGATGCAGGTGAGTCTGTAGGGGTGACAGCTTTGAAGTATATTGAACAATAACTGGGCTGGGGAAGAGGGAAAAGAGATGGGGGGTCAGGAATAGGACAGTATGGATAGACTACTGTACCCACATCTTGATGTCACACTGGGGTGCTCTCTCCCACCGCAGCGCATTGGGATCCTGCAGCAGCTGTTGAGACAGGAGGTGGAGGGACTTGTAGGAACCCAATGTGTCCCCCTTAATGGAGGCTCCTCTCTGGATATGGTTGAACTTCAGCCCCTGCTGACTGAGATTTCCAGAACTCTGAATGCCGCAGAGCATAACTCTGGGACTTCCCACCTTCCTGGACTGTTACAAAACTCAGGGCTGCTAAAGCCCTGCCTTCCAGAGGACTGCAGGGAACCACAGCCCTGCCCTCCAGCAGAGCCTGGGCCCCCAGAGGCCTGCTGTAGGAGTGAGCCTCAGATACCAGGGCCCTCCCCGCAGGAACAGCTTGAGGTACCAGAGTCCTGCCCTCCAGCAGAGCCCAGGCCCCCAGAGGCCACCTGTAGGAGTGTGCCTGAAACATCAGAGCCCTCCTCCCAGGAACAGCTTGAAGTACCAGAGCCCTGCCCTCCAGCAGAGCCCAGGCCCCCAGGGTCCTGCTGTAGGAGTGAGCCTGAGATACCAGAGCCCTCCTCCCAGGAACAGCTTGAAGTACCAGAGCCCTGCCCTCCAGCAGAGCCCAGGCCCCCAGGGTCCTGCTGTAGGAGTGAGCCTGAGATAGCAGAGCCGGGGCCCCTTCAGCCCAGCACCCAGGAGCAGGCTGGACCCCCAGGGCCCTGCCCTAGGGTACAGCTGGGGGCATCAGAGCCCTGCAGCCTAGAACATAGAAGTGCAGAGTCCAGCCTACCACCCTGCTGCAGTCAGTGGGCTCCAGCAACCACCAGCCTGATCTTCTCTTCCCAACACCCGCTTTGTGCCAGCCCCGCTATCTGCTCACTCCAGTCTCTGAGGCCTCTAGCAGGCCAGGCAGGTAAGGAGTTGGCTGGGAGGAAATGGGAACATGGGAGGTCCTCATCTCACTGTGAGCTGTGCCCCTACCCCTGCCCCAGGCAATCCCATGCTTCCCCGCCTTCCACCCTGCCCCAGCCTGGCTCTCCCTCAGGAAGAGGGGAGGGGGTGCACTTCCAGCCCTTCGCTCCCAAGGGCTTGGCCCTTGGTGAGGGAGGAGGAGAGGAAAGGACATGCTGGAAGTATAGGACCCCAGAGACCCCTCTAAACTCTCCATGGTCCTCAGGCCTCAGCAGCCTGGCCCCTCGAACCCTAGCCCTGAGGCAGCGCCTCAAAGTGTGTTTAACCGCCATCCACTGCTTCCACGAGGCTCGCCTGGATGATGAGTGTGCCTTTTACACCAGCCGAGCCCCTCCCTCAGGCCCCACCCGGGTCTGCACCAACCCTGTGGCTACATTACTCGAATGGCAGGAAGCCCTGGTGAGACTCCAACCCCCAGCCTAACTGTGGCTGCACAGTGAGCCTGATGGCAGGTGGGGGGCAGGGGCAGGGGGCCACCTGGGCTCCTTCACAAAGAGGTCAGCAGGAAGGCTTGGCTACAGTGCAAGTTTGGCTGGGCTGTGACAGGGTCTTCTCTCTCTCCAGTGTTTCATTCCAGTTGGTTCTGCTGCACCCCAGGGCTCTCCATCATGAGGCACCCACTCCTGCGCTGCTGTGCATCTTCCTTTTAGCCCTTATTTATTGTCAGTCTGCCCATGGGACTGGGAGCTGACCATTTTTGTCCTTAATAAAGTTTCTCAAGTATCCACATGTCTAGCTAATGAGTTCTAAGTGTTCACAGGCCAGCTACTGTCACTCTCCCGTTGTCCACATGGTGGCAGTGTCTTCCAGCTCAGAGTCCAGCCCTGGGCTCTCAGGATCCCCCAGGCTCCCATCCAGAGGCCATCCTGAATCCTGAAAGGAAGGGAGGCATCCCACTCCTGCCTAGCCCACAGCCTCACAAGCTCTGTGAATATGTTGGTGAGCAATTGTGGGATCCGCTCTTCCTCTCACTCCTTGAGATCAGTCCTACTTATTTGCAGGAGCCCTCAGGTACTCCTTCACCCCCTAGAGCTCGTCTTCTAAAACTCTACGTGCATTGGGCAGAAGAGCAGAAGCACCAGACCCAGACCTTCGGAATCTTCCCTTGTTAGTGTCACTCAGGTTGGTGTCTTCCTCCACCTACAGCGTGAGACCCTCCCCCTTTCTTTCCATAGCAGAGTAGAAGCCTCTCTCTTTCCCGCTAGAGGCAGGCCTTCCTTGGAATGAACTAAATCTTTGCCTCTGGCAGGGACTGACAGCCCGGGAGGAGCCCTTTAGAGGAATGATGGAAAGGGCCAGCCACTTTTTCCCCAGTGATTAAGCAGCCACACACGATCCCCCAACCTCACTTTATTGGAAGAGGCAGCAGCAGCTGTAGCCCCTGGGCCTAGCCCGGATAGGGGTGGAAAGGGGACTGTACAGAATGCGTTTTAAATGCCAGGAGAGAATTCACCAAGGCTGCCAAGGCTGGAGCCAGAGCCTGAAAGTGGAGATGAGGGGAGGAGGGGGTGGTAAGGGAAAGTTATCAGGACTGAGAACGTGGCTACCCTGTCTTAATGTCTTCTCTTGCCTAAATGGGCTCCTCCTGTTTCTTTTATTTCACTCAAAAGCTGCGGGGGCTTCCCTCGGCTTTCTGGGCCTCTTGCCCTGCTAGTGAAACTGCTCCCCATCTCTGTACAAAAGAGAGAGCCACGACCTCTGCCCCTCTGGGGTCCAGCGGGCACTTGGGTGCAGGTGGTCCCTCTGGAAGTCGCTCTGCTCCTCCCGCCGGGTCTCCTCCTCCTCCTCCTCCTGGTCATATACCCTTGAGCACCAAGAGTCCACCCATTTAGGCCGCCTCCGGGAATGAGAGGGTCCACCCCACTGGCAGACTCTCAAAGGGCGGGGTGGCGCCTCAGGTGGGGCGGGCTGGAGGTGGGTGAGGACGGGAGCGAAGGCAGGATGGGGGGCGCTGGGCGGGGCCGGCTCAGTCAGGGTAGATGATGAAGCCGGAGAAGGTGCTGTACTTGTTGGTGTTGCCGCCGTGAACCTTCCCGCCGTCCAGCTTGATGAAGACCTCGTCGCCCACGTCCAGGTGCAGAATGACGCTGTTGCTGGCGTAGTCATAGTTCTGGTCCGCGTCCTGAGCAATGGCGCTGGCCCGGACCTAGCGAGGGAGGACAAAACAACCCGCTCATGCTCTGTGTGGAGCTGGAGTGATGAGAGGGGTCGGGGCGGCTGGGCGTGCGAAGGCTGCAAGGCAGCCGCGGTCGGGGCTGGGGAGGACCAGGGAGAGTAGGACATCGTGGAGCTGCTCCGGCTCTGCCATTCACTAGCTGTGTGACGCGGGGCAAATTCCGCGCCTTTTCTGGACTTCAAGTTGACCTATAAAATGAGGGATAATAATAGAACCCACCTTATAGGGTGTTAGAATTAAGTGAATTATATGGTAAGTGTGTCCAGAACAGTGGTTTGCATTCTTAAATTAATTTTCTTTTTTCGAGACAAGAGTTTTGCTCTTGTTACCCAGACTGGAGTGCAATGGCACAATCTCGGCTTACCGTAACCTCTGCCTCCTGGGTTCAAGCAATTCTCCTGCCTCAGCCTTCCGAGTAGCTGGGACTACAGGCGTGCACCACCATGCCCAGCTAATTTTGGTACTTTTAGTAGAGACGGGGTTTCACCTTGTTGACCAGGATGGTCTCAATCTCTTGACCTCGTGATCCACCTGCGTCGGCCTCCCAAAGTGCTGGGATTATAGGCGTGAGCCACCGCGCCCAGCCCTTCTTAAATTAATTTTAATGCTTTTTCACATTCTATTCTCATTTTAAAAATAAAAGCCACGCCTGTAATCCCAGCACTTTGGGAGGCTGAGGCGGATGGATCACCTGTGGTCAGGAGTTCAAGACCAACCTGACCAACAGGGCGAAATCCCGTCTCTACTGAAAATACAAAAATTAGCTGGATGTGGTGGCAGAAGCCTGTAGTCCCAGCTATGCGGGAGGCTGACACAGGAGAATTGCTTGAACCTGGAGGCTGAGGTTGCAGTGAGCCAAGATCGCCCCACTACACTCCAGCCTGGGTGACCTAGCAAGACTCCGTCTCAAAAAAGAAAAAAAATTAAAATGCGTCTATAGGATAATTTCTAAAATTCTGAACCGGCTCGGAGCTCCTCTCAGTCCTCATAGAGGGTTGGCTTCCCCCGTGGTGGAACATAGGTGTACCTGTGCGAGTATAGGGTGCGGGCCGTGCAAAGGTGCACTGTTGCGCTCTTGCCTGTGGGCGCAGATTTCCCGACTGAGCACCCGTTGGTGCCCAGGCGTGGGAGTCGCCTTCTGGCAGAACAGGAAGCCCTTCCTCCCCTCCGAGCTCATGGCGGTCGCTTCGGGCCTCCTCCAGCCCCCCTCTTCCAGAGAGTCCCACAGGGACTGGTTATTAACTCATTAATTATTCATCATTATTCTAATCACTATTTACCGTCCCCAGGGCCGCAGCGCCGGCTCTGAGGAATACAGAGTGGGAGCTGCACGGTCCCCTCCCCCTCCGAAACCCGCACGCTTTAGTTACACACTCGCCCCTCCGCCTCCTCCCAGATACCCTGCATAGACCAAGCACACCTACTCCGTGTCATAGGCAGACCGACACCACTCTACTATCACACCTTCACACTCAGCACTCACACACACTCCCTGACACACTCTCACCCCATGTGGACGCACACTCACTCTCCTTCCTTGGGCTCCTGCGGCAGCCCTGCTGGGTTGAGACCCCAAAGCAGGTCTGGGGGCGGGCAGGCCTTGCAGCGGTATTGGGCTCCCACAGGCCTGAAGCGGTATTGGGCTCCCACAGGCCTGAAGCTCCTCGGTAGCCACCACCTGCTTCACACAGGGTACTGAGGTCACCGCTCAGCCCCAACGTCCCCCTGCGGCCTGCGCGCAGCTCTGGCACCTTCTCCCACCCGACCCCACACCTGCGGCCTCTGGTTCCCACTCTGTATGAAATTTTGGTGCCAGAGCTTAGTCCTTGGGACTATTCCCCTGAAACAGAGGTGACAGTGACTCCAACTACCCACAAGGGTAGGGAGCCGTGGTAACTGGATACTGAGAGGTTGCTAGGGAGGGTGTGGGACCAAGCCAGGGTCCAAGGCTTTTTTACCAGTCCCTTGCCTCTTCCTCCCCCAAATTCATTCCTTCCAGCCACCTGGCTGACCCTTGAGCTGCCAGGCCACAGACTCAGCTGAAAGCAAGGCCATTCTAGGCCCCCCCAGCCTGGGGTGAACAATAGGACAGCTGCTCGGCAGGTGAAATGAGCAAGGGAATGTTTTCTTCCTTTTTACCTTTTCCTCAAGCACCCAGGCTGAATGCCCCCAACATGGGAATGGCTGCCGACTTCCTACTCCCTGAGACACGGATTTCATTCTAATTCAAAGGACCCTAGACTCTAGTTAGCTGGTACAACGCGAGGCTGGGAGACCCAAAGGCCAGGGAGGGACTCCGCGGAATAAAAAGGATGGCCCAAGACAGGACAAGAAAAGAGGCGAATTGTCAGGGCGAGACACCAAAGACATCTGGTGTTGCCCACAGTTGCAATGCGAGTCGCAGCTGTAGAGACACACAGGTTTGAGTCCTGAGTTCTAATTCCAACGCCATTTCTACACTCCGTGAGGCCCTAGGTAGGTGGTTTTCCTTCTCTGGGCCCCAATTTCCTCTGTGGGTTAATGAAGCGATCTATCGTTCTTGGCAGCCTGGGGTTCCTGGATTCCGTGACGCCGTTTCGGGCAAGGAGCTCAGGTTGTGGGATGAGTGCGGAGAGATCTAGAGAGCGACCAGTCTGAGCTGGGCTGGGGGAGGGGCATCTCACCTGTCCGTTCTTCATCAGGTCTGCCCACATGCTGGTGCCGTCGCCGCCGCGCATGAGCACGTGGTAAGCGAAGAAGTAGACGCCTGGCATGGGGCAAGTAAACTTGCCGCTGGCTGCCTCGTAGGCGTTGCCCACGTTGGTCACCACGTCGTCGAAGCGCAGCACTTCGTACCCCTCGTGGGGCCGCCGCAGGCCCGCGTAGAAAGCAATGCGAGGCACGTAGCCGGCAGGGGGCGCCACCCCGCCCGGACCTGGGCCTGGAGGGCCCGGGGGTCCTGGCCTGCCTGGCTCTCCCGGCGGTCCTCTTGGACCTGGCGGCCCCGGGGGCCCCCGTAGGCCTGCTTTCCCGCGCCTGCCCACCTCTCCCTTGGCGCCCGGCGGGAAGGGGGGCACGGAAGCAGGCGCGCCGTCGGGGCCCTGGCCTCTGGGCCCATGCGGGTCACACACCATGCGGCAGCGACCCAGCATCTCGTAGTGCGCTGGCCCGCGGGAGCTGTGCACCAGCAGCGGGATGGCCACCAGCAGCAGCAGCACCATGGCCACCCCGACGGCCGCGCCCGCCACCCTCTTGCGGCGGCTTAGCCGCGACGCGGCCAGGGCCAGCAAATCTTCCTCACTCTTGGGCGCAATGGCTGCCGGGGCCCGGGGCTCTCCGCGGGCCCAAGAGGCGGTGACCCGCCTTGGGCAGGGGTCTGCACTCCCCCGACGGCTGCCCCTGCTCCCCCTACTCTACCTCTGCGGCCTCGCCGCTGCGATGCCGCTTCCCGAGCCGAGCCGTCAGTCGAGGGGAGGCCCCCCCGTGGGCTACGTCAGGGATAGCTCCCGACGGTCCAGAATCCCTGGTCCTCTAGTACCCTCCCATTCAGTCCTAAGGATCCTGGGCACCTGAGATCCGCGGCTTCTCGGACGACTGGTTTCTTACAGATCTGAGATGTCTGCTCTCCAGACTGCCGCTTTCTCAGGGATGGCGGTGCCTGGGTCCCAGGCTGCCCAGACAAACCGCTCTTGGCTGGAGCCGGGACTACTCCCCGCTCTCCGGACGTCCCAGGCTCTGAGCTGCGGGTGCTGTCCACCGTGCACGATCTCCTCGTAGGTTTTGCGCTCTGCCTCCAGGCAAGCACCGACTCACCTTGCTACCCCTGCCGCGGTCCCAGCCCCTGCTAGAGCCCTGGCCCGTGCCTCTCTCCTCTCCGCGTCCCTAACCTTCCTCCCCTCCCTCCCGGGCGGCGATGCGGGTAGTGTGAGTCGCCGCGAGGCGAGAGCCACTATAAGCGACTGGAGGCAGAGCGACCCCTGGTGCCCAGAGTGGGAAGCGCGGGGGCGGGGCAGGCAGCGGCCCCCACCCACGTTCCCCCCGGGTCTCTAGGTTCCTTCCCCACTTTGAGCAGGTTCTGCAGGGTTTGGCGGCCCCCATCCTATCTTTACTTTCACCCTTTACCCGGAGTTTGGCATCTTCAGAGCCCAGAGGAAACCCAGAACAGCGATGGGATAAAGAGGGGTCAAGACACAAACACGCAGAGATGACAGGGGTAGATTCCCTAGCTAAAATGAGGGGGAGTGACCTCACAAACAGAAAACAATATAAGAAGGGCTAGAAAAGATAGAAATTCGCCACCCACGCCCCTCAGCGCCCGTGACTGAATAACATGGAAAAGGGTTCAACTGATACTAGTTGGCCTGAACTGGAAAAGGCAAATCTCTAGGTACCCCCACCACCATCTCTCAGTATTGGGGGCGCAGAGCAGAGTGTGTGTGTGTGTGTGTGTGTGTAGGGAGCAAGAGAGAATAAGAACAGACCAGCCCTAGGGAGCAAGCAGGAAACCGACAAGAAAGCAGAGAAGGAGCGACAGAGAAATCAAAGAAAAGGAAAGCCAGATAGAGATGCAGAGACAGAGACAAAGCTTGGAAAAGAGACGGACTGACAGCCCCAGAGGGGGAGAGGGAGAGACAGAGACAGAGGAAAAGAGACGGAGCTGGGACAGGTTGACAGATCGAGAGAGAAATGTAAATGGCCCGCTGCAGAGAGACACCCAGGTCCGTGTTTGGACTCCAATGTGACATATCAACTGTGGGGAAGACGCGGGGGCAGGGCAGCTCTGCCAGCAGTGCTATGCTCTGGGCCTGTGTATTGTGACAGTGTGCTCCAAAGTGTGGAGGTGGCCATGGGATCCTGGCCCTGTGTGTCCCCGCGTGAGTGCGATTGTGGATTGTGTCATTTGTGTATGTATGTGTGAGGGCTGTTTGAAGGGAGGGATTTGTATTTGCCTTCCTCTTAGTCCCTAAATTTGGAGCCCACGAATACCACTTTTCCTACCTTGGGACTGAGAATGAGGGAATCTACTGGGGAGAAAGGAATTCAGAAGACAGCTGTCATCTCATTTGCCCTGCTCAGCTTACTGAACGCCACCCTCCCCTGGTCCCAGACTTATACAGTCCCAGGACTCTGCCCCTTCCTCCTTCCTCAAGAATTTGTTGTTAGATGAAATCTAGCAAAGTTGGACCCCACATAATGGGTACTTAGAGTGGGGGTTGAAGTTGGTCATGCAAATTAATGTAAGTAAAATGCAGATTATATGCTAGGTACCCTCCTGTAAGAGGGGACTTACCTGTCTTTCAGAGAGGCCAAGAGGGTACACAGGCTTTGCTAGATCAGGGTCCAGAGAAAAAGCTATTGGCTGCATCCTTTCTTAGGGCCTGGGCCCTCTGGGAAAATGTCTTGCTCCCAGGGATCCCAGAGGCTAGGAAAACAGGCTTTGGGACTGGTGAAAGTAGGGACGTTTGGAGACCCTGGAAGTGAACAGCTGCAAAGGCCTCTTAGAGACCAGGATAAGCCAGGACTGTCAATGTATGGGAATACACTGTGTAAAATGGAGGGCACAGGGCACACCAGGGCATGGTTATTGGATGGAACGTGATTTCCTCCTCTCTTGTTTTCTGTACTCCTTCCTTGCACCACCTGACCCCTACCTTGTAATGATGCTGGGAGAGAGAGGTTGCTGAGGCTGGGCCTGTGTTAGGAGTCAGGGGAGGCCCCTAGATGTCTGCATGGAGTGGGAGAGAAAGGATTGGCAGTCAGTGGGGGAGGGGCCTCCTCCTCCAACCATAAATACAAATTTTATTCAAGGTCTTTGTCGCCATTTGTCTTCCTCGGGGGGCTGAGGGCCGTGTCAGCCCTGTGCATGTCTAATTCCGGATCTGCTCCCCCAGGCTGGATGATGGATGGATCAGAGAGTGGGCCCAGGCTCACACCAGCCTCCCCTGCCTGATCATCAGGCCCCATCCACCTCACGTCCTGCCACTACTCTCCTTCCCTTTGCCCTCCCTCCACTCACCAGAGGCCCCCTCTGCCCAGCCCGGCTCACCACTCATTCTATTTACCAAGGCCCCCTTTTTAAATCCCTCACCTCAGCCCCTTTCAGGTCCCAGTCCTCTTCTCTCTAGAGCTTCCCCTTTCCTCCCATCCCCAGCCCAGGCTGTGAGCTGTGGTGGCCAGCAGGGCTGCAGGCAGCAGAGGATCTGTGTGGTGGGGGGAGCCGGCTTGGCTCACCGGGAGCTGAGGGGCCAGCTCCATGAATTTATTCATGTTCTGTTGCTCTTTCACCACACTCTGGAATGAAGCTGCCAGCTCACCAGGTCCTTATTGCTTCCCCTGCAGCTGTCACATTCTGCCAAGAAGGGACCTGGGTGGGGCCGAGGCCAGCCTGCACACCTGGGCCCAGAAGCCAAGTGTCTGGGCTCCAGGGAATGCTGGGGCCCAGGCTGAAGTCTGGGACAATTTACCCAGAACTCCTCCAGCAGCCAAACTGGGAGGCCCCAGGGAGCTGGTGTGGTTGGGAATGGGAAGTAGGTAGAGAAGGGTGTGCTGCAGGACAAAGAAGGGGCAGTGGAAGTGGGGGGCAGAGCTGGCAGGGGGAGGGGAGAGGGGAGGAAACCATTAACAGTTTCCCAGTCTCCCCCATTTAAAGCTGAAGTCAGCCTTCACATAGCACAGTCAGAAGGCTGCATTAAACTCTGTCCTTGACTCTGCACTAATCCTGACCCTAACCCCTATTTATATACTTGACCCCTCTTCAATCCTAAAATGAATTTTACCTCCATAAACTGACCCTAAAGGGAATGCCTCCCTCACCTGTCCTGGAACCCAGGGGTCTCCCCAGAATTCCCCCTAGGGCCACAGCTAGGTGTGTGTCAGGGTTCTGAGGACCAGACTCTGGATTAGCATGTGATTAGCATATGATCTGCATGTAATATGTGCCTTCTACTCTGCGGAAGTTTTCATGTTAAAATTTTATGAAGTCTAGTGGAAAGGTCCTGGCTCCTTGAAAGTTCTCCCTTTCTGTTCCTTCTATCACACTTCTTGTCACTGACCCAGACCCCCTCAAGGGAAGAAAGGGGGTGAAGAGGCGAGCTATAGTGGGCCCTTGGGAAGCAAGGCTCCAGCAGTGTGATTTGCCTCCATCACTTGCACAAGCTTCAGTTTACTCATCAGTAAGAAAAGAGAAACCTCCTCTCTGCCTGACACTTTATCAAGATCTAAGGAAACACTTTTTTTTTCCTTGCACTCTCTCCTTCCTCTCTTTCGGGGCCAGTCACAGTGTGGTTTTCCCTATTCATTCTCACATTCTGGCTTTCAACTCTCACACTGAAGATCACACAGATCTGGAAGCAGGCTGGGTTGCCTGGTACCAGTACTCTAGTATGAAGAGAAGGGAACTTTGCCCACATGAGGGACCAGGGTCTGCGTGGAAAAGGAAACAACATTATTGAGTGTGTATTGTATTTTAGGGTTTTAACATGCAACTGCTCATTGCATCCTCACAGCACCCCTTAGAGGTAGATATATTGTCCCCATTTTACAGGTAAAGCAATGGGCCCAGTAAGGGGAAATGGCTTGTCCATTATCACCCTGTAAGGGATAGTCCTGGAATTGGAGTTATGACCTCCTGGCTTCCTTCTCAGTTCCCAAGAGGAGACAAATGGCATCCAAAGCAGTGGAAGGGTGAGAGAGGCGAGCCAGGAGTGGGCAGTGAGATTTGAATAACTTCCAGATTTCTGTCTGTGAGGCCAACAGGGTCGGGTGTTGGCTCCGTGTATCCTCCAGCCCCCACCCTGTCACTGTCAAGCCTGACACTCAACAGGTGATCAACTGTTGGCTAAAGGATGGCCAAAGTTAGTTTCAGAAAACTGAAGGATGGTGGAAGAGGGGGCAGAGAAAAGGGAGGAAAAGGAAAACGAAGCAAATCAAGGAAAATTTGCTTAAGGGACAAACGGGAAGACTGAACTGTTCTCCCACTGTGGCTGGAAAAACTGTCCCAGCCCAAGAAATGGTTCTTGGTTTGCCTCTGTGCAGAGACTACCTGCTTGCCTCTGCCATCAGGCAGAGAGTGAGTGCAGGGCCAGGCGCAAGGCTCCCACTCAGCAGCCAGTGCCTCTGGCACTGAAGCTCAATGCAAACTTGAGTTCAAAAAGTGTCGCACCAGGGCCCACAGGGCTGAAGAGAAGCTCCTGGCTACCCAGAGAGTGTGTAAAGACTGCTTCCAGGGTATCTGTCAGTCCAGAACTGTTGCTGATTTACTTCGGCAGCCCTCCATCCTTGGCCAGGTGTTGCTCCTAGCCCTTGCCTCCTCCACCTCCCTTTGCACCCGCCTCTGCCTCTACCGGCTTGCCAGCTCCAGCCTCCAGTTAATGAAAAGTGAGGATCGGCTGCACAGAGAGCTGTCAGACCCCTCATTTCTCCCCTGGGATATTGACTCCAGCTCCGGGAGACCGACAGGTGAAAGGAGGCAGGTGGGGTGCGACAGGTGAAAGGAGGCAGGTGGGGTGCGGAAAGCCGAGGTAGGGGCCCGGGCTGCTGAGAGCTCAGAGCCCAGGAGGTAGTGCCAAGCTCCAAATCTCAAGGGCTTAGCTAAGCAGGGAAGGCCCTAGGATGCTCTTTCTGCTTGGGATCCTCAACTTTTCTCTGACGAACGGGAGACTTAACGAACCCCAATCCACCACACCCCGACCCGGATCGACCCCGAACTAGCACCTCGTGCGAGCTGGGCTTCAGTGAGCGCGACGCGCAGCGCCTCGGAGCCGGAGACCGCGGCCGGGTGCTTCCTCCCATCTCCTTCCATTCCTTCCCTCTTGCTCCCCCTCCCTCCTGCACTCCCTCCCTCGCGGCCGCGGCCTTTATTAGGGATTCCGCGGCTGTCGGTCCCGCCATCCATCCTGTCCGCCGGCAATTAGGCGGCCAGACAAAGAGCAGCTTCGGATGGATGAGGGTCCCGGCGGATCGGAAATGTGAAGGGTCAGCGCTGCCGCCCGCGGCGCACCCCGCTCCCCCTTCCGCATAATCACCGGCCGCCCGTCACTCAGCCGGCCGCCCGGGGAGCTCCCGGGCCCGGCCCCGGAGAGGGCGGCGTGCGGTTGCAGCCTAGGCGCGCAGGGCAGGACGAGGGCGGACCTGCGGCAGGGGCGTCTCCCACAGGGCAGCTGAAAACTGCGGCCTGAGGCGTCTAGCAGAAAGGAGGGGGGAAATTATGGCCCCGGGCGCTCCCAGAAGGGAAACTGGGGCTGGGGGCTGAGGGCCTACCTGTGGGGAAGAGGGAACAAAAGCTGAGGAGACCGGAGGCCCGAGGTGCAGGGCGCCCCCTGCTGGGAAGCTGGGGACCAAGCCCTAGGGGTCCGGCAGGTACAGATGGAACCAGGCCCAGGGCGACCCCTCCTAGGGAAACCAAGGGTTTCTAGCCTGGCTCGCCTCCTACCGACTTTGAATGACACTGCGCTTCTCTGCCCGCTCTGTTCAGTAAAACGCAACCCATCCGCATCCACTCAAGAGTCCTGGCGAACCCGAGGGGAGCCGAGAGGGAGTCCAGGGAGTCCAGGTTTTACTGCAGATTCTTTGGCCCTAGCTCCCAGCTGACAAATCAACATCTCAATCTGACAATTAGTGGTCGAGATGGGGGGTGAGGGACTCTCACAGCCCAGGCCTCTCAGCCCTCCCGGCGGGAGGCAGAGAGGTGGGCGGTCCTGGCAGTGATAAACGACTCCAGGGGGGCCGGGGGCCCGGAGCGCGCATTCATTACTCGACTGACAGGCGGGTGGCGGGCCGGGCGGGCTCCGAGTGGACGTGCTGGGAAAGAGGCCGGTAGCGAGAGGGGGATAAGGCAAGCGTTTAACAGTCCCACTGCTCCGTCTGCTCCTGGTCCTTCACCTTGACCCTGGGACTTGACTTCCTTGAGCTCGGGCTCCCAGTTATTGGAGCTGACCCTGGCTGGGACGCAAGGGCGGGGACCTAAGTCCTCTTCTGGGGTTAGGTGATTTAAGGTCTGAGATGTCAAGGAAGGGTATTAGGCAGGTCTCAAGACTAGGTGCTTCGGCCTGACCTCTGAGAAATTGTGCGTGACTGCGCACTCAGAGGTGGTGTGTGTGACAGGGATTGATGAGTGTGGATTGCACGTGGGAGTCAGTGACTGTGTGTGTCAGTGCTAGGTATGTGTCAGTATGATTTTGTCAGTGGAGGTGTAAGATTCCGGTCTGAGGATGAGCCACCACCTCTCCCTGTGTGTCTGTCTCCCCACTACTCCCCAGCTGGCTGTCAGTTCTGTCTCCAGTTGTGGAGGAACTGGCAGTGCGCAAGGTGACAGCTGAGGTGTGCTGCTGGGGGGGGGGGTGGGGGTAGTGCTAGATGTTAACTGTGAGAGCGCTGGTCAGAACAGCTGCTCCCTTCCAGCACCTTGACCACTAACATCCCTACCCCCAAGGGTCTTGAAAGTAGTGGATGGTTTTTTTGTTTGTTTGTTTGTTTTGCCAAAGTTTGGACACCTAGTTGCTGTGCCCTGGGGAAGAAAGTGATTACTGCCATAGTTCTCTAGCCCATACCCCTACACATACACATACACCATCTCCAATATAAGACATGATCTCCAACCCATGTGGCCTCCCTAGGCTTGTGGTGGCCAGAGAGGAGTTGGTAGATGTTGAGGAGACACCTGTGTGATGCTCAAGAAGAGAGGGGCCGGCCTTCAGACCTCCAAGACAGCCTATCTCTTTGGAGCCTGTACTAGCGGCCTCTGGGACCCTAACCTTTTGGGTCTCAGGTCCAAGTTAGTTAGTAGTTTACACCTTGGGAGGGTAATGCTAACTGCACTCTAATTCTTCTCCCTAATAACTCTCTTCAGTTTGGCTTCCTCTTCACTCTCATTCCTCATTCTCAAAAACACCAAGAAGTTGAACCTGGCCTCCTTCTCAGTCCTGAAACTCCTGGGTCTACAGAGCAGAGAACTGGGGTGACTCTGGATCTCTGGCCCCTTGTTTTGTTCAGCAAGACCCCTTCTCTTTGCCTTACTGTTCCTTGAGGCTAGGGTATCTCCTGGAACTTCTCTATCTTTACCTCTATACCCTCCTCCTCCTCCTCCTCCTCCTCCTCCTCCTCCTCCTCCTCCTCCTCCCCCTCCTCCTCCTCCTCCTCTTCCTCCTCTTCCTCCTCCTCCTTCTTCAGAAGGAGTCTTGCGCGGTCTCCCAGGCTGAAGTACAGTGGCACAATCTCGGCTCACTTCAACCTCTGTTCAAGAGGTTTCCTGCCTCAGACTCCTGAGTAGCTGGGACTACAGATGCCTGCCATTACACCCAGCTATTTTTATTTTTTTGTATTTTTATTAGAGACAGGGTTTCACCATGTTGGCCAGGCTGGTCTCGAACTCCTGACCTCAGGTGATCCACCCACCTTAGTCTCCCAAAGTGCTGGGATTACAGGCATGAACCACCACAACTGTCCTCTGTACCCTCCTTTGTGTCTGCATATTTCCAAATTTAGGAATCTTCCAAATTTGTCTTCCTACATTTTGGGGTCTCTCTCTTTGTTCCTCTTGGGGCTCTTCTCTCTAAGAATACAACAGCCCAGCAGAATACCCCATGGAGATTGGAGTAGAAGAAGGAGGAGGGCTTTCTTCCTGCCCCCATCCAGAGGCTATTGCTAACCCAAGGATGGTCACACCGTGTCAAGGCTTGGCCACGCGCAGGTCACTTCACATTCTAGGCACAGGCGCTTGGTCGATGCCCTGCTGTCCATCCCTCCTCCAACCGCCCTCCTCCTGGCCCCCGCCCCCTCTGCCCGCCTGGAAAAGGCAAATTTGACATTTTTAAATCCCGAGCCTTAGAGGGATCGATGCGGCCCGGGGGCCCCGCCCGGGGTCGATATTCCTGATTGGGAAGCGGCCGCTGCGCGGAGCCCGCGTGTAAATCACCCGGGCTGGGGGAGGGGGCGTGGGGAGCCTACCAGGTCCAAGAAGCGCGAAGCCAGGAGGGGTCGGGACCCGGGCGGAACCCAAGGGCGTTGGAATGAGAGCGACAGGCCTTAGAGAACCGGAGAGATGCCCGCTGAGGGCCTCCCCCTCCCCCGCTCAGCTCTGCCAACTCCCCCGGCCGGCTCTAGTCTCGCTTCAGCGGCCGCTACCCTTCGTTGCCCCTGGAGCCGCTGGGGAGGCCAGTGTCGGAGCCAGCCATGCGGCGGCTCCTCTCCGGCCGCTCCCGCGGGGCCGGGGCTTCGGCGGCTGCTGTCACGGAGCCGACAGGCCGGGCGGGCAGGGAAGGGGCGGGTGGTGGGGAAGAGGCGGTGGAGTGAGGCTGGCTCAGTGCTGGCACTCAGTGGGCGCGCAACATTTATTTGCCAAACTGAGAGTCTGGGACACCAAGCGGCGCAGGGAAGGGGGTCGGAGGACAAAGGCGGCTACGAGATGGCCCAGACCTGGTGAGAGCGGAAGCCTCACTCGAGGGGGAAGGCACTCGAGGTTGCTCTGGGGACTGCTGGGCTGGGAAAGACCACCTCAGCCCCCACCGGGGAGAACCGGGTAGTAAACAAGACAGAATGGGGCAGGCAGGAAAGTTTGAACCCCTCCTACAAGCGCCTCCTTCACCCCCGCCTCCGATCCTTGTCGCGCTCCGCTGGGGAAACCGAGGCAGCCGAGACTGAGAAGGGCCAAGAACGTTAAAAGCGGGGTCAGCGACGAGGCTGGGGCAGCAACCAGAATTCCCGCGCGGTTTCTGGATTCCCCCGTCCACGCGGGGCCCGTTTGCGGGTAAATGCACCACCACGCCCCCCACCACAGCGCAGACCGTTTCCTCTCGCTACAGCTTGTCAGATCCCCCCACCTCCCACTCTGCGCCAGTTTATAGAACAACAATTTGGGGAAAACAATCCGGGCCGAGTGACGGCCCAGTAATTGTGACAAAGTGAGTGCGGGCAACTGGAGAGAGTGCTAGGGCGGGAACGCTGCGGGGCGAGGAGGAGGCTGGGGCACCTCCCCCCGCCCTGCCGCCCCCTAGTTCTTATTCTGGTCACCTCCCATTCCTCTTCTTGACTCTTCTCCAATTCCTCTTTTCCCGGCCCCTCGCGCCTTCCTTCGCTTGTTCCTCCATCGCTCTTCCCTTTCCTCCCGGTAACAGCTCTTCTCTCGCTTCCCTCAACCCACCGCCCTCCCCCGGTTCGCTTTTTCCTCGCTCACTTCTGCCCTCTCCTCCGCCCTCCACTCGTTTCTTCAGCTTTTTCTCTCACTCACGTTGCCCTTTGGCCCCTGGCTCTCCCAGCACAATTCGCTTCTCTCACTCCCCAGTCCTAGCTTCCGGAGATCGAGCTTTGAGCCCCATCCCGACCCCCACTCTCTGGGTCGCCAGCCTGCATTCTTGGGTTCCTTGGCCGGTAGAGCTGGTGGCGCGCTGCTGCCCAGGTGCCCCAGCAGCCATCCCCTTTCCTCTCCCTTGTGTAGCTGCCGCCCCCACCCCACCCCCCGAGCCAGGAGATTGTTTGTCCAGCGGCGGCCGCTGCGGCCCACGCTGTTTGCAAAGCTTAGCGCGCCGTCGCGCAGTTAGGGCCCAATTAAGTCTCATTCATTATTCAGCGCCCCTGTCTGCCCCCGCCCCCAGCAGTCTGAGGCGTCGCTTTGGGGCCCCTCCCAGCCTTAGACCCGCAGTGAGCCCTAAGAGGTTATATAGAAAGCAGCATTTCCTCTCTAGGCCGAGAAGAGGGCTGAGGGCGCCGGGGGTTTGGAGGGATCTGCTTACTGCAGGGAGGTGACACCGGCAAGGCCGACCGTTCCCCACAAACGCCCTCAAGTCCGGATTGGGGGACCTTGGAGATCCACGAGATTTCCAGAGAAAGAAACTGAGGCCCAAGGAGCTGCATGACTTAACCAAGGTCACGGAGTAGAACCCGGGATTGGAGCGAGGCCGGGACATTGAAATGAAGGTGTCTTGCATTGCAGCTCCGTGGCAGCTCAGAGGCGCGGGAAGGCAGACCACCCCCAGCCTCGGGCTGCGGCCTCGCCCTCCTAGTGGTGCCTCCCGCCCTCCATCTCTCTGCTCCGGTTTCTTCCTCTGGCCCTTGGCCCGCGGGACAGAGCAGCCCTGGATTGGGAGGCTCCTCAGGTCTCATGCTCAGGTGCAAAAGCAAAGCCCTTAACTGGAAGGCCCAAAGGCGGGCCCGTGAGGCAAGCTCTGTGGGGGGCTGAGGCCAGCCTGTGTTTGGGGTGGTCCCTCCCTGCAGTAGTCAGCCTGTCAGTGGATGTCTCTGCCTTAGGGAAATTGGAGGTGGAACCTTCCAGTCTTGAAGGTCAACCGACCGTGAAGAGAGGAGCTTGCAGCTTGAGGTGAGGGGGAATCACCTTTCTATTTATGGGGGTGGGAAGAGGCAATCAAGGGCATATTCTTGCATTTACAGGAGTTTGTCCTTTTTTCAGCACTACAGATAGGAGCGTCCCTTGCTCCCGCCAGGCAGCCCCTCAGTAGGGGCCGCCGTGTGCTGCTGTGCCTCGGCATCCGCGCAAGGTGAGTCTGGGACCGCCCGGAGCCGCTCTTCTTCAGCGGCAGCGCCACCTGGCGGCCGTGGCGCCTTGGTGCGGGAGGCACTGGGCCTGGACTGGGCGCTGAGCTCGAGCGAGCTGACGGCGTCTGCAGAGCCTTGCACCGAACTTCCCTGCGAGGGAGGGCGGGAGGAGTCCCCGGCAGGAAGGTGATCTCTAGGGGGCCGGGGAGGGGCCCTGGGGAGGAGCCTGGTCTGGGGACGCCCGACTTCCGTGACACAAAAGACAAAGTCCATTTGGATGGAAGTAGGAGCCGGGCGAGACAGGCCATTTTCACTCTGTAGTCAAAGGAAATGACTGGTCTGATGCGGTCTGGGAGCGGGGCACCCAGGTACGGACGCTCAGTTTGGGACTAGAGGGTGCTGGCTGGTGGTCGCTCCACGTAAAGGGACACTGGCAGGCACGCTTGGCATCTGGTTTAATATAGTGAGGATTCGTCCAGCTGCTGTGGAGAGGCTTTCCAAGCCGGCCCCCCAAAAATGTAGGGTGCCAAGGTCTAGGTCAAACGTAGTTTTCCAGGATATTTTAATAGAGGGAATTCAAGACCCCTTTCAAGTTTGACGTGTGGGAAAATCTCATGACCTGGAGAGTTCGGAATGCTGGAGCCGGGCTAAAGCTTGGGCCCGCTCCAAAGTGTGGTAGGGCAGCCACAATTGGAGTTAAGTCAGGGGTGAGACAGAGACTTTCAAAATGTATGGGAACTTTGGAAAGGCATCCAATGCAGCCCTGCCCCTCCACACATTCCCCCATGAGTCATTTGGGGTCACTGGTCTCAGGGGAGGTCTGAAATTTAAACAGCTTCCTCCTCTAAATCTGGAGTCACTGTGGTTGTTGTAAAGAATGGGACTGAGGTGCTAAAGTGATATGAGATAAATAGCATTGTGGGGACTCAGGCAGATCTGGAGTCTACATTTTTATTTTTTTAATTGAGACACAGTTTTGCTCTTGTCGTCCAAGCTGAAGTGCAGTGGCGCAATCTTGGCTCACGGCAACCTCCACCTCCTGGGTTCAAGTGATTCTCCTGCCTCAGCCTCCTGAGTAGCTGGGATTACAGGTGCCAACCACCATGCCCGGATAATTTTTTGTATGCTTAGTGGAGATGAGGTTTCACCATGTTGGGCAGCCTGGTCTTGAACTCCTCCCCTCAAGTGATCCACCTGCCTTGGCCTTCCAAAGAGCTAGGATTGCAGGTGAGAGGCACTGTGCCTGGCCTGGATGCACCTTTATTAGAAGGAGAAATGGTTGCTGTTTGGAGCCTGGACATCGTCTTATGACTCTGCTTTTCCATCTCTTAGGGCCTAAGGACAACTCTGGAACCATGACGTCCATGATTCTCACAGGGGACCCTGAGATTTCTATGCTGTGAGAAACTGGACCTATTCTGAGACCTTTGCCTTACAGGATGGCCAAGGGGCTCCTGGTGACCTATGCCCTCTGGGCTGTGGGGGGCCCTGCTGGGCTCCACCACCTATACCTAGGAAGGGACAGCCATGCCCTGCTCTGGATGCTGACCCTGGGGGGTGGTGGGCTGGGCTGGCTTTTGGAGTTCTGGAAACTCCCAACCTTTGTAGCTCAGGCCAACAGAGCCCAGGGACAGAGGCAGAGCCCCCGAGGGGTGACACCCCCTCTAAGTCCCATTCGATTTGTCGCCCAGGTGATAGTTGGCATCTATTTTGGCCTTGTGGCGCTGATTAGCCTTTCTTCCATGGTCAACTTCTATATTGTGGCCCTCCCACTGGCAGTTGGCTTAGGAGTCTTGCTGGTGGCTGCTGTTGGCAACCAGACCTCAGACTTTAAGAACACTCTGGGGGCAGCATTTCTCACTTCTCCTATCTTCTATGGCCGCCCCATAGCTATCCTGCCCATCAGTGTGGCTGCCAGCGTTACAGCTCAGAAGCATCGCCGCTACAAAGCGTCAGTAGCATCAGAGCCACTCAGCGTGAGGCTCTACCGGCTAGGCTTGGCTTACCTTGCTTTCACGGGCCCACTGGTATACAGTGCCCTCTGCAACACAGCTGCCACCCTCAGCTATGTGGCAGAAACCCTTGGCTCCCTCTTGAACTGGTTCAACTTCTTCCCCCTTCTTGGCCGCCTCATGGAGCTTTTCCTTCTTCTGCCTTACCGGATCTGGAGGCTACTGATAGGGGATCCTGGCTTCAACAGCAGCTACTTCCAGGAGTGGGAGAAACTCTATGAGTTTGTTCAGAGTTTTCAGGATGAGAAGCGTCAACTGGCTTACCAGGTAAGGCTTTCTTCCCCATCAGTCCTGTCTGGTGGCTCTGGTAGCCCTCATGTGGAAGGACTGTTCTCGTGTCAGTTGGCCAGGCGCTGGAAGCATGCTCTGGCTTCTTTGGGTATCTGTGTGCAATGGGCAAAGGTCACAGAGGCTGTAATAGTGAGTAGGAAAGCTATATGTATATATTGTTTACTTTTTATTGAGGTACGACATATATAAAGTGCGCTAATTTTATGTATACCCCGCTTAGATCAAGGTATGAAACATTTCCAGCACTAAGGAATTTTTTTATTCCCCTTCTCAGCCTATACTCCCACCTTCAGAGGTCATCTCTGTTCTGACTTTTGTCACCATACATTAGTTTTGCTCATTCTTGAGCTCCAAATAGGTGGAACCATCCAATATGTATTCTTTTGCATTTGGCTCCCTCCTTCCCTCCCTCCCTCCCTCCCTCCCTCCCTCCCTTCCTTCCTTCCTGATGGAGTCTTGCTCTATTGCCAGGCTGGAGGGCAGTGGCGTGATCTTGGCTCACTGCAACCTGTGCCTCCCAGGTTCAAGTGATTTTCCTGCCTCTGCCTCCTGAGTAGCTGGGACTACAGGTGCACACCACCACCCCCAGCTAATTTTTGTATTTTTGGTAGAGACGGGGTTTCACCATGTTGGCCAGGATGGTCTTGACCTCTTGACCTCATAATCCATCTGCCTCAGCCTCCCAAAGTGCTGGGATTACAGGTGTGAGCCACCGTGCCTGGCCTTGTATTTGGCATCTTTCATCTTTCATTTAACATAATGTTTATGAGATTTATTTCTCTTGTTACTTGCAATTGTAAATTGTTTTCACTGTTGTAAAGTATCCCATTGTACGATTATAGCACAGTTTATCTACTCCACTGTGAATAAACATTTTGGTTGTTTCTGGTTTGGGGTTATTATAAATAAAGCTGCTTTGAGCTTTCTTGTACATGTCTTTGATGGACGTATATACATTTTATGTCTTTTGTTGGGAAATCTTGTCAGGGATATGAAAGTCCAGGTTGGAAAATGGGCAATTGTGACTAATGGCTCTTGCCATGAGATCTAGAGCTTGTCCATGTTTCAAAAGGCTGGTATTCTTTTCTCTAAAATAATTTTTTTCTTATTATTACTCTGTAATTCTAAGCTGAGCTGCTGGACCTTTCCCATGGGCAGCAAGTAGAAGCCAATTCTAGAGATATGATAGCCTGATTTAGCAAAGGTGCAAGAAGAGGCCCAGGTACTCTGAAAACTTGGGTGACTCTGATTTGTCATCTTCTGTTTCCATAAGGTTTTGGGCCTCCCAGAATGGGCAACAAATGAAGAAATACATCAGAGTTATCGGGAGCTAGTGAAGGTCTGGCACCCAGACCACAACCTGGACCAGACAGAGGAGGCACAGAGGCACTTCCTGGAGATCCAGGCTGCATATGAAGTCCTGAGTCAACCCAGGAAGCACAGGGGATCCTGGAGGTGAGAAGAAATGTCCCCCTGAGGATGGACTTCTTAGCAGAGCTTGGCAACTTGTCCCAAATCTAGCTTTGCCCACAAATGGCATCCCAACAGCATTGAAGAAACTCCTTGGTGGCTCACGCCTGTAATCCTGGCACTTTGGGAGGCTGAGGCAGGCAGATCACCTGAGGTCAGAAGTTCAAGACCAGCCTGACCAACATGGAGAAACCCTATCTCTACTAAAAATACAAAAAATTAGCCAGGTATGGTGGTGCACACCTGTAATCCCAGCTTCTGGGGAGGCTGAGGCAGTAGAATGGCTTGAACCTGGGAGGCAGAGGTTGCAGTGAGCCAAGATCGTGCCATTGCAGTCCAGCCTGGGCAACAAGAGCAAAACCCCATCTCAAAAAAAAGAAAAAGAAACTGCTTGCAGTGGACATGAGAAAACCTTAAAGGAGTGAGAAAGATTGCAGTAGAAGAATGTGTTTATATTCTGAATTTCTGGACTCTTGGCTATTGTAATTTTTTTCTTAAAACCAGAGACTGAGAGGCATATTGTAAAACAATCAAATATCTTTTAGAGTATGTATAACTATTAATTATCAATAAAAATAATTAGAAAAAATATATCTTTTAGAGAACACACCACTTTATCCCACCCATGTTGTATCGATATGTGATGGAGGAAGGTTATTTAACTTTTTTTTTTTTTTTTAAGAGGGAGTCTTGCTCTGTCTCCTAGGCTGGAGTGCAGTGGCACCATCTCAGCTCACTGCAACCTCTGCCTCCTGGGGTCAAGCGATTCTCCTGCCTCAGCCTCCTAAGTAGCTGGGACTACAGGCGTGCACCACCATGCCTGGCTAATCTTTTTTATTTTTCTTTCTTTTTTTTTTTTTCAATTTTCCCAGAAGCCCAAGATCAATTTTCTTTTTCTTTTATTTATTTTTTATTATTTTATTTTATTTTATGTTTTTAATCTTTTTGTATTTTTAGTAGAGACAGGGTTTCACCATGTTGGCCAGGATGGTTTCAATCTCTTGACCTCATAATCTGCCTGCCTCAGCCTCCCAAAGTGCTGAAATTACAGATGTGAGCCACCAAGCCCAGCCTTTTTTTTTTAGAAAGAGACCAGGCTGGAATGCAGTAGCCCATCTCAGCTCACTGCAACCTCTGCCTCCTGGGTTCAAGCAATTTACGTGCCTCAGCTTCTCGAGTAGCTGGGATTACAGGCATGTACCACTATGTCCAGCTAATTTTTTGTGTTTTTAGTAGAGATGGGATTTCACTATGCTGGCCAGGCTGGCCTGAAACTCCTGGCCTTAAGTGATCCACCTTCCTCAGCCTCCCAAAGGGCTGGGATTACAGGTGGTGAGCCTCCATGCCCTACCTATAAAAGAGCTTTAAAAAATTCAGGCCGGGCCCAGTGGCTCACGCCTGTAATCCCAGCACTTTGGGAGGCCGAGGCGGGTGGATCACGAGGTCAAGAGATCGAGACCATCCTGGTCAACAAGGTGAAACCCCGTCTCTACTAAAAATACAAAAATTAGCTGGGCATGGTGGTGTGTGCCTGTAGTCCCAGCTACTCAGGAGGCTGAGACAGGAGAATTGCTTGAACCCAGGAGGCGGAGATTGCGGTGAGCCGAGATCACGCCATTGCACTCCAGTCTGGGTAACAACAGCAAAACTCGGTCTCAAAAAAAAAAAAAAAAAAAATTTGCCAATGAATTTACTTATATACCATAATTTCAAGATCCAATTAATTTTCACACCATTTTAATGTTGCCAAGAATTGACATACATTTGCTTTGCCAAACACTTATAGTTTGTCAGATTATCATGTTGAATTTTCATAGGCTATTAATAATTTTTAATATGATATGTAGCACTACTTCTGTAAAACATAAATATATCCAAAATAATCTATAAGGAAAAAGAGACCAAGGAGTGGTTAGGGTCTTTACTTGATATGGAAAATTATTTTACTGTTCTCAATGTTTTCTTTTGTTTTGTTTTGAGACAGAATCTTGCACTGTTGCCAGGCTGCAACGCAGTGGTACAGTTTCAGCCCACTGCAACTTCCGCCTCCAGGGTTCAAGTGATTCTCCTGCCTCAGCCTCCCAAGTAGATAGGTCTACAGGTGCATGCCACCATGCCTAGCTAATTTTTTATTTTTAGTAGAGACAGGGTTTCACCATGTTGGCCAGGATGGTCTCACATCTTGACCTGGTGACCTGCCCGCCTCGACCTCCCAAAGTGCTAGGACTACAGTCGTCAGCCACCGTGCCTAGCTACTGTTCTCAAATTTTATTATGGGTTTTTGTTACAAAATATGGTAATATTTTAATTTACTCAAGTGGGAACTACTGATAAGCAGTTCTTATTTTTCCAGCATAAGCAAGGCTACAATAAATATCTTTGACTATATGCACTTTTGTTTTTGTTGAAGCTATATCCCGATTAAGTGATAAATAGGGTCAAGCAGAAGACATGGTTTTACAATTTTTATTAATATTGTATCGGGCCAGGCATGGTGGTTCAGGCCTGGCATTCCAGAACTTTTCGAGGCTGCGGTGGGAGGATAGCTTAGCTCAGAAGTTCAAGACCAGCTTGGGCAACCAGCAAGACCTCATCTCTAATAAAAAAATAAAACAGCCGGACACGATGGCAAGTGCCTGTAGTCCCAGCTTCTTGGGAGGCTGAGGCTGCAGGATCACTTGAGTCCAGGAGTTCTGGGCTGTAGGACACTATGCTGATTGGGTGACCAAACTAGGTTCAGCATCAATATGGTGACCTCCCAGGAGCAGGGGACCACTAGGTTACCTAAGGAGGGGTGAACTGGCCCAGGTTGGAAACTGAGCAAGTCAAAACTCTGGTACTGATCAGTTGTGGGATCTCGACTGTGAATAGCCACTGCACTCCAGCCTGGGCAATATAGCAAGACTCTGCCTCTTAAAAAATAATAATAAAAAATAAAAATAAATGAACAAAAATAAAACTAACACAAAATAAGCTGAGTGTGGTGGCACATGCCAGTAGTCCCAGCTAGTTGGAAGGCTGAGGTAGGTAGACTGCTTGATCATGGGAGGTTGAGGCTACAGTGAACTGTAATGGCACCACTGCACTCCACCCTGGGCAACACAGCAAGACCCTGCCTCAAACAATTGTATTTGATTGATATTGTATCAGATTGCTTCTGAAAAAGGTTGTAACAATTTAGACTTTCACAAAGTGCAAGAAACTGGCCTTTTCTTTGTAACTGGCATGGAATGTTACCACTCTTTTAAACTTGTCAAGATGATGGTGAGAAATAGCATCTAATTTATTTATTTATTTTAGAGATGGGGTTTCACCATGTTGACCAGGCTGGTCTTGAACTCCTGACCCCAGGTGGTCCACCAGCCTCGGCCTCCCAAAGTGCTGGGATTACAGGCATGAGCACCACACCCAGCCTCTAATTACTTTAATTTGCTTTTCCCTAATGCCTAATGAAGTTCAGCATCTCTTCAAATCTTTATTGGGCATTTGCATTTTCTCTTCAGTGAATTGCTTCATCATATACTCTATTTCTTTTTAAATTGTGTTCCAATTTATTTCTCTGAAATCTATTTTGGTGGTATCCTTGCATGTTAGAAACCTTAGCCCTTTATAATATGTGTTGTAGATACTATTCCCTAGCCTATGACTTGTCTTTTATCCTTGAGCATGAGTTTTAGTGTCAGAAGAACCAATGGTAGGATTTGAATTAGGTTGCATTATTTTCTAGTTGTCCTATTTTTTATTCTTTCAGCCTCTTAGAATCTTAGTTTCCTTTACAACTGGATATAGTATCCATTTTATTTTTTAAAATGTTTTGGCTGGGTGTGGTGGCTCACACCTGTAATCCAGCACTTTGTGGGGCCAAGGAGGGCAGATCACCTGAGGTCAGAAGTTTTATACCAGTATGGCCAACATGGTGAAACACTGTCTCTACTAAAAATACAAAAAGTAGCCAGGCATGGTGCCACACGCACTCCAGCCTGGATGACAAAATGAGACTCCGTCTCAAAAAAGATTATTAAAAAAATTAATTCATGTATTTATTTATTGAGACAGGGTTTTGCTCTGTTCCCCAGGCTGGAGTTTAGTGGGGTGATCATAGCTTGCTTTATCCTGGAACTCCCGGGCCCAAATGATCCTCCTGCCTCTTTTTCCCAAGTAGCTGGAACTACAGACAGGCACCACCCTGCCTGGCTTTTTGTTGTTGTTTGTTTATTTGTTTTTATAGAGATGGGGTCTTGCCATGTGGCCCAAGCTGGTCTCTAACTCCTAGTTTCAACCAACCCTCCAGCTTTGGCCTACCAAAGTTCTGGGATTACAGATGTGAGCCAAGTATCTACTTTAAAAGGGTTGCTATGGCCGGGTGTGGTGGCTCACACCTGTAATCTCAGCACTTTGGGAGGCTGAGCCCAGAGGATCACCTGAGGTCAGAAGTTCCAGACCAGCCTGGCCAACATGGTAAAACGCTGCTCTACTAAAAATACAAAAATGAGCCAGGCTCATTTTCAGTGGGGCACACGCCTGTAGTCCCAGCTACTCTGGAGGCTGAGTGGGGAGAATTGCCTGAAGCCAGGAGGCAGAGGTTACAGTGAGCCGAGATTTTGCCACTGCACTCCAGCCTGGGCGACAGAGTGAGACTCCACACTCCAACCTGGGCAACAGAGTGAGCCACAGTTTCAATAAACAAACAAAATAAAAACAAATAAATAAGTAAATGAAATGAAAATAAAACCCAAAATACAATCTTAAAAAAAGGAAGAAGTTTAGTAAATAGGAAATCTAAGACATTAACAAGTGAGTCTTCCTTATTTTCTACCTTAGTTGATTTAATGAAATCCAGTGATTTCTTATTCTCCCATTTACACAAATCAAAAATTCACAGATCATTTGAAGAGTTAGAAGGGAACTGAGAAGGACTGTATTCCAAGCAACTATACAGTACAGAATCTTGGGAACAGCTTGCCTCAGAGATGACCATTTTGGCTTTTGCTTGAATTATAAATCTTATACCTGCCTCACCTTTTAAACATCCTTAATTGTTCCCTAAATTTGCTTCCCTTAATGTCTTTCTGGACCTGCCATCTCTTGCTCCAAAGAACAAAAACAAAAAGACCCTTTCTTGATGAGAATCTGCTCCTCATCTCCTATCCCTCTAAATCTTTCATTTGCCACATTCACCATCAGCTTGTTTAAGGAGGAGGCACTGTAGTCTGAGTGAGGAGGGATGAAAAGGTGAAGAGATGGGGCTCTATTTCTGCCTCTTGCACTGATCATACTTGTGACTTTGGGTGAGCCACTTTTCCCCTGGAGCCTCAGTTTATTTCTTGTCATGTGAGGAAGACGGACTTAAATGATTTTTTTTTTTTTTTAAAGACAGAATTCTTTGTTGCACAGGCTGGAGTGCAGTGGCACGGTCACAGCTCACTGCAGCCTTGATCTCCTGGGTTCAAGCGATCCTCCCACCTTAGCTTCCCAAAGTGTTAGGATTATGGGCATGAGCAACTGACCCCAGTCTAGATGACCTTTAAGATTACTTCCAACCCTGTATTCTGTAGTTCTTAATTTTTCAGCTGAGGCTTGTATTAAATGGTTTGATTTGTCATCTTCTGTCTGCCCCCTTGTGGACATTGTTTAGGGAAGAAAATAAAATACTTAATTGCTTGAAGAGCAATATAATGACCACCTATCCCACCCTTCAAAAATTCACTTGCATCATGCTGTTTGTTTTCAATTATTCATGTTCACTTCTAGTCCTCATTCATAAATGTACATCCTTTAACATGGTTGAATCATTTCAGGGACATAATTTTGTACTTTTCCCCTCCTTCCTGATAATGATAATGTCTTTATTGTAAAATGTAAACATGCTTGTGATTCAATAAACTTTTAAAATATTACTATAAAGACTTTGTTATATATATTTAATTGAGATATAATTCATATAGCTTAAACTTCACCCTTTAAAAGTGTACGATTCGCCAGTTGCGGGTACTCACGCCTATAATCCCAGCACTTTGGGAGGCCGAGGCGGGTGGATCACAAGGTCAAGAGATCGAGACCATTCTGATCAACATGGTGAAACCCCGTCTCTATTAAAAATAAAAAAATTAGCTGGGCATGGTGGCACGCGCCTGTAGTCCCACCTACTTGGGAGGCTGAGGCAGGAGAATTGCTTGAACCCAGCAGGCGGAGGTTGCAGTGAGCCGAGATCGTGCCATTGCACTCCAGCCTGGGTAACAAGAGCGAAACTCCATTTCAAAAAAAAAAGTGCAATTCAGTAGTTTCTGATATTTTAACAAGGTTGTATAATCATCACCACTATTTAATTCCAGAATGTTTTACCATGCCGAAAAGAAACCTCAGACTCCTTAGCAATCACTCTGTTTCCTCCTCCTCCTAGCCTCTGCAATCACTGATCTACTTTCTGATTCTCTAGATTTGCCTATCATGGACATTTTATTTAAACAGCATCACACAATATGTTGCCCTTTGTGTGTCTGGCTTCTTTCATTGAACACAGTGTTTCCAAGACTCAAATATGGGCTGGGCACGATGGCTCATGCCTGTAATCCCAGCACTTTGGGAGGCCGAGGCAGGTGGATCACCTGAGGTCAGGAGTTCGAGACCAATCTGACCAACATGGTGAAACCCTGTCTCTACTAAAAATACAAAAATTAGCCGGGTGCGGTGGCATGCATCTGTAGTCCCAGCTACTTGGGAGCTGAGGCAGAAGAATTGCTTGAACCTGGGAGGTGGAGGAGGTTGCAGTGAGCTTGGATCATGCCACTGCACTCCAGCTGAGTGACAGAAAAAAGAAAAAAAAAGATTCAAATATGTTGAAGCATGCATTATCTTATATTTATTTTTTATCACACATCATTTTATCTTAATGCTGTATAATATTCCCTTTTGGAGAAACATTTATATCATGTTGTTGTAAAGAATGTGGCATCAATATCTTCATCCTCTAATTCATCTCTTCTCTTGAATTATTTTTTTAGAATACATTCCCATGGGTGGGATTACTGGGTCAAAGGGTATGAACATTTTTTACAGCTCTTGTCAATATTGCTCTTAAATTGTGGTGCCCAGAACTAAATGCAATTCTGAGATGTGTTCAGACAGAACAGGGTACTGTGGGGCTATTATGTTCTCAAGGTCTGAACCATATATAATCCTTTAAATCCAGCAGCCTAAAAATTTATCAGCTCTTTTTGGTTGCTATGTAAGTGTGACTCATTGAACTTATAGTCAACTGAGGCCCTTAGATCTTTTCCTAGGCACTGTGTCTTAGAGCTATGTTTGCATCTACTCTAGGACCCAGGAGGCTTTTGAGGACTCACTGACTTTAATCTACTACTGTATCTCTTAGTTTTATTTTCTTTCTTTCTTTTTTTTTCTGATGGATTCTTGCTCTGTTGCCCAGGATGGAGTGAAGTGGTATGATGTCGGCTCACTGCAACCTCTGCCTCCCGGTTTCTAGGGATTCTCCTGCTTCAGCCTCCTGAGTAGCCGGGACTACAGGCATGTGCCACCACACCCAGCTAAGATTTTGTATTTTTAGTAGAGACGGGGTTTCACTGTGTTAGCGAGGATGGTCTCAATCTCCTGACCTCGTGATCCTCCCGCGTTGGCCTCCTAAAGTGCTGGGATTACAGCCGTGAGCCACTGCCCGCTGCCCTTAGTTTTCTTTCCTCTTGAACAGTGGGGTGGTCCTAATAAGCTTGTAGAGGTGTGGTTTGTTGTAGTCTTAACTAGGAACTCCAGGTGGTGCTACAAGGCTGTCACAGGGTAAAATATGTCCCTGGCTTGCCCCCTTCACTTGAAAAAAAATGTGGTAGTGGCACCTTCATAGCAAGTCCGTTACCAGAGTTCAGCCCTCTCCTTTTGCTGAGAAGGAGCAAGAAACTGTGAAGTTGGATTTGGGGTGTTATTCAAGGCAAGCTCCAGTTTAAACAGGCTTTTCAGTTGTCATTTGATCTCCTAGGGGAATCTAGAGCTGTCTGTTTCATGTTAGAACTTTGAACACACATCTCATGCCACTGCTTTGGCTTTTGAAGTTCACACCCTGAGAAGCTGATTTTAAAAAATTTTTCTTTTGCTTCATGTTCCCTGCATGCTTTCTCTTAGCCACTGCGAGGGATTGAAAGCTGTTTAACTGTTTCTTGTTTCGTTTTTGCTGAGTTTTGAGCAATAAAAGTAGAAAATTTTTGTAGGGTTCCAGCTAAATGATATTTTATTTCAATAATTTGTTCTCTCTTTTCTTTCTTATTCATCTGCTTCCCCACCTCTCATTCACCTTTTCTGTAGTCCATCTGCTTATTTGCAAACTATCATGACTTTAAGCAAGGATTTTGGACTTTCTGAGTTTAAATCTTACTGACAAGTTTCAACAGAATAAAGCAGTGCCCTGTATATAAAACTTGGAAGGGGATCTTCCAAGTTTCTATATAAGTAGGTCTGGCATAACCTACTCTATGCCAGACCTCGGTTCCAATGTAGGTCTGGTTATGCCAGACCTCAGTTCCAATTCTGGGCTGAGAAAGGTTGTGAAGAACATCTTCTGCTGGGCAGTGACTGAGTCAGCATGTGAGCTTGGCTTTGCAAGCACCACCTAAAAGGGCATTTTTCCTAGCATTAATTAGCTCAGTCACCTTTCAGGTGAATTAGTACCAGAAAAGGAATGGGAGGTGGGCATGATGATGGGCTGAGGCAGGGGGATTACTTGAGCCCAGGAGTTCAAGGCTGTTATGATTTTGCCACTGTACTCCAACCTAGCAACAGAACAAAACCCTGCCTCAAATACTTACATAAATAATTTATTAATCTGTCACAAGAGTGGGGGAAAAAAGGCCAGGCATAGTGGCTCATGCCGATAATCCTAACACTTTGGGAGGCTGAGGCAGGAGAATAACTTGAACCCAAGGGGGAGGATTGCTTGAGTTTAAGACCAGCCTGGGCAACACAGGGAGACCCCAACTCTACCAAAAAAAAAAAATTTAGCCATGCCTGGTGGTTCACACCTGTAGTCCAAGCTACTGGGAAGGCTGGAGTGGGAAGATCAGTTGAGCTTGGGAGTTGGAGGCTGCAGTAAGCAATGATCCCACCACTGCACTCCAGCCTGGGCAACAGAATGAGACCCCTGATCTCTTAGGAAAAAAAAAAAGGAATGGGAAGGGGTTGCAGCACATGTCATACAAATGTCTTCAGTTCAGACATTTCCCAGTCACAGATCTGAGGGCCAGTGAGGCTTGTTTTACTCCACCATTCCTCCTTCTGTATCCTTATCCACTTTAGACTTGGTTTCTCTTGCTTTTTTCTCTCTTTCCCTCCCAGGAACCACAGGAGAGAGTGTATGTTTGATATTTAGTAAATTTTATTCAGTGATAGCAAACTCACTTCCTCTTAGCAGTTGACTTTTGCACAGCCAAGATGATTGATCATTTCAGACCCATCTCCCTTCAAGCTCTAATTCTTCTCCATCAGTATGTTTCTTGTTTTGATATTTCTGCCTTTGGCTGATGTTCTTCTTTCCTATAATTCTATTTTTTTTTTTTTTTTGAGTCAGAGTTTCACTCTTGCCCAGACTGGAGTGCAGTGGTACGATCTTGGCTCACTGCAACCTCAGCCTCCCAGGTTCAAGTGATTCTCATGTCTCAGCCTCCCGAGTAGCTGAGATTACAGGTGTGTGCCACGATGCCCAGCTAATTTTTTTGTATTTTTAGTAGAGATCATCATGTTGGCCAGGCTGGTCTTGAACTCCTGACCTCAGGTAACTCACCCACCTCGGCCTCCCAAGTGCTGGGATTACAGGCATTAGCCATTGCGCACAGCCTTGCTAATACAAATCTTTATACTTTTTTATGGCCTAGCTTAAGATTTCTTCCTAAATGATACCTTCACTGATTAATTTAACCTCTAGTAATCTTTGCCCTTTGAATTCCTTTTGTACTCCCATCTAGTTTGTACTGTTCCTATCAATAAGTTTCTTACATACTGCCATATAAATTGTTCTCTGTTGCATGCTTGCAAGTCTTCTCTTCTTAACTATACCAAAGCTGCTTGAGGGCAAGGGACTGTGTCTTCTCCTAACGAAGATAGCAAGACATTTAAATTGCTACCTGGGTAAATTATTGAACAATTTTGAGGTTCAGTTTCCTCATTTGTTGCAATGAGGACGATGACACCTGCACCACAGAATGTTGAGACAATCAAATGAGATGATGTGTAGAGAGCACTTCATGAAGTATAAAACGTTTGACAGAAGTTAAGCTTTTTTTTTTTTAAGAGACGGGGTTTCAAAATGTTGGCCAGGATGGTCTCGATCTCTTGGCCTTGTGATCCACCCGCCTCAGCCTCCCAAAGTCCTGGGATTACAGATGTGAGCCACCACGCCCGGCCAGAAGTTAAGCATATTATTTATTTATTTATTTTTATTATTTTTTTTAAGACGGGGTTTCACCATGTTGGTCAGGCTGGTCTTGAACTCCCAACCTCAGGTGATCTGCCCGCCTTGGCCTCCAAAGTGCTTGGATTACAGGCGTGAGCCACCATGCCCGGCCTATTTATTTATTTATAAGATGGAGTTTCACTCTGTCATCCAGGCTGGAGTACAGTGGCGCGATCTCAGCTCACTGCAACCTCTGCCTCCCAGGTTCAAGTGATTCTCCTGCCTCAACCTCCTGAGTAGCTGGGATTGCAGGTATACACCACCACACCCAACTAATTTTTGTATTTTTAGTAGATACGGGGTTTCACCATGTTGGCCAGCTGGTCTCAAACACCTGACCTTGTGATCCACCTGCCTTAGCCTCCCAAAGTGCTGGGATTACAGGCGTGAGCCACCAAGTCTAGCCAAGCATATTAATTTTTAAAAGTGGTGACATAATCCATAAATGAAAGATAATTTAAAAACTTAATAAAAGAACTTAGAGTATAGCAATACTAGTTACATCTCTTACACTTCACTAAATATCAAATTCAAGTCTTAATGAACCTGCAAGGCTCACACTGAACGGAATATTTCAGATCTGAGTTTTGGTTCCAGCATTGCCAATAATTTTGTGATGTAACACTTCAATCTTTGATAGTTGAAAGCTTTTCCCAGCTTTAAATATCTGATACACAAATGAAAATTTGGGTATGTTAGCCCTGTCTTTGGGCCTCAGTTTTGTCATCTGTAAAATGAGGAATGCTGACTTAATCAAACCGTTTTAATTGAATTTTATAAAATGGATGTTCAAAGACACATTAATCCTGCAAATTAATCTTGGGGGTGGGGATGGGGGTGGGAAGAGCTTCCTTGGTGAAAGCTGCACACTGTATATAGCCTGCTCACTTCATTTTTTTTTTTTTTGAGACGGAGTTTCGCTTTTGTTACCCAGGCTGGAGTGCAATGGCGCGGTCTCGGCTCACCGCAACCTCCGCCTCCTGGGTTCAGGCAATTCTCCTGCCTCAGCCTCCTGAGTAGCTGGGATTACAGGCACGCGCCACCATGCCCAGCTAAAACCTGCTCACTTCAATATGAACAAAGCATAGTACCATATTAAATATTCTGGGAAGTAAATAAACCAGTTTGACTTGATTTTAACCAGTGCTTCCCTAACTTATTTAGACATAGAATCATTTTCTCAGATAACATCTACTTAGTAAACCATGAAACAAATTTTCTTTTTCTTTTTTTTTTTAAGATGGGGTTTCACCATGATGGCCAGGCTGGTCTTGAACTCCTGACCTCAGGTGATCCACCCACCTCAGCCTCCCAAAGTGCTAGGATTACAGGCGTGAGCCACAGTGCCCAGCCCATGAAACAAATTTTCTGAGACACACTTTGGACTACCAACATGAATATTCTTAGGTACTAGGGTTAGTATAGGCAAAAGGAAAAGTACAATCTTATGCGCTGTTCTCTACTGGTTTTTGTGCCTGTTGTCACTTGCAGTTTCAGTCAATGGAGACTTTAAAACATTATGTTTCTTAATTACAATCATTGGTTATCAAGTCTCCAAGATAATGAGTTAAATTTCTGTGACTCTCAGGCTATAGTTGGCCTCTTTTTCTTCCTAATAAGAACATGGAATCTGGCAATCAATCACTTAAGATACAAAATATCAACTCAAACCAAACAAAAACATTAAAGTTCTGAAGTCAAGGATCTATTTGAAAACATATCAAATTAGGTCAGGTTAATACCTGCAGAATATATCTGCCAAGGTAAAGCTTATGTCATGATTTCTCTCTAATTCTAGTTCTGGCACTTGATCATTAAGTAAACTGGGATAAATTAATTTTGTAAGGCTGAACAGAGACTAATGGATTTTATCTCAAAATGATCTTTTTCTTTTTTAACCCTTAAGCTCTATGCCAAACATTTCAGAAGTGTGGTTATTTGCTATGATGGTGCCACTGTACTCAAGCCTGGGCAACAGAGGGAGACCCTGTCTCCAAAACATACGAAAAACAGTCTCTTCTATTAGATCAGGCAATCTCTTGGGAGATCATGTCTTACCCAAAACAGACTATAACGTTATCAAGAATGGGAACTTTTTTTGACAAGGTCTCACTCTGTTGCCCAGGCTGGAGTGAAGTAGTGTAATCACAGCTCACTTCAGCCTGGATCTCCTGGGCTCCATGGATCCTTTCACCTCAGCCTCCTGGGCAGCTGGACAACAGGCACAAGCCACCACAGTCAGCTAATTTACTTTTATTTTTTGTAGAGACAGGGTCTCCCTATGTTGCCCAGGCTGATCTCAAATCCCTGGGCTCAAGTGATACACCTCAGCCTCTCAAAGTGTTGGGTTTACAGGCATGAGTCACCAAACCTAGCCAAGAATGGGGACTTTGCCATCCAAAAAACTTGTGCTGGCTTTGCAGCAGCAACAGGCCCTATAATGAAGGCACTTCCTGAACAGTGACTTTCGGTGGGTGAAACCAGTCTTCGTGGAATAGGATACAAGGCTCAAATCCTATACCCCATGATGAAGTTATTCATTAACCAGGGTCATAGCATCCTATTCCTACTCTGTATGGGAAGGAAGGTTAATTGCAGAAGAATTAGTCGCTCATTCCTTTCTGTTCCTAAAACACTTTGTACTTTTCTGCTTCAACACTATGTTATTATTGTTATTTAATAACTTAAATTTGTTGTTTGTAGAGATGGGGCTCTTGCTATGTTGCCCAGGCTGGTCTTAAACTCCTGGACTCAAGCAGTCCTCCCACTTTGGCCTCTAAAAGTGTTGGGATTATGGGCATGAGCTGCTGCAAATGGCCTATCTAATAACTTTATCCTCCTTTGCAACTGTATACTTTCCTTGGGGTGATGATATTACTTTATTCTTCTTTGTAAATGACCCAATACCTAGAAAAATACCCTCCATCATTGAGTAGGTGCCAATTAGTGAATGAAGAGAAAGCAGATATCTGAATAGATTGCTGCTGCTTTTTTTTTTTTTTTTTTTTTGAGATGGAGTCTTGCTCTGTTACCAGGCTGGAGTGCAGTGGTGCGAAGTTCGCTCACTGCAACCTCTGTCTCCCAGGTTCAAGCGAGATTCTCCTGACTCAGCCTCCTGAGTACCACTACAGGTGTGTGCCACCATGCTTGCTAATTTTTGTATTTTTAGTAGAGATGGGGTTTCACCATGTTGGCCAGGATCGTCTCCATCTCCTGACCTCATGATCCACCCTCTCAGCCTCCCAAAGTGCTGGGATTACAGGTCTGAGCCACCGCGCCCAGCGGATAGTTTGCTTCTATTTTAATTTTTGAATGAAGATGCAATAGTAAGGAACACATAGTCCAGTGACCTACCTAGCTAGATGACTTAGTCTTCTGCTTATCTAGATTGGTTATAGTCTGTTTTGGGTAAATCATATGGTTGGAGTAGATGAGACATCATTTACCAGAGGTCAGTGGACTCCAGGGGATTTTTGATCCCCTACTTCATGCAAAGGTAAAAATCACAAGGATTGGATGGCTTGGCAGAACTCTACTATACTACTCTATAGTAGAGCTATATTATAGCTCTACTATACTATGTACTGTGATTGCAATAACATACGTGGAAAACAAACGACATGTGCCTATAGTGTCTAGCTATACACTGACACACTCTCCAGCTTGTTGGTGCCTTTCCAGAGCCCCTTTGCTTGGCTTCAAAAGGTAAGATGGGGACAGATTCTAATCTTTTTTTTTGTTTGTTTGTTTTTTGTTTTTTAAGACAGAGGCTGGAATGCAGTGTTGCAATCCCCACTCCCTGCAACCTCCGCCTCCTGGGTTCAAGTGACTCTCCTGCCTCAGCCTCCAGAGTAGCTGGGATTACAGGCGTGTGCCACCACGCCCGGCTAATTTTTGCATTTTTAGTAGAGACGTTTCACTATGTTAGCCAGGCTGCCCTTGAACTCCTGACCTGAAGTGATCCACCCGCCTCGGCCTCCCAAAGTGGCGGGATTACAGGAGTGAGCCACTGCTCCAGGCCCCAGATTCTAACACAGCTTTTCAATGCTTATTGTCTAAATCCCTCTAGCCCCTCTTAATAGAACTCTGACCAGTCGACAGTCAGGTGAGTGCCTCGCACGTGCAGGACAGTAAGTCGAAAGGTGCACAACTAGTAGTTTCAACACGGGGAGGTTGGGAGTCTGGTGTCGAAGACAGAGTATTTAAAAGAAAGATTCGAAAGGCCGCGGATCCGACCACAGCCGCGTCGAGGGGCTATGCTGACAGCTGGGTAGATCAGAAACCCGACTGACAAGAAACCGACTTGGGGAGCATGTGAGGCGGATATGGCCAGGGCAGACAACCCCTGTCAGCTCCTGAAGTTATTCTTCTCACGCCTCCACCGGCCCTCCGCGCACTCCCAGGAGGCTGAGCGATCGAGCGGTCAGGAGGCCCGGCGTTTTTCGCCGCTGGCGGCTCTGAAATTGCCTTTTGGAACAAAACTTGGGTTGGAAAGGAGGCGAAGCGGAAAGCGTTGTGCGCGAGTGAGCCGCGCCGTAGGGGGCGGCCCGAGAGACAGCGTCCGGACCAGGACCCGGACACTGAGCAAAAGCCGCGCGCTCTGCTCCCCTCGCGGCGCCCGCATTCGGCCACCTACGGGGGAGTTTCGGCTCTTTCCGTCAGTTCAGCTCCGGCCCTCCATTCCCTGCGCGCGCCAGGTGCCTACCCAATGCCGCCGGGTACGAGTCGTTCTGCACGCGGACGCGAGCTCGAGTCCTACCCGTTTTTCCCTTACATCTAGTTTGTCCCGACCCGCTCCCTGAGTCTTCCCGTCCCCGGTAATTCCCAGTCTCCGGTCGCTCGCGAGCCTGCAGACGGTGCGAGACGCGAGGGACCAGGCCCCGAGAGGAGCGGTAACCCGACCAGCCATAGGCCGCCTCTCACCGCCGGCGCCCAGTGCCTCTCACCGCTCCCCTCAGTCTGAGGCACACGGACCGCCTCGGTCGTGCTCGCGCACCCGTTGGCTTCTCCAACCTCTAGCTTGGCGCGCCGGCGCGAGTACGCGCGCTGCGCTCTGGCTGGTTGGCTGATGCGCACGCGCCCGAGAGGGCTCAGGGGCGGGGCGAGTCGCTGCCCAGCCGAGGGTCGGGGTGATCCGCTGGCACTCTGGCAGCCGTCGCGGCTGCGATTCCCGGCCTGTTGTCAGGCGCAGGAGAGAAGCGAGGAGGCGGCGGTGGGGGCGGGGCGGCGTCCTGCTCTGAGAGAGCTGGGGGAGGAGCGCGGTGGCGACGGCGGCGGCTCTAGGAGAGGAGGTGAAGGAGGCGGAGGATCTCCTCTCCTCTTCTCAGACCCGGGAGCGTCCAGGACGCGGAGCCCGGAGCTGGGGCGACGAGGCGATTGCGGGGGCCTGGGCTAGGTGAGGCTGGGGGTGCTGGGTGGAGGGGTTGGCGGGGGCTTAGAGGGGTGCCGAGGTGCGGGGAGCGGGTTGAGGGAGGAAAAAGGGGGAGGGGGCAATTGTTGGGGACGGGGGCTCTTACAGGCCCGGAGTGGCCGGAAGGGTGGAAGGTTCCTGGGGTATGTGGGGCCGGCGAGGCACCCGCGTCCGAGTTGGGGAGTTTCCAGAGGGATAGGCCCGGGAAACAATGGAGTGTTGGGGGGGACTCTGGCGTGAGGGTGTGTGGGGTATTGGATTTTAAGGAATAACGAGCAAGATAGAAAAGAAGGAAAGAACAGGATCATTTGGGACGAGAAGTACAATGAATTGAGAATGCAGTGGGGATGCGTAAGGTCACCTCCGTGGGTGTCCGAGGTCCTTAGGAGTCGGGAGCAATAATGAGATTTGAAAATAAGGGCTAGAAGGGCGTTCTTGGAATTGAAGGGGGAGACGGAATGGAAAATAAGGCGAAGAGAGGTAGAGACATAAAATAGATGTGGTTTGGACTTGGATTAAAGCAGAAAGGTAGATTTAGTCAGTTTTGGACCAGAGTGCTGTCTTTCTCCTAATTCATCCAGAATGATTGAGGTCTCGTAGAAAGTGGATCTTTCTCAAGCCTGTCGCTCTGCTAAGGAGTACAAGCCCTTCTTTAAATAATTTGATTATCACTTGTCCATTTTACTGATAAAATATGCCTATAATATTTACTTCCCCTCTTTTTAGTAGGCTGTTATACGTAATTTACCTATGGTTAATGAAGCAGGAGAGGACAGATCACCAAAAATATCTTGCTTTGAGTTAGGTCAATCGTAATACAGAGTTCAGTGTTTTGGAGAGAACCAGAAGATTGCTTGTTTAAGTTTGACCAAAAGGTGATGGATAAAGTTATCTGTACTTTGTTAGAATTGCTACTGGTTTTATGTTTGTGGGAGAGAGCTGGGGTTCTGCCTTATTTCTTAATATTAACTTCAAATAATCAGGCTGCTTCATACCTTCCAGTTTGAATTAAGGTGGTTTGGAAATATAGTGGAAAAGTATCTTTGGGATTATGATCTTTAAGTTTCCTTGGTACTTGGATTTCCAGACCAAATTTGTAATGGTACTCGATAGAAAATAGCCGATTTTGAAATTGTGATTACCACTCTGTGCTCATAAGTAGTCCATGTTAAACCTTTTATTTGTTGGGCATTAAGTTTTGCTGACTCATCTAAGATTTCTGGACATTCATCACTTTATATTTCTCAGCTAGGTGTTGGATGGTAGCATTTAGGTTACTTTATAAAGGTCCAATTAATTCAAGAAAGATGTTCAGGAATAAAAAAAAGTCCAAAAACGATCGAAAATGTCACTTTTCTTAGATGTTATGAAAATTGAACAAATCAAGACATGAATGTAGTGTTCTTATTAGTGACAATGTGTCTCTTTTTGTTTTTTTCTGAAACGAAGTCTTGCTCTGTCGTCCAGGCTAGAGTGCAGTGGCGCGATCTCTGCTCACTGCAACCTCCGCCTCCCGGGTTCAGGCGACTCCAGCCACTCGACTAGCTGGGATTACAGGCACCTGCCACCGTGCCTGCCTAATTTTTGTATCTGAAATAGGGACGGGGTTTCACCATCTTGGCCAGCCTGGTTTCAAACTCCTGACCTGGTAATCCACCCGCCTCAGCTTCCCAAAGTGCTGGGATTACATGCCTGAGCCACGGAGCCCTGCCTAATGTGCCTCTTTTTTAATTGACCTCTTTCGGTGGGCTAGTCAAGGTGCTAAGATATGTGTGTGTGTGTGTGTATTATTTAACCCTCACAATTATTTCATATTTTGTAAATTAAGAGGTTAAATAATTTACTAAGGTCACAGAGCTAGTGAAGAACAAAGCTTGAGTCAGTCCCAGCTCTATCGGATGGCTTTTAAAAATCTTAACTGCCTGGTTGCCCTTTCTGCTTCACCCCCGTCTTGATTGTAGTAAAGCAGCAGGAATGGGTTGAAACTTGGGTCTGGTAACTGTGATATAGATGAAGATTAAGTTAGTAGGCTACATCCGTAGAGTTCATTGAAGGTTTACTGCTTCTGTGATTTGACAAAGCTCTGGGGTCCTGATAAATAGGACTAAAATCATTTGCTAAGGATTTGTCCTGCGAGCACACTTAGTTTTCTGTTTAGTCTTGTACTGCTGATGTACTGTGCATATGGGGCACCCTTACTTGTAGAATCGAAGACAGCCAGTTGTGGAGCCAAAACCAATTAACTCTGGAAAACAATTGAAAACTGCTCAGTACTCAGGTGCCCTCCAGACACCAGTTGAGCCCACAATTAGGTACCAGCATTACCTCTAAACTTAGATAGGAGGATCCTCTTAGAAACCAGGAGTGAAACAGCTAGAACTGAGGGAAACAGCTGGGGTGGGAGGGAGGAGCCACAGGTTATGGCCAAAACATGAGCATAGCCCCTGGAGGCTGATCAGGCTAAGATGGGAGGGAATTTTCATTTGTTGAGCATTTATATATTCCAGGCACTGAACTCAGTGTACGTTATTATCAGTTAATTGTAAGTATTATCTTCATTTTTCAGATGAGGCTCAGAAGGGTTAAAAGTAACTTACATAGTCACTTTATAATGGCAGTGAAGAAAGTTTGTATATACTATTCTAAAAATTGCTGCTTGCAGTTTCCCTTGCAGTTTCCCATTGTAGGATCACCATATTAAAGCTGGAAACTAAAAGTCACTCTTTCAGATCTACCTGGCTTCTCTGTTATGTGTATAACTGATTATTTCAGTCTTGCTACTTTCATTGGAAACTGGAAAGAAAAGCTTGTATTTTTTTGGATGTAATTGTTAGGAACTACAGTCCATTCATTATATTATCAAATGACCTGTAGAATATAATTCAGCTTCCTTAGTTGCTTAGTGTATATTTGCAGCAACATAAAAATAGCATGTCTCTAACTTCTCTTCTGGGATCTTCACTTTCAACAATGTCATCTAGATTATAGTGAAGCTTGCCTGTTACAGACTCTTTTGCTTTTCTCCTTATGTTTTTGCCACAAATGTTTGACAGTTGTTCTTTGTTATTTATTTATTTATTAGAGACAGGATCTTGCTATGTTGCTCATTCTGGTCTCAAACTCCTGGGCTTAAATGATCTCCCTCAGCTTCCTGAGTAGCTGGTATTGGTTAGTTTATTTACTCTCTGTTTCCCCAGCCTGCACCGCCCACCCTGCCACACGCCCAGAAAGGATCTCACTCTGTTGCCCAGGCTGGAGTGCAGTGGTACCATCCTGGGCTAACTGTTTGACCACATCCAGCTAACTTTTGTATTTTTTTGTGGAATCAGTGTTTCACTGTGTTGCCCAGGCTGGATCCCAATTCCTGGGCTCAAGCCATCTACCCGCCTTGGCCTCCCAAAGTGTTGGGATTATAGCATGAGCCACCTCGCCAGGCCTTTTTGTTTACTTAAAAAAAAAAATTGGCCAGGCTCAATGGCTCACACCTGTAATCCCAGCACTTTGGGAGGCCTAGGAGGAGTGGATCATGAGGTCAGGAATTCAAGACCAGCCTAGCCAAGATAGTGAAACCCTATATTTTTGTCTTACTAAAAATACAAAATTTAGCCAGGCATGGTGGTGTGTGCCTGTAATCCCAGCTACTCGGGAGGCAGGAGAATTGCTTGAACCTGGTGGGTGGAGGTTGTGGTGAACTGAGATGTGCCACTGCACTCCAGCCTGGGCAACAGAGTGAGACTGTCTCAAAAAAAAAAAATATTGTGGTAAACTATATATAACAGAAAATTTATCATTTTAACCATTTTTAAGTGTACGGATCCATGGCATTAAGTACATTCACATTGCTGTGCAACCATCACCACCATCTGTCTTGGGAACTTTTTAATTTTCCCAGACTGAAGCTCTGCACCTATTAAACAATAACTCCTGTAATCCAAGCACTTTGGAGGCCAAGGTGGGTGGATCACCTGAGGTCGGGAGTTCAAGACCAGCCTCACCAACATGGTGAAACCCTGTCTATAAAAAAAAAAAAATTAACAATAACTCCTTGTTTCTCTTTCTCTACCCAGCCGCTGGCCACCAATATTCTACTTTCTGTCTCTATGAATGTGACTACCCTAGGTACCTCATATGTAAGTAGAATAATATAATATTTACTTTTTTGTGTCTGGCTTGTACCACTTAGCATATCTTCAGAATTCATCCATGTTGTAGCATATGTCAGCATCTCGTTCCTTTTTAAGACTGAATAATATTCCATTGTATGTACATACCACATTTTGTTTATCTATTCATCCTCAATGGACATTTGGGTTGCTTCTACCTTTTGGCTGTTGTGAATAATGCTGCTGTGAATTTTTGTGTACAAATACCTGTTAGAATCCCTGTGTATTAGTCTATTCTCACAATACCTGAGACTGGGTAATTTTTTTTTTTTAAAAAGGTTGAATTGGTTAATGATTCTGCAGGCTGTACAGGAAGCATAGCAGCTTCCAGGGAGGCCTCAGGAAACTTATGATCATGGTGGGAGGCAAAGGGAAAGCAGGCATGTATAGGTTGCTGGAGCAGGAGGAAGAGAGAGAGGTGGAAGGAAGTGCTATACACTTTTTAAAAACTAGATCTTGTGAGAACAGCCCTAAGGGGCTGGAACTAACCCATTCATCAGAAACCACCCTGATGTTCTAGTCACCTCCCACCAGGCCCCACCTTCAGCACTGGGAATTACAATTTGATGTAAGATTTGGTGGGAACACACATCCAAGCCATATCACCCTCCTTTCAGTTTTTTTTTTTTTCTGTTTACACAGAAATAGAATTGCTGGACCTTATGGTAATTCTGTGTTTAGTGTTTTGAGGAGGCTTTGTTACTTTTATTTATTTATTTATTTATTTATTTTTGAGACAGTCTTGTTCTGTCACCCAGGCTGGAGTGCAGTGGTGTGATCTTGACTCATTGCAGCCTGTCTCCTGGGTTCAAGTGATTTTCCTGCCTCAACCTCTGAGTAGCTGGGACTACAGGCATGCACCACCACATCTGGCTAATTTTTGTATTTTCAGTAGAGGTAGAGTTTTGTTTGCCATGTTGACCAGGCTGGTCTTGAACTCCTGTCCTCAAATGATCTGCCTCAGCCTCTCAAAGTGCTGGGTTTACATGCTTAAACCACCATGGTCCACCAAGGCTTGGTTACGTTTATTTATTTTTTATTTTTTTTTGGAGACCATCTTGCTCTGTCACCCAGGCTGGAGTGCAATGGCGCAATCTCAGCTGACTGCAACCTCCACCTCCCAGGTTCAAGTGATTCTCCTGCCTCAGCCTCTTGAGTAGCTGGGATTACAGGTGCGTGCCACCATGCCTGGCTAATTTTTGTATTTTTAGTAGAGACGGGGTTTCACCACGTTGGCCAAACTGGATTCGAACTTGTGACCTCATGATCCGCCTGCCTTGGCCTCCCAAAGTGCAGGGATTACAGGCATGAGCCACCACACCCAGCCTGGCTTGGTTACTTTTAAGTGGTGATTTTATCATATGCTACCTGAAGGTAGCGCTTGGCTTTCTATGTAAGGGATGGTGCTTTCTCTGTTGACTTTTTCTGTATTGCCAGCAGGACACTTAGAGTGGAAATGATTCAAAAGAAAATGTTTTACCCAGTTTTCATGTATCCAGTGGGAAGGAACCATTTGTTCCCAGTCATATGCAATATGGATGATCGTCTTAAGAATGCTCTATATGTTATGTAAAATGTGTCATTTTTAGTACACTTGGCTGCCTTTGATTGAAATTTGGGGTACTATTTTCATTTAAACATGTTTTACATGTATGAGCTGCTGCTTACTGCTTACCTTCTGTATCTTCATTCATTAAAAAAAATGTTAGTTCATGCTGTATGCTTTAAATATTTCAAGCAGGTAGCTGGAATACATAGGCAGAATAGAAAGTAAAATTGATTGAAGTCATTTGGCTCTATTTTCTCTCTCTCCATATATAGTATATAAGCTGTAACATACCAAATGTAATAAGTTGAAATAGCTGCAGTGAACTGTCTCTTAGGATGAATCTAGCTTCCCGTTTCTTTCCCTCCCTTCCTTCCTTCCTTCCTTCCTTCCTTCCTTCCTTCCTTCCTTCCTTCCTTCCTTCCTTCCTTCCTTCTCTCTGTCTCCCTCTCTCTCTCTCTCTCTGTCTCTCTCTCTCTCTCTCTCTCTCTGTCTCGCGCTCTCTCTCTCCTTTCTTTCTATGGAGTTTCGCTCTTGTTGCCCAGGCTGGTGTGCAGTGGCGTGATCTCACGCAACCTTCGTCTCCTGGGTTCAAGCGATTCTCTTGCCTCAGCCTCCAGAGTAGCTGGTATTACAGGCATGCGCCACCATGCCTGGCTAATTTTGTGTATTTTTAGTAGAGACGGGGTTTCTCCATGTTGATCAGGCTGGTCTCAATCTCCCAACCTCAGGTGATCCACCCGCATCGGCTTCCCAAAGTGCTGGGATTACAGGCGTGAGCTACTGCACCCAGTCTCCCATTTCATTTTCTAAATGTTACATGGAGGTTAATTATCCCTGCATCTTGCTTCATGATATTATTGGGTGACATAGTGACTTTAGGCTCAATATGCCATTTTCTGGGAGCTTTACAGGAAACTTAGTGAGTCCACACTTAACTTTGGAGATGGTCTGTCTGAAATCCAGTCTAATTGCCATTCAGTTGAATTGACATTGAAATATTTCTAAAGATTTGACATTTGTGGGCTGAGTATAGTGTGAGTCCACTTTGTCCTTAGTCCTAGCACTTTGAGAGGCCAAGGTGGGAGATTGCATCAGACCGGGAATTTGAGACCAGCTTCGGCAGCATAGCAAGACCCTGTCTCTACAAACAATTAAAAAATTAGGGCCAGGTGCTGTGGCTCATGTCTGTAATACCAGCACTTTAGGAGACCGAGGATCATGAGGTCAGGAGTTCAAGACCAGCCTGGCCAATACGGTGAAATTTTATCTCTACTAAAAATACAAAAATTAGCTGGGTGTGGTGGTGTGTGCCTGTAGTCCCAGCTACTTGAGAGGCTGTGGCAGAAGAATCACTTGAACCTGGGAAGCAGAGGTTGCAGTGAGCTGAGATTGTGCCACTGCATTCCAACCCAGGTGACATAGTAGGATTCCGTCTCAAAAAAAAAAGCTGGTGTAGTGGGTGGCGCCTGTAGTCCTAGCTATTCCGGGGAGGCTGAGGCAGAAGGATTGCTTGAGCCCAAGAGTTTGAGATTGTAATGAGCTGTGATTATATCACTGCACTGAAGTTTGTATGTTATTATTTTTTAATTGTTATTGCTTTTGGAGACAGGTTCTTGCTCTGTCACCCAGGCTGGAGTGTAGTTGGGCCATGATAGTTCACTGCAGCCTGAATTCCTTGAACTCAAGTGATTCTATCACCGCAGCCTCCCCAGTAGCTAGGACTACAGGCACATACCATGGCGCTCAGCTAAGTTTTAAATTTTTTTGTAGCGACAGGATCTTGCTTTGTTGCCCAGGTTGGTCTTGAACTTCTGGGTTTAAGCGATCTTCCTGCCTTGGCCTTCCAAAGTGCTGGGATTACAGATGTGAGTCACAGTGCCCAGCTTACTTTATCTTTAGTTACTGGATATTAAGGATTGGCTAGAGGCCAGTGTTTACTCTCCATGTTCACAACTGCCATGACAGCCTATAGGAATGGGTTCCTGAAATATATATCATCTATACAGATTCTTCAGTAGCTGGAGGCCTTTAAAACATTCTGCAGGGTCTGAGGATATAGACATTACTTAGAGGTAAGTTCTGCAGCCATTGTCCTATGACTAATTTGTGGTTAAGACATAAATTGAACGCCGGGTATGGTGGCTCACACCTGTAATCCCAGTACTTTGGGAGGCGGAGGCAGGCAGATAGCTTGAGGTCAAGAGTTCAAGACCAGCCTGGCCAACATGGCGAAACCTCATCTCTACTAAAAATACAAAAATTAGCCAGGCATGGTGGTACATGCCTATAATCCCAGCTAATCAGGAAGCTGAAGCAGGAGAATCACTTGAACTTGGCTGGTGGAGGTTGCACTGAGCCAAGATTGTGCCACTGCACTCCAGCCTGGGAAACAGAGCAAAACTCTGTCTCAAAAAAAAAAAAAAAAAGACATAAGTTTATTGGAGGTTTTGGGGGATCTCCAAGGGTTACATAGGGATTCTTACTGGTCCAAATCCTGTAGTAAATAAAAACCTTGAATTGTTGGATTGCTGGTAAGAAGGATGATTTTTACATTATTTAATTAGCAAGATATATGATTACTACTTGTGGGGAGTGTGTGTGTGTGTATGTGTGTGTGGTGGTGGTGGTCTTTAGAATTTGCTAAAGGGTGTTAGGACTGAAGAGAAGGATGTTTGTGATGAGGCCATTATATGATTGTGAATGAGCCAGAATAGTTAAGTAAATATCTTTTGTACTTGAAGATGCTGCCAATGATATTACTTCTTACTGACCTGGATGGGACTGAAAAGACCAATTTTTAAAACCTGCCGTCTTGGCCAGGTGTGGTGGCTCACGCCTGTAATCTCAGCACTTTGGGAGGCCGAGGTGGGTGGATCACCTGAGGTTAGGAGTTCAAGACCAGCCTAGCCAACATGGTGAAACCCTGTCTTAAAAAAAATAAAATAAAAAACAAAAAAAAACCTGCAGTCTTTCCTATCTTAAATGACTTGCTGTTGTTTTAAGGCTACCCTCTGTAGTTGAGCAGTACTTTTCCTGACATTATCCACTTGGTCTTTGATCATAGTGTCAATGTGGTTAGCCACTGGTGGCTCTTCCTGGCCTACTGTTAAAAGTGATTCAAAATGTACATTAGTGTTTGGCAGAAGTGACTCTTCTGCTTACCTTGTTTGAATATCTAGTTACATTTTTATAATAAATTGCTCTTGTAACCTACCTACATGTCCTGAAGGAGACCTTTGTATAGGATCTCTTCATAAGAGACTGTGAAATTTTATGAAAACTGTGAAACTCATCTGTAATTAATGTAGTGACAGGAGGTTAAAGTATTGTAGCTGAATGGTAGGTGGTATGTAACAACTCAGAACGAAGCCAGCCAGTTAGCTTAAACTCAAACTTTTTTTTTGAGACAACATCTTGCTCTGTCTCCTAGGCTGGAGTTCAGTGGCACAGTCTTGGTTCCCTGCAACCTCCACCTCCTGCCTCAGCCTCCCAAGTGGCTGGGAATGCAGATGCTTGCATCTGGTAGAGCTAATTTTTAAATTTTTTTTATAGAAACAGGGTTCAGGCTGGTCTCAAATTCCTGGCCTCAAATGGTCCTTCCATCTTGGCCTCCCAAAGTGCTAGGATTACAGGCATCAGCCAGTGCACCTGGCCTGATTTTTTTTTTTTTTTTAGCATCAGGGTCTTCCTCTGTCACTCAAGTTGGAGTGTAGTGATGTGATCATGGCTTATTACAGCCTCCAACTCCTGGGCTCAAATGATCCTCCCACCTCAGTCTCCCTAGTAGCTGGGACTACAGGCACTCTGCTAATTTTAAAATTGTTTATAGAGACAGGTCTTGCTATGTTTCCTAGGCTGGTCTTGAATTTCTGGATTCAAGAAATCAGTTGGCTTTGGCCTCCCAAAGTTCTAAGATTACAGGTGTGAACCATTGTACCTGGCCAGTGTTTTGATTTTTTTTTTTTGAGATGGAGTCTCACTCTGTCACCCAGGAGAGAGTGCAGTGGTGCGATCTCAGCTCACTGCAAACTCTGCCACCGGGTTCAAGCAATTCTCCGCCTCAGCCTCCTGAGTAGCTGTGATTACAGGCGCCTGCCACTGCACCTGGCGAATTTTTGTATTTTCAGTAGAGATGGGCTTTCACCGTGTTGGACAGGCTGGTCTTGAACTCCCTGATCTCATGATCCACCTGCCTCAGCCTCCCAAAGTGCTGGCATTACAGGTATGAGCCACTGCCCCTGACCCAGTGTTTTGTTAATCTTATCAGCACACACGAGGTTTTCGTCTTTTTTTTTTTTTTTTTTTTTTTTTCAAATTTTTTATTTTTTGGCTCCCCATCTGGGAAACGACCTTTTTTTTTTGAGGTATAGTCTCACACTGTTGCTTGGGCTGTAGTGCAATGGTGCAATCTTGGCTCACTGCAACCTCCACCTCCCAGGTTCAGGCCATTCTCCTGCCTTAGCCTCCCAAGTAGCTGGGATTACAGGTGCCTGCCACCACGCCCGGCTAAGTTTTTATATTTTTAGTAGAGCCCAGGTTTCACTATGTTGGCCAGGCTGGTCTTGAACTCTTGACCTCATGATCCGCTTGCCTTGGCCTTCCAAAGTGCTGGGATTACAGGCATGGGCCACTGTGCTCAGCCTTCTTCTTTTTGTTTTTATGTTCATCTAGAATATACATACTGAACACACTAGGTTTGTTGAGATGGCTTATTTCTTAAGTTGATAATGCTTTAAACAAGGCTTAGTTGGTAGATCTTTTTCACCTCTGTTGTTACTCAGTTTGTATTGTGTCTAGGAATTTTAAAAGTTGGCATTTGTCTTTTGTCATTAGCCTACAAGCCCATAATGTTATGATCCTATAAATTAGACTACAGGATATTATCATACGATGTTACTGTAATTTGGGAGCACAGGGAACAATGCATAATGACGACTACTGAATGTGTGTTTGGTCTCTAGCCTGATGACCAAGCTCCTGAATAAAGGAAGGATATTTGGTACTTTCATCCTGATTACTTATTACCTGAAATCTTAATATTTCAGCAAGATTAAGTAGAATTTCCATTCAATTTTTACATTATTACATTTTTCATTGGACAATAAAGCTGAGAACACATCATCCTTTCACACTGTACTGGCTAATTATTTCCATTATGAGATAGTCCCAAGTATATCATTAACCTTCTTGGCAGCTGAAGTTTCTGATGCCTGAAATGTGTACCTGTTGAATGTCAGTTATGATCAGGCAAATATTGATAGTATAGTTATAATATTTCTATGGGCCGGGTGCAGTGGCTCATGCCTGTAATCTCAGCACTTTGGGAGGCCAAAGTGGGTAGATCACGGGATCAGGAGTTCAAGACAAGCTTGGCCCACATAGTGAAACCCTGTCTCTGCTAAAAATACAAAAATTAGCTGGGTGTGGTGGCACCTGTAGTCCCAGCTACTTGGGAGGCTGAGGCAGGAGAATCTCTTGAACCCAGGAGGTGGAAGTTGCAGTGAGCTAAGATCACGCCACTGTACTCCAGCCTGATGGTAGAGCAAGACTCTATCAAAAAAAGAAAAGAAAAGAAAAGAAAAAATCTATTGGCGAAGTTTGGTGGCTCACACCTGTAATCTCAACACTTTGGGAGCCAAGTGGGGTGGATCACCTGAGGTCAGGAGTTCGAGATCAGCCTGGCCAACATGGTGAAACCCCCGTCTCTACTAAAAATACAAAAATTAGTCGGGTGTGGTGGTGTGCGCCTGTAATCCCAGCTACTCTGGAGGCTGAGACAGGAGAATCACTTGAATCTGGAAGGTGTAGGTTGCAGTGAACCGAGTTGGTGCCCCTGCAGTCCGGCCTGGGTGACAAAGCAAGACTCTGACTAAAAAAAAAAAAAAATCTGTAAAAATCTATCTATTGATTAGGTTAGTCGTATGTTTTCTACCTTTGCCTGTTTTGAATAAGGTTACTCTGAGCATTCATGTATAGTATTTGTTTGAATACCTGTTTTGAGTTCTTTTGTGCCTATATCTAAAAGTGGAATTGTTGGGTCATATAATAATTCTTTGTTTTTCTCAAAAGCTTGTGTCATAGTGTACATATAATAATTTTATGTTTAACTTTTTGGAAAACCACCATACAGTTTTCCATATTGGCTGTACCATTTTATATTCCTACCAGCAATGTATGAGGCTTCTGATTTCTTTACATCCTAGACAACATTTGTTGTTGTTTTTTGTTTTTTTTTTTTAAACTGTAGCCATCCTAATAGATGTGAGGTGGTATCTCGTGCTTTTATTTTCATTTCCCTAATGACTAGTGATGTCGCACATATTTTCATGTGCTTCTTGGCCATTTGTATATCTTCTTGGAGAAATGTCTTTTAAGTCCTTTGCCTGTTTTCAAATTGGATTGTCTTTTTGTTGGATGTGAGGGCGATCTGGCTGCGACATCTGTCACCCCATTGATCGCCAGGGTTGATTCGGCTGATCTGGCTGGCTAGGTGGGTGTCGCCTTCCTTCCTCACTGCTCCATGTGCGTCTCTCCTGAAGCTGCGCGCTCGGTGGAAGAGGACGACCATCCCCGATAGAGGAGGACCGGTCTTCGGTCAATAGTATACGAGTAGCTGCGCTCCCCTGCTAGAACCTCCAAACAAGCTCTCAAGGTCCATTTGGATTGTCTTTTTGTTGAGTTAGGACTATTGAATTTTAACTGATGTAAAACATTCCATGAGTACATGTAGTATGCACTCAATAACTATTAGCTAATACCATAGTTGTAATTATTTTTGCCACATGTAGCCTGAATTGGAAGGAAATTTTTCCAAGTAGGAGTGGGAAGGCAACAAAACCTATACTTAACGATCAACAAAGATTTGACTCTATCAGTGTTGATACTTTGCTTTTAATTGATGCTCCCAAATCAAGAAATTAGAAACATGTATACATAAAATCAGTTTTTCTTTGGCAGAAATCAGTATATTATCAATGTTTACTTAATTCATAAGAATTAATGGCAATAGTGCTATCTAGTTTTAGCTGAGATTTAGATCATCTTTCTTCATTCTGCCCTGGTGTGAGACATTTGCTATAAATGCCACAATCAGAATTTTTTGAAAACTGGGTCAGAGAAGCCTACTTTTTATATCTAGTAATATGCAATTGTTATATTATCATTGTTTTGTGCTTATTGCAACTTGGTTTTATGGGGTGTTCAAAAGAAGATAGATAAGAATAGGCAATCCAAAGTAATTATTAATTTAGAATTTTATCCTCCATTCAGGATTGAACCATCTTGAACTGATGAATATATTCTACCAGGTTTGTAGGCACACATGCTCATTTCATTATGTTGTGATTTGGAGTGAAACAGTAGCTTTAAGTAGAACAAACAGAAAGCCATTTGCAAGTCTAAATTTGGTTATTTTCTTTAAATAAGCAATGGAAACTGTATGTATTCAGGAATTGGTGATTTTTCAGTTATCTTCTGAAGGTCCTCTCTCCCTGTGCTCTGCAGCTTTGTCCTGAACTCTCCTGTCTCTTGCCATGCCTCTGTGCCTTTACCTCTTCTGTGAACTCTGCCTGCAATGCTTTCCAAGTCAGTTGGTGACTCCTCAAACCTCACTGAAATCTTTCCGGTGGATGCAAATGCTGCTTTTTGCCATTAAAATCTGTTACATCGGTTACGTACTTTCACAATAGCACATGACCTAGTGCAGTTTTTTTTTTTCCCTACTAACCAGAGTGACCAAACCTAGTGTAGTTTTAAAAATGCACTTTAAATTTTTAAAAGCAGTGCATGCATGCAGTAAACAAAATTGAACAGTACAGAAATAAAGACAGTTTCCCAGTTTTCTTCCCAACTGATAGCACTTTCTCTTATGTATCCTTCTAAAGATATTATGTACTGATACAATAATTTTTATACTGTATGAAATGCTTATTCATCTTAACTTTTACTTCAGGATAATTTATTAATAGTGAAAAAATTCAAGCATTATAGAAATGTAGAGTGTGTAAAGCAAAAGGTCCCCTTAACCTTGATCCCGAACACTAGCCCTTCCCAAATAACACTGTCCTAATAACATTCTTCTCTCCAGAAGAAATCTGTTATAAGCCTTGTGTGTACCTTCAGATAGATTGTTCCGCTTACATTTATATGCCTATGTTTTTTTATATATATAAAAAAATTTATAAAGTGTTTTTTTTTGGAGACAGAGTTTTGCTCTGTTGCCCAGACTAGAGTGCAGTGGCGCAGTCCTGGCTCACTGCAATCTGTGCCTCCCTGGTTCCAGTGATTCTCCTGCCTCAGCCTCCCAAGTAGCTGGGATTATAGGCGCATGCCACCACACCTGACTAATTTTTGTATTTTTAGTAGAGATGGGGTTTCACCATGTTGGCCATGCTGATTGTGAGCTCCTGACCTCAGACCCACCTCGGCCTCCCAAAGTGCTGGGATTACAGGCGTGAGCCACTGTGCCTGGCCTTTTTTTTTTCTTTGATACAGTATTATTATTTTTTTTTTTAAAGGAGTCTCGCTCTGTTACCAAGGCTGGAGTGCAGTGGTGCAGTCTTGGCTCAATGCAGTCTCTGCCTCCCAGGTTCCAGCAATTCTCCTGCCTCAACTTCCCTAGTAGCTGGGATTATAGGTGAATGCCACCACACCTGGCTAATTTCTTGTATTTTTAGTTGAGAAAGGGTTTTACTATGTTGGCCAGGCTGGTCTCGAATTCCCAACCTCAGGTGATATGCCTACCTTGGCCTCTCAAAGTGCTGGGATTACTGGTGTGAGACACTGTGCCCAGCTTGTATGTATTATTTTTTGATGGTACTTTATATATTTCGTTAACTTTTCCTCCTCCTCCTCTTATTCTTTTTTCTTCTTCTTCTTTCTAATTTTTTTTTGAGACAGAATCTTGTTTTGTCAGGCTAGAATGCAGTGATTTGATCTTGGCTCATTGCAACCTCTGCCTCCTGGGGTGGAGCAATTCTCCTGCCTCAGCCTCCCAAGTAGCTGGGATTACAGGTGCCTGCCACCACCCACACTTGGCTAATTTTTGTATTTTTAGTAGAGATGGGGTTTTACCATGTTGGCCAGGCTGGTTTCGAACTCCTGACCTCAGGTGATCCTCCCGCTTTAGCCTCCCAAAGTGCTGGGATTACAGGCATGAACCACTGCGCCCAGCTTCTTCTCTCTTTAAAAAAATTCAAATGTAGTATGCTTCCTGTAAAACATGTATAAGTTGGAAAGTGAAAATCTCCCTACTGTCTCTTCAGTCCCATTCCCCATACATGGTACCATTCCAGACTAGCAGATTGGTATTTTTCCTACAAGAACGTTTTATGTATAGGTGCAGAAACGTGTGTATGTGTTTGTATGTGCCTACATGTTTGCAAGTGTGTATGTATATATGAAAGCATGCATAAACAATTTTTGTAACTGACATTATGCTGTATATTCCAGTTTTGCTTTAATCAGTTAACAAATCATAGAATCCTAATGTGTTGTAAATCTATGTGTCACATGCAATCCAGTGTCTTTTTCTCACTAGATTATAAGCTCCTTCCTACAGAAACCATGATTCTTTTCACCCTACACCTGTTCTTTTTCTGTGTAAATGATACCATCATCAATACATTTGCTCATGCCAAAAATCTTTCATTCATTTCTTTAATAAAGTTTTCCTGAGTGCCTACTATGAGCCAGCTACATGGGAGTGAACTAAGCATGAAAATTCTTGCCTGTATGCAGCCCATATTTTAGCGGTGAGGGCAGATATTAATTGAAGGAGTGAAATGTTTAGTGTTTCATATTTGGTATTGCCAAAAACAAAAAAAAACCCAAAACACCCCTGCAAAGGAGGGAGGGAATGTGTGAGCATGTAAGTATGTGTGTGTGTGAGAGAGAGAGAGAGAGAGAGAGAGAGTGTGTGTGTTTATGTATTAGAGAAGGAGGGAGATAGAGATGGAGACAGATTCAAATGTAGTGAGGAAAGGCCTTGTTGAGAAATTAAGATTTGAGCAAAGATCTAAAAGTTGTCTTTGATTCCTTTTTGTTCCTCATACCTCACGTCAAATGTATCTCCAATTCCTGTTGATTTAATCTTTAAAATATATTGGAAACCCACCAAGTAGGTGGTTTGAATTGGCAGTGGAAGTTTGTGAAAATTTTCTTCTGATTAATATTCTCAGTGAATTACGAAATAAAGTGCTCAGCCAAGATTGAGGATAAGGTGGTGATGGAGGTTTGTGTAAAGAGGAAAAGGTATGAAATTGTTTAGGAGAATGGGAGAATGACTGCAGCTAGGAAATATTGTATGACAGCCAGGGAGCATGAGAGCTTCTTGAGCTTTGTGGTTATAACTTTTTTTTTTTTTTTTTTTGAGGCAGTCTTGTTCTGTTACCCAGGCTGGAGTACAGTGACTTGATCTCTGCTCACTATAACCTCTGCCTCCCAGGTTCAAGTGATTCTTTTGCCTCAGCCTCCCAGTAGCCAGGACTACAGGCACGTGCCACACCTGGCTAAATTTTGTATTTTTAGTAGAGATGGGGTTTACCATATTGGCCAGGCTGGTCTCGAACTCCTTAACTTGTAATCTGCCTGCCTTGGCCTCCCAAAGTGCTGGGATTACTGGTGTGAGCCACTGCCCCCAGCTGTTTTTTTGTTTTTTGTTTAAGAAAGAGTCTTGGTTTGTTGCCTAGGCTGCTGGAGTGCAGTGGCTCGATCTCACTGCAGCTTCCGCCTCCCAGGTTCAAGTGATTCTCATGCCTCACCCTCCCAAGTACCTGGGATTACAGGTGCACGCCATCATACCTGGCTAATTTTTTTTTTTTTTTTTTAGTAGAGTTGGGGTTTCACCATGGTTGCCAGGCTGGTCTGGAACTCCTGACCGCAGGTGATCCACCCACCTCAGCCTCCCAAAGTGCTGTGATTACAAGTGTGAGCCACTGTGCCCAGTCTGTGGTTATTATTTATTTATTTATTGAGACTAGTCTTGGTCTGTCACTCAGGGTGGAGTGCAGTGGCGCAATCTAGGCCCACTGCAACCTCTGCCTTCTTGGTTTAAGCCACTTTCCTGCCTCATCCTCCCCGTAGCTGGGATTACAGGTGTCCACTACCACGTCCAGGTAATTTTTGTATTTTTAGTAAAGATGGGGTTTTACCATGTTGGCCAGGCTGGTCTCGAACTCCTGACTTCAGCTAATCTGAAGGCTGTGGTGGGCAGATTGCTTGAACCCAGGATTTTGAGACCAGCCTGGGCAACATGGCGAAACCCTGTCTCTACCAAGAATACAAAAATTAGCTGGGCTTGGTGCTGCACATCTGCAGTCCGAGCTACTTGGGAGGCTGAGGTGGGAGGGATCACTTGAGTCTAGGAGGCAGAAGTTGCAGTGAGCTGAGATCGAGCCACTGCCCAGTCTGGGGGACAGAGCGAGACTCTGTCTCCAAAAACAACAACAAAAAAAAGAGAACTAGTTTGCTAGATTCTGAAAAAAGTCTGCTGGGATTTTGATTGAGAGTGCATTAAATCTATTGAATCAGTTTGGGGAGAATTGGCATGCTGACAATATTAAGTCTTCTGAGAACCTGTGAACAGATAGATATATAACTTCTTTTATTTAGGTCTTTAATATCTCTCTGTGATGTGTAGTTTTCAGTGTTCAGATCTTTCACATCTTTTTTTCAGATTTATTCTTATGAATTTTATATTTTTTGATGCTTTGTATTTATAATTTTAATAAGTGATTGTTGCTAGTATATAGAAATACAATAGATTTTTCTGTATTGACCTTATATTCTGCAACCTTGCTAAACTCATTTATTCTATTATTATTTTTTAGATTTGATCGTGTCATCTATGAATAAAGACAATTTTAAGGCCAGCACAGTGGCTCATGTCTGTAATCCCAGCACTTTGGGAGGCCAAGGCCAGCGGATCACCTGAGGTCAGGAGTTTGAAACCAGCCTGGCCAACATAATGAAACCCTGTCTCTACTAAAAATACCAAAAAAATTAGCCGGGCACACTGGCAGATGCCTGTAATCCCAGCTACTTGGGAGGCTGAGGCAGGAGAATTGCTTGAACCAAGGAGGCGGAGGTTGCAGTGAGCTGAGAAAGGGCCACTGCATTCCAGCCTGGTTGACAGAGCTAGACTCTCTGGGGCGGGGTGGGGGAGATGATTTTCTTTTCTCTTTTTTTTTTCTTTCTTTTTTTCTTTTTTTGGGTGGGGTAGGGGAGACGATTTTCTCTCTTCTTTTCTTTCTTTCTTTCTTTCTTTTTTGAGATGGAGTGCTGCTCTAAGGTTGGGAAAACTTAACGTGAAATCTACCTTCCTAACAAATCTTTACTAGTGCAATACTCTAATATTAACAAGTCTTTAGTTGTGCAATATTTAGTTGTGCAATACTGTATATGTTTGCTCCCCTGATTCCACTCTTGTACCCCTAATGATACATTCCCAACGCAGTGATCATATATTTTATTTACATTTTAGTGCTTATGTTGTCAGCTTCATCTGGCACCATTCCTACCCTCTGATTACTCTGGCCATTTATTTCCCTAATGCCTTGTGTTCCCACTTACTTCAGGGTCTTTGTATTTGCTATTCCCTCTGTCTGGAATGTTCTTTACCACCACCACCCCTTCCCTTGTCATTACCTTCTCATCTTTGGGCTCTGATCTCAGTTATCACTTCCTGAGAGAAGTCTTTGCTGACTCCTCAGTTCATTTTTCAGGTTTCCCTGTCTCTGTGGATATCATAACATCCTGAACTTTATTTTCATGGCATGTGTCATAGTTTATCATTAGAATGTAAACTGTCTGAGGGTAGGGACTTTGTCTTGGTTGTCATTGTATTTCCTGTGTTGAGAAGAGTCTTTATACAAGTAGATATTAGAAAGATGTTTGTTGAGTGGGTGCATGTATTTGAGCAGTTCCTCCATTAAACTGTAAGGAGAGTGCAGGACATTTCTGTTTTGCTCACTAGTATATTCCCCAGTGCCTAGTAGAGAATCTGGCATATTGTAAGTGCTCAATAAATATTTACTGGCTGGCTGGGTGCTGTGGCTCATTCCTGTGATCCCAGAGGTTTGGGAGGCTAAGATGGGAGGATTGCTTAAAGCCAGAAGTTTGAGACCAACCTGGGTAACAAGACCCTATCTCTACAAAAAATTTTAAAAAGCTATCTGGTTATGGTAGTGTGTGCCTATAGTCTTACCTAATTGGAAGGCTGAGGTGGGAAGATCACTTGAGCCTAGGAGTTTGAGGCTGCAGTGAGCTATGATGGTGTCATTGCATTCCAGCCTGGGTGACAGAGTGAGACTCCCATCTTGTAAAAGAAAAAAAAAAAAAAGGATAAATTGGCCAAACACAGTGGTCCATAGTGGCCCATAGCCATAATCCCAGCACTGTGGGAGGCTGAGGTGGGCAGATCATTTGAGCTCAGGGATTTGAGACCAGCCTGGGCAACATGGCAAAACCCCATGTGATCCTAGCTACTCAGGAGGATGAGGTGTGAGGATTGCTTGGGCTGGGGAGGTGCAGATTGCAGTGAGATCAAGCCACTGCACTCCAGCTGGGGAGACAGAATGAGATCCTGTCTCAAAGGAAGGAACGAAGGAAAGAAGGGAGGGAGGGAAAAAATAAATTTGATGGCTAGCTGGCAGACGGACGGACAGAAGGAAAGGAAGGAAGGAAAAAAATAAATTTGATGGCTAGCTAGCTGAATGAATGAATGAATAAGTAGTTTTAAATGAGCATGGGGGCCAGACTAGGGTAAGTTCATAAAGAATTTTATTTGCCATGCTCAGGAGCTTGAACTTTAGATATCGGGCGCTTTAAGCAGGAGAATGACACAAACAGGCTTACAGTTAGAAGGATCCCTTCAGCAGTTATGTGGAGGCTGGTTGGAATATACAGAATATTGGTGTACTCCGAGGAAGAGTTGAAGTCGTAATAGAAGGTAGTTGGAATGGAGAAGATAAATTCAAGAGAATTTAGATATAGGTTAGGCAGGATTGGATTGGATGAAGATGGGGAAGAATTTGTATCACTTCTTAGGTTTCTTGTTTGGGAGACTGAGTAGTACTACCCACCTAGGGACTATAGGAAGAAGGGCAGGCTTGGGAATGGATGAACTTAGTTGAGATGTGTTAAATTTTTAAACATGGGAAATCTGGAAATTTTAATTGATTGTTGGTATATTTATGGTTATTCTTTTTTCTTTGAGACGGAGTTTAGCTCTTGTTACCGAGGCTGGAGTGCAATGGCGCGATATTGGCTGATCTCAGCTCACCGCAACCTCTGCCTCCTGGGTTCAGGCAATTCTCCTGCCTCAGCCTCCTAAGTAGCTGGGATTACAGGCACACACCACTATGCCCAGCTAATTTTTTGTATTTTTGGTAGAGACGGGGTTTCACCATGTTGACCAGGATGGTCTCGATCTCTTGACCTAGTGATCCACCTGCCTCGGCCTTCCATAGTGCTGGGATTACAGGCGTGAGCCACCACGTCCGGCTTATTTATGGATATTCTTCCATACACACACACACACACACACACACACACACACACTTAATCCTTCATATGTAAATACAGAAATCCCACCCACCCCCATGTTTTCCAGAAAATGATTAGAATTAATCAGTTCTTTTACTAGGAACATGTTTAATTGAATTTCTGTGGGATATCCAGGTAGAGATGTACGTTAGGTAATATGGAGCTCAGTTGAAAAGTTCTATTTCTGCACTATTTCCTACAATTTCAATGAAAACAGCCTGACAGTTTTGACTTTTTCTATCTTAGGCTATTTTAGCATGCTTTGTCTCCAGTACTTGCAAAGCTGCCCTAGATTTTTTTTCCTTTTGTTTTTGTCCTTCCTCTTTATTTTGCCTTTGCCAGACTTAAGGTCTTCTCAATTTCTGACCCCTGCATTTCCCCCATGTCTATATACGTTTTCCTTTCTTTTTTCTAATTTTTTTCTCAAAGAGCGTTTAATTCTTTTTTTTCCCCTTTGGTTTTCAGGGTTCATTTTCATCTAAGTTATGTGTGAATATGGTTTATAGAATCAAATAGTTTTGTAAAGCTTGTTTTTTGTTTTTTGTTTTTTTGTGATTGAGTCTCGCTCTGTCACCAGGCTGAAGTGTAGTGGTGCGATCTCGGCTCACTTTAGCCTCTGCCTCCTGGATTCAAGCTATTCTCCTGCCTCAGCTTCCTGAGTAGCTGGGATTACAGGCGCACACCACCACACCCAGCTAATTTTTGTATTTTTGGTAGAGACAGAGTTTCACCGTGTTGGCCAGGCTGGTCTTAATTTCTTGACCTCTGATTAGCTTGCCTTGGCGTGCCAAAGTACTGCAATTATAGGCATGAGCCACTGCGCCAGGTCAAAGCTTGTTTTAAAAAAGCAGCACCCCCCTTCTTTATTTCCCTTTTCTCAGAAGCACTTTTCGCTTTTTTTTTTTTTTTTTCTGAGATGGAGTCTTGCTCTGTTGCCAGGCTGGAGTACACTGGTGCGATCTTGGCTCACTGTAACCTCCGCCTCCCTGGTTCAAGTTATTCTTCCTGCCTCAGCCTCCCGAGTAGCTGGGATTACAGGCATCTGCCACCAGGCCAGGCTAAGTTTTTGTATCTTTAGTAAAGATGGGGTTTTGCCATTTTGGTCAGGCTGGTCTTGAACTCTTGACCTCGTGATCTGTCCGCCTAGGCCTCCCAAAGTGCTGGGATTACAGATGTGTGAGCCACCGCACCTGGCCCACTTTTAGCTTTTTTAGTTAATATTTTTGTTGTCTTCATTTCTGTAACAATATGCTTGTATTGCTATTTCTGATTTCATCAGTTGTAAGATGCACCATTACTACTAGAAAAGGGAAATAAGCCCAAGATGCATAGTCTATTAGGGGCCATGCATAAAGCTGGGAAACTGCATGAGATTGGAAATAAGAACTAAACCTACCATACAGAAAGGCATAGCAAGGCAGCTTGTGTCTCAACTTTGGTGGTGTGTAGGAGGGCTAAAAACTTTCATGGGAATTTAAACTGATTCTAGGTCTGAATTCACACTCCCTATGTGGTACAACAAAACTCAAGCAGAGATTCTAATTAAAAGTTGTTTCAGATTGATAGTGCTTCCAGGTGTTTCAGAGAAACAAATAGCAATTATAAGATGTCATTAATTGAGTCTGGTTTTCAGAGATGTTAAAATATGAAAAAAAATATGGTACCATGTACCAGACACTGTTCTTATTGCTAGAGATACAGCTGTGTAAGGCAGTCCAAGTCTTGAAAGAAAGAAAAAAAAAGGGATACAGCTGTGAATGAAACAGACCTCCCTGTCTTCTCCTTGTCTTCCTTGAGTTTACATTCTGGGGAGGGTAATGTTTACACAAAATAAGAATATATACGGTATACTAGGTGTTGCAAATATCTAAGTAAGGTGACTAAAATTAACCATCAGATTTAGTAATTTGTAAGTTGTTGCTGATATTGACAGGAGAGGCTTTGGTAGGGTAATCGGGCAGCAAACGCCTCTGGGGGTGATTCTGAGAGCGAATTGGAGAAAAGGAATTGGAGACAGTTACAGCTTCTTCTAGGAGTTTTGCTGTCAAGGAGAGCAGAGAAACGGATAAATAGCTGGAGAGGAAACTGGGCTTATGGCTTATCTTTTTCAATGAGATAATTAAGAGTATGTTTCTACAGTGCTGATGAGGATGCACCAGTAGAGAGGAAAATATTGCTGATGCAGGAGTGAGAAGTGGGATGGTGAGGCAATAGGGTTTGGAGTCTGGCCAGTGGAGGCATTGGCCGTAGATAGGAGCAGTCAGTTCATCTAGAGTGAATAACAGGAGAGAGGACAGGACAAATAAATGGTGGTAGTGATTGCCTTCTCTTCCACTGAGGAAGTGGAAGGAAGGGCAGCAGCTAGGAGTGAGCATGGGTGAGGAGGTACAAGTTTTCCCAACTGCCAACACCTTTGTTCTTCTAACCCCTAGGCCCTTTAGTATAAGGGTGTGAGAGAGAAAACATTGTGGATAGGACTATAGAGAGAATGGAGCCTTCAGAGCAATTAGATTTCATTTAGAGCAAAATGGTGAAGGGATCATTCAGACAAGAGGTTTAAGATATAGGGGATTTAACTGATGTGTTCCAGGGGATATGTGCAAAGACTTTAGGAATTGAGGAGGAGTGGAGAAAGGGGAGGCTGTTCATCGAAGGAGATGAAAGTTTAAGGATTCAGAATGACCTGACAGTCCTGGGATTTTTGTGCTGAGTAATGTAAAGAGGAACACATTATGATGACATTACTCCTGATGTCTCAAGGCAAATTGTAGTGTAAGCGCCTGAAGGACAGAGGTAGTGAAGAAGCTGCAGAGTGGAAGATTCCCTTTACTTCTGGCAGTGCAGGTGTAGGGAAAGGCAGAGGAGCTGGAACTCTTGTTACTTATTTACTACTGGGGCCAAAGTGGTCAAAAGTAAAAAGATGTTATTTCAGTGATTCAAAAACTGGAATTCTCACCAGGTGCAGTGGCTCACACCTGTAATCCTGGCAGTTTGGGAGAAGGAGGTGGGAGAAACACCTGAGATCAGGAGTTCGAGGCCAGCCTGGACAATGGTAAAATCCTGTCTCAACTAAAAATACAAAAGTGGCCGGGTGTAGTGGCTCACACCTGTAATCCAAGCACTTTGGAGACCAAGGCGGGCGGATCACCTGAGGTCAGGAGTTCAAGACCAGCCTGACCAACATGGTGAAACCCCGTCTTTAAAAAAAAAAAAAAGAAAAGAAAAAGAAAAATACAAAAGTTAGCCAGGCATGGTGGCAGGTGCCTGTAGTCCCAGCTACTCAAGAGGCTGAGGCATGAGAGAGATTTGCTTGAACCTGGGAGGTGGAGGTTGCAGTGACTCAAGATCATGCCAGTGTCTCCACAAAAAAACAAAAAACTGGAATTCTCTGTTATTGCTTATTGCTTTTCTGTTATGGTTTATTGATTTTCTGTTCCCTGTTGTTTCCTGCCCCTAGTACCCTATTCTTAAATATCCTGGAAACTGGGTGCTGGGGAAATGACTGCAAGATTACAGTAAGGAATTGGGGGCCTCAGCTCAAGTGTTGGAAAGGGAAGGGAGGGAAGTTTCAAAGATAATTAGCTTTCGAGTTCTTAAATCAGGCTCAAGAAAAAGAGGGAGTTAGATAGAGGGAAGTTTGACCTGTGTTCTTAGAGAGGGGAGAGTAAAGTACTGTTTGGAAGTAGGGAACCTGTGTAAGGATCTGTGTCCTGACAGGTTCCAGAAAGAGCTGTTGTTGGATGTGAGACTTGACTATTGCTTGATTCATTTGTTTCAGTGGATATTTACTAGCACCTGCTGTGTGCCAGGCACTGGGCTAAATGCTAGGGATATCATGTTGAGCACATAGGCAAGTTCCTGCTTACAGGGATTTACAGTCTTGCAGGGAAGACAATTAAACTAGTATAATTTAATGTAGTGAAGGCTATGATAGAAATTGTCAGAGTCTTTTGGAAGCCTGTAGTGAAAGCATCAGATTAGTCTTATTTGGGGTAGGGAAGCGAAGAGTGCAGGTTCTGGAGTTAGTGGCTTTTTTTTTTTTTTTTTTAATTTTATTTTTTTAGAGAAAAGATCTTGCTCTGTTGCCTAGATTGGGGTATAGTTGTGTGATCTTAGCTCACTGCAGCCTTGAATTCCTGGGCCAAAGTGATCCTCTTGCTTCAGCCCCTCAAGTAGCTGGGACCACAGTTGCATGCTACCATGCCCAGCTAATTTTTTGTAGAGACAGGGTCTTGCTATGTTGCCTAAGCTTATCTCTAGCTCCTGGCCTCAGGTGATCCTCCTGCCTGGGCCTCCCAAAGTGCTGGGATTATAGGTGTGAGCCATTGTGCCCTGCTTAGAGTAGTGACATTTAAATAGAGACTTGAAAGATGAGCAGAAATTAGCCAGGCAGAGAATAGGGGAGAACAGTTATGTGTCAAGCAGCCACAGGTATGCTGTCTTTGAGCAGAGTCATCTGTTCTGACCACTGCCTTCATCCCCAACATTTCTATACCAGGGGTTGGCGAACTACTGTTCACGGACAGGCCACATCGGGCCTGCTGCCTGTCTTTGTATGGCCTGCAAGCTAAGAATGGTTCTTATACTTTTAAGCGGTTGAAAGAATAAAAATAATATTTTGTGACACAAAAATTATATTAAATTCAAGTATCAGTGTCCATGAAAAAAACTTGTGTTGGAACACAGCCATGCTCATTCTCTTTTGTATTGTCTATGGCTGCTTTCATACTGCAGCAGCAGATTTGAGTGGTTGCAATACAGACCGTATAGCTTACAAAGCCTAAAGTATTTGGTATCTTGCTCTTTACAGACAAGTGTGCTGGCACCTAGTTTAATCCATCATTATGATCTCATTGTATCATGTGTGTATGAGGATTATAATTAGCTATCATTCATCTCCTTTATGCTGTCTACCCTGCTGAATGCTTTATGTATTTATGTGTGATCTTTTTAATAATTGTCCAGAGATGTTGATAATGTGCCTAAAATCACACACTTAAATTTTGACACAGTGTTAAAATTTAAACCCGGATGTCTGAATTCAAGGTCTGTATTCATTTTACTGATCACATTGTATTATAATTAATTGTTTATATTTCCATTTCTCAAAAAGAGACTTGAGCTTGGGCCGGGCACCATGGCTCATGCCTGAATTCCCAGCACTTTGGGAGGCTGGGGCGACTGGATCACCTGAGGTCAGGAGTTTGAGACCAGCCTGGCCAGTGTGGCAAAACCCAAAACCCCATCTCCACTAAAAATACAAAAATTAGCTGGGCATGGTGACCCATGCCTGTAATCCCAACTACTTGGGAGGCTGAGGCAAGAGAATCACTTGAACCTGGGAGGCAGAGGTTGCAGTGAGCTGAGATCGTACCACTGCACTCCAGCCTGGGCAAGAGAGTGAGACTCCGTCTCAAAAAAAAGGAGAGACTTGATCTTGAATGATGGCTTACGTTTTCTTACAGCTACTATTTTTAGTACAGGTTGAGTCCAAATAAATGTTTATCAGGTGACTTTCTAATTTCATCTGCCTTCTAACATACCTGTGAGGATAACACATATATAAATTTTTCAGATAATTGACATTTACTCTTTTGAATACAATTTCTTCTATTTTAAATAACAATACTTTAAAACATGACATCAAAAAATTACATTAACTGTAACTAAAGATATTTGGAAAAATTTTGTCCTGTCAGAACAATGCCTTTGGTTTGGGAGGCCGAGGTGGGTGGATCACTTGAGGTCAGGAGTTCAAGACCAGCCTGACCAACATGGGGAAACCCAGTCTCTACTGAAAATACAAAAATTAGCTGGGCATGGTGGTGCATGTGGATAATCCCAGCTACTCAGTAGGCTGAGGCAGCAGGATTGCTTGAATCTAGGAGGTGGAGGTTGCAGAGAGCTGAGATTGTGCCACTGTACTCCAGCTGTCTGGGTGACAGAGCAAGAAAGACTCCGTCTCAAAAACAAAATGAAACCCAGAACAATCTCTTTGGGATACTGACATATATGTACAGTTGTTTGTATAGTACCTACAGTAAAAAATAAACTTGGAATGCTAGATCTTTCTAGCTTTTGTCAACTTTTTTTTTTTTTTTTAAGACAGGGTCTCTTGCTCTGTCACCTAGGCTGGAATGAAGCAGTACAATCACAGCTCACTGTAGCCTTGACCTCCCAGGCTCTAGCAAACCTCCCACTTCATTCTCCTAAGTAGCTGGGACTGCAGATATATACCATCACACCTGACTAATTTTTTTTTTTTTTTTAACTTTTCGTAGAGATGTCTGATTTTGAAATCATAGCTTCAATCGATCCTCCCACCTTGGCCTTCCAAAGTGCTGGGATTACAGGTGTGAGCCACCGCACCCAGCCTAGTGCGGTGGCTTTTTGTGTCAGTTTTTTATGCTTTCTTTTCTGTTTACTCCTTTGTCAGCTGTCAGTGATAGCTGCTATCATTTTCCCCCCATTTTAAATTTTCTACTTATATTGTTTGATGGATTCAGGAACTAGAGCGATAACCCTATTAAAATTGTGTATAAAGTAAGAGTTTCAAGATCAAGGCAGACTTGTTTAAAAAAAAGTAAGAGTCTGTCACCTGTGAATAAAGTGAAAGTGAGGTGTTCTTGTTCTTAAGGATTTTATAACACAGTTGGAGAAAGCAAACATATACTGGGGACAGTCATAATGTAAAATAATATTAACTTCAAACTTGTATGTCTTGCTGTCCACTGAAGGCATCTCAAACTTAATATGTTTCCCCAGGCCTCTTTCATGGTCATCTCATTTCAGTAAACAGAGAGACTATCCTTCCAGTTACTTAGGACAAAAACCTTGGAATCATCCTTGATGCCTCTCTCTGTGTACATATCACATCTCATCTTGTTTTACTTTGAGGATACCTACTGAATCTGATCACCCTCTCTGCTGCTACCACTCAGATTCAAACTGCCATCCTTTCTTTCCTGTATTATTGCATTCGTCTTCTGGTTGAGTTCTCTCTTTCTGTCCTTGTCTCTGTGCAGTCTTTTCTCAACAGTCCTCCAGAATGATCCTCTTAAAATTAAGTCAAATGAGGTTGTCACTCCTTTGCTCAAGATCTTCCAGGGGTTTTCCATTTTAGAGTAAAAGCCAAAGTTGTGACAGTGACCTAAAAGGTTGTACAGAGTCTGGTTTCAGCTTGCTCTTCTGGCCTGATTTCCTATGACTCTCCATTGCTCATGTTCCTTTAGCCACAGTGACATCCTTGCTGTTTTTCTGAGATACCAGTTTGTTCCTTCTTCAGAACCTTTGTGCTTGCTGTTACTTCTCCTAGAAATGCTTTTCCTATGCAGGTAGCATGGCTTTTCCCCTTCCTTACTTCAGGGGTCAGGCTCCAGTGTCTCCATATTGGTGAGGCCCTGGCTATGTATCGCTTTTACCCTGCTTCATTTTCTCTGTAGCACTTCTACATCTGATAGGCTCTGTGTGTATTTTATTTATTCAAATTTTAATTTTAAAAATGTTTTACTGCTCTCTCCCCATAGGCTAAGACAGGGGTTGCCAAGCCAAAAAATGGCCTGCTGCCTCTTTTTGTAAATAAAGTTTAATTAGGACACAGCCCTGCTTATTCATTCACAAATTGTCAATGCACCTTTTACATTGCAACAGCAGAGTTGAATATTGTGACAGACTGTATGGCCAGCAAAGCCTAAAATATTTGTTGTATGGCCCTTGACAGTTTGTGGACTCCTTGGCTACCACAGTATTTGACACAGCAGATGACTGAATGAACACAAAGTCAGTGTTAAATGGCAGGTTACAGACTGCAAAGTGCTATATGAGTTAACATCTAAAAAGTTATTAGTTATTAGACTTTAAAATCAAGGATAATTTGGGAATATATGTCAGCCATAATACTTTGTTTAAGCTGAGGTTCTTGAAGTTATTAGTAATTACTGCCTGATACCAGAGATATGCCAGCTTTCAAGGCCACATTTAATTTGGAGATGATAGTATTTTTTTTTTTTTTTTGAGATGGAGTCTCACTCTTGTCACCTAGCCTGGAATGCAATGTTACAATCTCGGCTCACTGCAACCTCCACCTCCTGGGCTCCAGTAAATCTCCTGCCTCAGCCTCCTGAGTAGCTGGGATTACATGTGCATGCCACCACGCCTGGTTAATTTTTGTATTTTTAGTATAGACAGAGTTTTGCCACATTGGCCAGACTGGTCTTGAAATCCTGACCTCAGGTGATCCATCTGCCTCAGCCTCCCAAAGTCCTGGGATTATAGGCGTGAGCCATCGTGCCTGGCCAAGAGATGATAGTATTCTAAAGGCACAAGATTCTTTTACATGTTATTTTTTGTAATAATGATATAGAAGGTATCCTAAATAATGAATAAATGGTAGTTGTTGGTTGCGTCCTGTGAAAATCATGAACCTAAATAAAAGCATATAGATTTCAATCAATTATCCTAAAGGACGGACAGATGGAATAATAATGTTAATAGTACATTTCACATTGGAATACATTTTTGGATTACAAATGAAGTAACCTAATATTCCAGGTACTTCTAATAGTGTTTCATGCGGCATCATAGAATCAAACTGCAAAAAACCACCTCTGAAGAATCTGGGAAATGGTGCTGCTTTTGGCATCCCATCTCTTTCCAAACCTTATCTTTCTAAAAGCTGCATTTACAGGATAAACAGTATCACCATAAAGCAAAGTGGAGAGGTGGAGATGATTTTAAAAGAATGTTAGTTTTTTTTGTTTTGTTTTGTTTTTTAAGATGGAGTCTTCCTGTGTTGCCCAGGCTGGAGTGCAGTGGTACAATCTTGGGTCACTGCAACCTCCGCATCCCAGGTTCAAGTGATTCTCCTGCCCCCAGCCTCCCAAGTAGTTGAGATTACAGGCATGCGCCATGATGCCTGGCTAATTTTTGTATTTTTAATAGACATGGGGTTTCACCCTGTTGGCCAGTCTGGTCTTGAACTCCTGACCTCAAGTAATCCACCTCAGCTTTCTAAAGTGCTAGGATTATAGGCATGAGCCACCGGGCCAGCTGCATCTTAATTTTTTAAAAGATCTTTACTAATAGCTGAGTTGAGTGTAGAGAAGGAATCTTAAATCTTGTTGAACTATGTACTATGTGCATAGAAAACAAATTAATTTAAGCAAATGGTGCAGAATTGTAGGATCAGGGCTGGAAGAAGCTTTGTTCAATACATGTTTTTTTGTTTCATTTTGTTTTGTTTTTGAGATGGAGTCTCTGTTTGCTGGGTTGGAGTGCAGTGGCATGGGACTACGTGCACGTGCCACCATGCCTGGTTAATTTTTTGTATTTTAGTAGAGACAGAGTTTCAGCATGTTGGCCAGGATGGTCTTGATCTCCTGACCTTGTGATCCGCCCGCCTCGGCCTCCCAAAGTGATGGGATTATAGGTGTGAGCCACTGCTCCCAGTGTTTTTTTTTTTTTTTTTTTTGAGACAGAGTCTTGCTGTGTCACCCAGGCTGGAGTGCAAAAGTGTGATCTCAGCTTACTGCAACCTCTGCCTCCCCAGTTCAAGCAATTCTCCTGCCTCAGGCTCCTGGTAGCTGGGATTATAGGTGTGTGCCACCACGCCCGGCTAATTTTTGTATTTTTAGTAGAGATGAGGTTTTACCATGTTGGCAGGCTGGTCTCCTGACCTCAAGTGATCTGCCCACCTTGGCCTCTCAAAGTGCTGGGGTTACAGACGTGAGCCACGGCACCCAGCCTGTTCAATACATGTTTGATGACTGCATACCATGTATCTGAAAAAAAGTTGGATATACCCTAGCCATTTTGTTAGGCACTGGGATACAGACTGAGTAGGACAGAGAGGATCCTTACCCTCATCAGACTTACTATCTAATCTTTCTCCCCAACTCCTACCTGACCTCATTTTATGTTATATAATGGAATCTTAAGCTTGAGAAATCAAGGAACTTGTCCAAAATTACATAGCTAGTTACTGATAGACTGTAACTAGAGTGCACGTTTCTTTTCTTTTTTTTTTTTTTTTTTTGAGATGGAGCTTCGCTCTTGTTGCCCAGGCTGGAGTACAATGGCCAGATATCGGCTCACCGCAACCTCTGCCTCCTGGGTTCAAGCAATTCTCCTGAGTAGCTGGGATTACAGGCACACGCCACCCTGCCCCACTAAAATTTTGTATTTTTAGTAGAGACGGGGTTTCACCATGTTGACCAGGATGGTCTCAATCTCTTGACCTCGTGATCCACCCGCCTCAGCCTCCCAAAGTGCTGGGATTACAGGCGTGAGCCACCGCGCCCGGCTGAGTGCACGTTTCTTACATGAGAGATAAAAGTAGACCATCTATTCATTTATGCAAAGTTTTGAATGTTGACTGGTATGTTTTTCCCTCTTAGGTGCTGGGGAATACAGTGGTAAGCAAAACACCCATATCTCTTTGATGTAGAGCATAAAAGGAATTTTTTTTTTTGAAACCAGCACTTTCTCCACTTATATTTTGTTTGTAATCTTTTCTCTCATAGGAAAGTTAGGTGCTATCAAATATCCATTCTTTTTTCTTTTTTGAGATGGAGTTTCGCTGTTGTTACCCAGACTGGAGTGCAGTGGCACTATCTTGGCTCACCGCAACCTCCGCCTTCTGGGTTCAAGCAGTTCTCCTGCCTCAGCCTCCCGAGTAGCTGGGACTACAGGCACACACCACCATGCCCAGCTAATTTTTATATTTTTGGTAGAGACGGGGTTTTACCTTGTTGACCAGTATGGTCTTGATCTCTTGACCTCGTGATCCACCCGCCTCGGCCTCCCCAAGTGCTGGGATTATAGACGTGAGCCACCACGCCTGGCTAAATATCCATTCTTTAAGATAACTGAGTTCAGTGAGTTTTAGTGTGTTCCTGACACTTCTAGTTTTATAGAAGGACTTTTGAATGAAGAAGGAGGACTTGTAGTTATGGGTTCTTTGTGGGAGGTGACATTTACTTATTTCAAAATTTGTATTGGGCCTAAATTTTTGCCTTGTGAGCAAGCAAGCAAGCTTTTTTCTCCCCTTGAATGGAATGACTCTGCTATCAGGACCCAGAGCCCAGACTGATATTTAAAGTTGGCCACACTATGGGTTAAATAGATGTTTGTATGCTGACCTTCTCTTTCCTTTTAGTTACCCATCTAATGTAGTAATAGAAAAGCTTATTAAAATAGTTTTCTTCATAGAGTAGACTTGGGTATCAGCATGACTCAATATTCAAAGAATCATATCTAAAGCAGAATGCATACTTTTTTTTTTTTTGAGACAGAGTTTCGCTCTTGTTACCCAGCCTGGAGAGTGCAATGGCACGATCTCGGCTCACCGCAACCTCCGCCTCCTGGGTTCAAGCAATTCTCCTGCCTCAGCCTCCTGAGTAGCTGGGATTACAGGCACGCGCCACCGTGCCCAGCTAATTTTTTGTATTTTTAGTAGAGACGGGGTTTCACCATGTTGACCAGGATGGTCTCGATCTGTTGACCTCATGATCCACCCGCCTCTGCCTCCCAAAGTGCTGGGATTACAGGCCTGAGCCACCGCGCCCGGCCAATACATACTTTATTATTTAAAATTTTCTTCTCAAACTAATTGTGATTATATTTGATTTTTTTCCTCTTGGTACTTGCTAAAAAAATCAAACATTTGACAGTCTAAGAAAAAGTGAAAAAAGGTTAATTAAACCACTGCTAAATAATTTAGGATGTGTCTAGTTGGAAGTGCTCACACAATAAAGTAATTATTCTTATAGAGGTAAGTTATCTTGACCTCAGGCCCCTTTGCTATTCTTCTTTCACAGTACCTTCTGCCATTCTGCTGGGGCCAATTAGTTCTTGGCTCAGCTGTTGTAGTTTCTCTACAGAAGTTGGGCTTAACCATGTTTATAATATGTAAAAATCAAATTCAGTTTTTTTTTCTTCTAAGAGAGCTAGAACATTAAATTCCCTGCCAGTGATCTAAAACACAATGAATTGTGTATCTTCAAATGCAAAAGGTTTGTTTTCTCCAAACTTAACAGCTTTAAAGATGACGAGGCCTTAGACATAGTCATTATTATGTGTTAGTGATGATTATTGTAGTTCTGCAGATACAAATGCATTTTAAAACACTATAAATTGGTGTTATATTCCAGAGGATGTAGCATGACCATCAGTCTCAAATTACCTAAGACATTTTTTTTTTTCTGAGATGGAGTCTCTGTCACCCAAGCTGGAGTGCAGTGGCACAGCCTTGGCTCATTGCACCCTCTGCCTCCCAGGTTTAAGTGATTCTCCTGCCTCAGCCTCCTGATTAGCTGGGGATTATAGGCATGCGCCACCACGCTAATTTTTGTATTTTTAGTAGAGATGGGGTTTCACCATGTTGGCCAGGCTGGTTTTGAACTCCTGACTCCTGACTTCAGGTGATCTGCCTGCCTTGGCCTCCCAAAGTGCTGGGATTACAGGTGTAAACCACTATTCCTGGTCAAATTACCTAATAATTTAAAAAAAATTGTAAAATAAATAATACGTTAGTCGGCAGTAAACCATTGATTGTGTGTGTGTAAATAATTAGAAGTCATTTCAGGCTGGGCATGGTGGCTCATACATGTAATCCCAGCACTTTGGGAGGCTGAGGTAGGAGGAGCTCTTGAAGCCAGGAGTTTGAAACTTTAGTGAGCCATGATCACAACACACTGCACTATTCCAGTCTGGGCAACAGAGTTGCCCATTTAGACTCGTTCTAAAAAAAAAATCAAATAATATTTAAAGTTAGATTGGAATAAATCTTGAAACTTCTAATAATTTTGTCACATTGTTATTGGATAAATGTTAAACCAATCAAAAAAATATATTTTGCCATGGTCAAATCAAACATTTCAGCTGGGGAAAGAAGGAACTGAGTAAGCATAAAGCTAGTATTTGATGTTAATTGATTGGTAATATAGAAAGGCAGGCTAAGTTTGAACTTCCAGTATCTCAGGCTGGGGTCTCCAGGCATGTTGTTCCAGTTATCTATTACTAAGGAACAAAACTCCAAACTTAGTGGCATAAAACCCTCATGGTTTTGGGGGTTGACTGGGCTCAGCTAAGTGGTCCTTGCTCAAGTTCTATCATGCAGTTGTAGTCAGATGGTGACTGAGCCTAGAGATACCTTGATGGCTTCCTTCTTTACTTACATATTTGACAGGAGCAGGGAAGTTCAAATAGGCAAGGGATGGAACAGCTAGGGCCCCTTGGATATCTCTGTATTTTCGTGGTCCCTACCGCATAGGGACTTTATGGTAGCCAGACTACCGTAACTTTTTAATTTTAATTTTATTTATTTATTTTTTTTTGTAGAGACAGTCTTGCTGTGTAGCCCAAGCTGGCCTGGAACTCCTGGGTTCAAGTGATCCTCCTGCCTCAGGCTCTCAACGTGCTGGGATTATAGGTGTGAGCCACCCCATCTGGCCAACATGCCATATTCCAAAAATACCTCAGTCTGCTCTCTGTTCACAACTTATTTTCATTCCTCCCACTTGCAAAATATACTCACCCCTTCTCAAGGCCCCCAAAATCTCACCTAATACATTTCAGCATCAGTCTCAGGTTTGCGTTCCGGGATCTTGCTATCCAAATCATATCCAGTGTAAATGAGGCTACTCAGATATGGTTCCTTGGGTGTAGCTCCTTGATTACCACTGCTTTCACTCTGAAGACCTGTGAACTAAACAGAGCATCTCCTCCCATTCCCAGCCTACCCAGTATGCAACAGTGGACAGGTAGAAGATAACCACTGTATTCACTTCTGTTTAAAAATACAGAAAAATAGGAGGAACACAGTCATGGGTTCACAGCAATTCTGAAATCCAACCAGGCATGTATTACCAGTCCTGTAGTGTTTTTGGAGGGATCAGCCTTACTGCCTAGGAATGATCCTCCATAGCTCTTGGTCTGCCTTTTGGATTCTTCCTTTTCCATAAAATGTACTGTGTGTTGCAATAGAGTACTTTTCTTGGTCCTGCCCATAGAAGTTTGGGTGTCCAGAAGCCTCTTCATTTTGTGTGGTCTCTGTCCCTTTTAGTCCAAGATGACAGTGTTTCTGAACATAAAATTTTCTTTAAAACTTAGCAGATTTTCTGTGACTATTATGGGAGGGGAGTTTTAATGAATTAGATAAAAGCCACACTTACACATTGATAGAACATGTAGAGCTTAGGTTTTCTATATGGCTTTTGTGGGACAACACCTTTAGAATTCTTAGAAGGCCTTTTGGCTGGGCGCAGTGGCTCAAGCCTGTAATCCCAGCACTTTGGGAGGCTGAGGCGGGTGGATCACGAGGTCAAGAGATTGAGACCATCCTGGTCAACATGGTGAAACCCCATTTCTACTAAAAATACGAAAAATTAGCTGGGCATGGTGGCACGTGCCTGTAATCCCAGCTACTCAGGAGGCTGAGGCAGAATTGCCTGAACCCAGGAGGCGGAGGTTGCGGTGAGCCGAGATCGAGCCATTGCACTCCAGCCTGGGTAACAAGAGCGAAACTCCGTCTCAAAAAAAAAAAAAAAAGAAGGCCTTTTGTTTGAAACAGTGTATGAGGTACCACCTTAAATGTCTTTGAAGTCTAAACTAGGAGTAGGCAAACAAAGGCCATTGAACTGAGACTTGTTTTTACATTTACAAAGGATTGTTTAAAAAAAAAAAAGTTAAACAGAGACTGTCTGTATATGGCCCTCAGCCTAAAATATTTATCTGCCTCTTTGCAGAAAATGTTTGCTGACTCTTGGTCTAAATAAAGGTTTAATCTTCATGCCAGTTTTCCCTGGTACTGCTTTCGATTTGATCTTTGCCCAGAAAGCTTTTTTTTATTTTGAGACAGGATCTTGCTCTGTCTCAAAGGCTGGAATGCAGTGGGTGATCATAGCTCACTGCAGCCTTGAACTTCTGAGCTCAAGTCACTCTCCTACTTCAGTCTCCTGAGTAGCTAGGACTATAAGCACATGTCTGGCTAATTTTAAAATTTTTGGTAGAGACAGGGTCTCACTATGTTGCCCAGGCTGATTTTGAACTTCTGGCCTCAGGTGATCCTCCTACCTTGGCCCCCCAAAGTGCTGGGATTATAGGCATGAGCCACTGTGCCTAGCCCAAGGGACATTTCTTTTTCCTTTTTTTTTTTTTTTTTTGAGATGGAGTTTTGCTCTTATTGCCCAGGCTGGAGTACAGTGGTGCAATCTCAGCTTACTGCAACCACTGCCTCCCAGGTTCAAGCAGTTCTCCTGGCTCAGCCTCCTGAGTAGGTGGGACTACAGACTTGTGCCACCATGCCCAGCTAATTTTGTATTTTTAGTAGAGACAGGGTTTCATCATGTTGGTCAGGCTGGTCTCAAACTCCTGACCTCAGGTGATCCACCTGCCTCAGCCTCCCAAAGTGTTGGGATTATAGGCGTGAGCTACTGTGCCTGGCCTGGGGCATTTCTTAATTTGAGAAATGTTTGCTATATAAGAAGCCTGGGAATAAGAAACAGTCTTAATTTTTGGTTCTAACAACTCCTGTCTCCTTATATGTCTTCTGTAGTCTGCATGGAAACTGTATAATTTCTTCTTAAGCTTATCTCTCTTTATCTGCACTTTGTAATACACAGCTAAAAGAAACCAGTTGATACTTGATTTTCTATCTGGAAATCTCCTTAACCCAGTCTGTCAGTTCATTAATTATATTTTCTGTTCTCCACATTACTGCAGATGACAGCTTTGCTAAACTTTTTCTACTGTTACCCAATAAAATTCTTCAGCTTCCGGTAACACTTTTTGCATTTACTTTTAAGCCAGGGGCCAGCAACCTTTTTCTGTAAAGAGCCAGATAGTAAATATTTTAGGCTTTTGGGCCATATGATCTCTGGCACACTTAGACAATATGTAAACTAATAGGTATGGCTGTATTCCAATAAAACTTTATTTACAAAAACAGACAGCTGGTTGAATTTCACCTGCAGACTGTAGTTTGCTGATCTGTTTCAAGTCTAAGACAGCCTTCTTGAGGCCTTTGTTCAACAGTTTTCTCAAGACCCTGCAGGCCTTGGCTTATACTTGGAAGGCCCTTTTTGCTTTCCTTTGCTGCTCTGTGTTAAGACCAAACATTTTACATTTTTTGTTGTTATTATGGCAGAGCAAAAAATCTACTCCCTGTGCCAAAATCTGTTTTCGGTATCTATCGTCATGTAACACACATCCCAAATTTAGCAGTGTAAAACAAAACTTCGTTTTATCTTTTATGGTTCTGATGTTTGGGCTTGGCTAGGCAGATCTTTCTTAGGGTTTCTCTTGAAGGTGCAGTCAGGTCATAGCTGGGGTTGGAATTATTTAGAAGCCTTCCTCACCAGAGTCTCTTACGCAATTGCAGGCAGATGGTGGCTGGGTGGGGTCATTATCTCAGAGGATTCCTCATTCATGTATCTGGTGGCTGGGCTGGGAAGACTTAACAGCTGGTGTTCCCAGACATCTCTCTAACCCTGTGAGACTTACTGGGTATCTTATATGGTGACTTAGGACTTCGAAGTTGCCTGAGAGAGCACCTGGCAGAAGTTTTATCACCTTTTATTTATTTATTTATTTTTGAGACAGTCTCACTCAGTTGCCCAGGCTGGAGTGCAGTGGCGCAATCTCAGCTCACTGCAACTTCTGCCTCCCAGGTTCAAGTGATTCTCTTGCCTCAGCCTCCCAGTAGCTGGGATTATAGGCACCTGCCACCACAGCCAGCTAATTTTTTTGAATTCTTGTAGAGATGGGGTTTTACCATGTTGGCCAGGCCAGTCATGAACCCCTGACCTCAAATGATTCACCCACCTTGGTCTCCCAAAGTGTTGGGATTATAGGGGTGAGCCACCGCACCTGGCCTTTATCACCTTTTTTTCTTTTGTTTTTGAGACGGAGTTTCGCTCTTGTTACCCAGGCTGGAGTGCAATGGCACGATCTCAACTCACAGCAACCTCCGCCTCCTGGGTTCAGGCAGTTCTCCTGCCTCAGCCTCCTGAGTAGCTGGGATTACAGGCACGTGCCACCATGTCCAGCTAATTTTTTGTATTTTTAGTAGAGACGGGGTTTCACCATGTCGATCAGGATGGTCTCAATCTCTTGACCTCATGATCCACCCGCCTTGGCCTCCCAAAGTGCTGGGATTATAGGCGTGAGCCACCTGCCCGGCCTCTTTATCACCTTTTATGACCTAGTTTCTGAGGTTGCTCAGTGCTCCTTCCTCTGCATTCTCTTCTTGGGGAGAAGAATGAGACTCTGTCTTTTGATGGGAGAAGGATCAAAGAATTTGCAAACATATTTTGAAACACCAAACATCCCACACATACACCTATCAACAAGTTTTGTAAGCTAGAAATACAGTGGGTCAGGCTTTTCTCTTCCCTTTTCACTAGGCAGGGAGATGAAAAGATGGCCTCTCTTCTTTTAAATGTTCAAGAAATGGTTTGTCAAGAGCTGTGGAAGAATACTTCCCAGTATTTTTATTACTTCTCAGTAATAAAAACCTCTTTTCTTCAGTAGGGACAGGACCTGGGAACTTTGGACTGACATTCTATTTGCTCTCTCTTCCTTTTGTATCAGAGTAGACATAATGGTGCTTCTCTCTCAAAAGAGGAAACAAAAAGAAATCAAAATCTCTATATTAAAATTTTTACCATTTAGGGATTAGCTTGAACCCATAAGTAACATCTTTGCAAGGGTTAAAGATTATGTGCGCCTGTTTGTCATTCACACTTTCAGTTGAATTAGTTTAGCTAGCTTTCTTGATTCTTGTAGGGATACTCTTAAGGGAAATTTGGAAAAGGGGTTATGTGATAGAAGTAATTAGAGGTTAGGGCCTATAAAGCAGGTTAGAAGAGTCTTTGAATAGCATTAGGGCACTGTCTGTAGAACTACTTAATCTATTGCCTGACCCCATCTGGAAAGGATTTGCTCACCTTATGTCCTGATCTGGCTCTGGAGGTAAAATATTCAGAAAAGGTGATTTATGATATATGTTTGTAGGGGCTATTGTGTTTTGTGCCATTTCCATTTTTTTTCCTTCCTGTTTTGCTGTTTCTGTATCTCTCTTTCTGGATTTGTACATCCCGAGAGATTCAACCCACATTCTCTGATGACCTAAAAGAAGACAACAGCCTAGCAAATAGGAAGTTGCTGCAGAAATAGCTGTCTGCCGTATTACAACACTTCTGAGAAGAAGAAATGCCTGATTGTAATCATTAATCTGTTTCATTTTTCTTGGTATCCCGATCTATATACATTGTTGAATTTGGGGTAGAGGGAAAAAGTATATTAGCATGTATGTATGTTTGTATATATGTATTTAGAGACCGCATCTTGTTCTGTTGCCTAGGCAGGAGTGCAGTGATGTGATTTTGGCTCACTGCAACCTCTGTCTCCTGGGCTCAGCCATCATCCCACTTCAGCCGACTACAGGCGCATGCCACCATGCCTGGCTACTTTTTGTGTTTTTTGTAGAGATGGGATTTCACCATGTAGCTTTCATTTTAAATGACTCAGTTTATTTTTTTATTTTTTTGAGGCAGGGTCTCACTCTGTTGCCTAGGCTAGAGTGCAGTGATGCAGTCATGGCTCACTGCAGCCTCAACCTCCTGGGCTCAAGGGATCCTCTTGCCTCAGCCTCCCGAGTAGCTAGGACTACAGGTGTGTGCCACCATGCCTGGCTAATTTTTATAAATTAATTTAATTTTTTTGAGATGGAGTTCTGCTCTTATCATCCAGGCTGGGTGCAGTGGTGCAATCTCGGCTCGCTGCAGTCTCCACCTCCCAGGTTCAAGGGATTCTCTGGCCTCAGCCTCCTGAGTAGCTGGGATTACAGGCAGTCACCACACCTGGCTAATTTTTGTATTTTTAGTAGAGACGGGGTTTTGCCATGTTGCCCAGTCTGGTCTCAAACTCCTGACTTCAGGTGATCTGCCTGTCTTGGCCTACCAAAGTGCTAGGATTCAGGTGTGAGCCATTGCAGCCAGCCTAATTTTTTTATTTTTATTTTTTGTAGAAACAGGTCTTGCTATGTTGCCCAGGCTGGTTTTAAACTCCTGGCCTCAAGTGATCCACCTACCTCAGCCTCTCGAAGTGTTGGGATTACACGTGTGAGCAACTGTGGCCAACCCACTAAATTATTTTTTACTTGGTATTTGAAGAATACTTTTACAAAGCTTTGGTAGAATTCCTACAAACACATGCTAATTTATGGTGGTATAAGAACCATGAGAAGGGCTGGGTGCAGTGGCTCGCACTTTTAATCCCAACACTTTGGGAGGCCGAGGTGGGAGATCATGAGGTCAGGGGTTCTAGACCAGTCTGGCCAACACAGTGAAACCCCATCTCTACTAAAAATACAAAAATCAGCTTGGTGTGGTGGCAGGCGCCTGCAATCACAGCTACTCAGGAGGCTGAGGCAGAAGAATCTCTTGAACCAGGAGGTGGAGGTTGCAGTGAGCTGAGATTATGCCATTGCACTCTAGCCTGGGCAACAGAGGTAGACTTTATCTCCAAAAATAAAAATTAAAAAAAATAACAAGAATCAGAAAACAGTTTTGAAATGAGTTACATTATAGGAAGGGAGACAATATGTACTTACAGATCTTGAACTACTGAAAATCAGAAGACTTCACTACAGTTCCTTAACTTCAGTTGCAATTCGGCAGAAGTTTTGGGATTACCATTTTGTACCTTTTTCAACTGTCTTGTTTTATCTGCATTCTTTTGCCTTCTACCTGACATATTCCTGCTCCCCTCCCAAGGTTCCTGAGTAGTTTGGAGGGAGTAGGGGTGGGGAGAAGAAAGAGTTAATTTTTTACACATCTGAGTCTCCTAGTATTACTTAACTAATTTCAGCTAGATGAAAACTTATCTTTTAGAATATTTAATGCATGATATGCTGCATACATTATGCATTCATTTTAAGACTTATAATATAGTAGCATGGATTTATGAATGACATGGATAGCAAATTATTTTCAATCTAAATTGCTCTGTTCAGTTTTGGGCAAAATAATTATTTGATAGAGCAATATTTTTCTGTTACAAGCCTGGGAGTAGTTTGGAAGGCTTTGAATGAATGTTGAGTATAAAGATTTTTGGTAAAACTTGATTTTACCATTTTTTCCCAGAGATTGCCAGTGGATTAGTTTGATCCTATGTGAGGAAAAAAGCTGCTTTGTGAAACCAGTAATTCCATAGAGACTAGTGGTATTAGAGATATTTTTTAATTTGGGGCTTAGCCAGAAGGTCTGAGCATTGATATACCCTTTCTTTTCTGTATTAATGAATTTAAAGTATGTTGTTGATTTAATGTTAGTTTGTACATTGATTTCTGGTTTGGGCTTCTTTAAACTTTGCCTGAATATTAGAATTCGGTGAATTTTTAAAAAAATACTTGCTCATTCTGTCCTTTCATATGGCATATACTATTGGAAGATAGCTATTATTTTGGAAGTAGCAGATGTACTTAACATTTTTGTAATTGTACTGATATGGACTGGCAAGAGTCTTTTGGATCAGAAAAAGCATTTGTCAAATGCAGATTTTTAGTTCATTATGAAAACGTACTGTCTGTTTTATTAGCACAATTAACAAAAGTAGCTCAGACTAAAGATTCAAAGCTTTTCTGAAATGATGAAGCTTCTGTTCCTGAGAGACAGTCCTTTATTTACACTATGCTTCAAGGAAAAACAGCTGGAAATATCATTTCAAAGAATTCTTTTGTGAGTTATGGGCTCTTTGATGGATGACCAACTTCAACAATGACTATGCTTCTTAGAGTCCTAAAATTTTAGAACTGAGAAAAGACAAGGCATAAGTTTAGTTTGGTCTTCCTTAAACACATAGATGGGTAGAAAAGGATGTTTCTTTCCCTTGAGCTTTTGCATTAAAATTTTTTTATGTTCCAAGTTATCTATCACGTGTTATATTTATTGTTAAGGGATGAAAACCAGGCAAAAATCCTGATTTTCATACAAGTATAAAATGAGGGCCGGATGCAGTAGCTCTTGCCTGTAATCCCAGCACTTTGGGAGGCCAAGGTAGGTGGATCACCGAGGTCAGGAGTTTGAGACCAGCCTGGCCAACATGGCAAAACCCCGTCTCTACTAAAAATACAAAATTAGCTGGGCGTAGTGGTGTGCATTCATAGTTCCAGCTACTCGGGAGGCTGAGGCAAGAGAATTGCTTGATCCTGGGAGGTGGAGGTTGCAGTGAGCCGAGATCATGCCACTGCACTTCAGCCTGGGTGATGGGGCAAGACTCTATCTCAAAAATAAAAATAAATAAATAAAATGAACACATATAAAAGATGTTATTTAATTCATTAATTAAAGAAAGAACCAGCAAGGGCCGGGCACAGTGGCTCACGCCTGTAATCCCAGCACTTCGGGAAGCCAAGGTGGGTGGATCAAGAGGTCAGGAGTTAGAGACCAGCCTGACCAACATGGTGAAACCCTGTCTCTACTAAAAATACAAAAATTAGCTGGGCGTGATGGCCCTTGCCTGTAATCCCAGCTACTCAGGAGGCTAAGGCAGGAGAATCGCTTGAACCGGCAGGTGAAGTTTGCATTGAGCCGAAATCTCGCCACTACACTTCATCCTGGGCAACAGAGTGAGACTCTGTCTCAAAAAGAAAGAAAGAGGGCCGGGCGCGGTGGCTCAAGCCTGTAATCCCAGCACTTTGGGACACCGAGGCAGGTGAATCACGAGGTCAAGAGATCAAGACCATCCTGGTCAACATGGTGAAACCCCATCTCTACTAAAAAAATAGAAAAAATTAGCTGGGCATGGTGGCGCGTGCCTGTAATCCCAGCTACTCAGGAGGCTGAGGCAGGAGAATTGCCTGAATCCAGGAGGCAGAGGTTGCGGTGAGCCGAGATTGCGCCATTGTACTCCAGCCTCAGTAACAAGAGCGAAACTTTGTCTCAAAAAAAAAAAAAAAAAGAAGAAAGAGAGGGGGAGAGAATGAACCAGTAAGAAGTTAAAATGGTTCAAGGGACAATTCAAAGTATCACACATATATAAGATCAAGAATGCTTAACATTTGCTGGGCACAGTGGCTCACACCTGTAATCCTAACACTTTGGGAGGCTGAAATGAAATGATCTGATCACTTGAAATCAGGAGTTCAGCTCAGCCTGGGTAATACGGCAAGACTGTCTCTACAAAGAAATAATTTAAAAAAAAATTAGTCGGGTACATTCTTGGAGTCCAGCTACTCAGGAGGCTAACGTGGGAGGATTGCTTGAATTCAGGAGTTAAAGGCTGCAGCGAGCTGTGAGTACACCACTGCACTCCAGCCTGGGCCACAAAGTGAGGCCCTGACTCAGAAGGAAAAAAGAATGCTTGAAATTAATTTACAAACCAATCTAAAACTGGCTTTTTTCTACCAGGAAAAATTGTTGCCCCTTACACTGGATATAATTCATTTGCATGTGTATAGATAAAAATCCTTTGCATTGGCCGGGCATGGTGGCTCACACCTGTAATCCCAAAACTGGGAGGCTGTGGCGGGCAGATCACTAGGTTAGGAGTTTGAGTCCAGCCTAGCCAACGTAGTGAAACCCTGTCTTTACTAAAAATACAAAAATTATCTGGGCATGGTGTTGCACGCCTGTAATCCCAGCTACTCGGGAGGCTGAGGCAGGAGAATCGCTTGAACCCGGGAGGCGGAGGTTTTGGTGAGCTGAGATCGCACCACTGCACTCCATCCTGGGCAACAGAGCGAGACTCTATCAAAAAAAAAAAACCCTTTGCATTGCTACTACTTATCTACAATTTACAGTTATAAAATAGCTGAAAGACCATGAGGGATACAAATTCCATAGAATCAGATAACTAGAAAGGGTACACATTATGCAATGCCTAGTTTCCACTGAAGATGCCTAATTCTGGTCCATTTTAAAGTCTAAAAGGTTTTCCCCTACATCATAAAAAGGCAAAGTAAATGGATATGTATTATGATTTTTGACAATAATCTAAAGTCTGTTAGTTTCCATTACTTCATTTAAATAAAGACAGTTTTGAAAACAAACATTATTCTTAGGTGGATATTTTCTGGTATTTTGATTGACATTAGATATATCCTCAGATTAGTGTCGAATTTGGACTATGTACAGCTACCTAAACTGTAGCTTCAAATAGTTGGGTAGCAAGTCCTGTAAGCTTACCCAGTGCCTAATATTTTGTAGGTATTCAATGTATAAAGAACAATCATGATCATTTGAAAGGAGATACAACTATTTTGCCCTATAATAGTCCTTAAATATACATAAAATTTCGTTGCAACTCAAGCAGCTTCCCAGTGTTAAATGCTTTTTACCTGGGTGGTTCAACTCAGGGAGCAGAGGGCACAGAGTTGGCATTATCTACTCTAATTTCATGTTGTCTGATTTTAACTGGACCTTTGCTGCTTTATGATCTTTTTATTCCTCTCACATTTATTCTCTAGCACATTCCTGATGTTGATATAGCAGAAAGAAATAGAATTTGAATGGACCTAGGTTTGAATCACCATCTCACGACTTACCAGCTGTTTGGTCTAGGGAAACTCACATACCTCAAGTTCTGCAGTTAAATGAATAATAAGTACTTCACAGAATTACATGACATGTATGTAATGGATGTTACAGTGGCTGGCACATAGTAGGAAGTAAATGTTAGTTTCTTATCTATTCCTCTCAAGCTCTCAAGCCTTGCTGCTTTCTTCCTGTTTCCATAACTAAAAAGTTGAATTTGGTTATGACCTTCTTAATCTTCCCTCTCTTTCTTTTTGTTTGTTTCAGAAGTATGTTTTCTTTACCTAACAGAGTTTTTGTAAGAATTTTTGATAATGCATATGAAATTGCTTAGTATAGTTCCTGGCCTACAGTAGGCATTAATTAAAGATTAGAGCTGGTCATGGTGGCTCATGCCTTTAATCCCAGCGCTTTGGAAAGCTGAGGTGGGCAGACTGCTTGAGCTTGAGCTCAGGAGTTCGAAATCAGCTTGGGCAACATTGTGAAACCTTGTCTCAACAATAGATATAAAAACTAGCTGCATGTGGTGGTGTGTGCCTGTAGTCCCAGCTACTAAGGAGGCTTCGGTGGGAGGATTGCCTGAGCCCAGGAGGTGGAGGTTGCAATGAGCTGAGACTGTGCCACTGCACTTCAGCCTGGGAAACAGAACCAGACCCTGTCTCAAAAAAAATTAATTGACGGTGAATGTAAGATGAATTTGGTCTTTGGTTACCTTTCTATCTTGTTCCTCCCTTATTTTCTATTTCCGTGGGTATTACCCTTCCTTCTCTATAGTATGTTTGATGTTTCCTCACCTCTTTCCAAAAAGTCTTCCCTATTTAGGGGGAAAACCCCTTTTGCTTTGCCTTGCTAGCACTTTGGTTAATACTTTTTTTTTTTTTTTCTGAGATGTAGTCTAGCTCTGTCACCCAGGCTGGTGTGCAGTGGCATGATCTTGGCTCACTGCAACCTCCACCTCTCAGGTTCAAGTGATTATCCGTCCTCAGCCTCCTGAGTAGCTGGGACTACAGGTGTGTGCCACCACACCCGGCTAATTTTTTATTTTTAGTAGAGATGGGGTTTTACCATGTAGCCGGGCTGGTCTTGAACTCCTGATCTCAAGTGATCCACCCGCCTTGGCCTCCCAAAGTGTTGGGATTACAGGCATGAGAACACCGCACCTGGCCTACTCCATTTTTAAAAAATCCCTTTATTGTCAACCAGTTGAATAACTAAGCGGCTTGATCCCCACTTTTCCACCACCTGCTCTCATATTAAAGCCTCTTGCATTCTGATATACCATAATTCTTCCCTGAAACTGAAAGAGCATTCTCCTCCCACCCAAGCTCCCACAAAGCTTAGAAAGTTGTAAGCATTCAATGAATATTAGTTGAATAATGAACGAAATGAGAAGCTTTAAAGTTCTATTGCTGAGAGTCCTCTAATACTTTAAATCAATGGATTTAAAGAAACCTGGCCGGGCACTGTGGCTCACACCTATAATCCCAGCACTTTGAGAGGCCAAGGCGGATGGATCGCGAGGTCAAGAGATCAAGACCATCCTGGTCAACATGGTGAAACCCCATCTCTATTAAAAATATAAAAATTAGCTGGGCATGCATGGTGGCGCATGCCTATAGTCCCAGCTACTCGGGAGGCTGAGGCAGGAGAATTGCTTGAACCCAGGAGGCAGAGGTTGCCGTGAGCCGAGACCGTGCCATTGCATTCCAGCCTGGGTAACAAGAGTGAAACTCTGTCTCAAAAAAAAAAAAAAAAGAAACCCTGTAAGAACTGTCTTACCCAAATTCCACCTAAATGGATGCTCTTGTGTAACATGAATTTTGTTGTTTTTCTGAGAAATGTATGGTTTGTATCAGAGTCAGAGAAGGCATTTTAAATATGTTACAGATAAAGTTTAACTCTGAGGGCAAATTTATTAGTGAAAGTCTCTTGTTTTTTCTATTAAGAGAACTCAGGCCGGGTGTGGTGGCTCATGTCTGTAATCCCAGCACTTTGGGAGGTCAAGGCGGGCGGATCACTTGAGGTTAGGAGTTCGAGAAGAGGCTGGCCAACATGGCAAAACTCCATCTCTACTAAAAATAAATTAGCTGGGCAGGGGTGGTGGTACAAGCCTCTAATCCCAGCTACTTGGGAGGCTGAGGTAGGAGAATCGATTGAACTTGAGAGGCGGAGGTTGCAGTGAGCTGAGATCCTGCCACTGTATTCCAGCCTGGGCAACAGAGACTCCATCTCAAAAAAAAAAAAAAAAAAGGAGAGAGAGAGAGAAACTCAGACCATTATTTTTCCAACTCAGTGATACTCTAACCTTTGTTCTTGAGCCCCATGTAATCCATTCAGCAGCCATCATCTTCTGAGACATCTGTGATATTAACCAGACCATACCTGCGTAGGGAACCATTCCACCCTTTTGACTAATGAGAATAGCTCCTGTGGCCCCAGAGGCATATGCTTTTAAGTACAACAATCTCAGTTTTGGTCAGTTTATCTTTTGTCATTATAATCGGTAGACTTGTTGACTTTTAATAATTTTGCTTTATCTGTCTAGTAGATTGCATTAGTTTGCCAAAAGTTACTAGGGCAAACTTTCTTGGATTATAGAAGTTCTCTTATCGGTTACTATTAGATCTTATGTAGTGTTTACTGTTAATTGGAAAAGTTGATTAAAGCAGGAAATAAATGAAAAATGATACGTACAAATCATAGAATTTATTTTATTTTTGAGATGGAGTTTTGCTCTTTTGCCCAGGCTGGAGCGAAGTGGCGTGATCTCAGCTCACTGCAACCTCCGCCCGCTGGGTTCAAGCAAGTCTCCTCCCTCAGCCTCCCAAGTAGCTTGGATTACAGGTACCTGCCACCACACCCAGCTAATTTTTGTACTTTTAGTAGAGACAGGGTTTCAGGCTGGGCGTGGTGGCTCACACCTGTAATCCAAGCACTTTGGAGGCCAAGGCAGGCGGATCACCTGAGGTCAGGAGTTCAAGACCAGCCTGATCAACATGGTGAAACCTCGTCTTAAAAAAAAAAAAGAAAAGAAAAAAAAGAGACGGGGTTTCAAAAAAGAAAAAAAGAGACGGGGTTTCACCATGTTGGCCAGGCTGGTCTCAAACTCCTATGTCAATTTTCCTTTTTTGTGTGTAAGTCTGTTTGGTAACTTGTGTTTTTCAAGAAATTTATTACCTAAATTTTCAAATGTATTGGCATAAGGCCATCTGTATTTTTGACTTATGTTTTTAATGTCTGTAAGATCTATACTAGCTCTTTTTAAAAGATTCCTGATATTGGTATTCTTTGCTTTTTTACCCCTTGATCGTATTTCTAGAGTCTTGCTGGTCAAAAAATCAGCGATTTCATTTTTTTTTCTTATTGCATTAATTAAAGAAAAAAAAAAACAGTAGAATACACTTAACATGAAATTTACCATTTTAACCAATTTTTTTTTTTTTTTTTTTTTTTTTGTGATGGAGTCTCACTCTGTTGCCAGGCTGGAGTGCAGTGGCACAGTCTTGGCTCATTGCAATATCTGCCTCCCAGGTGCAAGCAATTCTCCTGCCTCAGCCTCCTGAATAGCTGGGATTACAGGCATCTGCCACCACGCCTAGCTAATTTTTGCATATTTAGTAGAGAGAGGGTTTCACCATGTTGGCCAGGATGGTCTTCATCTCCTGACCTTGTGGTCCGCCCACCGTGCCTCCCAAAGGGCTGGGATTACTTGGTGGCATGAGCCACCAAGCCTGGCCCATTTTAACTATTTTTAAGTGTCCAGTTCAGTGGTATTAAGACATTCACATTCTTGTGCATCCATCTCCACAACTTTTCTCATTTTCTCAAAGTAAAACTGTACCCATTAAACAATAACTCTCATTCCCTCTTACCTCTAGCCTCTGGCTGCTACCAATCTACTTCTGGTAAAATTTGACTAGTCTAGATACCTCATAAATGGAATGATAGATTGTTTCTTTGACCTGTTTATTTCACTTAGCATAGTATCCTCAAGATTCATTCATGTTATAGCACATGTCAGAATTTTCTTACTATTAAAAGCTGAATAATTCCATCTTTCACAATTTTTTGTCATCATTATTGGCACATAGTAGATTCATATTAAGTAACAGTTGATCAGTTAATTTTTTTTTTTTTTGAGACGGAGTTTCACTCTTGTTGCCCAGGCTGGAGTGCAATGGCACAATCTCGGCTCACCGCAACCTCCACCTCCTGGGTTCAGGCAATTCTCCTGCCTCAGCCTCCCGAGTAGCTGGGACTACAGGCACGTACCACCGTGCCCAGCTAATTTTTGTATTTTTAGTAGAGACGGGGTTTCATCTTGTTGACCAGGATGGTCTCAATCTCTTGACCTCGTGATCCACCCTCCTCGACCTCCCAAAGTGCTGGGATTATAGGCATGAGCCACTGCGCCCGGCCTGATCATTAATAATTTTTTAAGTGGGGGAATGATCCAAGATGGCTGATCGCTAACATCTCAGGATTGCAGCTCCCAGTGAAAGCGCAGAGAATGAGAGGACGCCACACTTTCAGACAAATTTTTGTCGCTCACGGAGCAGAAGATTCCCAGTAGAGGAGCCGCACGGGTCGCCAGCACGACTCTTGTGGCTGGCGCAATGGTTTTGCCAGCACCTCGGCGCGGCAGCTCTTGGTGCAGAGTAAACGGGACTGGTTCCCCTTCTGACCGACATTTGGAGCTCCGGGAAGGCAGAGTCGCCTACTACGGACTCAAGAAGGAACCCAGACTGGAGATTCCCGGGCAGAAAAGCACCATCAGTCTTAACGCTGCTGTTTTGGCCAGGGCAGTGGGTTGCTCATATTTCAGCCCTGGGAATTAACAACTTGGACGTCCACTCAGAGACCTAATTTGAAAGCTGGCAATTACAAAGATGACAGGTGGATAAATTTACAATGATGGGAAGAAACCAAAGTAAAAAGGCTGAGAATACTCAAAATCAGAATGCCTCTCCCTCTAAAGAGGATCACAGTTCCTCATCAACAAGGGAACAAGGCTTGATGGAGAATGAGCGCATCCCATTAACAGAATCAGGCTTCAGAAGATGGATAATAAGAAACTTCTGTGAGTTAAAAAAACATGTTGTAGCACAATGTAAAGAAACTGAGAACTTTGAAAAAAGGTTTGACGAAATCCTAATGAGAATAGACAACTTAGAGAGGAATATAAGTGAATTAATGGAACTGAAGAATACAATATGGGAACTCCGAGAAGTATGCACAGGTTTAAACACTCGAATTGTTCAAGCAGAAGAAAGGATATCAGAGGTCAAAGTCCAACTTAATGAAATAAAACAAGAAGACAAGATTAGAGAAAAAAGGTTAAAAAGAAATGAGCAAAGTCTCCAAGAAATGTGGGACTATATGAAAAGACCAAATTTACGTTTGATAGGTGTATCTGAATGCAACGGAGAGAATGAATCCAAGCTGGTAAATATTCTTCAGGATATTATTCAGGAAAATTTTCCTAAACTAGCAAAGCAGGATAATATTCAACCCCAGGTAATACAGAGAACACCACAAAGATATTCCTCAAGAAGAGCAACCCTAAGGCACATAATCGTTAGATTCACCAGGGTTGAAACGAAGGAGAAAATACTAAGGGCAGCCAGAGAGAAAGGTCAGGTTACCCACAAAGGCAAGCCTATCAGACTTACAGCAGATCTCCCAGCAGAAACTCTACAAGCCAGAAGAGAGTGGGGGCCAATATTCAACATCCTTAAAGAACAGAACTTTGAGCCCAGAATTTCATATCCAGCCAAACTAAGCTTCACAACTGAAGGAAAAATAAAATCTTTTATGAACAAGCAAGTACTCAGAGATTGTATTACCACCAGGCCTGTTTTATAAGAGCTTCTGAAAGAAGCATTACACATAGAAAGAAACAACCAGTATTACCCTTTCTAAAAATATACCAAAAAGTAAAGAGCACCAACATAAAGAAGAATTTACATCAACGAATGGATAAAACAGCCAGTTAACATCAAATGGCAGTAATCCTAAATTTAAATCGACTAAATCCCCCAATCAAAAGATACAGCCAAAACCCAACGGTATGCTACATCCAGACCCATTTCACATGCAAGGATACACAAAGACTCAAAACAAAGGGATGGAGAAAGATTTACCAAACAAATGGAGAGCAAAAATAAATAAATAAAAAAAAAGCAGGAGTTGCAATTCTCGTATCGGATAAAATAGATTTTAAAGCAACAAAGATATAGTGGTAAAAGGATCAATGCAACAATAAGAGCTAACGATCCTAACACCCAGATACATAGAGACTTAGACTCAATGAGACAGAAAATTAATAAGGATATCAAGTACTCGAACTCAGATCCGGAACAAGTAAACTTAGTAAATATTTATAGAGCTCGCCATTTTAAATACACAAAATATACATTCTTGTCAATACCACATCTCATAGGTTTAAATGAAATGATTGGCCATTATTAATACCCATTTTTTTTTAGAATAAAGCAACATTTCCGTTTTCTCCTCTCTCCCTCTTTTTCTTCCTCTTTTTCTTCCTCTCCACTCCTTTTTTTTTCTTTCCTTCTCTCAAAAAAAAAAAAAAATCAACTTGTAGACCTCTAGATCCAGGTCGGCAATGTCTCTCTCACTGCCTGATTTCCTTCCTTACCTTCTCTCCCTCCCTCCTTTCCTCCCTTCCTGCCTTCCTCCCTTCCTCCCTTCCAAAAAAATAAAAAATAATAATTTTTTAAGTTAACAAAGTTTTTAGAAATTGCTTTTCTATATGTTTGGACTCTCCCTTTATGGGTTAGAATCAGTGAATATAGTTGCTCTTAATTGCCTTGTTTTGTTTTTGCCTAATAGCTGCCTCTATTCCCTTGAGCTGCCTGCTGAGGACTGGAACTTTATCTTTGTGTAAGGGGGTGGGGACAAAATGATCAACATTGTTTAAATCCCTTAGGAAGAGTAATACAGCTGAGGATAATTTGCCTTGGTTGGGTTTGTGTTAGAGCCACCTGTGTGAGGAGGTGGGCACAGACAGCTCTAACTACCAAGCTAGCAATGAAATAGGAGGAGACAAACATGTATTCCAGCTCTGCTCCTTTTGAGCTCCCTCTACTCCCACACCTACAGCTGCTGCTGATGACTAATGTTAAGCAATTTGGGGGGGCCTTGTGTCTTTTAATAGTAGTAAAGAGGAGTTGTGGTTATCATGTGGCTTCTCATTTTCCACTTAGGATGTCTTTTAAATTTCCAGAAATTCTATGTTGTTCCAATTTGAGGTTTCTATTTTTTATAGAAAGAATTGGTTTTTCAAAATGAAAACTTCATTTTTTCAAAATAAAATTTATGGTGATTAGGTCTTATAATTATGGGAAAGTTTTTAGATTAAAGTAGAAAATTGGTGCCAGTGAATAAAGACACTTGTTGAGAAAGCAGACTTAGGGAAAGGTCTCCTATTCACCATTTTGACCTGAAGAAATCACCTTTTTTTTTTTTTTTTTTCTGAGATGGAATCTCACTCTGTCGCTCAGGCTGGAGTGCAGTGGTGTGATCTTGGCTCACTGCAACCTCTGCCTCCTGGCTTCAAGCGATTCTTCTGCCTCAGCCTCCCAAGCAGCTGGGGTTACAGGCATGTGCCACGACACCCAGCTAATTTTTGTATTTTTAGTAGAGACGGGGCGGGCGGGGGGTGGGGGTGGGGTTCACCATGTTGACCAGGCTGATGTCAAACTCCTGACCTCCAGTGATCAACCAGCCTTAGCCTCCCAAAGTGCTGGGATTACAAGCATGAGTCACTGTGCCTGGCCTAGAATGCTTTAATTTAGGTTTTTCTCTTTTTCATATTTTTTCTATATCTTTTTTTTTTTGTCTTTGAGATGAAATCTCACTCTCTTCCCTAGGCTGGAGTGCAGTGATGTGATCTCGGCTCACTGCAAGTGATTCTGCCTCCAAGGGATTCTCCTACCTCAGCCTCTTGAGTAGCTGGGATTACAGGCACATGCCACTCATTTTTGTATTTGTTTTTAGCAGAGATGGGGTTTCACCATATTGGCCAGGCTGGTCTCGAACTCCTGACCTCAAGTGATCCACCCACCTTGGCCTCCCAAAGTGCTGGGATTACAAGCGTGAGCCACCACCCCCAGCCTTTCGTATTTCTTTATAAAGCTGATGAGAATATTATTTATTGGTAAACTGATTATATTATGGAATGAGAACTCCTGGTGACTTTATTACAGTCAAAATCCTTTAAAGATGAGAAGAATGTTTTTATTTGGAACCTCTCATTTTCTTGTTTTCCATCATTATCTGCCGGTGTAGTGAGTTAGCATTTATCTTCTTGACACATTTCATGAATCTGTTGATTGGGTTTCTGAGTTATTATAATATTATTTAGATTCAAATGAAGGCTTTTAGCTTTGATTTAATTTACTGGATCGGAGTCTTATTTATTTTTATTATTTTGAGATGCAGTTTCGCTCTGTCACCCAGGCTGGAGTGCCTGTACTCCCGGCACTTTGGGAGGCCAAGGCAGGAGGATCACTTGAGGTTAGCAGTTTGAGACCAACCTGGGCAACATATGAAACCCTGTGTCTATAAAAATACAAGAATTAGCTAGGCGTGGTGGTGTGCACCTGTAGTCCCAGGTACTTGGGAGGATCGGTTGAACCCGGGAGGTTGAGGCTACAGTGAGCCTGGGTAACAAAGCAAGACCTTGTCAAAAAAAAAAAAAAAAAAGTGGGTGAAATAATATATACCTTTTTGATTTTGACAACTACTGCTTACGTTGTCTTCCAAAGATACTGTCTAAATTTACATTCTCACTTAGATATGAGGGGCCTGTTTGTCCACACCTCAGTACCTGTGTGTTTTGTCATTTTGGAGTTTTGTGAAAATGATGATACACAGGTGGCCAGGCGTGGTGGCTCATGCCTGTAATCCCAGCACTTTGGGAAGCCAAGGTGGGCAGATAACAAGGTCAGGAGTTCGAGACCAGCCTGGCCAACATAGTGAAACTATGTCTCTACTAAAAATACAAAGATTAGCTACCGATCCAAGATGGCCGATCACTAACAGCTCAGGATTGTAGCTCCCAGTGAAAGCTCAGAGAACGAGACGACGCCACACTTTTAGACGAATTTTCGTCACTCACGGATCAGCTGATTCCCAGTGGAGGAGCCCCACAGGTCGCCAGCGCGACTCTTGTGGCTGCTGCAGCAGTTTCACCAGCGCCACGGCGCAGCAGCTGAGCAAACGGCACCACTTCCCCTACTGACCCGAGTTTGGAGCTCCTGGAAGTCAGAGCCGCTTGTTGCGGACTCAAGAGGGAAGCCAGACCAGAGATTCCCAGGCAGAAGAGCAACATCAGTCTTATCGCTGCTATTTAGGCTGCCACAGTGGGTTGCTCGGATCCCAGCACTGGAAATCAATAAATCAGACATCGACTCAGAAACCTAATTAGAAAGGCGGTTCATCTACAATGAAGGGAAAAAAACAGCCTAAGAAGGCCGAGTATACCCAAAATCAGAACCCATCAGCAACGGAACAAGCCCTGATGGAAAAGGACTCATCAGCAACGGAACAAGCCCTGATGGAAAAGGACTCATCAGCAGCAGAACAAGTCCTGATGGAAAAAGACTGTTCCATTATCTGAAATAGGCTTTAAAAGGTGGATGATGAGAAACTTCTGGGAGTTAAAGGAACTTGTTCTAACTAACTTAGTTTCAATGTAAAGAAACTAAGAACTTTGAAAAAAGGTTCGATGAAATGATGAAAAGAATAGACAATATAGAGAGGAATACAAATGAACTTATGGAGTTGAAAAATACAACACGAGAACTTAGTGAAATATGTACAAGCTTAAATAGCCGAATGGATCAAGCAGAAGAAAGGATATCAGAGGTCGAAGACCAACTCAATGAAATAAAACGACAAGAATAGAGAAAAAAGGATAAAAAGGAATAGCAAAGTCTCCAAGAAATATGGGACTATGTGAAAAGACCTAATATACGTTTGATTGGTGTACCTGAATGTGATGGAGAGAATGAATTCAAGCTGGAAAATATTCTTCAGAATATTATGCAGGAAAATTTTCCTAATTTAGCAAAGCAGGACACTATTCAACCCCAGGCAATACAGAGAACACCACAAAGATATTCCTCAAGAAGACCAACCCCAAGGCACATAATTGTTAGATTCACCAGGATTGAAGTGAAGGAGAAAATATTAAGGGCAGCCAGAGGGAAAGATCAGGTTACCCATAAAGGGAAGCCTATTAGGCTTACAGCAGATCTCTCAGCGGAAACCCTACAAGCTAGAAGAGAGTGGGGGCCAATATTCAACATCCTTAAAGAACAGAACTTTCAGCCCAGAATTTCATATCCAGTCAAACTAAGCTTCACAACTGAAGGAAAAATAAAATCTTTTAGGAACAAGCAAGTACTCAGAGGTTTTATTACCACCAGGCCTGCTTTACAAGAACTTCTAAAAGAAGCATTATACATAGAAAGGAACAACCAGTATGAGCCTTTCTAAAAATACACCAAAAAGTGAAGAGCACCAACATAAAGAAGAATTTACATCAACGAAAGGATAAAATAGCCAGTTAATATCAAATGGCAGTAACCCTAAATTTAAATCGACTAAATCCCCCAATCAAAAGATACAGACAAAATCTAATGGTATATCTAAAGATATACAAAGACTCAAAATAAAGGGTTGGAAAAAAACCCAATTAAACGGAGAGCAAAAATAAATAAATAAAAAGCAGGAGTTGCAATTCTCACAATTAATAAAATAGATTTCAAAGCTACAAGGATACAAGGCTAAAAGGATTAATGTAATAATAAGAGATCTTAACACCCAGATACATAAGACCCATAATGAGATTTAGATTCAACGAGACAGAAAATTGATAACGATATCCAGGACTTGAACTCAGATCCAGAACAAATAAACTCAATAGAGCTCTCCATTTTAAACACACAAAATATACATTATCCACTTTAAACACACAAAATATTGATCAACTGTTATTGTTACCCATTTTAGGAATGAAGTAATATTTCTTTTTCCCTCTTTTTCTTTCTCTTAAAAAAAAATCCCTAGACAAATTAAATTTAACATTTATTCAAGCAAAGAAATGACTCATGAATCAGGCACCACTCTGACCCAGTAAAAACAAAAAAAAAAAAACAAAAAAAAAACAAAGATTAGCCAGGTGTGGTGTTATGCGCTTGTAATCTGTAGTCCCAGCTACTGGGAAGACTGAGGCAGGAGAATTGCTTGAACCTGGGCGGTGGAGGTTGCAGTAAACTGAGATCACACCATTGCACTCCAGCCTGGGTGACAGAGTGAGACTCTGTCTCAAAAAGAAAAAAAAAATCACACTTACTGTGGGTAAAAATGGTATCTTAGTGATTTTAATTTGCATAAACTAGGGTTTTTTTCTAATCTAAAAATACACTTACGTGGTTTAAAAGTTAAACAGTATTATAAGGCTTATAACAACAACAAAAAGCAGTTCTCTGCTTTCCTCCCTGCCTCAACTTCCTTTTCAAGTTTCCATGGGTAATCATAAGCATTTCTTCTTGTATTAACATCCAAATTTCTGAATAACATGGTTATACTGATTTCTTAATCTTTTCAGTTTTAGACATTTCTTTCTTTCTTTTTTTTTATAAGTGCACGAATCCACATTTATTTATTGAGTTTTCATTCGTTTAAATCCTTGAGGGGTAAGCCTCACTCAGATTTTGTGTCCAATAGCCTTAGCAGGAAGGTTGCTTTGGAATTTAGCATGAACCGTGCCACTGTTTCCATAGGCCTTTCCCCAGATTACTCTGGTTTTGTTTGGTTTGCTGCCAGGAGTCACTGTGTTGTTCTTTGCTTTGTATACATATGCACATCTCTTGCCCAAATAGAATTCCGTTTCATCTTGGGCATAAACACCTTCAATTTTAAGAAGAGCTGTGTGCTCCCTTAGGTTCTGAAGACCCTGCTTACAGCCAGCAAAAATAGCCTTGGACCACAGCCTTCTAGACATAGTTCCTTTTAGAAGTCCTGTTCCCAGCAAGCCGGTGACTTGCCAAGGTATAGGAACAAACCTACTCCAGTTATTTGCCTCCAAATTTCAGCCGACATTTCTATTATGGAAGATGAGGATTTCGTTTTCTTACATTTTCTACCCTTTTCATTCATCCTTCCCTTTTTCCTGGCTTTATTGGTAGGCAGATTGTATAACACTGTATTTAGAACAACTCTAAGTACCTTTGTGTACAACCCAGTTATTCCTTTATAACTGTGTGTCAGGTCTTCATCATGCATGCCAGTCTGAAAAGTTCTTAATAACTCAAGGCTTGAAAATTATATTCTCTGTATCTTTAGAGTACTTCAAATGATTCTGATTTCTCAATTACACATCACCTAAATTTCATATATTTTTCATTCTAAAGCCATAAAAATACCTGTAATTAAGACTTATTCCTAGTAACCTATAGTCTTGGTGAAGTTCCCGTTTGTTTGTAAGGAACCTTTTAATTTTATGGAACAAATCCTTTATTGCATTTAATAGCAGGCAATGATTATTGAGTGGTTGTCAGTAAGTGTCAGACATTGTTCTAAGTGCTACATCTGTATGAACTCATTTAAACCATCTAACAACCCTGTAAGGAAGATGCTAGCATTATTTGTATTTTACAGATGAAGAAACTGAAACACAGAGAAGATAAAATATCTTGCTTGAAGTCATTCAGTCTGGAAGTGGTGGAGCTGAGTTGGAAACTTAAGCAGTCTGGCTCCATCCAGACCCCCTCCCTTATCACTCTGCTCTATTGCAGCTGTTAAAATGATGTACTCAACCTCAGCAGAGTGTGTGCTTTGGTTTGATTTTCCACTAGTGGTGATGGATTTACACCAACCTATCTATGTTTAACATTTCTTATTCCTTTTACCTTTTTTTCCCCCAAATCACCATATTCCTGAAAATTTTAATAATAATTTTCTAATTGTGGTTAAAAAAAAAACCCACATAATATAAAAATTGCCACCATAACCATTTAAAAATATACAGTTCAGGAGTGTTAAGTATATTCACATTGTTGTGTAACAGATTTCCCAAAGTTTTTTTTTTTTAACCTTTGCAAAACTGAAATTCCATACCCATTAAACAACAACCCCCAGCCCCTAGCCCACCATTCTACTTTCTGTTTCTATAAGTTTGACTATTTTAAGTACCTCATATAAGTGGAATCATAGAGTTTTTGTCCTTTTGCAACTGGCTTATTTCACTTAGTGTAGTGCTTTCAAGGTTCATCCGTGTTACAGCATGTGACAGGATTTCCTTTTTTAAAGGCCCAATAATATCTTCTTGTATGTATACACCACATTTTGTTTATTCATCCGTTGATAGACACTGGTTGCTTTCACCTCTTTTGTGAATAATGCTACTGTGAACATGAGTTTGCAAATATCTCTTTGATATTTTGCTTTGAGATTTTTAGAATATGTATCCAGAGTTGGGAGTCCTGGATCATGTAGTAGTTCTGATTTTAATTTTTTTAGAACCTTTATACTGTTTTCCATAGTGGCCATACCATTTTACATTCTTGTCAACAGTGCCCAAGGGTTCCAATTTTTCTACATCTTTACTAATACTTATTTTCTTTTCTGTTTTTGTTTTTGCTTTGTTTTATTTTGGGTAGCAGCCATCCTAGTAGGTACAAGATGATGACTCATTGTCTTGTTTTGTTTTGTTTTGTTTTCTTTAAGACGGAGTCTCTCTGTCATACAGGCTGGAGTGCAGTGGCTCGATCTCAACTCACTGCAACCTCTACTTCCCAGGTTCAAGCGATTCTCTTGCCTGAGGCTCCCTAGTAGCTGGGACTACAGGCTTGTGCCACCACACCTGGCTAATTTTTGTATTTTTAGTAGAGACAGCGTTTCACCATGTTGGCCAGGCTGGTCTCAAACTCCTGACCCCAAGTGCTAATTTTTGTATTTTTTGTAGAGACAGGGTTTCACCACGCTGGCGAAGCTGGTCTCAAACTCCTAACCTTAAGTGATCTGCTGGCCTTGGCCTTCCAAAGTGCTGGGATTACAGGTGCAAGCCATTTCACGTGGCCCTTGTTTTGTTTTGTTTTTGAGATCGAGTCTTGCTCTATCACCAGCTTGGAGTGCAGTGGCGCAATCTTGGCTCACTGCAGTCTTCGCCTCCCGGGTTCAAGCGATTCTCCTGCCTCAGCCTCCCAAGTAGCTGGGACAACAGGCACATGCGACTACGCCTGGCTAGTGTTTGTATTTTAGTAGAGACGGGGTTTCACCATGTTGGCCAGGATGGTCTCAATCTTCCGAATTCGTGATCCACCTGCCTCCACCTCCCAAAGTGCTGGGATTACAGGCATGAGCCACTTCGCCTGGCCTTGTTTTTTTTTTTAAGAGCACATGAGCTCCATTGTGGTTTTGATTTGCATTTCTCTAATGATGAGTGTTATTCAGCATCTTTTCACATGTTTGGTGACCATTTGTTTATCTTCTCTGGAGAAATGCCTGTTTAACTCCTTTGCCTATTGCAAAGCTGGGTTATTTGTTTTTGTTGTTGTGGAGTTGCAGGAGTTCTTCATGTATTCTGGATAGTAACCCTTTATAAGATATATGACTTGCAAATATTTTCTGCCATTTTATTGATTGCCTTTTTACTCAGTTGATTGCATAGAAGTTTTAAGTGTAATGTAATCCCATTTGTCCATTATTGCTTTTTTGCAATATGTATTGTACTTTTGCTGTCATATCCAAGAAATTGCCAAATCCTGCCTCATGAAGCTTTTCCCCTCTTTGCTTCTAGGAGTTTTTTTAGTTTTAGGTCTTACATTGGGTTCTTTATTTCTTTTTGAGTTAGTTTTTGTATATGGTGTAAGGTAAGGGTCCAGCTTCATTCTTTTGCACGTGGATGTCCAGTTTTCCCCATGTCATTTGTTGAAGTGACTGTCCTTTTCTCATCTAATGGTCTTGGCTCCTTTGTTGAAGATCTTTTGACCATATATGTGAGGGTTTATTTCTGGGCTCTCTATTCTATTGGTCTAGATATATGTCTTTATGCCAGTACTACACTATTTTGATCACTATAGCATTGTAATATGTATTAAAATCAAGAAGTGTGAGCCAACTTTTTTTTTTTCAGGATTGTTTTGGGATCTATTACTGAAATTCACAAATATGCACAATATAATATTTATCATTTTAACCATTTGTATGTTGATGCCAAATGACTTGTATTAAATACATTCACAGTGTTGTGTAACCATCACCAGTCTAACCCAAAACTTTTCATGACCCTAACAAAAACTTTGTACCCATTGAACAATAACTCCTTCCGCCGAGCCCTTGGTAACCTCTGTTCTGCTTTTTGTCTCTCTTTCTCATCTCCCTTTAATATGTGTTCCCATTCCATAAATATAAAAACATTAGGCCTTCTTTTGTGATTTGGAAATGAAAAATAAGTATAAAGATGAACAATAAAGAGTAATAAGTTGAGAACTACACATGTCTATTCTCTCATTTCTCTACGTTGAGAGTCATTGATCTGTACCTTCTGGTTCAGGGGTCATAGTACTAGGGATGTGGTCTGTGACCATATACTTCTTTAGAGCAAGGCCAACTTGAATATGGAATCTGGTTCATTGATTTTCTTAGCTTTAAGCTCTAGCTCAGTGAGGTACTAATCCCAGACTGACAGTTTTGAATCTTGCTTCATCATATAAAAACCCAAGATTTAATAATTTTTATTTCCTTTAATATATTCAGCCATTATTATTTATTTTTTATTATTATTTACTAGTCTCCCCACATTTCAGGTTTTAATACAATATGATATTTAATTTAATTGATACAATATAGTGTTATATACATTTATTCCCATTTGGAAAAATGATTAACTGAATGGTTTCTTTCTTTCTTTTCTTTTTTTTTTTTGTTTTTTGAGACGGAGTTTCGCTCTTGTTACCCAGGCTGGAGTGCAATGGCGCGATCTCGGCTCATGGCAACCTCCACCTCCTGGGTTCAGGCAATTCTCCCGCCTCAGCCTCCCGAGTAGCTGGGATTACAGGCACGTGCCACCATGCCCAGCCAATCTTTTTCGTATTTTTAGTAGAGACGGGGTTTCACCATGTTGACCAGGATGGTCTCGATCTCTTGACCTCGTGATCCACCCACCTCGGCCTCCCAAAGTGCTGGGACTACAGGCGTGAGCCACCGCACCCGGCCTCTTTCTTTTCTTAATACTTTATTTTTTTAATTGCATTTTAGGTTTTGGGGTACGTGTGCAGAATATGCAAGATAGTTGCATAGGTACACACATGGCAGTGTGTTTTGCTGCCTTCCTCCCCTTCACCCACATTTGGCATTTCTCCCCAGGCTGTCCCTCCCCAGCTCCCCCGCTCCGCTGTCCCTCCCCTGTTCCCCACAATAGACCCCAGTGTGTAGTACTCCCTTCCCTGTGTCCATGTGTTCTCATTTTTCCTCACCCGCCTATGAGTGAGAATATGCGGTATTTCATTTCCCTGTTCTCGTGTCAGTTTGCTGAGAATGATGTTCTCCAGATTCATCCATGTCCCTACAAAGGACACGAACTCATAATTTTTGATTGCTGCATAATACTCCATGGTGTATATGCCACATTTTCCCAGTCCAGTCTATCATCGATGGGCATTTGGGTTGGTTCCAGGTCTTTGCTATAGTAAACAGTGCTGCAATGAACATTCATGTGCATGCGTCCTTATAGTAGAACGATTTATAGTCCTTTGGATATATACCCAGTAATGGGATTGCTGGGTCAAATGGAATTTCCATTTCTAGGTCCTTGAGGAATTGCCACACTGTCTTCCACAATGGTTGAACTAATTGACACTCCCACCAGCAGTGTAAAAGTGTTCCTATTTCTCCACATTCTCTCCAGCATCTGTGGTCTCCAGATTTTTTAATGATCGCCATTCTAACTGGCGTGAGATGGTATCTCAATGTGGTTTTGATTTGCATCTCTCTGATGACCAGTGATAATGAGCATTTTTTCATATGTTTGTTGGCCTCATGTATGTCTTCTTTTGTAAAGTGTCTGTTCATATCCTTTGCCCATTTTTGAATGGGCTTGTTTGTTTTTTTCCTGTAAATCTGTTTGAGTTCTTTGTAAATTCTGGATATCAGCCTTTTGTCAGATGGGTAAACTGCAAAAATTTTTTCCCATTCTGTTGGTTGCCGATTCACTCTAGTGACTGTTTCTTTTGCCGTGCAGAAACTGTGGAGTTTGATTAGGTCTCATTTGTCTATTTTGGCTTTTGTTGCCAATGCTTTTGGTGTTTTGGTCATGAAGTCCTTGCCTACTCCTATGTCCTGAATGGTTTTGCCTAGATTTTCTTCTAGGGTTTTTATGGTGTGAGGTCTTATGTTTAAGTCTTTAATCCATCTGGAGTTAATTTTAGTGTAAGGTGTCAGGAAGGGGTCCAGTTTCTGCTTTCTCCACATGGCTAGCCAGTTTTCCCAACACCATTTATTAAACAGGGAATCCTTTCCCCATTGCTTGTTTTTGTCAGGTTTATCAAAGATTGTACGGTTGTAGATATGTTGTGTTGCCTCCGATGCCTCTGTTCTGTTCCATTGGTCTATATCTCTGTTTTGGTACCAGTACCACGCTGTTTTGATTACTGTAGCCTTGTAGTATAGTTTGAAGTTCGGTAGTGTGATGCCTCCCGCTGTGTTCTTTTTGCTTAGAATTGACTTAGCTATGCGGGCTCTCTTTTGGTTCCATATGAAGTTCATGGTGGTTTTTTCCAGTTCTGTGAAGAAAGTCAATGTTAGCTTGATGGGGATAGCGTTGATTCTGTAAATTACTTTGGGCAGTATAGCCATTTTCATGATATTGATTCTTCCTAACCATGAACATGGAATATTTCTCCATCTGTTTGTGTCCTCTCTTATTTCGTTGAGCACTGGTTTGTAGTTCTCCTTGAAGAGGTCCCTTATGTTCCTTGTAAGTTGTATTCCTAGGTATTTTATTCTTTTTGTAGCAATTGTGAATGGCAGTTCGTTCTTGATTTGGCTCAAGTCTGTTATTGGTGTATAGGAATGCTTGTGATTTTTGCACATTGATTTTATATCCTGAGACTTTGCTGAAGTTGCTTATCAGTTTCAGGAGTTTTTGAGCTGAGGCGATGGGGTCTTCTAGGTATACTATCATGTTGTCTGCAAATAGAGACAATTTGGCTTCCACCTTTCCTATTTGAATACCCTTTATTTCTTTTTCTTGCCTAATTGCTCTGGCTAGAATTTCCAGTACTATATTGAATAGGAGTGGTGAGAGAGGGCATCCTTGTCTAGTGCCGGATTTCAAAGGAATGCTTCCAGTTTTTGCCCATTCAGTATGATATTGGCTGTTGGTTTGTTGTAAATAGCTTTTATTACTTTGAGATACATTCCATCAATACCGAGTTTATTCAGGGTTTTTAGCATAAAGGGCTGTTGAATTTTGTCAAATGCCTTCTCTGCGTCAATTGAGATAATCATGTGGTTTTTGTTTTTGGTTTTGTTTATGTGGTGAATTATGTTATAGACTTGTGTATGTTGAACCAGCCTTGCATCCCCGGGATGAATCCTACTTGATCATGATGGATAAGTTTTTTGATGTGCTATTGCAATTGGTTTGCCAGTATTTTATTGAAGATTTTTGCATCTATGTTCATCATGGATATTGGCCTGAAGTTTTCTTTTCTTGTTGGGTCTCTGCCAGGTTTTGGTATCAGGATGATGTTGGTCTCATAAAATGATTTGGGAAGGATTCCCTCTTTTTGGATTATTTGGAATAGTTTCAGAAGGAATGGTACCAGCTCCTCTTTGTGTGTCTGGTAGAATTCGGCTGTGAATCCGTCTGGACCTGGGCTTTTTTTGTGTGGTAGGCTCTTAATTGCTGCCTCGACTTCAGACCTTGTTATTGGTCTATTCATAGTTTTGGCTTCCTCCTGGTTTAGGCTTGGGAGGACACAGGTGTCCAGGAATGTATCCATTTCTTCCAGATTTACTAGTTTATGTGCATAGAGTTGTTTGTAATATTCTCTGATGATGGTTTGAATTTCTGTGGAATCTGTGGTGATTTCCCCTTTATCATTTTTTATTGCATCTATTTAGTTGTTCTCTCTTTTTTTTTTTTGTCAGTCTGGCTAGTGGTCTGTCTATTTTGTTGATCTTTTCAAAAAACCAGCTCTTGGATTTATTGATTTTTTGAAGGGTTTTTCTGCTTTGATCTTAGTTATTTCTTGTCTTCTGCTAGGTTTTGAGTTGTTTTGATTTTGCTCCTCTAGCGCTTTCAATTTTGATGATAGGGTGTCAATTTTGGATCTCTCCACTCTTCTCATGTGGGCACTTACTGCTATATATTTTCCTCTTCTGCTATCTTTGTCCCAGAATGATGCCCACCAAATGTCAGTCTGATCAGTCCTTTTTGAGGTGACTCTTTGGATATACAGGGGTCAGGGAGCTGCTTGAGGAGACAGTCTGTACTTTATATGAGCTCAAGTGCTGAGCTGTGAGCTCCGTTGTTCATTCAGGGCTGTTTAGGCAGGTGTGTTTAAGTCTGGCCAGAGTGCCAGAACTTATAAAACCCCTTTTTTTCCTCAGATGCTCTGTCTCGGGGAGTTAGGGCTTTCTTTATGAGTATCCGTTGCACTGTCCTGCCCAGCTAGGAGGCAGTCTAGTCACTATTTGCCTGCCGAGGCTCTGCCCTGCTGCCGCGGGCTCTGCCCTGCTGTCGTGGGCTCTGCCCTGTTGGCAGAGTCTCTCTGTTATGGCAGGTTGCCTCGGCAACAGCAGGCAATGGGAGTGTACCTCAGTAGGGGTGGAATGTCTCGGTAATGGCGGACGCCCCTCCCCCACCGAGCTGCACCGTCCTGGATTTAACTGTGCCCGCAGTGAAACTCTCAACCCCAAGCATTTCAAATTGCCATTTTGTTTGTCCCTGTGGGGGTGGGACCCGCCGAGCCTGATCACCTGGCTCCCTGCCTCAGAGCCCTTTTTCTTTTTTTTTTAAGTTGAACGATTGACTCTCTCCCTGGTGTTTCAGTCGCCTGCTGATAGGGCACTGGGATCTGTGTGATTTCCCATGTATTTCCTGTGCAGCGACCCACTGAGCCGGCTCGAATGTTGCTTCTCGGGAATCTCCTGGTCTGGCTCACTGTCCAAGTCCCGTTTAATCAGATGGATATGCTAATCTGCCCTCCCAAATCTCAGATTGCCGGTTTAACAGGGCACCCAGACCAGTGCGTTTTGTGCGGAGTGCCGCTGTGCTGCAGCGCGGGCCGAAATGGCCGCGCCAGCCAAAAGGGCTGTGCTGGCGTCCTGTGTCTCTCCTACACCTGGGAATTTCCTAGTTCTGTGGGCAACAAAGATCTGTCTGGAAATGCGGCTTGGACTTACCCTCTGTGCCTTCACTGAGAGCTGCAATCCTGAGTTGCTCCTACTGTGCCATCTTCTCTTTCCTGAAACTTTTTTGTTTTTTTTAAGATAAGGTCTGGCTCTGTTGCCTGGGCCAGAGTGCCGTGGTGTGATCTCGGCTCACTGAAGTTTCTGTCTCCTGGGCTCAAGCAATCTTCCTGCCTCAGCCTCTTCCTGAGTAGCTGGGACTACATGCACATGTCAGCACTCCTGGCTAATTTTTGTATTTTTAGTAGGGACAGGGTTTTGCCATGTTGGCCAAGCTGATCTGGAACCCCTGAACTCAAGTGATCCGCCCACCTCAGCCTCCCAAAGTGCTAGGATAACAGGTGTGAGTCGCCGTGCCCGGCGATGAAATAGTTTCTTCTGTACAAATGACTAGTCAAGAATATGCTTTTAAGTTCTTTTCCCTAGTTTTTACATAAATTTAAGAAGTTTTTGAGTTTTTTTTTTTAATAGTAAAATGTACATTGAAGTATATCTTAAGGGTATACTTCAATGAATTTTTACATATGTTGCACTCACGTAATTACCACCCAGATCAAGATATAGAACATTTTCCTATCAAGACAGGTCCCTAATGTCTTTTCTCAGAGCAACACTGTCCCTCCACAGGTAACCAATATTCTAACTTCTATCACTGGATATTATTTTTGCCTGTTCTTGTACTTGATATAAACAGAATCATATAGTATGTACTCTTTGGGTCTGACTTCTTTGCTTAACAATGCCTATGAGATACATCTATGTTGTATGTAGCAGTGTTTCTTTTCAGTTATATCAGCATACCACAGTTAGTCTATTCATCCTCTTGTTTCCAGATTAGGCTATTATGAATAAAGCTGCTGTTAATGTTCTTATTTGTAGCCATATATACTTATTTCTTTAGGTATATGCCTAGGAGTGAAGCTGTTGGGTCATAAAATGGGCATATATTTAAATTTATTAGCAAATTCCAGGCAGTTTTCCCAAGTGATTGTTCCATTTTACATTCCTATGAGCAATATTTGAGAATTCTAGTTGGTCCACGTCTTCACCAAACTTGGTATTGTCTATTTAAAAAAAATATTTTAGCCATTCCTGTGTGTGTTTAATTTTTATTTTGCATCTTGCTGACGAGCAATAATGTTAAGTCTCTTAAAATAAATTTTAAATAAAACATATACAGCAAAATGCACGCATTTAAATGTGTTGCTTAATGAATTATTTGTTACCTTGTCATATAACCCTCATGATCAGGACTACTCTTCATTCATTCATTCAGTCAGCCAGGTAATTTACTGCCTGTCTGCTGTGTGCCGGCTATCTGCTATGTGCCAGGTATAGTTCTGGGCCTAAGGATACAAGAATTATTGAGATAATCAATGGCTCTGTCTTCATGGAGTCCAAGTTCTTGTCCTCAAGTTTATATCCTATTGAGGGAAATGGACAATAAATAAATACAGAATATAATGCTAGATAGTAACAGTTATAGAAAAAAATTGCTGTAGAAAAACACAGGGTAAAGGAGTAGGATCGGCAGGGGCTGCTGTACGTAGGATGGTTAGAGAAGGAATTTATTTATTGTCAGCCTCCTGAGTAGCTGGGATTACAGGCACTCATGCCATGTCCGGCTAGCTTTTGTATTTTTAATAGAGACAGGGTTTCACCATGTTGACCAGGCTGGTCTTGAACTCCTGACCTTGTGGTCCACCTGCCTCAGCCTCCCAAAGTGCTGGGATTACAGATGTGAACCACTGCACCCAGCCCCTATTTTCAATTAATTAATTAGTTTTTACAGAGATGGAATCTTGCTGTGTTGGTCAGGCTGGAGTGGGAGGATTGCTTGAGCCCAGGAGTTTGAGGTGGCAATGAGCTATGATGGTGCCACTGCCCTCCAGCCCGGGAGATAGAGACTGTGTCTCCTAAAAAAACAAAATTACATTCACCATTATCACCATTCATGTCCAGAACTCTTCATTTTGCAAAGCTAAAACTCTGTATTCATTAAGTTACTCCTCACTCTCTCCTTTCCCTCCAGCCTCTACAACCACCATTCTGCTTTCTGTCTCTGTGAATTTGACTAATTTAGGTGTCTCATATAAGTGGGATTGTTATAACATTTGTCCTTTTGTGACTAGCTCATTTCTGTTAGCATACTGTCCTTAAGGTTCATCCATGTTGTAGCATGTATCAGAATTTTCTCACTCTTTAAGGCTGAATAATATTCCATTGTATATATTTATTTTGTTTAACCATTCGTCTGTTGATAGACATTTAGGTGCTCCACCTCTTGGCTATTGTGAATAATGCTGCAGTGAACATAAGTGTGCAGGTATCTCTTTGAGACTCTACTTTGATTGCTTTTGCATTCTGAGCTAATTTTTTATGTGGTAGTGTATATTCCTTTGTATGTGGATATTCAGTTATCCCAGTACCATTTGTTGAAAATATTATTCTAGTCTGGGCGTGGTGGCTCATGCCTGTAATCCAAGCACTTTGGAGGCCAAGGTGGGTGGATCACCTGAGGTTGGGAGTTCAAGACCAGCCTGACCAACATGGTGAAACCCCGTCTTTAAGAATAAAAATAAGGAACGATCCAAGATGGCCGATCGCTAACATCTCGGCATTGCAGCTCTCAGTGGAAGTGCAGAGAACTAGAGGATGCCACACTTTCAGACAAATTCTGGTCGCTCAGGAGCAGAAGAACCCCAGTGGAGGAATCACATGGGTCGCCAGCGCGACTCTTGTGGCCGGTGCAGCGGTTTCGCCGGCACCTCGGCGCGGCTGCTCTCGGAGCAGAGTAAACAGGGCTGGCTCCCCTTCCGACTGAGGTTTGGAGGACCCACACGGGTCCCCAGCACAACTCCTGAGGCCGGCGCAGTGACTGTGATGGCACCTCGGCGCTGCAGCTCTCGGTGCAGAGTAAACAAGACTGGTTCCCCTTCTGACTGAGGTTTGGAGCCCCGGGAAGGCAGAGGCGCCTATTACGGACATAAGACGGAAGCCAGACAGGAGAATCCTGGGCAGAAAAGCACCATCAGTCTTAACGCCGCTGTTCTGGCCCTGGGAACTAACAACTTGGACGTCCACTCAAGAGACCTAATCTGAAAGTTGGTAATTTCAAAGACGACAGGAGGATAAATTTACACTGATGGGAAGAAACCAGCATAAAAAGGCTGAGAATACTCAAAATCAGAACGCCTCTCCCTCTAAAGATGATCACAGTTCCACATTAACAATGGAACAAGGCTTGATGGAGAACGAGCGCATCCCAATAACAGAATCACTCTTCAAGGAATGGATAATAAGAAACTTCTGTGAGTTAAAAGAACATGTTGTAGCCCAACGTAAAGAAACTAAGAACTTTGAAAAAAGGTTTGATGAAATCCTACTGAGAATAGACAACTTAGAAAAAAAAAAAAGAAAGTCCATGAGAATAGACAACTTAGAGAGGGATATAAGTGAATTAATGGAACTGAAGAATAAATACAGGAACTCCGAGAAGTATGCACAGGTTTAAACACGCGAATTGTTCAAGCAAAAGAAAGGATATCAGAGGTCAAAGTCCAACTTAATGAAATAAAACAAGAAGACAAGATTAGAGAAAAAAAGTTAAAAAGAAATGAGCAAAGTCTCCAAGAAATGTGGGACTTTGTGAAAAGACCAAATTTACGTTTGATAGGTGTACCTGAATGCGACGGAGAGAATGAATCCAAGCTGGAAAATACCCTTCAGGATATTGTTCAGGAAATTTTTCCTAAACTAGCAAAGCAGGGCAATATTCAACCCCAGGTAATACAGAGAACACCACAAAGATATTCCTCAAGAAGAGCAACCCCAAGGCATATAATCGTTAGATTCACCAGGGTTGAAACGAAGGAGAAAATACTAAGGGCAGCCAGAGAGAAAGGTCAGGTTACCCACAAAGGCAAGCCTATCAGACTTACAGCAGATCTCTCACTAGAAACTCTACAAGCCAGAAGAGAGTGGGGGCCAATATTCAACATCCTCAAAGAACAGAACCTTCAGCCCAGAATTTCATTTCTAGCCAAACTAAGCTTCACAACTGAAGGAAAAATAAAATCTTTTATGAACAAGCAAGTACTCAGAGATTGTATTACCACCAGGCCTGCTTTACAAGAGCTTCTGAAAGAAGCATTACACATAGAAAGAAACAACCAGTATTATCCTTTCTAAAAATATACCAAAAAGTAAAGAGCACCAACATAAAGAAGAATTTACACCAACAAATGGATAAAACAGCCAGTCAACATCAAATGGCAGTAACCCTAAATTTAAATTGACTAAATCCCCCAATCAAAAGACACAGCCAAAACCCAACGGCATGTTACGTCCAGACCTGTTTCACATGCAAGGATACACAAAGACTCAAAACAAAGGGATGGAGAAAGATTTACCAAACAAATGGAGAGCAAAAATAAATAAATAAATAAAAAGCAGGAGTTGCAATTCTCGTATCGGATAAAATAGATTTTAAAGCAACAAAGATATAGTGGTAAAAGGATCAATGCAACAACAAGAGTTAACGATCCTAACACCCAGATACATAGAGACATAGATTCAATGAGACAGAAAATTAATAAGGATATCAAGGACTCGAACTCAGATCCGGAACAAGTAAACTTAATAAAAATTTATAGAGCTCTCCACTTCAAATACACAAAATATACATTCTTGTCAATACCACATCACACCTACTCATAGGTTTAAATGAAATATTGATTGGCCATTATTAATACCCATTTTTTTCCAGAATAAAGCAATATTTTCGTTCACCTTCCCTCTTTCTCTTCCTCTCCTTTACTCATTTTTTTTTTCTTTCCTTCTCTCAAAAAAAAGAAAAAAGAAATCAACTTGTAAACCAGTTTACATCCAGGTCGGCAATGTCTCTCTCATTGCTTGATTTCCTTCCTTCCCTTCCCTCCCTCCCTCCCTCCCCCTTTCCCCCCTTCCTCCCTTCCTTCCTTCATCCCTTCCTTCCTCCCTCCCTTCCTCCCTTAAAAATAAATAAATAAATAAATATAAATAAAAGGAAAATATTCTTTTCCCTTTTGAATTTTCTTGGCACCTTTGTTTAAAATAAATTGACCATAAATGTGAGGATTTTTGTCTCTACTCTCACTTCTATTACATTGATCTATAAGCCTGTTCTTATTGCCAGTACCATAAAGTGCATGTTGTTTTTTGAAGTATGAAAAGTCTTAAATTTGATGAATTGTAGCTTTTTTTTTGTTTTATGGATTGTATGCTTTGTGCTTTTGAAGAACTCTCACTAGAAAAAATAATGAGCATTTTCCTCATGTTTTTTCTATGTTGCAGTTATAGCCATTTGAGTCTGTGATCCATTTTGAGTTAATTTTTATATATAGTGTGAGGTAAAGATCTGAGTCCATTTTTATATATTTGGAAGTCCAGTAGTCCCAATACTATTTGTTGAAAAGACTCTCTTTGCCCTTTTGAATTGCTCTAGTGCCTTTGTTGAAAATCTGTTTTTCACAGATATGAAGGTTTATTTTTGGATTCTCAGTTTTGTGCCATTGATAGTGTGCCTATTCTTATGACAGTACCACACTGTCTTCATGACTGTAGCTTTATAGTAAATTTTGAGATCAGGTAGTAGAAGTCTTCTAAAGTTTTCAAAATTGTTTTGAGAATTCTGGTTTCTTTGAATTTTCATATACATTTTATGATCAGGTTGTCAATTTGTACGGAAATGCTTGCTGAAATTTTAATAGGGACTGTATTACATTTATAAATTAAATTGGGAGAGTATGAACCAATTCATGAATATGGAATGTGTTTCTGTTTATTTAGATCTTTAATTTCTCTCAGCTATGTTTTTTAATTTTCAGAGTATGAGACTTGCACATCTGTTATATTTATTCCTAAGTATTTTAAGTTGTTTTTTTTTTAAGAGAGAGAGTCTTGCTCTGTTACCCAGGGTGGTGTAGAGGCACAGTCATAGCTCACTGCAGCCTCAAACTCCTGGGCTCAAGTGATCCTCCTGCCTCAGCCTCCCTCCTGAGTAACTGGGACTGTAGATGCATGTCACTGTGCCCAACTAATTTAAATTTTTTTTTTTTTTGGTAGAGATGGAGTGTCTCTTTTTTCCCCAGGCTGGTCTTGAACTTCTGGGCTAAAGCAATCCTCTTGCCTCAGCCTCCCAGAGTGCTTGGATTATAGGTGTGAGCCATTACACCCAGCCTTAATTCGTGATTCTATTGCGAATGAAATTTTTTGTCAATTTTATTTTTGGACTGTTTATTGCTAGGATATAGATATACCATTACTTTTTTTTTTTTTTCTTTCCTGGAGACGGAGTTTTGCTCTAGTTGTCCAGGCTGGAGTGCAATGGTGTATTCTCAGCTTACTGCAACCTCTACCTCCCAGGTTCAAACGATTATCCTGTCTCACAGCCTCCTGAGTAGCTGGGATTACAGGTGCTAGCCACCACCCCCAGCCAATTTTTGTATTTTTATTAGAGACGGGGTTTCACCATGTTGGCCAGGCTGGTCTCGAATTCCTGACTTCTGGTGATCCACCTGCCTCGGCCTCCGAAAGTGCTGGGATTACAGGCGTGAACCACCGCGCCCAGCCATATACCATTACTTTTTGTATATTGGTTTGATTATTAGACCTTGCTGAACTAATTTGTTAGTCCTAGCAGGGTTTATTGGTGTGTGTATATATGTTTGGATTTCTTAGGATTTTCTGTATATGGGTCATGTTATCTTTGAATAAAGACATTTTACTTCTTTCTTTCCAACTTGATGCCTTTAATTTCTTTTCTTTTTTTCTCCCTTATTTCATTGAAAAGATCTTTCAGTATGTTGTTGAAAACAAATGGTCCTGGGGAGAAATGCCAAATGTGGGTGAAGGGGAGAAGGAAAGAAAAGCACACTGCCATGTGTGTTCCTACGCAACTGTCTTACATGCTCTGCTCATGTACCCCAAAACCTAAAATCCAATAAAAAATTAAAAAAAAAAAAAGAAAACAAATGGTGAGGGTGTGAATTCTTGTTTTTTTCTGATCTAAGGAAGAAAATATTTAGTCTTTCACTATTAAGTGTGACATTAGTTGTAGGTTTTTCATAGATGGCCTTTATAAAGGTGAGAACATTTTCCCTTTTTAAAAAATGATGAATGGGTATGGGTGTGTGAAAATTCTTTTCCTGTATCTACTGGGATGATCATGTGACTTTTATCATTTATTTGATATGCATGTTAAACCAGTCTTCCATTCCTGGGATAAGTCCTAGTTGGTCATGGTATTGTAATTGTTTTCTATGTTGCTGAATTTGGTGCATATATATATGTATTTTTTTTTCTGTTTTTGAGACAGCATCTCACTTTGTCACCCAGGCTAGAGTGCAGTGGCACGATCTCTACTCACTGCAGCCTCAACCTCCCAGGTTCAAGTGATCCTACTCCCTCAGCCTCCCAAGTAGCTCGGATTACAGGTGGTGCCAGCACGCCTGGCTAATTTTAAAAAATATTTTTTGTAGAAACGGAGTTTCACAGTGTTGGCCAGGCTGGTCTTGAACTCCTGAGCTCAAGTGACAGGGATGAGCCACCATGCTTGGCCTGGCTTGCTAGTATTTTGTTAATAATGGTTTTCTCTTATATTTATGAAGAATATTAATCTGTAGTGTTTTGTTTTTTTTTTCTTTTTTCATTATTTCTATTTTTTTCTTTTTTTACCAATAACTCCGGAGAATATACCAAGTAAAGTTTTTGTTTTTTTGAGAGAGAGTCTCACTCTGTAGCCCAAGCTGGAGTGCAGTGACATGATCTCAGCCCACTGCAACTTCTGCCTCCCAGGCTCCAGTGATTCTTGTGCCTCAGCCTCCTGAGTAGCTGGGATTACAGGCATGAGCCACCCTACCCAGCTAATTTTTGTATTTTTAGTAGAGACAGTGTTTCACCACATTGCACAATGTGGTCTTAAACTCCTGAGCTCAGGTGATTCACCCACCTTGGCCTCCCAAAGTGCTGGGATTACAGGTGTGAGCCACTGCACCTGGCCTGATCTGTAGTTTTCTAATGATATCTTTGTCTGGTTTCAGTATGAGGGAAATAAAGGTTGTTTTAATTTTCTATTGCTGCTGTAACAAATTACCACAAACTTAATGACTTAAAGCAACATGCATGTCTCATCTCAGTTTCTGTAGGTCAGATGTTGGGTACAATGTTGCTCAGATGGTTCTCTATAAGGTTGAAACCAAGGCAAGGCTTTGTTCCTTTCAGTAAGCTCTAGTGAAGAGTTCATTTTCAGGGTCAGTCAGGCTGTTGGCAGAATGCAGTCCGTGTGGCTATAGGACTGAGGTTCTTGGTTCCTTCCTGGCTGTTGGCCTGGGGTTCTCAGCTTCTAAAGACTGTCGATATTTCCTAGCCTCCTGGCCCCCTTCAAAGCCAGTTACAGCAGATCAGGTTCCTCTTGCTTCAAATTTTTGTCTTTCCCCTTTGCCACATCTCTGTGATGCTTCTTTCTTAGCTCCAGCCAGAGAAATTTATCCCCTTGTAAGGGCTCATGCAATTAGATTGGGCCCACCAGATAATCCAGACTAATCTCTTTAAGGTCTGTGACATTAATTACATCTGCAAAATCCCTTTGTAGCAGTACATAGATTATATTTGATTGACTAATTAGAGGACAGGAATCTTGGGGAGATATCTTTAGAATTCTGCCTACTACACAGGCCTCATAGAATTAATTAATTAGGGAATATTCTTCTATTTTCTTTCTTTTCTTTTCTTTGAGACAGAGTCTCACTCGGGCTGGAGTGCAGTGGAGTGATCTCAGCTCACTGCAACCTCCACCCCTCTGGTTTAAGCAATTCTTCTCCCCCAGCCTCCCAAGTAACTAGGAAGGATTACAGGTGCCCACCACCATGCCCAACTGATTTTTTGTATTTTTAGTAGAGACGGGGCTTGCCATGTTGGCCAGGGTGGTCTTGAACTCCTTACCTCACGTGATCTACCCACCTTGGCTTCCCAAAGTGCTAGGATTACAGACGTGAGCCACTGTGCCTGGCCTGTTCTTCTTTTTTCTTTTCTTTTCTTTTTTTTTGAAATGTAGTCATGGTCTATCGCCAGGCTGGAGTGCAGTGACACGATCTTGGCTCAGTGCAACCTCTACCTCTCAGGTTGAAGTGATTCTCCTGCCTCAGCCTCCCAAGTAGCTGGGACTACAGGTGTCCACCACCATGCTTGGCTAATTTTTGTATTTTTAGTAGAGACAGGGTTTTACCATGTTGGCCAGGATTGTCTCGACTTCTTGACCTCTTGATCTACACACCTCGGTGTCCCAAAGTGCTGGAATTACAGGCATGAGCCACCAAGGCCGGCCTTTTATATTTCCTAAAAGAGTTTGTGGAGAATTCTCTTTTTTTAATTTTTAATTTTTATTTATTTTTTTTACTTTTGAGAATTCTCTTATTTCTTCTTTAAGTATTTGTTAAGACAGTATCTGGCCTTATGCTTTTTTTTGTGGGAAGGATTTTAGATTATTAATTCAATTTCTTGATACCGCCCTTTTTAAGTCAGTCTTGGTAATATATATTTTTCTAGGAATTTGTTCATTTCATCAGAGTTGTCAAATTTGTGGGCATAAAGTTGTTCATAGCATTTCTTCATAATCTCTTGAATTTTTGTAGGGTCTGTAAAATGTCCTTTCTTTTATTCCTGATTTTGGTAAATTGTGTCTTTTTTATTCTAGTCAACCTATCTGTAGGTAAAAAGAACGAGCTTTTGGTTTTATTGCTTTTCTCTAGTGTTTTTTTCTGTGCATTCTTTGATTGTTGTCTAATCTGTAGTATTTCTTACCTTCTGCTTGCTTGGGATTTAGTTGGCTTTTCTTTGTGTAATTTCTTAAATTGGAAATTCAAGCTATAGATTGAAGAACTTCCT